>NW_019154100.1:2916560-3629372 GCF_002288905.1 Enhydra lutris kenyoni | reverse complement strand
AGGGGGGATTAAGGGGGTAGGAGAAGAGTAAATGAAACAAGATGGGATTGGGAGAGAGACAAACCATAAGTGACTCTTAATCTCACAAAACAAACTGAGGGTTGATGGGGGGAGGGGGGTTGGGAGGAGGGGTGGGGTTATGGACATTGGGGAGGGTATGTGCTATGGTGAGTGCTGTGAAGTGTGTAAACCTGGCGATTCACAGACCTGTACCCCTGGGGATAAAAATATATGTTTATAAAAAATAAAATAAAATAAAATAAAATAAAGAAATAACATTATGGTGAACACTTTTATAGCCTGAATTTATATAGATCATTTCCTCATGATAATTCCTATATAAGGAATGCTGCATTTTAGGAATAAAAAGATATAAATTTAGAGTTTTATTAGATAGAGGATAATCAACAAACATTAGTAGAGAGGAAAAAAATCTCAGAGTCCTGCTAACATATCAGGAGGCAAATCTTATACCTGTTAGGGTTTTATGATAAGGCATTTGAATAAATTAATAGTTACTCAATTGAAACTTGTTTAACTGTTTCACTAAAATAACCAATTATCAAATGTGAGTTGTTGTGCATGAGTCAGACCTCTAGTGCTCTAGTGTAGGCTGAAATTATACACTAACCTCCAAAGGCCCTGTAGTGCATTAAAGACAAGACAGGGAAGAGAACCCAATTCCTATGACCTGGGGGGAATTTTATTAACTCCTGACAATTTCTAATCTAATGATTTCCAGCCATTCAGAGGAAAGCGGCCTGAATGACTAGATTACTTTATCTACAGAGCCACCAACATGATGACCCATTCAAAATACCACTTAAAAAACCAAAAGGGTACAGAGCTTAAGGTGAACTGTCTATAAATAATTCTACCTCTGAATAAGTTGTGTTTAACCTACTAATACAGTATGTGTAGTAGACTTTTAGTAGGAATTCAATATATCCTACTATCTCTCATGTTATCTCTCTGCTGTGTCTCTCCAACCTCTCCTTCCTACCAGCAATGACAAGTTCCATGTCTAATTCTATCCATAAAGCAAAATCACCCTGTCACTCACGTGTTATTCTATAATGAGCAACTCTAGTCATACAGTTATCATATTGTGGCTATTTATATTTTTCCTCTTTCTTCATCCTTACTTGACAAAAACCAACCACAAACATAATTTGGATTGGAAGACTCATTACTATGGCTGATCATGCTTGAGTTTTGACACTCAAGATTCATTAGATTCTTCTATTTTCTTACTTTAACATTAATATAATTTATCTTTTAATTGGTTTTAACAACATAGAGAGTATCTATGAATAGGAAATTGAAGTAAAAGAAAAGCATATTCCTTTCTTCTATGTGTTGAGTGGGATCTGGATTTTTACATCTCACTTTTGGTAAAAATCTCCTTGAAACCAATGGGATTCTGCATATGGGGAGAGTCAGATATGCTGGGCAAATATTACCTAAGATAGACTTTTGTTGGTGATGTAGAAATCTTTTGCAAACCTACAAAAACTGTTCTACTTTTAAATGCAGCACGGTGCTGCTTCAACTCCTAAGTGCTATGGTCCAAAGTATTTCAAGACCAATTTTCAAATTCCAGAGATGGGTTACAGTGTAGGTTTTATGAACATGAGGTTAAAGCACTTGCCTTTTCTATTAATGTCCTGTTATTTTTTTTCCTTAATAATAAAGACAAATTCTAAAGTAGGAATAGGAAGTGACCTTCAGTTTAATTAAATTCTGTCTAGCACTTGTTTGCATCCCTCATCTATTTCTTCAAACTTGCATTTGACCATTAGCATCAATATCAAATTATTTTTTTCAAGAGTTCTCTGTATCAGAACGAATGGTCATGTCTCCAAAGAGAAGGAAGGTGTCATTTATCAGTCAAAACTCTATTCCTATTTATTCATCCATTCATTATTTATGAATTGTCCTTTATACATTAGGAACTGAGCAACATGGTGATGGAAGAGATGTGTTCCATTTTCAAAGAATGAATGTATTAGAATTTTAGGGTCAGCAAGCTATTTCTGCCAGATATCATGGAAATATCTAAGGCTATGTTTAGCTTTTCAAACCATTACAATTAAATTCAATGAAAATAAAAATGTACAAATCTGAATTCATTCAGACTGTGCCCTGAATAACTGTTAAAACTTGTTTTGATATTCACGTTTTTTTAAAAAAAGATCTTATTTATTTATTTGACAGACAGAGATCACAAGTAGGCAGAGAGGCAGGCAGAGAGGGGAAGCAGATGCTCTGCTGAGCCGAGAGCCAGATGCGGGGCTCCATCCCAGGACCCTGGGATCAAGACCTGAGCGGAAGGCAGAGGCTTAACCCACTGAGCCACCCAGGTGCCCTGATATTCACTTTTAATTCAGTTATTTCAGGAACAGTTTTCATTCAGCTTTAGACTGAAAAGTGGAAGCAAATTGGCTCAGATGTACTGACTGAGAGTGGAAGATCTTATTCATGTTTAAAAATCTCTCTTTATTCAGGTCAGGTGTTACGACAAGTAATTGCTCAATGAAATATGTACTTACTGATAATTTTTATGGATAATAATTAAGAAAGGTTGATAGTCTCTTCCTCTTATTTCCTAACTTCTGGTAAGGATACCAAAATGTTCAAGGAGGGAATATAAAAAACACAGCTCAACCAGAAAAAGGAAGCACTGTGAGTCCTCCCAGCAAATGGGTATTCCTGCTGATCCAGGAAATTTCAAAATTTGGCTCTTCGTATTTGTACCATAACATTATAGAGGTTTTTAGAATCAAGTAGTTAAAACCTTGGGTGGCTCAGTCATCTTCAATAATAACATTAAAATTTACTGAATGAGCTAGCCAGAAGCAGTAGGAAGAAGTTGCCCACAGTTCTACAAATTTCTTTAGTAGACAAAATGTCAAGTTAAAAAAATTGTTAGTTGAAGTTCCAGCATACTTTTCCTCCACAAATAAAGCCCAGAGTGACATTTTATATAAGTTGCATTTCAGAAATTAAGAAAATGATATCTTTTATCTCTAATTATGTTCCTGGGATTAGTTTGCTCTTTTTTATTTGCATCAGTATATTTGCCCTCCAATGGCATATGTTTCATCGGGGCAACCTTGTGAAAAACTCATGTACAAAGAAGTATTTGTCTCTTTCAAGACCAGTATGAACATGGCATTAATGTGATTTTGATGACAGATAAAGTACTTTGTTATAGCAGAGAGCATAATAATGAAGAGACATAGAGGACCTGAGTTTGTTGGTCTTTGGATTTCTTCCATGGTAGAGTAGTAAAGCTGGCTCAACCATTTCAAATAGCTGAGTATAGTGTGAAAATTTCTTATTATTTCCCTTCTCTGAATGGATTAGCTTATAGAAATTTTAGAAAGTTTTAAAGATTTTATAAGGGATTTTGCCATGCAGACTTAGTCCAGTAGGGTAACAATAATGATATGCAATTGTTTGTATCGTCAATGGTTTTTAAGTGTGGGAGAGATATCCTCCATAATGAACTTCATCAGCCTTTGGGACATAGAATAAATGTGCTGAATAATTTATAGCAACACTAAAGAAAAAATGATACCTAGAAATGGGGATTTATGTGTGATTCAGTTCTCATGGAGATAGTACAAGAAAATAAAGATGAAGATACTGACAATATTTTAAGAGAAATTAATTAGGTTATAAGGGCTAATCTATAGATGTTTCAGAGTTATAAGAAAGTAAAAGTGGCAGAAAGAGGCTCAGTAGATGAAAAATCAGAAGACTGGGTTCTAATTCCAATTTAGCAGCTGGGCCACCTAGAGTAACGGACCAATAGTGGGGAAAACAATGCCTGTCCAAGTTAATGCATATGGCACTTATGAAATGAGCCATGTGTTAAGTAATAATAAAGTTCTTTGAAAATTAGAAATTACCTGTCATTTGTTATTTCAAAGCAAGGTTAACAACCAGAGATAGACTGATGAGCAGATCTTGCCTTATGTAAAAACAAAGCAAAACAAAACCAAAAAAAGTGTATACCTTCAATAATACAAAAATTTAGCACTCCACTAAAATCTAAATTTTACCACCTATTTAAATCTAGATCTGTTTCCTGTGGTATCTTGGGTTTCCATTTTAAACTTTAGCTTTAATGTATCCTTTTACATGATGTATGACATCAGAACTTCAGTGGAGGTCCCTGGCAAGGATGATTGAGAGTTATTGACGGGAGGCTCAAGATGTATACTAAAGGAAAATCTGCATCTTCTACTATACTCTTTGTGAACTCAGCTTTAGGGAAATGTCGGGATATTTTAGTAAGATCTTTCCTATCAAGTGGATTTCTCAGCTGACTGGCTGTGTGCTGGATGGAATCAGACCCCTGGCTAACATAGTCCTAAATGGAAAGATATATAAATAGAATGATTTTCTAATACAGTATTATTACTTTCTGAGAAGATACTTCAATTCAAAACCTATATGGGTCAAGACAGAATAATTATTACTCAACCAAAAATGGATTCATCAAAATATTGCCAAGTTGAGATCCTGGTGGGTCTTTTCTTAGGAAATGATTAACTTATAATCAACTTATTAATTTTCATTTCTTTGTGTTCAAAGAGGGTTTATGTCAGTAAATATAATATCATGAAATCTTAGTTTCATTATGAATTTTCTTAAACTTCTACGTAGCTTCTGCTGACTTATCCTAAGTCCAAATAGTGGAATTCAAAGCTCTTTTCATAAGCTATGAAAACTCAGAATTTAGGAAATTTGACACATCACTGTTTTTTATTCCTCCAAAATTTGATTCCATGATTTCCTTTTCCCTTTCAATTTAGAAAGAGAATTACTTAAGGACCTAGGGAAAGATTGTTTTGACAGTAATTTAATCCAACAAGAAGCTCTGTAAATATCCAAAGAAACCTCACTCCTCAAATAATGCCAAGTTTTTTGCAGACCCAAGATACTTTGATAGTCATAATCAGCTCAATTCCCCCTCTTTTGGCATTCAGAGTTCCTACTGTCAAAAATAAAATTAAAGATTAAAAATAATTTTAAAAAGCAGGGAAAGAGAAATAGTGAACCACCAACTGGGGCTGGAAAAATCTTAGTTGTTTATCCTGCTGAAACCTCTGTAATTTTTTATTTTCATTGAAGGGTTAGGTGGGGACAATAGATTGAAAGACAATTATGAGTCAAGATTCTGGGTTCTACTTTTATTTCTGTGTTCTTCCATCTAGTTGAATTCCCTATCAACCAAATACTGAGACTTTGAGTGTATTGCTGGGCAAATGTTTATATAGGCTTAAGATTCTTAGATTAAAGATGCTATAAAGGAAAAGAATATTATTGTTATTACTCACGAGAAATAGTTTTAGTGCTGATTTTGGCAGAGTCTGGCAGCCTTCATGTTGGCTAGCAAAGAAAAGTCAACACAAATTCTCCAAGCACATTTCTCTGCACTAGGTACTAACAGCATAAGAGCTATAAGGCTGGAAATTAAGAATACTTCTGTTAGCAATGGATGACTGAAAAGAGAAGTCTTTCTCATGAAAATAACAGAAGTAATTTACCTACTCTTGATTAAATCCCTGGTAGAATGTTGGGCACTAGTAGATACCCAATAAAGACTTGTTGATTGATTCCCACCCCCCCATAACTGGTTAATTTTATCCTTTATCCAACCCATCTGAAACAAACAGATTATCTAGGAAGAGTCTTTTACTACTACTGAGGACTTTTAGTAATAATAATTATTATTATTTCTCTGCTCTGAGATCCATATTGCCTTCCAGAGAAATTTACAAGGAATGGCTATGTATCAGCAAAACTACAGGTTTTGAAGCATTTTCACAGAGATGAAAGTGTAAGGATGGGCTAGCAATTATTATTTTTTTTAAGATTTATTTATCATATTAGAGAAAGCAAGAGCATAAGCAGGAGGGGCACAGGGAAAGGGAGAGAGAATCTCAAGCAGACTCTCTACTGAGTGTGGAGCTGACACTGGGCTCAATCTCATGATCTTAAGATCACAATCTGAGTTGAAACTAAGACTCCAATGCACAACCGACTACACCACCCAGAAGCCCCTGAGGGTGGGTTATCAATTATTAAGTTAAGAGTTTTTGTCATTCAAACTTTCACTTAGGATGTGTTCAGTTACAGGTTAAAGGGAAACCTCTGTTAAGCAGGTTTCTCAGGGCTTTAACTTCACCTCTCTGACACCTCCCCCAGCTCTGCAATGCTTGCATGTAAATTCTTTCTCAGGTAGACATCAGGATGGCTGCAGTAGTTCGGGGCATCACATCTACACGTAACTGTTCACAGAAAGAAAAGGAGCCATATCTTCTCTGTGAAATTTTGGGAGCAAGGAAATCCTTCCCAGAAACTTCAGTTCCTACTAGCAGACATTTCCCCAGCAACCACTGGCTAGAATCAGGTCACATGCCTTTCCTAAACTCTACTCTGGCAAGGCGAATGGGATTAGCATGATTGGTAGACTAATTGGATAGGGAAGAATTAATGCTTGGAGACTGCCACCATGATACTTTACCTGAGAATTATTTAGTTCCAATTTCTAGAACATAAATCTTCTTAAGTACATATTCCATAACTTATCAATCCAGAATACACTCTAATTTGAGTATGTTTGAGTATTTTGAAGTTGCCAATGTTTTTTAATAACCAAGGTATTAACATCATTTAGTATTGAGAGTTTCTCTTCATAGAATCTGTGTTTTCTATACTCTACAATAAAAAAAATTAAAGGACAGAACCAAAAAGATGCCAGGTGTCCCTAGCTTTAATTATCTTCACTACAGGCTCTGGAACTTCTTAACAAATGTCACCTTTCAAATACCAAGGCAAAGAAGCATATGGAAAGGACAGGGGAAAATGATTATCCCTCCTTTAAGGGCCTTAAACCCTTCTATGTCAAAAGCATTTTTACTGGTCAAATCAATTACACTAGAATAATAAAAACAGTACTGGACAGGGATCTGGGGGAACACCTAGTATTGCTATATGCAGATGTGTTCTCTTATAACCGAGGAACTTTTCTCTACTTGACCTTATGCGTCAGAATAACAGGAGGTTCTGGACTGATGTCTCTAATGCCCTTTTCAACTCTAAGAAAACATGACACTGGGTCCTTTAATTTCTGCTATCTCTCCTTGGAAGGAGCTGCTAACAAAGACAGAAATTGCTTCAAAGAAGATAACCCTAGAAAGAACAACCCCAAATGAACAGAACTTGGCTTGATCATTTCTGAAGTAATTGAGTACAACTTCTCTAAATGACCCCATGACTGAAAACACTGTTATTCTTAAGGTCCAGGAGAAACACAGTGTCTGGATCTAATACATTTATCAGTATGTATGTGGTAGAGGACAGAGGAAAATGAACCATCCTTTGTGGGAAAATAGAAATAAGATAATATGGAGAATACTGCATTTTTCAACTCCCTTTAGTTTCTGAAGCATTGCTATTTGCTCATTTGATCTTCACCACAATCTGGTGATGTAGAAAGAAAATATGTTATGGTCCTCATGCTACCATTGAAGAAAGGCATTCAGAGAGTCCGGAGGTATAAAGTTATACTGGCAGAGCAACAGAGTTGGATCTTTTCAATAGAGAACTATATTTAGAGGATTTTACCTGTTTTTTAAACCATTAAGGTGCTCATATTTGTAAGATACTTTTAAACTATAGGAACTGTTATACAAACAACTTCTGCGAAGTTTTGATTGGTTGGAATTCTCACTTACTCATTCAATAAATACTTATTGACTACTTACAGTGTGTCACACAAGCTTATTTATATCTCCATACTGAAGTGTATTTATTCCTATCTCCTCGATCTTCCCTCTAGTTTGAAGAGTCTTCTTTGAGATATTTTAATCTTGAGTTTAAATCTCTTCTTTGGATTTGAGTTAAATGATTATTCTAATCTTTTTAATTCTATGCCTTTAAAACAGGAAACAGAATAACCTAAGAGCTAAGAGCAAGGCATTTGCTCCATTCTGTACTGTACTTCTTGACAGGATAGCTAGTGGAGTTTTCACAAAACTACGTGCATAGTCAAAGACAAAGTAATTTATGTTACTCCAATGACTTTCAAGTTGCTATACCTATTTAGCTATTAAATCTCCAGGACAGATGAATGCTTTTTAAAGGTACCTTAAATACCACTATTCTTAATCTTTTAACATGTTATCAAATTGGCTAAGTAAATTCACCAGTTCAAATTATAATGAATCCATGCTTATGCCAGACACTTATGGAGCAAAGGAACTTTTAAAACAGCAATTTAACTTGTGTGGGGTGTGTGTGTGTGTGTGTGTGTGTGTGTGTGTGTGTGTGTGTGTGTGATATTTAACCCCTCTTGGTCCAAGAAAAAAAAATGTCCTGATGGAAGTTGGAAACAAGTCCCAGCAGGTAACAGTAAAACCAATGTTTTCTCTACAGACCATGATGATACTTGTAATTACTGTCACCTAAATCAAAATGATTAAAGTAAAAGCATGTCCTTCCAGATGCTCAGCATACACTTCCTCACAGTAAATTAAAGTTGCCATTAAGCATCTGAAATGCCTATAATTTGAACCACAGCTGCAAGAAAAGTCACTCAATTGTGAATTTGATAGACCATATGTTGTTGTACCAGTGTGGGTTTTTTTCCCCAAGACCCTGATTACCCCCACTGGGATAATTTTTAAAAAGAATGACATTGACTTGTACTCACAACTGCTCCATGACTAAGAGGTAGCAAATTAAATTTTAAAACACCTACTTTGGCAAATAACAGTTTTTAAAAATAAAATCAGTCCCATGTTTCAGGTTAGAACTGTTGAGTCTACTATTTATCATAAACATCTCTCTTCTCTCCCCACCCCAACACACACACACACACACACACACACACACACAATAGCATCAAGATATGGAGAGCTTCATAAATGATTTTAGGGTAATTCTAGAACTACTATTTAAAAAACTAGTTCCAATTCTTCTAACAAATGGAGCCATTTGCCAAGTAAACAGATTTGTTTAACTATGACCTGGTTTTCCTCAAGTGTCCATGCCTCTCTTCCAATGGAGAAATAGACAAACAGTGGTCAATAAAAAAATAAGGGAGACAGGGCATCTGGACAAGCCACAAAGAGAATGATCACTCTCTGAATTACCAAATTGGATTGCCTTTTGACTAGCTTCAAAATGTCAGAGAAACTCATGAGTCTTCTTGGGTGATTCACTGAGAACTAGCACAGAAGATTCTTCTGTAGATGCCTCAATCATTTTAAGAGCCCAGAAATTAAAGAAAATTGCTTCCTGAACAGGCCATCAATAAAGAGCTTCCTAACTAGTTAAGTCTATAAAATGGTATATAAAAATGGAAATTTGAACTAGTGCAAATTCAAAACTTGAAAATTCAAGTATATTCTGATTATTTTAATCTTTGAAGGTGCTTTTTATAATCCAGATAATATATCTTTTGTATCCATTTGTTCTGGGATAATGGTGGAGAAAGCTGGGATTGGTTACTGAATATTTGTTCTTATAGAAAATGACTCTCCATCTGGTATTTTGGCAAAATGTAAGTCATATATTATCTTTTTAGGCATCTTTTCCACATTTTCACAATTTCTAAGCCATAGTCTAATAATCAATGATGTATTCTTAGAGAATGGAGGCCAATTTCTATGGAAACAAAATTGCTGACTTCTTCTGTAAACTTTCTACAGCTCTGATTCTCACACCAATGCATGTTAGAATCAGTTAAGAAGTTTCTGGAAAAAAAAAATGCCAGTGCTCAAGCCCAACATCAAGGACAATTAAAATTATAATCTTGGGCATGTAACCCAATTATCAGTATTTTTAAAAAGTTTTCCAGGTGACACTAATGTGCAGCCAGGTTGAGAACCTCTGATTTGTTCAATTTGTTACTTTACTGATGAGACTGTAGGAGTTCAGAGAAGTTAAGTGTTTTGTTCTAAGTAACATAGGTTAATGTCAGAGTTAGGATAACACCTCTGTCTTTCTGCCTATGTGCAGCCAAGTTTTTATGTCAAGTATAATGTCATCTAGCATGTTTCACTTTATTATCAACTCTTTTATAATTTATACACAATAAAATGTACACATTTTAATATGCAATTTGATGAGTTTTGTTTTACCGTACATAACTATGTAACATATGGAACATTTCCAACACCTCACAAAGTTTCCTCATGCCCCTCTGTAGCAATTCTACTCAACCTCCTGCCCTAGGAATTCTAATTTCTATTGCTACAGATCAGTTTCATTTGTTCTGTATCTTTACATGAATGGGGTGAGGTGGGGAGAACTAGCATGTGCTCTTGTGTCTGGCTTCTTTCGCTCAGCTAAGTATTTTTGAGATTCATCCATGTTGTTGCTTATATTAGTAGTTCTCTCTTTTTATTGTTAAGTAATACTCCTTTGTATGAGTATACCAAAATGTATAAATAACCATTTATCTGTTGATGGATATTTAAGGTGTTCTTAGTTTGAGGTTATTATGAATAAAACTGCAATGAATATTCATACAAAAGACTTTCTGTTTTCTCTTCTGGGTAAATGCCTAAGAGTTGGTTTTTTAGTCACATGGTAAGTTTATATTTAACTATATAAAAAATTGTCACACTGTTTTCCAAAGTGGTTGTACCATTTTATACTCTTACTAGAATCTATGACACTTCTAGTTGCTACATATTCTTTCCAACACTTGGTATTAGTTTTCTATTGCTGCCATAACAAATTACCCCAAGTTTGGAGACTAAAGTAATGCAGATTTATTATCTTCTGGCTCTGTAAGCCAGAACTCTGAGACAGATCTCAATTAGCTAAAACCAAAGTGTTGGCAAGGCTCTGTTCCTTTCTGAAGGCTCTGGTGGAGATCCATTACTTACTCATTCAGGTTGTTGGCAGAATTCAGTAATGTAGTAGGATCAAGATTCTCATTTTCTCACTCACTGTAAACTGAGGACTGTTCTGTTCTAGAGGCTATTACATTGGCTTGTAGCCATCTTCCTCTTTTTTCAAGGCCAGCAACCACCAGTGAATTGAGAACTTTTCCCATGATATCTCTCTGACCCATTCTGTCTCATTCTTCTACTTTAAAGAGTTTATATGATTAGATTGAGTCTATTCAAATAATCCAGGATGATCTCCCTATTTCAATCCCATCTGTGACCTTCTTTCTTTTTTGTCGTGCAATGTAACCTACTCACAAGTCCCAGAGATGAGGATATAGACATCTTTGTGGGACCATATTGAGGCTGCTGCACCCCCACACTAGATCTTTATGCTACTATTGTCACTCCTTTAACTTCTTTATCTGTTAATAACTCCACGACACAATGTTATTTATTTTCCTTTAAAATCAGCTGTCTTTTATAAAAGGCCACAAATTGCATAATTTTATTTGTATGAGATGTTAGAATAGGCAAACTGAGAGATAGAGAAAATAGTGTAATGCTTTCCAAGGGTCAGGTGGGTGAGTGGAGGATGGGGAGGACTCCTAGTGGGTACAGTGCTGCTTTTTGAGGTGATGAAATGTTCTGGGATTGGACAGCGGTGAATATATTTAAAACTATTTTACACTTTAAAAGGATGAATCTTATGGTATGCAAATTATATCTCAACTAGAAAAATAGAGGGAAAAAGCAGTTGTCTTAGTAGGAAATTAGGAGGAAAAAAAATCAGATTTTTCACCAATCTCTCTGTGTAAAGAATCAGCCTAGCTGCCCTGTTTCTGGCACTACCACATACTGTAGTACTGGAGGCTATAGTGAATAATCCTAAAAATACGAAGTATTAATGTTTGACTGGACATTGAACAATAGATACAAGCCCAGTTCAAAAAGAATGATGAAGTTAACATTTGAAGATAACTCCTTTGCCTCTGTTTTGTTTAGGGTTGTGTGTGTGTGTGTGTGTGTGTGTGTGTGTGTGTGTGTGAATATACACATATATATTTGTTTTATATATTTGATAAAAATATATGTAGTGCATAAAGTATACCAATCTCCAGCATACAGCTTAATGTATTTTTATATATATTATGATTACTTTTTCTTTCTCTGTTGCATTGACTAGGTCTCCAGTAAAATATTGAAGAGCAATGGTAATAGTGTACATCCTTGTCTTACTTCTTTTATTTTTAAAGATTTTATTTATTTACTTGACAGACAAAGATCACAAGTAGGCAGAGAGGCAGGCAGAGAGAGGGGGAAGCAGGCTCCCAAGAGCCTGATGTGGGGCTCGAGCCCAGGACCCTGAGCCGAAGGCAGAGGCTTTAACCCACTGAGCCACCCAGGTGCCCCCATCCTTGTCTTATTCTTGACCTCAGGGGGAAAGCCTTCAATATTTCACCAGCAAGCATAATGTTAGTTATAGACTTTTTTAGCTTTTAATCTATCAGGTTAAGAAAGCATCTTTCTATTCCTAGCTTGCTCTTTGTTTAGTTTTTAACTATCTTAATAACTTGTTATCATGTAGAAACAAGTCCATGGTGTGTCAGATATAGTAACAAATTTAATCACTCAATAAGTAGTGAATAACATCTACATAGTAGTACTATTTTTACATACAAGGATCCAAAAATAAATAATAAGATATAGTTCTTGTCTGTGCCACCTCACAGTCAAAATGCTATGGGATTACTGAGGAGACAGAAACTGACCTCAGTAGAGAGGCATCAAGGAAGGATTCAGAGAAAGTAATATCTGAGTCAAAACTTGGAGGCAGACAAGGTGAGCAAAGAACATTCTGGGTAGAAATCACAGATGGAGATATGAAAGAATATGAAGTGTGAAATAACAGTGTTATCTCAAAAGGAGCACTGAGGAAAAGTGATGGGACATGAGGCCAGAAGGATAGTATATAGTGCAGGCTATAAATTATGAAACTTGTTAATAAGTTTAGACTGGATCCTGTGGACAAAAAGGACCCACTGAAGTATTTTAGAAAAATCATTCTGCTGACACTGTAGGTGTAAAATGGACAATGAAGATTACAGTTGAGAAACTAGTTAGGAAGCCAGTGGTGAGGATGTAAAATAGGGGAATTGCTCAAGAGAAAAGGGTATTAGAAAGTGAGCTTTTGGGAGTAGTAACAACTGAACTAATGGCCTAGTTAGAGATGGAGAGTGAGGGAGAGAAGGAATCAGTGTTTCTTTCCTGGTTACGTAGGTGACTGATAACCTAAACAAAGCTACAAGGGATTTGAAAGGGTTCAGTTCTGGATATGCTGAGTCTGAAAAAGGTCACCAAGTAGGATTTCTAAAAGGAAGCTGAAAATGTTGGCCTCACACTCCTGATTATGATTTAGGATCAGGCCTGGTGAAGTCTCTGATCCAGAAGATGGATTAGTGGAACAAATCTAGGATTGGTGCTAACAATTTAAGGGATTTACAGCAAACTGTAGGTCTAGAAGGTCTGTTAGGCACCATACCTTCCCCCATTTAGTAGTTAGGATCTTTGATCCACACGTGGTCTGGCCATTGGAGGGTTCCAAGCCCCCTTAAAAATCACTCTTTTCTGGGCTTTGGTCCTGAATTATTTTCATCATTGTCCTTTGGCCCTTTATTATCTTGGCCTCTGACCCAGCTACCCTGGCCTATACCTAACTTTAACACAAATATGGAATAACCCCCTTGAGATCTCATTCTACTACAATACAACTAGATAAAAACTCAAATACAATTTTAGGAGACTTAGAAGAGTTATGTGGATGACTTCTGAAGGTATTCTTGAAAGAGTGGCATGGGATTTAAAGAGTGTATCACACAGCAAATAACTTAAAATTTCTCTTTACCCATCCATCACTTCAAAGACTCTATATCAATGATAAATCGCTTCTCTCTTACCTTCACTCCCACGTTCTTAATACCCACTACTGTAGTCCACTCCCTGCTACTTTGGTCTCTATTTCTACACGGATTGTGTGTGTGTGTGTGTGTGTGTGTGTGTGTGTGTGTGCACGTGCGCATGCCAAGGTACGCACACATACAATTATTGATCCCCAAATCTCTCCCCAGGGGAAGGATGAGAAGAAACAGGGATATAATAAGTATGTGTGTATTTAGTTGAAATGTAATAACTAAATGCAGATTTATACTTGGCTAACAAGAAATAGAAAGGTAGGGATGTTGCATGGGAATGAGAAGAGTCACCAAGGTTTGGGATTAAAGAGGACAGGCTGCTCGGACTGTAAAGTAAAGGTAGGCAGGAGGAGGATAGCCATGCCAAACAGCATAGCTGGAATGTTATACTTTGTCAGAAAGAAAGGTTCACAAAGCACATCAAGGGAGAACTCTCAATATATAATCCTGGACTTGATAGAGCCCCATCCTTTTCTCTCTCATGGTGGGTTGTGGAAGAAAATAGGGAAATTCTATCTTGTTTGGTGAAGTAGTCTCAGCCACAAGGGGCTCATCATCCCTCTGTGGAGAGCAACAACATGTGGGAACATGGATGTTTGGTAGGGTGGCCAGGAAACCCCTTTCAGGGTGATTGGGAAATAATGACCTTTCCTGTCTCAAAGATTCCTCGCCCAGCTAGTCTTCCTCAAACCAAACACAAACACCAAAATTCAAAGAAAGAACACACATTCCTTTTAGAAAAGGTCAGAAAAGTTCTCACTGAGTAATATCACCTGGGAACACCAGATTTTGTTTCCCTACCGTAAAAGGGTATGATGGGCACTTACAGATTCAACCTTCAGAAGGAAGGTATACATGAAGTATCCCTCTTTTCTAACCCCTTTTCACTCTCCCCAATTTCTTCTCCTGTCATTTAATAGCTCCTTCTAGACACCCCCAGTCTAGTGTTCACATCCATCCTTTTGGAATCTCTACTGCTCTTCACTGGAGTTTCCTCCTCTATGTTCTTTCTGGTGTCATGAACTCAAGCTTTCCAGGCTTTGCAGACTCCAAAGGGGAATAAGCATGCTCTAAATGTACACACTGAAGAGAAAGAAAGTGCCTTAATTCAATTTCTCTACTACCAAGAACTGTGGCGAACTTCCTCTGGCCCCAAGAAGCAAGCATATGCATCAAAGCAAGCATTCATTTTCACTCACTCCACACTCCCTCCAGCCCCACCCCACAACCTCACCAACTAGTCTCATATGAAGAAAGAATATTTCATGAGAAACCGTAATGCTAACATCATCATGCTAAGGAGCATTTGGCCCCCTCCATTATGAGAGTCACAACTTGAGTCTGAATGACTCCATTTATTATGAATGGCTCCATCTGCAGGTGGCTCTCACTCCAATTAGGCTCCTCTCTCATAAAGGAAATAGACCAGCATGCATTTGTTAGGTCTCAGTCCATTTTGCAACAATAGCTGCCATTTATTGATATGTAATTCACTTTGCATACTTAATCTTATGTGATCCTCACAGTGACCCAGCAAGGTTCACATTGTTAAATATTTCATGAAGAAACTGAGGCTCAGAGAATTAGAAAACTGTCCAAGGTCTCACAGAGGGTGAACAATGGAGCTAGTATTTGAGCCCAGATTTATCTGTCTCCAAAATCCATGATCATGAGGTATTGTGCTACCTCTTAGCATGAGGTGAGCAGAGATGAAACCAAAGGAATTATCACAGGATTCTGGACTTTTAAACTGGATGTCTATGTGCTTGTTAGCTTTTTAGGGGGGAAAGTGAAGCAGAATCCTTTACTCTGCTCCCCTTCCTCCCTTCTTTTCTCTCTTCCTTTCATTTTAAAACACCAATAGTAAACACAGAAGAATCAGAAATGATAGTGTAAAACTGCCTCAAACCAATGTCTGGGTAAATAGCTATGAAAATATTCAATTATTTTATGATCCCATTTAGAGTGAACATTATATTTATCGCTTTTCCCCTGAATACACATTAAGGTAATATTGAACTTTTGGTAAAAATTATACCATACATCTGTGCTGACAGCTTGTTTCCTGAACACAAATCTTTATCTACTACTTTCAGCTTTCAATATTTTCTCCAAAGAAGTAAGTTAGGACATTAAAAGGTCCAGAAAGAAACGTGAAACAGATGGGATTAGATTTCTGTGGAGGAATGACAGCCATATTAAATTTAATGGAAACCTAGCTAGAAAGAAGTCTGAAAGGAAAACCCAAGAAGCATGCATAGGAAGGGCCCTGGCTTGGGAATCTCAAGAGTATACAACATCTGACTTACAACTTTAGGTTGTCCTTGATGTTGGGTGTTCTTTAAGATGGAGTAAGCAATTGATAATGGGCCCTCACTGTGAAATAGGGCAAATATTTTCAGCCATTGAACTAATGAACAGACAAGCACTGATATTTTGTGAGTTTAGTATTTATTCCTTTCATTTCCCATCCTAAGCAAGTGAAAAGCCTAGAGCTGTAACACAGGAAGAGCTCCCAGAATATGTGGCTAAAGCCACTGGTTGTGGCTGTGGTCATGGAGCAAAGGAGAAGTAAATCTGGAGTGCTGGACTGAACTAAGCTCAGGGAACAAGAGTTCACTGACGTTTGAAGGATCAGCAAGAGGCTTGGCCTTGCTAGTTCAGGAGGCTGAACCTGGAGGTGATGCTTTGCAGATAGAGGGACTCTTCTCTGTAGTCTTAGCCAATAGCCAAGAAGAAAGGTATAGGGGGAGTCTACAATTAGCTCAGGATGGTACCAGCAGCAGCATTCGTCCTTAGACGATATAACAAGTGAATCCTTTTCTTTCCTGTTTATTCATTCCTTCCCTCTTAACTGTACTATTGCCACCAATATTTAAATACCCTCTGGCCTCTCCCGTTTAATAATAAGAAATCCTATTTAATGTTTTTCCTTTTACCCACCATTTCTCCCTTTCTCTGCACAATGAAATTTGTCAAGACTCTATATCCTCACATTTCCTCACATTCCATTAAAGACCCATTTCATTTTGCCCCTTGTTCCTCCAACAAAATGGCTCTTTCTAGAGTTACCTGTGACCATGATACTGCTAAATTCAGCAGAAAAATTTCAGTTCTCACCTTATTTTGTGCTCAGCAGCATTAACACCCACCCCTTTGCCATTGATTACTCTTTCTATCTTGAATCACCCTCTTTCTTTGGCTTCTATTTCCCTCCTCCCCTTCCCCACTCTTCAGTTTTTCCTTTTACCTCTCTATCTGCTCTTTTTTTTTAAAGATTTTATTTATTTATTTGATAGACAGAGATCACAAGTAGGCAGAGAGGCAGGCAGAGAGAGAGGAGGAAGCAGGCTCCCTGCTGAGCAGAGAGCCTGGTGCAGGGCTCATTCCCAGGACCCTGGGATCATGACCTGAGCAGATGGCAGAGGCTTTAACCCACTGAGCCACCCAGGCGCCCCTCTCTGTCTGCTCTTAATCAGCCTCTTTGCCAGTTCTCCTCCTCCAACCACTACATGTTAGAGTTGGTTAGAGGTCAGTGTCAAGACCTCTTTTTCCATTTTATACTCTTTTGCCAGGCCATCTCATCCTTCCCCATGACTTGAATTGCCAGTGCTGATGACAGAAGTCTCCTCTGAGCCCTAAGTGGATATCTAACTGCTTATGCAACATGTTCTCTTGGATCTAAGGCTCTCAAACTCATTATGTGTAAGCCTAAATTCATTATATTTTCTTTCACATGTAGTTCTCTCCAGTGTGATCTCTCTTGGTGAATGGTATTAATATTCACCTAGTTGCTGAAAAGCTCTGTGGAAGTCATTCTTGATACTTCCTCCTTCCTTGTACCACATACCCAATTCATTAACAAGTAATATAGATGTTTATTTCTTAAACGTATCCTCAATCCTTTCATACCCATTTTCCTTTATCTACATAGTCAATATCCCAATCCAGACATGATTTCTTACCATGGCACTGCAATAGTATCTCAACTTCACTTTTACTAATCCCTCACATCCAATCTATGTATCTTGCCAAAACACAAATCTGATCACATTCCTACCTTCTTACCTTCATATGTGGTTAAAACCATTCAAAAGTCCTTCTTTTGCTTTACGGTTGAAGAGCCATATGCTTAACATACTCTATAAAGCCATGCATAATCTGGCCTCTACCTACATTGACCTTTTTCTAACTCCACTCTTCTCTCATATTCTTCAGCATGTGGTATTCTTTTTATTTCTTGATTCCTCCATGTTTTCTCCTCCTCAAGGCCTTGACACACATATTTTCCCCTTGTCCTAGAACATTCTCCAATCGCCCTTCACATGTCCATATTAGACTCTTGTGGAAGATCAGTATGCCCTTGCAATTCATACTTTGAAGAACTAAAATGCTGGCCTATTCTCTAAGCTAAACCTGTTACACTGAGTGAACCCCATAACACTCAGGCCATTTTCATTCCTCAGATAAATTACTAAACTTAAAAAAAAAAAAAAGGAACACTGGAGCACTTGGATGGCTCAGTCAGTTAAGCAACTGACTCTTGATTTTGGTTCAGGTCATGATTTCAGGGTCTTGGGATCAAGCCCCACTTCAGGCTCACTAAGTGCAGGGCTCTGCTTGTTCCTACCCCTCTACCCTTCACCCCCTAAAATAAATAAATAAACCCTTTTTAAAAAAGGCAAAATAAAACAATATGACTTCCTTGGAGTTTTATTAATTTCTTCATATTTTACACACTTTGAAGATTGAATTGAAGATTAGCCAAGATTTTAACTGTCATTCTTAACTAGATTAAGTAGGAAGTTTTAAACAAAAATTAGTTACTCAGATATGAAACAATTCTGTATTTTATAGCAACATTTTCAATAAATGTTATTTACTTAGCATACACTTTAAAATGATATTGACCAGAAGCAGGTAAAACAAAACTCTTGTCTCTGGCCCTCTTGATACCAAGCAAGTTGAAATAATAGGTCTTGGTCCTAAAGAAAAGGCTTGAAGCAGGCAAGGAGAACGAGTTAATGAGATCATATAATCTGAACCCCAACAGTCATGGACAGCTGTTCTCAGAGCCTTAATGATCATGGACTGACCGAATCTGACTCCCAATAGAAGCAGGCAAGTCCTGACGCCATGGAAATAGCTTTGCTGGTGTAAATAATAGGGATCTGTTATCATAAGATTACCTGTCTGTAAAATGCCTATTTATCTTCATTATGTTGTTTTTTGGAGGAGAAAGATGATGGTGAGTGTTGGTGTGTAAGATGACAGACAGAGTCAGGAAAGGAGAATGGCATCTCTGACCTAGGATGGAACCTGCTTCCTGGCTTCAACAGCCAAATGGAGGCCATAATGCTGATTGCCAGTGTTTTGCTCTCTTTAAAGCTATAAGCAAGTATTCAGCAAAGTAATACAAGGATGAATTGATACCTGGATTTTAAATGTCATAGTTTGTCCAATAGAATAAGATGGTAGTTTTCATCTGGTAGTTTCAATCTGATAATTTCATTGAGTCATTCATTCATCTATTCATCCATTCACCAAATACCTGAGTAGGCACTGGCTATAAAGCAGTGAATAAAATAGACTCTGTAGCTACCGTGACAGGGATTTGAGTCAATGGGGCAGACAACAAGATAAACATTAAAATAAATATGATTTTAAAAATGTAATAAATGCTACACAATGGAAGAAAAAGTTACCACAAGGAAAATAATGGGAAGAACCTGTTTCAGAGACAAAGAGATAGCTTTTAAACTGACCCATGAAGACTACAATGGAGCCAGCCCTGCAAAGGAGGAGGTGCAATGGGGATAACTGATCAATTTCATTTTAATCTTGATTTTTATATAAAATTTAAATATGAAGGGAAATATAATTATGAAATACTCTTTTAATCAAAATCAAGTAATTCCAAAATATATAAGAAAAAAGTGACTGCTTTTTGCCTGTCTCCGTACAAAAACTTCATTTTCTGGAAGGAAGTGTGGTTAACGGGTTTGGTGTGTTTGAAAAATTCTTACCTGATCATTTCCCATGTGGAAGAATATAAACCGTAAGGCTCTTTCTTTGGAAAGAATGAGCAGACTGACCCTAAAGTAACAAAGGCAGCATATTACTAATATCAGAATATCTTTGCAATATATACCAGTATGCTTCCAACTGCATGATAATTTGCATCTGTGAATAACCAGGGGACATGAAGTTCTATACAATCTGCATGATAATCATGATTCCAGATCTTTCAGAAACTTACTTGAAATAAAGTTTATAACTGTTATCTTTCTGAAAATTACTAGAGCTAGTAAAAAATTTTTACTGCTTGTTTTGGCAGCTCAAATCTTGGTTTTGGGTCGTTCAAGTTGCCTTTGCTTTTGCTCACATTTGATTGATTTTGCAATGGTGGTGAATACAGAAATTTTTTTTAAAGCCCCAAAGTGGACATACAAGGTATATCACATTACTAAATGATAACAAACAGATGACACTCAGAATATCTAATTGATATTACTTTGTATTTCACTAGATCAAAAATATACTTCAAAACAGCCTGGATTCATTTTAGAAGTATAGTAAGGAAAAAAAAAAAAAGTCAATTACAGACTCATGCTATATCCCATGAGGAGAAATAAATCCAAATTTCTAAAATAGAGAATGCTGAGTTAGCTCAGCTTCATGTGAACTGGGAAGTATTCAGGACCAAGAGTTATTTATTTCCTAACGGGGACTGCTATACGCAGTGAGTCTGAATTATGAGGAGTTCTGAGCCTCAGGGGAAGCCCAACCACAGGGAAAGAAAAGTTGTGGTCCAGAGACATGTGCCCTTGACCCCCCAAGAAAAAACACCCAAAATGTGTGACTTATTTTTGAACTATTTACAGAATTGTTAAATATCACACACGTGTAGAAAAGTGATAAAATCTAAAATGTGTTTAATAAGTGTCACCAGTGTGACTATAAACCAGAGCAAGAGAGCATGACCAATATCCCTACAGAGAACAAACTGGTGTTTACCAGAGGGGATAGGGGTGGGAGATGGGTAAAATGGGTGAAGGGGAGATACAAACTTCCAGTTATGGGATGAAGAAATCATGGGAATAAAAAGCACAGCATAAGGAAAATAATCAATGGTATTGTAATAGTGCATATGGGGACAGATGATAGCTACACTTGTGATGAACAAAGCATAATGTATAAACTTGTCCAGTCACTATGTTGTATACCTGGAAATAATGTAACATTGTATGTCAACTATGAAGGGAAAGGAAGGGAGGGGAAGGAAAGGGAAAGGAAGGGAAGGGAAAAGGGAAAGGAAGAGAAGAAGGAAGGGAAGGAGGAAGGGAAGGGGAAAGGAAAGGGGAAAAGAAAGGAAAGGAAAGGATGGGATAGGAAAGGAAAGGAGAAACCTTATCAATTTCCCAGAAGCTCCCATGTATTCCTTCCCAATCCCAATCTCCTTCCTTCCCTCAAAGGTTACCCCTTTTCTGAATTTTCTGATTATCACCACTTCTCTTTTCTTAATACTTTTGCTACCTAATTATCTACCCCTAGATTGTAGAGATGATGCCTGTTTTTGAGTTTCATATAAATAGATTCATACTGTAAGTGTTCTTTTGTGTCTAGCTTCTATCGCTTGATATCATGCAGTTGCATGTGGCTGAGAGTCATTTATTTTTATTGCTGTAAAATATTTCATTGTATGCTATAGAGTAACATTTTTATCCCTTCTGCTGTTGATGGGAATGCAAGTAGTTTGTATATTTTGGAAATAATGTTGCTGTAGACATTCTTCTACATTTTTCCTGGTACACTTATACACCTATTCCCACTTTAGGGGTAGGACTGCCAGGTCATGGGTTATGCATATATTTAATGTAACTAGAAAATGTCAAAGTAATTGCATCAATTTACCCTTCCACAGGGAATGTAAGAAAGTTATCATTGTTTCATATCATCACCTATATTTGCTGTTATCAGACTTAATTTTTGCCAGTTTGGTGGGAATATAGTGTCACAAGATAAATTTCTATCTTTCTTAGAAACCCTATGCACTATTAGTTAAATCTAATTTTTATAAATAAAAAATAGAAGAAAGTTGAATATAGAGAAAAGAAAAAATACATATTTTTAATTGATACCAGAGTGAATATTAAATAAGGCAGTGTGGCAATCAGTGTATTTCTCTTTCAACTGAACTCATTATTCTAACCCTATAATTTGGGGACAAAGCAAGAAGAGAAATAGAATGCCTGACACCTCATAATTTGTGCCTATCTTAGTAAATATACTTAAATTGATGATAAAATAAATGAATATTCTGCCAAGTGTTAAATGTGATCTCATTTACATAGACATGTTTAACTCTTTATTGTTTTCCACTTATTTGTCTATTCTAGTGATGATTCCACACTGTTTCAACCACTAGAGTTTTATGATTGTTTTGCTATCTAGTATGGCATGGCATTTGTCTTAGATTCTGCTAAAGTTAGAGCCATTTTTCCTTTTGGACAATACTGCACTTTGATTCTTTTAAAAAACATAATAAGCTAAAATTTTAAACATTAAGACACAGACATTGATCAGGGAATTTTACTTTCCCTTTATGTCATCACGCAGAAAGCCAGGTAATAACCATATTTTAAATTCTGCCTCTAATTCTTTTGAATTTGAGATTCTTCTGTAGTCTGAGTCTGACCTACTCTGAACCCTAGAGCTAGCACTGATCTCCCATGATGGGGTGGACCACAGCTAGCTGGTTCACGCTTGCAGCCAAGTTTCTGCAGGCATGACTGAGCTACTGAACTACAGAGAGTTTTCTCTTCTATGAACATTGTATATAACTTCATTTACTTAAAAATTCTTGTTTTCACATATGTCTTGAAAATTTCTTATGGGTATGTTCTTAGGCTTTCAAACTATTTTAATATTATAAGCAAGATCTTTTCTTCTATTACCCGTTTATTATTTCTGCTGTTACTGATTTTTCTTGTGTCAACCTTTTGGGAGTGTGTTCATTGAAGAAAAACATACTGCTGCTATAGACTGAATGTTTGTATCCTCTCCAAACTCATATATTGAAACCTAATCCCCAATGTGATGATATTCAGAGGTGGGACGTTTGGGAGGTGATTAGCTCATGAGGGCAGAGCCCTCACGAATGGGATTAGTGACCTTATAAAAGAGACCCTAATGATAGAAAATAGTGGACATTACAAACACCTCTTCCTGTTAGTCTAGTTTGGGAGCAATGATGGGAACACTAACAGAGAACAGCTGGGGTTTCAGTGGTATTTTCCTCCTCTCATATCCCAGGAAGTTGGACAGCCCTCTGCTCACCTTTGAAGACACCAACATTTCCCTTAGTGATATATGTGGGGGGAAAAGTAGTCAGTGACCCCTGGGGAACCATTCTGCTGTCAAAGTTTTTTAAAAAACTGCTTGTCCTAATCATGTCTTTCTCCTGCATACTCCCCTTAAGCCTGTTTCAGTGCTTTGAACAAAAGATGGTCTGAATCCAAACACTATTATGGAAATCTTTACAAATCTAGCATAATTCGAGCAGGAATTCTTCCAAAACTCTAGCAATCACAGTAAGGCAACATGCCTATGGTTCTTCAGTTGATTTTCAGTATCTTCTCTGTATCTTTCAAGTTAGTATTTAAAAGTCTGTCATTTAAAAAGTTAGTCTTTTTAAAGTAACAATATCTTTGTTAAGGAAAGTTTTCATTAAAGGTACCAGAGAGAAAAAAAAAAGAGAGAGAGAGAGAAAAGGTACCAGAGAGTTATTAAAAACTTCTTAGGGAATAATGACTGACTGACTGAAGCTACCCATAAAAACCCTATAAATCTTTTTATCTAAAGGATTTCTCTCTTCAGTTTCTAAACTAAGCAATCTACATTGTCTTTATGAAGAACTACCATTAAGTTGGTCTCTACCCGCAGTACTACTGAAAATAAACCGTTTTAGTGTTTCTACAGTGAAATCATTGGATTCCTACTCATTTCTAAGCCTTAGATGATTTGTCACCTTTCCAAGCTACCAGACAGATACTCAAAACCCATTTTTATGTGCACACACACTATTACTCTCATCTTGTCATGAATTTTTATTCCTTACTGTGAAGTTTCTTTTTCCTCTAAGGGAAACTCCGTGCAGAGAGCCCAAACATGTATGTCCTATTATAAAACACACTACCCAATTGCAACCATGATGCTTTTCTTTTCTTTTCTCTTCTCTTTTCTTTTCTGTAAACTAAAGGAAAACAAAGCTAGTCATTTGTACTAAGAGATTTAAATATCTGTTCTATCATCTTGTGACCATGGATTTCCTTTTGACCAAGTTTCCAGGAAAAAGGCAGATAAGCCAATCAAACACAGAATGAATATTAGAATCCAGAAGCGCAATGGTGATAAAGAGATAAGTTGCCTTGTTGGGCTCATATAGGGACATCTCATGAATCAGGCAGATCCTAGAATAATAACTAGAAGTAATTACACAGAGAGATAATGGAATTGGACATTGTTCTGACATCATACTTTCTGGCCAAGGTTTACATGTAACATTTTTTATTTTTTAAATTAAAAAAAAAACTAAACTTCTTTAAATTCAACTTAATTAACATATACTGTATTATTAGCTTCAGAGGTAGAATTCAATGATTGATCAGTTGCATTACTTCAAGTGCCCTCTTTAATGCCCATTACCCAGTTACCCCATTCCCCCCACCAACTTCCCCTCCAGCAGCTCTCAGTCTGTTCTCTGTGGAATAGTTTGCTTCCTAGGGTTTGCTTCCCTCTATGTTTTCATCTTATTTTATTTTCCTTCCCTTCGCCTATGTTCATCTGTTTTGTTTCTTAAATTAAACATGAGTGAAATAATGGGATATTTGTCTTTCTCTGACTTACTTCGCTTAGCATAATACACACTAACTCTATCCACATTGTTGCAAATGGCAAGATTTCTTTTTTTTATGGCTGTGTAATATTCCTGTGTGTGTGTGTGTGTGTGTGTGTGTGTGTGTGTGTGTGTAAATATGTAAATATATAGATATAAAAGGTCTTCTTTATCCATTCATCTGGTGATGGACATCTGGGCTCTTTAAATAGTTTAGCTATAGAGGACACTGCTGCTATAAACACTGGGGTGCATGTGTCTTTTCAAATCACTACGTTTGTATCCTTTGGGTAAATACTTAGGAGTCCAATTGCTGAGTTTTAGGGTAGCTCTATTTTTAACTTTTTGAGGAACCCCCATACTGTCATCCAGAGCGGCTGCATCAGCTTGCATTCCCACCAACACTGTAAGAGGGTTCCCTTTCCTCTGCATCCTCACCAACATCCATTGTTTCCTGAATTGCTCATTTTAGCCACTCTGACCAGCGTGAGGTGGTATCTCACTGTGGTTTTGATTTGTAGTTCCCTGATGCCGAGTGATGCTGAACATTTTTTCATGTGTCTGTTGGCCATTTCTATATCTTCTTTAGAGAAATGTCTGTTCATGTCTTCTGCCCATTTCTTGACAAGATTGTTTTTTGGGTGTTGAGTTTGATAAGTTCTTCATAGATTTTAGATACTAGCCCTTTATCTGATAAGACATTTGCAAATATATTCTCCCATTCTGTAGGTTGCCTTTTAGTTTTCTTGACTGTTTCCTTAGCTGTGCAAAAGCTCTTTTTCTTGGGGTGCCTGGGTGGCTCAGTGAGTTAAGCCTCTGCCTTCGGCTCAGGTCATGATCTCAGGGTCCTGGTATTGAGCCCCGCATTGGGCTCTCTGCTCAGCGGGGAGCCTGCTTTCCCCTCTCTGTCTGCCTCTCTGCCTACTTGTGATCTCTCTCTCTGTGTCAAATAAATAACTAAAATCTTAAAAACAAACAAAAAAGACCCAAAAAACCCCCCTCTTTTTCTTGGTAAAGTCCTAATAGCTCATTTTTGCTTGTTTCTCTTGTCTTTGGAGATGTGTCTAGCAAGAAGTTGCTACAGCCAAGGTCAAAGAGATTGCTGCCTGTGTTCTCCTCTGGGATTTTGATGAATTCCTGTCTCACATTTAGGTCTTTCATTCACTTTGAGTTTATTTTGGTGTATGGTGTAAGAAAGTGGTCCAGTTTCATTCTTCTGCATGTGGCTGTCCAATTTTCCCAACACCATTTATTGAAGAGACTGTTCTTTTTCCACTGGATATTCTTTCCTACTTTGTGGAAAATTAGTTGACCTTCAAGTTGACGGTCCATTTCTGGGTTCTCTATTCTGTTCCATTGATCTATGTGTCTTTTTGTGTCAGTACCATACTGTCTTGATGATTACAGCTGTGTAATACATACATACAACATTTTTTATAAGCAGTGTTGTTGTGAACTTTCTGAGCAACATACTGTTGGCATCTAGGTCATGACAATAATTAAGCACTTTGTTGGTGGGCCAAATAAAATTGCAACATTCCACAGTGATTTTATTCAAAGTCTGTCCATATGGGATAAGCATTTGGCATAAACTCTTGAGCAGCACAAACACATAGAACCTACCAGCAATTTAAGCCTAGTACAATGCCTGGCACACAATGGGAACAACAAATGTTTACTGAATAAATGACTGAATGACACAGCGAGTTTAGTTCTCCCCCAAAGATCTTCTAATCTTCAGTTTGCTGTTATAGGACTGACCTCTTGAGTGAGGAAGGGAAGTTGAAGTCAGTTCTCTGAGAGGTTTCCATTCTATTCCCCTAACTGTTCAGTATAGGCCAGAAAATCCCAATTCCCTTTCTAGCCAAATGGGATCAGAGCCAATAGGACCCCACAGGGCTGATATAATGGAGGGAGCTCTGTTCAGAACCGTGAGAATTCCAAAGTCAGGGGAGTTGATCAAGCTCAGAGTTGGTGGGGGGAGCCTGTGGATTGCTTTCTAATAATCCAGAAAGAAGAATCAGAATAGATGCTCCAAACCCAGAGTCAGGAGAGGATGTGGGAGACCAGAGAAAAGATCATGAAAAAAACGGGGATTAGGAACCAAAGAATCAAGAAAAGGGCAGACCTTGCGGAGTAGGTGGAGGTCATATACAATTACCTAGGTTCTTTGTAGGTCTGTGTAGTGTGGTGTGGCAAGGGCTCCCAGGCCTAGTAGGCCAAGGACATGTGACAGGGCAGATATGTCCTAGGACCTTATATACTCAGCACCAGTTTGTAGTAACTTGAGTGGTGATTCTGGACTCTGTCTATAGCTCAGTAGACATCGGCTTAGTGGGCCTTTAGGTCTAGGACCAAAACATGGAAAACAACCTGTCTCTCATTTCTTCACAAAGCTTTAGGGAAAAGGACATGGGTGATTGTTAGTGGAGAAAAGAACAGAGTGAACTACTGGTGCCTAAGATGACTTAGTAATAACAAAGCCAGACTTGCAGCCCCAGATTTTGCTCATTAAGCTTCAGAAATCAGTATTTTTTATTTCTCAAGAGGAAAAGACAATGAAAATAACCTACCTGTTAGTTTTCCTAGATTAATTCACTACTTAGAAACTAGTAACTCTGTGATTAATTTTTCTGACTAAATCTCAATTTCTTCCATGCAAATCTGCCCATTAATTTACTATGATTCCCAACCAGTATATAATATGATATGATACAATATGGAATAATATTAGAATAATATTAGAATGGGGGTTCCAATTACAATTTAGTAGAAGTGTTCATTACTCAGAAAATAATCTTGATGCTCACAGACATCACCTTGTGGAAAAAGAAAAATACCTCAGGCATTAGCAATAAATAAGTTGTTCTTTCACCTTTTTGTGGGAAGTCCTGGCTTGGGACATTCAAAGACTCAAATGAGGTGTCCCTCCCTCTTCTGTGCTTTGGACCTCTTCCCTCCAGTCATTGGGGGCAGCACACCCAGCAATGACAGTATCTCTCAAACTTCCGCATGGCATCCTCTTCTAGGACTATGAGATTCTGTAAACCAGATGGGACTAACTTAGCATTTGTCTACCAGATCTCTCTAGGGGAAGGGTAGCTTCCAATTTCCACCTTCTTTTGCCTTGCTTCTTAGGGCACCAGAGCCCAGGAAGAAAATGAAACTTCCTTACTATCTTAGACTCTGAAATTCTCTAGACTTATTCAAATGTGTGAATAGAATGAGAAACTCCATCTGCTTAATTAATATCCCCAACTGCATTGTGCCTTGTTAATTTCCATGTTGATAAAGCTACATTTGGGAGACACATCTTTATTTATTTCCTTTTTCCTTAGACCTGTTCTTTTTCTTCTTTTCTTTGTGTAAAGGGTATGTACTGGCTTTGTGAAATCCCTGTAGCAAGTTGTGAATGATGTATGAAGTGAAAAAAGTCTTTACTCTGGGCACAGTAGGAAGATAGAAAGTGCTGTGCATTCCACTGTTGGACTGAATTTTTGACTGTGTGCTGGAGTCAGAAGATACCCCACATTCATCCTATACTGCCTCAAAATCCCAGGAGTTCTCAACTGGGTGGCAAGGGGCACAGTCCCACAGAAAGGCAGAGAGATGAATTTATTGACCTCCAAAGGTCCTTCTTAGCACTGTGATTCTGCACTCACTACAGGTAGAGGTTTTTCCCAATATTTTTAACAAAAGAACAAGAATAGGAATCCATAGTCTGAGTCCAGAGTGCAGAAAATTAACCCATTCCCTGGCCTGAGATACAGGAAGATGGAGGAAGGAGGTTGGTAATTACCAGCACTCTATAAGATCATATCACTTGGAGAGGATATGGTTCTGTACCCTAGCATGAGATAGAATATTTTTAATGCCTTGAGGGGCCAAAAAGAGAGCTAGCCTTGTGTGTATACAATATTTTCCTTCCAAGAACCAGAACTCTTTGAGAATTATCACAGTTTTCTTGTGAGCTGAGTGTCACATTAGTGCATGATCTAAAATTATCCCATGTTTCCAAACTAGATGGTTAATTATCCAACAAGCATCTTATACAATTTGGCATTATCCACTATCGGTTTATGGATTCATGGATTAACTATGGTTTAGGTATAGCAGGGATGTGGGGGCATATGTCCATGGGGGAAGGGAGGTGAATAATTAGGCACTGGCTAATTACTGCTAATTGTAACTTCCTTGAAGACAAACGGGGTGGACTGGTGATCAGCTCTGGCTGCAAGGAATGGAAGTCTAAGGGACAGAGTCCTCCCACTCAGTCTCTAACTCATTTCTTTCTCCGAACAGGAAGCCCAGAAATTTTAAACCTTGAGTCCTCTCTTTTGGGTGGGGGTAGAAGAAGAACTAAGCAACTCTTCTTTCAGTGTTAAGCAATTTTTGAAAGTAAACAAGTTATAGATCACACTGTTCTATAACAACACTTATGACAATGCTGAATTACTAAGCAATAACTCTAGTTTTGTTTCTATGCTTGATTTTTTGTTTTACATGACTACCCTTCTACTTCTCTACCAATCTCACTTACCCTGTCTGATGAGAGCTGACTACTTTACCTCTCACAGCTCAGAAGATGGGCAATTACTATCCAAGCTGACAGAATCACTGACTTTCCAAATTTCACTTTTCCCAAACTCCTCAGGCATTAATGATTAGGTTTTAGACATTCCATTCAAAGTCAGACTATCTTTAGACATATGACTGAGGAAAAAATAAACTGATCACTTGCCATAGCCTCAACCTTGCACTTGAGTGACCACATCCTATACTCTCATTCACAATGAATGCCATGAACCTAGGAGAGACCCACAAAGAAGTGAGAGGCCTTAAATGAAGTGTGGTTAAAGAAACTATGAGTCCTTTAATCCTGAAGAGAAGAAAGCAGAGACATAGCAATAGTGTTAAAGGATAAGAAAAGAGATTCCAGAGAATATTAGGAGCAATGGTGTTGAAATTATTCTGGAAAGAAGGAATGAGCTCAATGAACACTGGGAGATTGTATAAGAGTCATTATAAATCATTTGCCTAACTCTTACCAGTTCTTGCCTTTAATATGAAGAAGTTTCATTTTAATTCTTTAGATCATTTCTTTCCAGGTACTTAAAATAACAAAAAATTCTCAAAAGAGGAATACTATGTAGAATAGTTGGGAGAAGAATATTCTGAGGACTTTGAGGTCAGAACAGAAAGCAGATATTACTTACAGCTCCAAACAGTTTATTGAGTCTGTTTTGGGAAAATGGGTAGTCTGTATGTATGTGTGATTTTCTTTGTTGTGGTAAAATTATATTGGAGCATTTCAAGTTCCCATTTCCTAATTTTTCTTGTTCCATGTCATTTGTTCTTACTTCCTTTCCAAATGAAACTTGATGCCTGCAAACCTCTTCCACATGCCTCTGGAACTCTATTTCATATTTTCTCCTTCTAACCCTCTTGATGACTATTAGGTTTTCATTTATCCATCAACTGCCTGTCAACATTCTAGCCATCAAATGCATAAAATAAAATGGCGAAAAGGAAAAAGAGGTGTTAGTAGAGGGGACTGCCATTTAAGTTAAAATAATCCATTTTATCTCTAAGAGGAAATCTAATCTTAGGGCTCCCTGTGTGGCTAGAAATATATTTTCTTACTGAGACTTTTCCCTCATTTTAAGCAGCATGAAAATAACTGGTCCAAAGAATAAAATTAAATCTCTCTGTATCAAAAGCAAGTGCCTTAAGCAAAGGTGGTAACAAACCTTGAGACACTTAGGTTTGTCTGCACTCAAAATTCAGCAGGGTTCTATCACTCAGCACATCATGAAAACATGAAATAATTTTACAAAAAATGACTGTGGGCTCTGGGTCCATTAGAAGCATATTAAACTGCTGAGATATAAAACAGTTTTCTCTCTAGCAGTAAAGATCAAATAGAATCCTGAATGCAAATTTACCCAGATCATTTCCAACAACAGGACAAATGCATGAGGAAGCAGTTGAAAGTCTCACAGCCTTAGAAAGAGTCATGTCTGGATGGCAGGGATAGGCCTGTCATAATGCCACTGCTCCGGTTCATCAACGGCAGCACAGGCAATGAATTTCGCTGAATTTATTTCTAGCATCATTCTTAAAATATTTAACACAGACATCACATCCTCCAAACAGCGCTACTTGATGGAAGCACAACCCATTCACACCCTCAGCAGTGACAGATTGCACCAGTCCATGACTTGGGAGACTGTAGAGCATTCCTCCAAGCTTTGCACCAGCGCTCCGTGATTTTTTACAGATATTTACTTTTGCACATGGCATATAGAACATTAAAAGGGTTTTGAAAAATCCCTCAGTTTTTTAACTTCTGAAGGATTATTAACTTCAAAGTCTGAAGAAATGTCGCCCTTCTATCTTTGGAAATGCCAGGAGCCTTTGCATATCCCTACCACAGGACCAAGCAACACCCAGCAGAGAAGAACGATTACTGCCTCGGTGGTGAGAGGATGGCTTTTGATCTCTTAACATATTGGAAATTACTTAAAGGTAAGCCATCTGCTAGCTGAGGAACAAAAACTGATTACATCACACCCTGCTAGAAAGATTGTGTTAAATCCAGTATATCAAGGCTTTTAATAATTCTATATTAAGTCAGCTAATAGGATTAGGTACACATTTTCTTTAGGTTTATTTCCTCAACTATTAAAAAAAAACTTTTTGTGTGTGTTTGACGATCTGCAAAATTCAAGAGTATTCCACTGTGAATAAAAAGGGTTCTTTCAAGAGGAAACATTTCTTCAGATCACCAGTGCTCTCCAAAGAGATATACAGCAGAAGTGCCTTTCCAGAGCAGTTGAAGGTGGGGGAGGGTGGAGAAATCACTGCACTTCTGTTATTACGAATATGATTTATAGCCTGTGCATTAAAACCTTCATACCTCCATTGTTCTTCAACTGGTCAGGGGTAAGATCCAGACTGGTGGGCAGGGTAAGAGTGCCTAGTCCCCTCAACACGAGCAGTTAATGGTAACCATGGATGACAGTTCACAATAAATAAGTTAATGCAGCACACACACACTGAGGGTGATAAAGCAATAAGCCTTGATTAATCAGAGCTTAAAGCATCTGCAAGACTGGACAGTTGCAGCTTTAAGAAAGCTTTCACTCTAAAATTATGCAATACAAGAAAGCTTGCATTCTAAAATTACACCATGCCCAAAGCAAACACACTGTTCTCCCTGTCTGTGGTAAACTCCAGGTCATGGGACTATTAGAATATATTCACTTGACAATATGTGGAGAATAAAAAGAAAGGCCTTCTTCATTCTTTGCCCCTTCTTTCACTAATTTGGCTAGTGTTACTGTACAGTTGCAGAGCAATAAATAGGCACATGATATAAATTAACCTCCATTCATTGCGTCTAAATCTTTTATATGAAGTTCATTTACTCCCACTGTGATACTGAGAATTGCATAAAGTTTTAGTAGTGACAGCAACAAATCCCTTTCTCTCTCAATGGTTCTTAAAGTAGTTCCTTTTTTTTTCCCCTAGGCCACAATAAAATAATGGATTTATTTACAAAAGATGATTACACTGTTTTTCCTATTTTTCCTTTTCATTATGTACCACAACTTTAAGAATCAAGAAACACTTTGATTTTTTCCCCCCCTCTGAGACAGAGTGTTTGGGTATACTTCTTAAGTTAGGTTTTTTGTAAAGCTATCAAAAAATTTTTTTATTGAATTTTTTTATTGAATTACATTTTCAAATTTTTACTAGAAATAATTGTCAGGATTTTGTTTTAATTATTGAATGATACATAATAAGATGAATATAATGAGAAAGGAAACCATAAAATCCAATAGCCCAAACATTAGTTGTTGTGTATTATATCTTGATGAAAATGATCTAAACTTTTTTGTGTGCTTTTAACAAACATAATAAACACAATTAATAATAAATCTAATACTATTATATACTGAGGTATTTTGTTTGTTAGCACTTTGAAAACATCGCCTCTAAACTTCACAGTGTTTTTCAGAAGTGGGTGTTATAACTCTCTGTTTACTCGTGAGAAAACTGAAATTCAAAGTGGTTTAAAAGCACCATAGCAAGTAAGAAGGAATTAAATCTGGTTTGATACCAAAATCCGTGTCTTTTCTGTCAACACCTAGCTGCTCCTAACTGAGAGGGACCAAGAGGTCATGCATAGTCTTTTTTTTTTTTTTAAGATTTTATATATTTATTTGACAGAGAGAGAGATCACAAGTAGGCAGAGAAGCAGGCAGAGAGAGAAGGGGAAGCAGGCTCCCCACTGAGCAGAGAGCCCAATGCGGGGCTCGATCCCAAAACCCTGGGATCATGACCCGAGCCGAAGGCAGAGGCTAAACCCACTGAGCCACCCAGGCACCTCTGGGTCATGCATAGTTTTGCTTCTCACACGGTGATGTGGTTCAGCTTAGCGTCCAATATCTGAATGAATGGATAGAATGAAGCCATTTCCTTTGAGATGCTCAGGATTCAGTCAGGGGAATCTCACATTATGCTCCTGTAGGCCAGTCTCCACTATGTTTCTCCAGGATACTGATGTTCTTTTCATTAGTCTGAAGTAGTCAAACGAAATACTGCAAATTTCGTTTCAGGCCAGAGAATTTGTCTGTCATTAGCCATCAACTTAGCATTTCTCTCTGGCATTAAAAAAAAAAAAAAAAAAAAACTTTTGGGACACCGGGGGGGCTCAGCCAGTTAAGCGGCTGCCTTTGGCTCAGGTCATAATCCTAAGGTCCCGGGATCAAGTCCTGAATCATCACATCATCAGGCTCTTTGCTCAGTGGGGAGCCTGCTTCTTCCTCTGCCTGCCACTCCCCCTGCTTGTGCTCACCCTCTCTGTCTCTCTGATTAAAAAACTAAAAAACTTTCATCACCTTGTTTGCCAGCAAATCCTAGTGGAGGACAAAACAAATGTCCAAACAAAAGCTCAAAATAAGAGAAAAAGTCAGGAATGTGATAAAAAAAAAATCTCATACATTACTGATTACTGAAATTGAGAAACATATATGTAATAATACAATCATATTATCTGCAAGTTGGAATATTCCTAGGTAAGAGGGAATTAAATATGTACTAGTACTCAAATATCTGTTGAATACATGTTAGCATTCATATTAGAGTAGTACTAACGTAATAAATTCTCAAATTTTAGTGTCTTAACTTTATTTCTTGCTCATATAAAAGTGCAATGTAGGATTCCTGAGAGGGTAGCCTTCCATGTATTCACCCAGGATTACAGGTTCTTTCTATGTTATGGCTCTGCTATCTTTAATACATGGCCTTATAGTCACTAGACCCATCTGCATTAAGATGCGAAAAGAGGAAAAAGCATGGAGAAAAGCTGTGGCTATGTCTTTGGGCCAGGAGAGGAATTGGTGTCCATCCCTCCACTCACTTTCCATTGGCTAAAACTCAGTCATATGGTCATATCCAACTGCAAGGGATGCTGGGAAATCTAGTCTAACTATGTAGTAACTAACTAAGTACTCAGGAAGAAGAGAAAATAAGTTTGGTGATAAACTGTCTCTTCCATGGTCTTCTGAACTAAGAATTACCTTTAGAATCAAAATGTAGATCTACAAATTTCATTTAGTTGAAATTAGAGAAATTACTATAAGCAAATGCCATTCTGATTTGATGAATACTACTAAGGCATGAGAACTCCTTCTAAAAATACCATTTATACTTTATTATTTTTTTTCTTCTTTTTCACAGCTCTAGCATCTAGTACAATTCAAGCACCTAGAACTCACTCAACACATGTGTTCAATGAATGAATGGCTTTCTAGGATTGACTATGTATATTTCACATTACTTGATAAAGATTATGGACCAAATATAGTGAGTCAACTCTATTTCTGTTGCTGCTATTATTGATTCATCCATGGTTATATTTACTCATCACTCCAAAACTGCTTTAATTCTACTCTACAACACACCCTCTGGGAACATGAAGGATTTTATTAAAGTCTGCCCTTGCTTATTTAGACTTCTGGAAATAAATCAGCAGCCATGTTGTATAATGGAAAAAGCAGAGAAGAGCCTCAGTTGATTTACAATCTCAGCCTTCATTTTAGGCAATTTACTTATTCCCTCTGAGCTTCAGTTTCCTCATGTAGAAAGTGAGAACAATAGCAACTACCTTCCAGGGTTCTAAGTACAGCAATTTATTTTGAAAAGAACCAGAATACAGTAGGCACTGAATAAAGGGCAGACGCTGTCATCATCTCTAATAATAATGACTGACGGTTTATGATATTAGCATTCATAATAAAAAATTATAAACCATGCAGTTTTGTTTCCTATTAGATGTGTTACATAAGAAAGCTTAACACTGAGTGGCCACATCAGAACAGAATCTAAGTAGAGCACAAATTTCTCCTGCCTCCTGCTGTTATCTAAGTCCCTATTGAGCAGATATAACCCTGGGGATAGATGACCATCCATCAGAGGCCACGTCAGCTAAATGCTCGAGCTGCCACTTTCACCTCTATTTGCATTGGATTGAGTCAATGTGCTTTTGGCTACCACAAGCATGAACAGCCAGCAAACCAATGAAGCTCTTATGACTCAAAGTCCCACACAGCCTTATTAAAGTATCTTATCTATTTCAATACCTTCCAGCAGGTGTGGAATATTAGAATGTGTCAATCCACTGCTGTCCTGAATTAGTGACCTTGGCTCAGAAATGACATATTTTTATATCAAAATAGACTGGTGTATAACACTCTAAAAGACAGGAATGGCCTTCAGCTAATACAGATCAATTTCCATTCAGCTTCAGTCACCATTTAATTACTGCTGACTTCTTTAACCTTTCTCACTTCCTTTATGGATTATATTTCTTTCTACTCCACCACCATTTACTTTATTTGGTGACATATCAAACTTAAAATTATATGATAAGGTTTCACATTTTTCTTTTTTATTCATGTTTTTTATTGTGCTGAATTTATTTAGAAACAAGTTATTTCCTCAAGGAGAAGAAATTTTAATGAACTGACTTTTTACTTTATCTCTGTATTCACTTCCTATATGTTGTTTTAAAAAAAGCGTTCTGATTTCCTCCACCATATGTTTCAGAATGATGGAACCCTACCATTTTCTTTAACATTCCTATAATACTTGATTGTATAGAAGTACACTGTATAATAAACTGCATATTAAAAGGAAAAACCTTAAAGTGAAAACAAACCACTAATAGTTCAAAGGTGGTTAACAAAGTGATAGAAGAATTGTCTTCTTTTTGAGTCCTCACTTTTATCATCACTGATCTAGGCACTAAGATGCAGAGGAAAGAACTTGAACTTCAGAATTAGACACTTCCCTGGGGCCAAAACCTGGCTCTGCTACTCATAAGCTGTATGTTCTTTGGCAAAACGCTTAACTGATCTGAAACTGTCTCTTTATCTGGAAAATAGAAATAATTATTCTACCTCTCAAGATCATCATGATGATTAAATAGAATGAACTATGTAAAGTGCCTGGCATAAACATTCTTTCCCAGCAAGTGAGTAAATTTGAACCTACCAGTGGGACAATGGCCTGAGCCTGGTTCTCCTGAAAGTGGAGCCTGAGGCAAAGGCTTCTGTATTACTTATTTTCCCAGTTTGCTGGGAGCTGGAGTTGGGGCAAGAGGAGTGAGGCAGGGAATGAGTTATGCATAATCAAGAAAGCTGCCACTAAGGCAGTTTCCCTGATAATGGACATATTCCTCTGTGGCCATCTTCTGTGGCTATAGCTCTAACTCCACATTGTCATCAGTGTTGACTACAGTTGCCTATATGATAACTCCCTTCTTTGTTGCTCGCTCAGTGGCATGAAGAGTCCATAGTGGGCAGTTCAAGTTCAGTGGAAACTTTTCTGTGTACATGACAGAAGTATCCCACTTCTCCACTACACAGTGGAAACAAGGACCTTAAGATTGTAGGGACAGAAAGTATAAATTTCACAAAGGAGTTGCTGTCCCTACAGTGTGAATGTAAGCGGTCTTTGATCCTTCTTCTTTATGGGCATTGAGAACAATACATTCACCAGATTCACTGTGTCCTACCTAGTACCAGAGACCCTTTTAATCCACTTGCAAAAAAAGATACAGGAGTGACCACCTGGTTTAATTTATGATAGTTCTGTATCATTCATCATGATTCCTCAGGATTATTCAGGGCCAGACAGGTAAATTGAACCAGGGATATGACAGTGGCCATCCCATTTGTATCCTTCAAGTCTGATAATGCCATCAACCTCTGTAATTCTATCTAGGATGCAGTGTTGCTTTTGATTTACAATCTTGGCCAGGGATAGAGGCAGTTCCTACCATAATAAACCTTATATCACTGAGCTGGGATCTAGTGTGAGGGTTCAGTCAGCTGATAAATATATTTATGCCAATGATTCACTCAGAATAGAAGATAACCTCAAGATTGGTATGTGAATACTTTGTACCCACCGTGAATAACCTTGGACCAAAACTCCATTGTGATAGTGTAGCTCAGATGAGCTCTAACTGGACATCTAACTGGACATCCTTGAGGGCACTTCAGGTTCTTTGGTATCATTTCAGCCATGATTCTTCATCTAATAGGCTCTAAAGAGCCTGAGTATTCCTCTTTCAACAGTATAAGAGTTACTCTAACAAATGACCGTAGGCCATTTGGAGGAAGAATCAGAGAAGTATCCTGCATATGCTTATGGTTATACTGAAGAGTCCTTTCTCAAGGGATACTGAGCTTCCCACTACTTATTGAATTCTGGGTCCGTGAATGGATTTAGATCTGGAAACTGGGTGGCGGGTTATGATTTTCTACCACATTGGTTGATATTAATATTCTCTTCAACTAAGCTTCAAGACACATCTCAACAGACTACTAGGACTGCTTCCAGGGGTTCTCTGTAGGATATTAAATCCCAATCATGGATGCATATCCCATATCAGTAAATTCTCCTCTATCCTTATATTCTGATCTCCTCACTCCAGTTGAAGACCCTCAAGCTGCATTCCTACATGTGTAGTCTTTATTCTTACCAGATCATATTAGCAAATTTCTGCAACTGTTTTGGTATGTAAGCTATTCCCTCCAGGAGTAGAGCTTGGGGTAGGTTGAGACTTCACCTTGGCCAACACTTTAGAGGCTATGAAGGATGTTGGGGGCATATCGTTAGGAAAAAATTATCATTTTATGAGATACTTGCTTTATGGGAAGTCCTTGTACAGTCTCTAGGCAGATAGCCACTTCTGTCCTCTTATAAGATCTCTGAGGGTTCAGTGGGAGCTCAAAATTCTCAGGTTGATTCATCTAAGTATTTCCTTCCTCTCTTTTCCTGCCAGCGTCCTGACTTTGATACTGGAGATTTCTTGAGGCTGCATATTCACTCTCCTTTGTGGTTTTGCCATCCTTACAGTTAGATCCTGGGCTTGATTTTCAGCATGGTCTTCCCTATGTTTCTGGGAGATGACCATTTCCCCTGAAGGTGCTATAGAGAATTTATGGGTTTCACAGCTTGAGTTGACAGTTGGTTTCCCTGAGTTTATCTGTTATTTTCTAAGTCTTCCAGATCAGTTTACAGCAAGCATGTCTATTTCATAATCTCTATCATTATCATTTTACCCATGCTTTTAACTATAATGGTTCCCTCATTTACCAACTGCATCTCAGACGAATTACCCAAAAGTGAAAATCTTAGTTATTATAATGCCACAACATGCCAGGAGTTACCTATCACTACATCTCCTGATGGCATTAGGGTCTTTCTAACCCAGATCCAAAATATCTTCCTGAAGGGCTGCTTTCTGGAGCTGCTCTGATATCAATTCTCTTAGCCCTGGCTCCCAAGAAAGCAAGCTTGAACAAAAGTCTTATACCACACAACTTTATTAAGGAGTATAATCCAGAATAAGGAATACGGAGTATGAAGCAGAGAAGGATGGAGGAAAATACAAGAATGCTGATCAAACTGGCTACTGCTATGTTCAACTTACTGCTTGATGTTGCAAGGCCATCCTCTGAGAAGCTATGTAACTGCTTCTCAGGACAATCTCTAGGGGAAGAAAAGGGAAATAAATCAATTTATGGGCTCCTGTTACCACTGGTCAAATTTTCATCCCATAGTGGGATGAAATTGCATTTCCAGGTTGTATTTGCCTGGGTGCCTAGCAGGGTCATGTGGCATTCTGAACTTCTGCATTAACCTTTGGAGGGATGCAAAAAGTAATGGTATAGAGCATATATCCCCATCAAGTTGAGCCTGAAACCAGGTAGAAACAGTCACACAGTAGTGGCTGGAGTTATAGACAGGAAAGACAGAAAGAACTGCAAGTAGTGTACCCAGGTGTCTAATACAAGAACGTTTCCAGCTTCCTTGGGTAATCACTTAGAATTACAGAAGCATACTCTCTATTCCCACGTCATCTCAAACAAACAAATAAAGAAAATCTCTTTTTAAAAAAAAAGTATTAAAGGTTAAAGGTCTACGAGCTCAGTCAGTTCCCCCCACCACAAAAAATCTGGTTATAGAGTATATTATATCTATGTCTCCTTTTATTCCCCCATCAGGCCAGGTACTGTTAGTCCCATATAAAGAAAACTGAAGCTCAGAGATGCTGTGCTTCATAGAGGTAATATAGCAAGTAAGTGGGAGTTATGGACACATAATCTAACTTATTTACCTAGAAAGTATTTGTTTGGTGGGGTTTTGAGCCAATTCATCTTTTCTCTCCTTTCTAGAAATTCGTTCTCATGACTTCTACTTTGTAACCATGCTCCTGTACAACATGTTCATATATCAAAACGAGTATTGAAGCTAGGTCTCTGAAATAAGTTGGTCTTTAAAACTTTTTCTGTGGTGTTCTATCTTCAATTTTATCTTCCTCAGTTTGCTTGTTTGTTTTCAGCACAGAAGAGACTTGCGTGGAAGTAACAAATGAGGATGGGCCAGACAAGCTGGTAGCCAAACATCAACCATGTCTATATGACAGCAAGTCTTGTTCCGCTATTTGTATTTAGCTCATCACTTCTGATCACTGCACATATTACTCCAAAGTCTTTATTCAAGAAAAGGACCATGCCATCTCTCCCTGTACTTCCCTCAGCCTCTAGGTAGTTGCCCAGACATAGCAGCTGCTCCATGTAACTTTGTTGAAAGAATACATAAAAAGTCCCTCCCCAAACATATGAGGGAGCATCCTCCCTTTCCCTCTTGGGGTAAGGCTAGCTTTGCAGGCCATATATTTTATAAAATGTCCTTCGCTAAATGAAGTAATTTCCGAATGAGTAAAGTAACCTCAGACATTAGGAAGACAATTAGGGAGGACTTTGTACAAAAGGATTATTGTATAATCCTCCCGGGGGTTTCATGACATCTCAAGCCTCTTTTCAAAATATCAAGTACACATATGATGGTACAAGGCAGCTAAGAAAATACAAAGATTCAACTGTCTTTTTTCTAACAGCCCTAATAGTTTTGTAGCAGCACTAAAAGAATCCTCTGAAGGGAATGTGTAAGTTACCTCTGGGCTTGGGAATGTGAGACTAGTATCATTAGCCAGTTCTTCCCTGGGTGACTCGTAACCATTTCTGTGAAGTCTGCCTCCTTTGTGGTTAATGAGCCCCAGGAGTAGGAGCTGTTAAACACACTTACCCAAGAGTTAACCTCCACTGTGCCTCCTACCTCTACTGCAGTAGTCAGTGCCAAGTAAGGGAAAAGAGGAGTCTTGACTTGTTCCTAAGGATTGAGTCACATTGAGACACTGGTTTCACCAGAACCATTGATGCTATTGCTGTTTTCATTTTCTCCATCAACATTTTTCAAGACTTCCCATCAGCAACAGAGAACACTCAAAATCGGTGGGAACCAACTGATTTTTCCTAATTATTCTGAGTTTTTGAAACCTTCATCAGTATTCCCAAACCAATGCAAGGTGTACTGGGATTAAAGTGATGAGATCTGGAGTCTGGCTGCCTGTGTTCAAATCTGCTTCTGCCACTTACTGGTTGTGTGACAGTGGACTTGTTACTTATCCTTTCCATACCTAGTTTCCTTATCTATAAAATATAGATAGAAATAGCATGCATCTAATAGGGTCATTGTAAGGAATAAATAGATAAATACAAGTAAAACACATAGCTCAGCACCTGGCACATAGTAAATGCTCAGTTAACAGGAGCTATTCTTATTCAACATTGAAAGCTGGAATCACTTCCCAATGTCTTCTGTGAGTGCTTCTGAGAAATAGTCCACAAGGAACAGATTCTCTGAAAAGATTTAGTTTTAAGAAGAGCACATTCCTAGAACCGCTTTGAATTTTTCAGGTCTCATATCTTTTCCCCTTGTGAAAAGGGAGGTCAGTATTCCTTTAAGACTGGCAGGTGCTGTTCATCACAAATCACTGAGAGAACTTAAGTGAATATTCCTTTTCTCCTATTTCCTCAAAGAATCAGTTCTTCCTTTGTATAAGTACTAGACTCCAGCTAAGAAACCTTATTTACATGGGGCCACCCTCTCTCCACCTTGAATTGGCACTATGTGAAATACAGTCACTCTAGGCTCTCACTGCAGTTGTGAACTATTTTCTCAAAGAGGAAAGCAACAAGGGGATAGGCTCAACATTGCTCGGCAAAGTAGTCTTTAGTGATAGTCCTTAGTAATAGTGTTATTAAAGGGAATTCACCTCTTGAGCCAACCAAACCATTTCTTTCTCTGGGCAGCATCTCTCTTGCAGTCCACGTATATGACCAGTGAATCAAACCCAGCACAAGTTGGTGTATCTAAAAATATGCAAAAATAGATATATACATAAAGACTCATATAAACTACTTCTAGATATGTAGGTACATGTATGACACATATGCATATGTTACACGTCTTTTTATACAGAAAGAGGTTTGGTCTTTTATTTTGCTTGCAGCAAGTTCTTATCTACCCTTTGGTCTAATAATTAAACAATTAAGGGTCATTTATGATAATTAAACATTACAACAAAGTGGTAAGTAGGCATTAACTCACTTGAGAAATATGTTCTATTTTAGAGCCAGCACAACAATGCAGCAGCCAAAGTGAGGAAAGCATTCGAACTTGGCCATGGCTAAGTGTTAGCATCCTTGCAGTCAGGTGAGTCTCCAGTTACTGCCCCAGAAATGGGAAAGGCAGCCCCACAATCAGTCTGAACCAGTAGGAATGTTATCACTACTCTGTTTAGCTTCACTTATAAGTGGTTCAGGAGATGCCAATTCTTGTGCAGCTCTTGAGGATTAGGGAAAGGGTTTGCATTTGCCCAGCTCTTCCATAGCATTAAAAAGAATTCATTTATCTTAAACCCTGCTGGGTGGAATATTGAGACTGCTGGGCTTAATTTAGAGGAAGGAAAATCCTTGTCTTCTTATCTGCTCATCCTACACTGAGCTCAAACATACGTTATGAATCTCAGCTTTGGAACCTGAGTTCAGGGTTGCACTGCTTCTATGGCTCCTGAGAGGAGAGGAAGCAAGATACTCAAAAAGTGGCCATCTCTAACTCAAACTAGCTAGCCAGTTATTTGTCTTCTGTGTGCTGCCCCAGCCCTGCCTACAACTATGACTGATCAGGGCTGGGTACTTTCAGTGCAGGACAGCAGAAGGATTAGGAGGTTTGATAATACTCAGCAAAACCATGTTCCCCCTCCTTGGCCAGCTGGATGACAAAGAAAATTTCACGTTCCTCATTTTATTGGGTAGACTCATTGAAGTCCTATAGAAAAACTGTAATACTGGGGATGGTGATGATCTTATCAGTTATAAGCATGGCTGCTGTTGATGACAATAACAATACAATACTAATAGTTTTGCTTGATTAGGCCATAATTATTTACAGTATAATGCTTCAGGCATGAAATGTTTATACAGTTTGACTTTAAAGTACATACTCTTAAGGGCTATACTAAATTGCCTAAGTAACCTTCTCATTTTCTGATATATTAAATCTCTTACTGGTTATCAATAAGATCCTAAAGAAAAGGAACACAGAATATTGAGTTTTGCTCAGACAGATGATCTGGCAAGATCCAGAGTTTTAGTGATGGAGGTAGGGTGATGTTAGTGAGAGGAACTGTTTACAGAGTTCAGACAGTGATCAGAAGTTACCATGAGGGTGCTATTAGCCATTCAGAGACAAAAATGAGAAGTGGGTGCCTGAAAAATAAGCTATAAAGGTGAAAGATCTCCATAGCCAGAAATCACTGGGGTTGTAGCTTTGCCTGCAGGTATTGGGGCTCAAATTGAAGCCCCAGTCTGAGCTTGACTGGGAAGAAGATACTATTTTTCTATTAATTCTAATAGTTTTGGTAATAGTAGATAGGATTGTTTTATACAATAACTTCATAAATAAATCAGGGCAAATATTCTAAGGGTATAAAGTCATTGTCAGATCCATACTAGAGAACTCATAGTTACATTTCTTTGTTGTATTTAGGGTATGAGAAGGACTTATGGAAAGCTTGAGAGATATATATATATTGGAAATGCAGAATTCTCAAACATGGGTTTGTTCTCTAAAAATCATCATGTTTTCTACACCATGATTCCTACTCAATACCAAAGAAGTTGTGGGTAATCACATTTCCATAACCCAAACTTTGTCAATGACTACCACCAACACCAGCTGACAGAAATTGGTGAAGAATCAAATATGGCGGGCCACAGACTTGTTCCAATTAAATACTGCAAAACTCATAGTCTTTGCCCAGGTTCCCTGCTGACAATAATAGAACCCAGAGCAGGAAGATGTCTTTCTCTAGACTGGAACTCTGGAGGAAGGATTTTTCTCATCTAGGATTTCCTCTAGGAAAAGATCTCAGAAATGGGGCTGTGGTGAAAAAAGGAAACAAAGTAGAGGTATTGGGGTTTACAGAATGCATGAAAGTTACTACATGACCTTTTGTCTGAAGACTGAGGCAATTTGGCTTGAGATAACCAGGATTTTTTAAATGCCTTTCCGGAGCCAAAACATACCACGTATCAAATGTGAAATCATAAGATTGGAACACACATGCACACTCTCTATTTAAAGCTTGCATCATATAATGTATATAGCTGGACCTTTTGTTCTTTAACAAATAATGCTCACCAACATTCAGATAGAATTTAAAGCTGACCAGTTGTAGAAGGGAAAAGGAGAAGGGGAAATGGATGGTGGTATAGAGAAGTGTGAAGGGAGACAAGCCCTGCTGTAAGCTCACAGTTGACAGCCTCAGGTTAATAGACCCTCCAGTGTTAGGAGAAGGTCCCACGTTTTTTGAATGGAGTCAGACCAAGAGACGACTCAGTCACTCTACTCTCAGTTTGAGGTCTTTGAAAATCCTTTTTTTTTTTTTTAAGCTCTGATTTTTAATGTCCAACTGACATTTTTATTGTATTTAACATTCCATTCTTCAAAATGTTTTCAGGAAATTAATGTTTGGCCTACTTGGTAGATTGCCAATTTGGGGCAGGTTTGAAAGGATGGTGGCCACTGGGTTTCCCTTTAATTCTATCCAACACCAAAGATGTCATGTGAAGACAGTTATTTAACATGATTCTAGTCCCAACCACAGTGTGAGATTTCTCTTAGCAGAATCAAGTGAGAGGCTATGGGGTAATTCTCCAGGAGCCTGGGCTCATAGCTTTTTTTCAGAGAGGCCTCTATTTCCTCATTTGTAAAAGGACAGGAATAGCTTCCTGTGATCCCTTTCCAACTCTGATTTTTATCCCAGTTAACATTTTAAAACCATGAAGTATTTAAAAAGGATTATAGTATATTTCCCTGAATGTCTATAGTACCTTACTTCTTCTATTTTTTTAAAGATTGTCATTTGGGTGCCTGGGTGGCTCAGTGGGTGAAGCCTCTGACTTTGGCTCAGGTCATGATCTCAGGGTCTTAGGATTGAGGCCCACATCAGGCTCTCTGCTCAGCAGGGAGCCTGCTTCCTCCTCTCTTTGCCAGCCTGTCTGCCTACTTGTGATCTCTGTGTCAAATAAATAAATAAAATCTTAAAAAAAAATAAAGATTATTATTTATTTATTAGAGAGAGAGAAAAGGGGGGAGAGGTAGAGGGAGAGTGAGAAGCAGACTCCCCATTGAGCAGGAAGCCCTGATGCAGGACTCGATCCCAGGACCATGAGACCATGACCCAACCCGAAGGCAGCCGCTTAACTGACTGAGCCACCCAGGTGTCCCAGTACCTTATTTCTTGAGGTGCTCAAAACATAGTTTCTCATTCATTTCTGCCAGGGAAGACTAACCACATAACCTTAGTTCAAAGAGTTGAAAGTGACAGCCAGAATTTTTTTTTCTTCACGTGACAATAAAAACTCAGTGTTAGTCCTAAGCAAAAGTAAATTCAGGAAAGTCCATCTTTGGCCTATACTCAAATCCCACTTCTGATTATTCCTTGTTCCCTATAGAAATGTTATTATTCTCTGTTATATTAGTGATTTTTGAAAACCCCTCTAAAGGACACTGTATTTGAATAGTCTAGAAAGTGAAAAAAATCTTTATGATCCAAGGTGGAATCTTAGGAAAGAAAGGTACTAAGAGCAGAGTCTGACCTAACAAATGCATAGGCTACCACACTCTACCTTCCTGTCTCCACTTGTCTTCATGAATAAAATTCAAATACAGTGATTGGAAATAAACAAAATATAAAACTCTTCCCTTCCTTTCTCTTCTATAACAGCCGCCCCAGGTTGGCAACTCCTTTTTCTCAGAAATCATCATGATAAAGATATCAGTGCCATAACTCATACCTTTCTATCTCCTCAGATGCTCTTTGCATCAAAATTCTTTCAAGGTTGGAGTGCCTGAGTGGCTCAGTTGGTTAAGCATCCAATTCTTGATATCAGTTCAGATCTTAGTCTTGGGGTTATGATCTCAAGCCCTGTGTTGGGTTCTATGCTGGGTATAGAGCCTATTTAAAAAAAAAAAAATCTCTCAAGGTTTTCTGATTATCTCTACTTGCTGCTTCTCCTAGAAGTTATCCCAATAGAAACCTAAGATATATCTGATTAGTGCAAATGTTATTAATTTCATTAATCTACATCCAACTGCCTTTTCAATTTATGAAGGGAAAATCAAAGCTCTGGGAAATAAACTACAAATAGCCCCACAATAGTAGTAGGATGGCATTTCAAAAGAAGGCATCAAAGAAAGCTCACAAACAGTGATACTTTTTCCTAATGGTTCCGGAAGGATAATTAAGTTGTTTATCACCTTTGATGCTTATAACCCTAACACAGGTGTTCCCTAGAAACCAATTAAAAATACTTACAGCTGATAAAGAGTGCCTCTTAGCTCAACAAATTTACTAATAATTCCAATCCCATTTGGAAAAAAGTCTTGTCAGGTCTTCTGACACCAAAAGGCAACTTTCACACTCATTTACACTTCAGTGCCCATAGTGATAGGCACACATAGGGTATTTACACAGCCTCCCTTGATCTCAATACTGAAGTCCTCCAGAAAGCTTCCCTTGGCTATTGAATGACAACTTTAGATTCAAAGTATGAATTGTGCTCAGTAGCTTGCAACTTCCTTTGAAAGGAAATAGACTAGGGATCTCCCAGATGATACCTGTGCATAACTGTCAGGAAATAGTGGTGCCTTGAATCTATTGCTCTCACTTGGTAACTTTTGTGGACACCAAGTTGACTATTCTTAGTTTCTTCAAGGACTCACGGAAGAGGGAAAGGGTTCCTTGTAAAAATCCCAGATGGTAACAGATGGCTTCTGTGGTCAACTCATAAAAGGTGGCTCTCAGTGGGTAGTATGGCCAGGATGTGTATGTTTCTTTATATTATGAGCAGTTGGTCTGCCAATCCCCCAACCCTGGTGTCATCTACATCCATTGACTATTATGCTGGAAACTATCTATAGTAGAACTTTTATTTTTTTAATTATTATTATTTTTTAGGCCTTTTAGACACAGTTGAAAAGTTCATTGAGAAAGTTCCTGATTCTTGTGTCTGAAGGCTCACTAGTTCTCATGTGGGCAGTTTGCTGGTTGACTGGTGGTCTAGTTTTAGCTTCCTTCATCTGCCTCAGTCTTTTTTTTTTTTTAAGATTTATTTATTTGAGAGAAAGAGAGAGAGAGAGAGAGAGAGCGAGTATGAGCAGAAGGGCAGAGGAAAGGGAAGAGAGAATCCCAAGCGGATTCCACACTAAGTGTGGAGACCAACGCAGAGCTCAATCCCACACCCTGAGATCACAACCTGAGCTGAAACCAAGGGCTGGATGCCCAACCAACTCTATCACCCATGTGCCCCTGCCTCAGCCTCATTCTGACTGGCTCCTCCATCCTTTTGGAATTATGGTAATTCTCAGGTGACATTCTTTCTCAGTTATTCTCTCTCCAGCTTAGCAAGAAATGTGATTCTGGATGCAGGGACTCCTACTTCTGCCATTAAATAGCTGTGTGACTCTGGTGATTTCCTTCTTCTCTATGAACCCTCATTTTCTCAATCAGAGGGAGAGAATTAGACCAGATGATGTGTGAAGGACCTTTTAGCCCTATATTTTATATGATGTTTTTCACAGATGGCTGATTTCATATGAAACACTATTAATAATTCACATTTTAAACTTGTTATTTTGTAATCAGTTTCTCATCTAGCCCTCCTGAATACAGAGTTGCACTTAAGAATCTCATTCCTGGCCAGCATTGCTGCAGTTGAGAGAATGAGGAAGACAGCAGCATGAGATAAGACTGGAAAGAGAGAAAAAGAGAGAGAGAAACAAAGAAACAGACTCTTAACTATAGAGAACAAACAGGGTTCACAGAGGTGGGGGGTGGAGGATGGGTGGAATAGGTGATGGGGATTAAGGAGTACACTTGTAGTGATGAGCATTGGTGATGCACAGAACTGCTGAATCACTATATTGTATACCTGAAACTAATACAACACTGTATGTTAACTACTGGAATTAAATTTAAAAAAAAAAAAAAAAAAGACTGGACAGAGAGGCTGGAGCCTCCTATGAAACTAATGAAGAATTTTCAACAGGCAGAAAAGTAACTATTTTTTTTTAAGATTTTATTTATTTCTTTGACAGAGAGAGATCACAAGTAGGCAAAGAGGTAGGCAGAGAGAAGGGGAAGCAGGCCCCCTGTTGAGCAGAGAGCCAGATGTGGGGCTCAATCCCAGGACCCTGAGACCATGACCTGAGCTGAAAACAGAGGCTTAACCCACTGAGCCACCCAAGTGCCCCAGAAAAGTAACTTTAGATGTAAATGTGGAGAGCGGATTAGAAGGAGGTCTGAGTCAGTAAATGCAGTTCCTTTCATTAAGAAGCCACTGTAGTACTCTAGCAAGAGCGAATACTCCTTTGTACTAGGTGACTATGGGAATAAAAAGGAATGCATGGATTCAAGAACTATGTGGCAGGTGAGATTTACAGGAGTCAAGGATGGCAGCTAGTTATCAGGCTTGTGCCATTAGATGCACAGAAGTGTCATTTGCCCATTATGTGAAATAACAGAAGAGGACAGGGGTAGGATAAGCAGAGGATATCTTAAATTCAGTCTTAGATGACTGACTTTGACATAATTTGTGACATCCTGTGAAGATGCCAACTAGGCAACTGGATATATATGTCTGGAACTAAGAGGAGTTTTAGACTGGATGTACAAATTTAGGAATCATTTGCAAATAAATGGTCATTCAACCCCGGGCATAGATGAAGTTACCTGGGGGAGAAAACACAGAATGAGAAAAGAAGAGGTCCCAGACTAACTCCAAATTTTAATGGCCAGGCAGGGAAGGATCAACTGGCAATGAACACTAAGAGGTAGTGATTACAGAGATAGGGGCAATGTAGAGGGCCAATGAAATAAGGGGCTTATTTCAGGAAGCAGGGAGTGGTCAGTAGCATCAAATCTTGTTGAGAGATTAGATGGGGGTAAAAAATGTTATTGTGGGGCACCTGGGTGGCTCAGTTGTTAAGCGTCTGCCTTCGGGTCAGATCATGATCCCAGGGTCCTGGGATCGAGCCCTGCATTGGGCTCCCTGCTTGGCGGGAAGCCTGCTTTCCCTCTCCCAGTTCCTTTGCTCGTGTTCCTACTCTTCTCTCTCTCATTCTCTGTTTAAATAAATAAATAAATAAATAAATAAATAAATAAATAAATAAATAAATAAAATCTTAAGGGGAAAAAATGTTATTGTGATTTAATAACATGGAAGTAACTGGTGACCTTAGCCAAAGCTATTTTGGTGGAATAAGAGTGGAGTCAGACTGGAGTGGGAAGAGGAGAAATTGCGAGATAAAGTCACAGGGACAATGAATTTTAAGACCTCTCATAAAATCTGGTTCTGAAGTCAAGGAGAGAGATGAAGGAGTAGATCGAGGGTGATTGTGGGGTTGTGTGACAATTATTTTAAAAAGAGAGCAACTCAAGCATGTATTTACTCAATAAATATTTATTGGACACACCTTGTATTAACCCCTGTTTTAGGCAATAGGGATGCAGCAAAGAATCTGAAAATCCCTGTTGCTATGGAAGCTACATTCTAGAGAGGATAGAGTGGAGCACAGACAAAAACAAACATATAAGTGTATAATACACTCAGTGGTGATAATGTATGCAGACAAAAAAAATTTTAAAAAAGGTGATAGAAACTATCTGAAGCGGGGGGTACTATTTAATACTGTGGATGGTCAAGAAAGAACTCTGGAGTATGGTTGCCAGATTTAGCAAATAAAGATACAGGATGCCTAGTTACATTCAAATTTCAGATAAACCACAAATACTTTTTTTAGTATAAGTATACTCCACACAATATTTGGAACATGCTTATACTAAAATATTACTTGTTTATCCTGTATTTAATATGACAAGCCCACTCTGGTGAGATGACATTTTCAATGTTAAATGTCAGTGTGGGGACTCTCTGGTTAAGGATCAATTGACTATAAAGGAGAGAAGGGAGCCCATACTCAAAAGTGGTATAAAGGCCCTGAGGATCATTAAGGGATGGACCCAAAGCCCAGATAGAAGGGGTTACCCTAGACATGAGAAAGAAGAGAGGGTGTATATGCATGGCAATGGTTTATGAGCATGGTAGAGGGAAGGGGGATGCTTCCTGGGTGATATCTTTGATGTTTCTAGGTGAACACATTAGAAAGACAGGGGCTGAGAGGAAGAGGTGTGTGGGCAAGGGAATGGGTGGGAGATTGAAAAGAACAGAGATACATGAGTTGGCTTAATGGGTTGAGAACTCTAAAGACAGGAATGAAGTTGATTATTCAGTCTCCATCAATACAAACACCCTGAAGGTGGGAGTGGGGGCAAGCTCAATCTACTTCCCCCACCCCTACCACCACCTCTGACCAGCACCCCCCACCCCCAGTGACTGTACTTGCTAAAAACTTACTCCCAGCATCTCTGCCTCAGGGGTTCTAGAGAGAATTGGTCTCATTAAGCATTTAAGCTATTTTCCTTTAGTTGGAAAGGCTGCTGCCACTGTAGAAGCTACTTTAATAGCCCTACTTAGGAAAAGAGATGAATTTGAAGATAACATCAAAAGAGCCATTTATGAAGCATTTAATTTTGACACCAACTTCATCTACAGAACCTGAAGTAAACTGGAGATTTGGCAATTAACCCGCTAATTTGAACAATATTGACAGCTAGTCTGCATAGATAACACAGGGAACTTGACTTTTTGGTTTTTGGCTTTGTCTCTGTTGTGTTTTGGTTTCTGCCTTTTACAGGGTCCTTCAATGTGGCATCTTCCCTTGTTTTCGTTACACACGTTGCATTTAAGAAAGAGGCAAGTCATTTTGAACAAGTTAAAACATATTTTATTCATTATTAACACTTTACATTTCAAAATCATATTGTTGCATTCTTAACAAGCATAATAATTGCTTTGCATTATTTCATTTATATGCAGAACATTTTTAGGACATGTGCTTTCATGTTTCAAGAACGCGAGACTGAATACAGAACTCCTTTCCAGAGTGAAAGTACCGTTGAGTGTAACCTTTTGTGTCAAGATTGGCTTCCATGGACCATTACAGTGCTCCCATCCGTGCAAATCAAGAGCTCAGCAGGCAGCAGCATTTAGTGACATTTCCCTCCCACCTACAAACACTTGAGGGCATGTGAGATCAGTTGTTCAACAGGAAAGGTGTAAAAGTTCACCAATCATGAAAAGATATATTTAGGGTGGAGGGGATTCAGTGCAAAGGGCTTCACTCTTCCCTTCTTTCAGGGTGAGCACAGCACTGGGAACTTTGGGAGCCACATGTTAGCACTGTGTCTGGATGAGTTTAAATAGAAGAGACTATCTGTCAAAAACGTTTAATCAGTGACCCAGAACCCAAAAAAGGGGGTAAGTGTGAGCAGGATGAGGAAATTTGAAATTCGAATATTTGATATTTGGCCTTGTTAGCTTCCTTGGATCCTACTCTCTGTGGAACTTTCCCTGGATTCACTTTTATATGATGTAGACCTGGGTTTCCACATTGTTTGTAACCATCTCATACAAATACCACTTTAAGCAAGAGGAAGTCTCCAAAGTTTGTGGAAGAAACTGGGGAGCAGAGGAAAATTTTCTCCAGGCCACATGTTAGGAAATGTTGTCTTATAAGTGTGGGAGAGAAGGCCTGGTTCTGAGCCAGCCTTCTGACTGTTTCTATACAAAACCACTGTGGTTGATCAAAATCTTATGAGGAATTGCTGCCTGGTTATTGCTGGGATCTTTGTGTCTTCCACTGACTTGAGAATTTAAATATGAAAGAGACCTGACTAGTTAATCTTAGCCACTGGTCCTGAGCTGTCACACTGGGCCACATTTGTGGGTCATAACCACTTGGGAACAAAATGCCAAAGTTTTGTATGTCTAAAGAAATTAAAAATGATCCCTATGTTAATGTAACTTTCCCTCATTTGCATCCTCATGTGTTTTCTTGACAGGGACAGAGTGAAGTTGCCACTTCCCATAGCTTTTGTATGTCTGTTACCATGAGCTACGTGTGTGAACAATACCCATCAGGAATGATATAGAGGAATAAAGGTTGAGAATGACCACCACCATTAGCAGAAGGCTGCCTCATGTCCAGAGCCCTGCTGGTGGGGTTCCATTTGGGGACACGACGTCAGAGATCTAACAGCCTATGGTTTTATACTTCCCTCAGAATGGTGGGTAGTAGCAGAGGCCACCTACCTTTGAACCTCTGCCTTTGAGCCCTTGGAAAAGAAAAAGGATTTCATTGTTTTGTTTTTTGTTTTTCTTTATGTTTTTGTTTTTGTTTTTGAGATTGCAAACTAGGTATCCCAACTCTGTCTTTAGGAGAGGGTCCTATTAAGCATCAATGCTTTCCCTAAGTCGTAGGAATAAGGCAAATTCTGTTTTTGCCCAGGAAAAATGAGGTGGAAAATGGTCTGATTAATCAATGTTAACTAGGTCATATGTGGAATTTTGAAAATTAAGGCCATGACACAAATATTCCCCTTATAAGCAGACTTGCTGGCCCTAATACACAAGTAAGAACTTTATTAATCCATTTTATTTTAAATTTGTAGATAGTATATCAGAGATAGAAAATTCAGCTTCCATTTTCTTAGTAAAAATTCCAAATTTTTACTCCACTTCTAGTATAGAAACAATTTAAAACCAAATAAAACAAACATAATACAGACACATAGACAAATAAAAAGTTCATCTTTATTCTATGTATCAGACAATACCATCTTCTTTCACATACTTCATAGTTTTCAACTTTTAATTCATTTACAAGAGTAAGGTATGGGATTTAAAAAGCTTATCTTAGAATATAAGTTATCAGCTAAATAAATAGAGGTGACTCATTAGATAAAAATAGATTTCCCCCTTTGAGAGAACCCATTAGATGTTGCATCGCACATTCAATTACAAACAGAGAAGAGACACTATCCCTTCTTTTTGTATATACTTCAAAAAGTACAGTTAAATTATGAGTGATTTAACTATTTTGTGTTTTCTATATTTTTCAAATGAAAACCTTTCAAGAATATTGTCTTTATTTTGAGGGTGAAAAAGCAAGGTTTGGAGATTTAAAATGGCTTTTGCAAAGTCATGCAGCTTACTCCTAGAATCCAGGCCTCCTAAATCTCCAGCTACTATTATATCCCCAGAACAGAGCAGCTGACCTGTAAAACAGATTGGGGAATAATCAGAAGCTTCAAACTCTTCCTTGCTGTGCTATCGCTTTAAGATTTCCTGGTATACACCAGTGGTATTCTAGCCTAGTTAACATATAAAAATTGCTAAATGCTAAATTTTTCTTTCTGGGAAGAAGGTAGCCTAGTCAACATGTCTAGATGGAAATTCAGAAGTTTGTGCTCCTACCCAAGTTGTATGTGTTGGGTAACCCAATCAAACATTGTATCTCTGTTTCCTCACCTGTGAAAATATTGTACTGACCTATTTTCTAGGGATAGCTGGGTGAGCTACTTCATGATTCTAAACTGCTTTGAAAATACAAAGTTCCATTGAACTTGTTTGTCAAGAGCTCCTCTTGGCTTACACCTTCCTTCTCACACCCTTCTCTGGCACATAAGCCACATAGACTTGGTATTTTTCTATGTCTGAACTAAAAAGTCTACCAAGTTAACCAATAATTTTCAAATTGGAACTATGTCCCTTGATATTTGGTTCAAATAAGAATGGAGTTATTATTTCTCCCAAACCTGAGTGCAAAATATGTGTATATGTATGTGTCTGTGTGTATGCATATGTTTAACACAATCAGGTAGAAGCCCATTGGGCCAGGAAGCAGCATCATGTGGGTACTTCCCCTGGCTTCATTTGACACTGTTAAGTGTAATTACCATCACCTGGACAGTAAGAATTAGTGGTACAGCCTAAAGTGGGGAGATAGAGATTGTTTTCTCTTCTTCTGTCTTCCCTCATTCACTCCCACTGTTGACAAAATATCAACAAAGCAAGAAAAATAAGAAAAAGAGATCAGGGAAGGTAGGCCAGGAGTTTGTATGAACTGTTTTCACCAACTAGAATATTGTTAAGTGAAAGGAAAAGCCTCCACCAGGAACAGAGTTCCTCCTTCTTCCACCCCACCTCAAACCCTGACAGGGCTGGCTGACAGACGATGAAAAGGCGATGTGGGTGGTCACATTACAGGCCCGCACTACGGAACACTAAAACACGGGTATGGCATGGATTGGAGGGATCCCAGCCTTCTAAATTACAGCTGGAATCCTTTTCAATTGTTCTTTCTTCTTTCATATTTGAATATTTTCAGAATTTTCTCCATGCTGATCTTGAGTTTTTGGTTAGTAAAAATGTTTTCCTCCATATATTTCACTTTCCTTGGGCCATAAACATTTTATAACTCTCCCAATACTTAAAACAGTATTCTGTGTATAGCAGGCAATTGTGAATGACTAATAAAAATAATTCTAGATGTTATCCAGTAGAGAGGTCTAATGTTCTGTGATTCTGGGAGTTTATCTCCAGGCTCTTGCCAGTTTACTCTGGCAATGCATATACTTTTTGTTTAGGGGGCTTTCTTTGGTTAATGACCATCCCTAGCATACTCATGAAGACCCCATAAAACCTGTCTTAAGCAAAAGGGAATTAATCCTTTGCCTTTTTTGATATGTTTTCAAATTCTTTTAAAGTTGTCCTCTCAGATTGAGGAAGAAAGGAATCCCTACAGCTGTTGAGTCTCGTCACCCCCCAGGTTTCTGTAGTCTCTCCTTAACTTCTCTCTGAGATGGGCTCCCAGTCTCTTGTGAAGCCCTCAAGGACAGGGGCCATAATCCCTCCTGAGACATTCCCCTATTTGAACAGCTGTCTCATAGAAAGGTCTCTAATACATTAAGTTGAAATGTGTCCACCCTGGTTTTCTCTCTCATGTAATCAATGAGAAGAAGCCTAATGAGTCTTATGTGTCTTCCCCATCTCATAAATCATCCCCAAGTCTCCTCTCCTCCTAGCTAAACAGTATTGCTTCCTTCTAGCAAATAGCTGCTTGGCTGCTGAAGGTGTCATGCCTTGTGGGACAGAGATAAAATCCTGTAACTCCTAGAACTCTGGAACAAACCTGTTTATGGAAGAAATGTAAGAATTCCACATCTCTTCTCCTTTGCACTTGATGAGCCCAGGCCCAGTACTTCTGCTGAAGGCAGGCACTCTTGAGTGTGTGCCCAGGCAAGGAGCCTTTTCTTCCTACCATTGTCCTGGATGCTTCACACCTGATCCCTCTCTGAGGCATGGGCAAGAGTGAGGGTTGGCATGATATCTAAGGATAACAACACTGATGCCCAACTTCTTATGACATTACAGCCTCTACCCTAGGAGCTCGTAATTCAAAGAATAAGGAGCACCACATTTTTTTCTAGCGTAAGATCTAAGTTTAATTCAATTAGTATGAGTAAATACAAGTCACCTAAATGTTTCTGGTTATAGTGCACAACAAGGTCAGAGACCATCAATGTTCTTCATCACTGGAAATGCCCATAATGACAGCCAGAGGAAACAAACAAGGGCTGAATAAGGCCAGGCTAGTGGGGGGTTGGGGGTGGGGGGTTCTTGTTTTGCTTTCAAGTTAGTCATAGAATTATAGCCTATGGAGATTAAAGCACTTAACATGTCACCAATTCCATTCTTTAACTAATGAAGGAGAAATAATTAGGTAGTATGTTCCATTGTCTTTGGGCTTGTACAATAAACATTTTGATTTAGGACAGTTTGTGTAAGACTACACTAGGCATATTTAAGTGCAGTTTATGTGAACTATCCTATAATCTTTGATCCTGGGGGGAATCATTGAGAATCATCTAGGGCTAGAGCAGGAAATTAAAGTATTGGTCTATAATATTCAGTTAATCTGATCCCCCAATATCTTCTCATCAGCCTCTCCAGTTAGATCACTCTCTGGGTCCCACCTGTATTCCTTGGCAGAAAGCCAGGAAAACTAATATGTTGTTAAAAGTTTTCCTACCTACCCCATTTTGACACATTTGCATAAACTGGATCTCCAGCCATAAGAACAAATCACCTCCGACTTACACATGCACAACGAATAAAACTCAGAAGTACAGTATAGGGTCTTCTGCCTTTGGTATATTTCCCTCCCTCCTCTCTCTGCCAGGCATTGGGCTACGCACTGGGGATACAGAGTTAACAAGCTCTGGTCTCTACCTTGACCTTACACTGGAGATGAGGTGAAGAATCGGCTATGAAAACCCAGTGCAGACTCGCTGGAACAGAGGGTGCTGAGGCATATAGGGGAGGATGAGGGGCTACAGTGATAGAGGGTGGGATGGAAGGCTTTGAAATATACCTGATCCTTAAACTGAATCTTGAAAGATGAGTAGGAGTCAGCCTGACAGTTGAGGAAGGGCAGAGGCATACCCTCTGATTCTGTGTACCTTAACTTCAGGATGTGGCTTTTCGATAGTTGTTGGGCCCACAGTATCTGATGAGTCACAATAGCTACCTACCATTAATTCAACACCTAATATGTGTCAGACTCTAGGACAATATCAGGGGGTTCATATGTATTTTCTTAATCCTTCCAGCAACCCTTATTAAGGTAGGTGTACAGGTACAGTTCTTTGTTTCTATAAACCAGAGAAACTGATTGAAATAACTTACACAAAAACATAATCTACTGGAAGAACATATAGGTACAACAGGAGAAGTAGGAGGAAAATCAGGATGGAAGGGTGGCACAAAAAAGCTAGGAAGAAGAGAATGTCACATGACACAGGGTAAAGTAAGAATAAGACTGAAACGTGTTCACTGATTACTGTGTTCTTGGATTACCACAGAAAGTGATTCAGCTAACTTATACAAAAACACAATCTATTGGAAGAACATAGGGTAGCTCTCAGAATTCAAGAAGATGAACAATCATGCCCCAAAAAGGGCAGAAACCTGGTGGCTCCAGAAATGTGGGCAGCAGGAACTGATGGGCAGTCCCTTCATAATACCATCCACAGAAACAATCAGCTGTAAACATTTTCCACCCTTGGGTTACACCACTCAAGATTAAAATTCCAGGGAGGCAAAACTTGACTGCCCAAGGGGTAGGTCAGGCCACCTTGATTAACCCCAGACTCTACCTGACTTGGGAGAAATCAAGGTGCTTTTAATAGAACAGGGAGAAGGAAATCTGAGTAGACATAAATGATAGTTGTCCATTAGTACAGTTGATATTTTATTCTTTATACAGATCAGGAAGCGGCAACTCAGAGAAGCCAAGCAACTCTCCTAAGATTACACAGACAATAAATGACATGGCCAGGATTTCAACTGAGGCCTTCCAGACTCCAAAGTCCAGATGTCTCCCATTCTTCCTGGCTGCCTATTTGGAGTCAAGCCATGCCTGGTAAGCTAAACTTGCTGTCAGTCCCAGAGCTGGGTCTGTCTCATCAGTTCCCATATCAGTTCCTAGCAGATGGCTCCAGAAAAACCTCGTTGTCCCCTCACATAAGCCTATCTTGCTTTGAGGAAACTGCCATGCTCTGCTGCCCTCGAGGGAGACAAGAGAATATTAAACCACAACCTGTCTTTCCAATGTCTACCCATTGACTGTTTTGCCCTTGGAACAATACATAATACCCCCTCCTCCACATGCTGACCTTCCAAGTATTTGAAAAGAGCTATCTGTCCCATCCAGATCTTCTCTTCACAAAGCTAAATATCCCTGTTCCTTTAATGATTCCTCATACTGCTATCCCATATAACCACATGGGGTTAATTTCCATATGTTGGCTAATTCTCCAAGACTTACATCAGATGGGAATCTGGCCCTGTATGAAAAGAAACCATTTCCTCTTGCTTTCTCTTTCTGATTCATTAGATTTCATATAAACCTTTCTGATGACTACCTGCTGTTTTTAGATTCAGCTGTGACCCAATATGACTCACTAGGCAAAATTCTCATTCTTCAGTCTTCGTTTATCTTTTCCCACCAACCCTGGGCCCCAAAAAGCACCCTTTAGAACCCACAGCCAAAGGGCAATATATCTCCATGAAAAACACCAAGTTTGACTTCTTCCCATTTTTTAGTTTATATGTAGTCATATGACTTTTTTAAATCAAGGTTATTATTCAATGTAAATAATTTTAAGTTTGAACAGCTGTAACCACATCCTCCAAAGAAAATACCCTGAAAGGTTGTTCAAGGTATTGTATGCCAGATCCATCCCCCTAAATCTCTTTAATTGTTCTTTCCACTCAAAAATAGAGATTTGAAAAGTGTTGAGCATTTGTGGGGCATTTCTTCATGAAGACATTAGTTATGCTGTTTCTGAAACAAAGTGTCTTATGATATAAACAGTCATTGAACCTCAAAGCTTGAGTTGGAAGAAAGAAAAAAGAAGGAGAATTACAGGGGCACCTGGGTGGCTCAGTGGGTTAAGCCTCTGCCTTCGGCTCAGGTCATGGTCTCAGGGTCCTGGGATCAAGCCCCGCATCTCTGCTCAGCAGGGAGCCTGCTTCCCTTCCTCTCTCTCTCTGCCTGCCTCTCTGCCTACTTGTGATCTCTGTCTGTCAAATAAATAAATAAAATTAAAAAAAAAAAGGAGAATTGCAAATATAGGGAAAGAAGTTTAGGATATTTCTGGTCAGAACATTATAGCCAGACAACTCAGAAGACTGGGGCTGGCTCAGTATAGGATTAAATGAATATTAGAAGAACTGAATGAAACCATGTCCTAGGCTTAGCATGTGATCAGCCACAATCAAATGGTTCCCATCATTTCACTCTTCAGAAGGTGATTAAAAACCTACCATTTATGATTTGCACATCATGGAAAATAAACTCAGTGATACTTTTGTCGTGTGGACTCCGATGATGACAAATTACTACATGATTTTGAAGGTCCCTTCCACAAAACCATTGGTCAGTGACCATTTCTCTAGGGACATGATCTTTAAGAATGAGTCTTGGCAAGAGGACAGAGCAGTTTCTATTTCTATATTGTGTTGTTCCATCTAGAACAAAGGGACAGAGAGTTTCTCCCAGTTTTGTTTGACTGGACTTAATACATGCAGGCTAAAGAATGAATTGCTAAATGGACCTAATTGCTTCTGTAGCCATAGGACCTTAGGTTTTTGAAGTCATGAATCTCAGAAGACTCATTAAAAGTCATCTGGTGCAAACCTTTGTCTGATGCAAAATGTCTCCAGAAGGCCACTGATCAGTGGTGTTTAATATAGTGGCTACCTCAACACATGCGGGTAGGACTCCTGCCACCTTCCAAAGCAGCTAATTTTATTCTGAGGTGTTTCTAAATGTTACACCTTTTCTCTGTTCAACAGAAATCTACCACCTGTTGGTCTAGAGCCATGGAGAATGTCCCTAAACATTCCAGTATCTTTCATCTGTTCTTCCTTCATTTCACATAATTCCCAGACTCTTTACTTCCTTGGTCACCCTTTTAGTGCAGACCTTATTTCATTCCAAATCCTAATTACGCATATAATTAGAATCTAGTCCTTCTACTGGGTAAGCATCCCGGATTTGTAGAGGTCTAGAGTTCAAGCTTTATGATGGCGAGAGTTGTATTTGTTTCACCAGCAACTAGTAATGCCTAAAATGTTGTAGGTACTCAAAAAGTATTTTCTGAAAGAATGACTTTGGCCTTTTCTTTAGCTGCTTTGGGTAGTTACCAGGAATGTCAAACAACCACTTTCCTTCTAATGGACAGGAAATCATGCTCTTTGTGTTTTAATTTGAATAAAGGAACAGCTCCAGTAGGCAGAACCATGTTAGACTTGCTGGAAGGCTGATAACTTATGCTTTAAAATGTTAAACTACATGGAAACATCACTACTAGAGAATAATTCAAACATTGGGCAACTCTGCCTCAACATGTGTTGTACTGATGTTTTCAAGTACCTTTGTGATTCATATAACTTCATAGGATCTTTTGATTAACAAGAGAAAAATTCATATATCAGCAAGAGGAAAAACTTTGGAATTTTGCTTTACTCATGTATGTTATTGCCTGAATTTACAGAAGACCACTTCTGGCACCTGGCTACATAGCTAAACTGGATAATTCACTATTCGCATTGCTGTGTACCCCTCTAAGTGACATTTGAGATGGGTGTGGATGTGAGTGATTCCAGTGGAGTGAAATATAGCTGTCAAATATTTTACATTCACTTAAAAAGCACAGAACACAGAAGTTCTGTGATAGCATCTCAACATTTCCAGCCTCCATGAACAGACTTTGGCTTGTCCTTGATGAACAGGAGAGCCATCCAGGTCTTGTGTCCACTACACCCAAATGCAGTACAGACTTCTCTGGGAAGCGCTGTAGATCAGCAGGCACCACCCACTGAGGACAAGAAAACAATCTACTAATGGGCTTTATTATCCCTGCTACCACTACCAGTTCTAGTAAAATTAAGTTACTATAAACATATTTTTCTATAGTGTGCTCATACTGGGCTCACTCTTATGTGTTCTCTCTCTCATTCTGTTTGTGTCTGTGTGTGCACATGTGCACTTAGTTTCATTTTTACACTTCCACGAATAGCAAGAAGACTGCAGAAGGCACAGCTAATCAGTCCTCCAGTTCTGGCAAGGAATTACAAACCAAAGGAAATCAGCTTTAGAAGCTTTTTGGCCCCTCATATTATTATTAAGCTAAGCCTAATGAGGATATGAGGCGGGGGAAAGGAGGCAGTATACTTTCTACAGAAACTATTTAGAGACATGGTATATATACAGTTTCTGTTTAAAAAAAAAAAAAAAAGGAAGGGGGAGTTCTTAATACCTTCTTCTCTTCCTAAGGTTTGAAATAATCCTTAAAGCCAACATAATTACAGCACTTATTTCTACTCAACATCTCTTTTGTTAGCTTTCTCCAACCTCAACCTTGCATATCCCCCAACACTAGAAACCACCTCATTTAAACTAAAAAAAAGAAAAAAAAATACTGTAAAACAAAAAGACCCTTAATCATATATGGTTTTAATTTTTAGGAAAGACCAACAGTTTATTACAGAAAAACAGAAATTAAGTAACTAACAACAAAATCTGTTCTTGGTGATCCTAGACTGACCTTTTCCTAAGATGACTTCTATTGTTGTAACTGGGAAACAATATCTATTGGGGGACAGGATTCTGTCTGTAAACAAGTAATTATAATTCACAGTGAAGATTAAGTGTTCACTAACAAACTTTTTTCATTTTTCCTAAACCTCCTAGACCAAAACCTCACTAGACTCTCTTTCTGCAATTTCCACAGAAGGATTTCACTAAGAGTTTTGGCTATCTTTCTTCTAGTTCCTATTGCTATTGGTTGGAATTCTCCACAGCAGTCTGACTCACTCTAGGGACTGAGAATAGGAGCCTTCACATTATGAAGTTCAAGGCTTCTATAAAAGAGGGCCAGACAGTGTAACCACAACTGGTTAAATAAAGGCCCAGGGAAAAGGCAAAATTATTATGGGGAAAATGGAGGACTTGCTGATTTGAGTTTTCTTTTTTGCTTTTATTCAAATAAAAGGTTTAGCATAAGGTGTTTATATGTGCCTTCTTGACCTTCCAAGTGATAACCAAAATGTATGCAGTGGGAAGACTTTAATTCCAAACTTCTCTACTGTGTCAGATCATTACAATTTTTGGTGCATGGAGGACAAGCAGGGAGCAGAACACCCCACTGTAATGGTATTTACTTGTTTATAGGTCTGTCTCTCCTAGTCCGCTGGAAACTTTATCAAAGGCAAGAACTGTGCCCTTTGTTTCTTTTATCCCTAAAGCCTTGTTGAATGCCTGGTACATAGCCAATAAATATTTGTCGAATTAATCCATGAAGGTAAATTGAAAGTATGCCATTAGCGTTAATTGTTATTACTGGCAAGACCTTCTGTAGGCAAGAAAATGGGCCCACTATGGCTCTGGTAACCACTGTGTCTTCTGAGGCCCAACATTAAGCCCTTTTTCATTCTCCCTGCCAAGCATGGAGACTAAGAAGGCCTCAGTTTGATTTCCATATTTGGATCACGCTGAGTGCAGACCCCAATTCTATAATCCACTTCCTTCTGAGGCTGTTGGCATCTCTGGAGTCAGGAAGTAACATCTGCTTCAGTGAGCTGATTACCAATGAGAAAAAAGAGGTAAAGGCCAGCGTTAGGTGGGGTCTGGCTTAGCTTCAAAGCAGGCATATGGCTTGTATCTTAATGAGAGAGTTTACATATTCAGGAAAGATACATCTGAAGGGCAAATTAACTGGTTCAAGAATAAGTGCATAAATAAAATGCTGCTGATTAGATTTCTCTAAGTCAGTGGCAAACTATCTTGTAAAAGCCCTCATATCTCTGCTTCCCTCTCAGTTCCTATTCTATCACTTTAGTTGGGGCCCTGGTTGCCTCAAGCCTGGATTACTACAGGGGTTCCTTGTGATCTGCCTTTGCTGGATGTCTCTTTACACCAAATCTGCTCCACAAACCATAATGTTAATCTCCCCCAAACACCATTTTCATTTGCTCAAAAACCATCAAGGTTTTCCCTCTGGGGGAAACAGGGTACCAATCTAGCTCTCTAACCCACCAGCCTGGTTGGGACACTAATTCATATAGTCTCCTGATTCCTTTCTGCTATCTTTGCTTGTCACAGTTGTTTACAAAGTCCTATTTACATTGCTTTACTTCTCTAAGTTCTGCCCACCCTTCCAGCTTCAGTTCAAACCCCATCTATTCCACAAGACCTTCTGTCATCTTTCCAGTCCTTAACAACACTTCCTTCTCTGAACAATTAAATAAATAAATAAATAAATAAATAAATAAATAAATAAATAAATAAATAAATAAAATCTTAAGGGGAAAAAATGTTATTGTGATTTAATAACATGGAAGTAACTGGTGACCTTAGCCAAAGCTATTTTGGTGGAATAAGAGTGGAGTCAGACTGGAGTGGGAAGAGGAGAAATTGCGAGATAAAGTCACAGGGACAATGAATTTTAAGACCTCTCATAAAATCTGGTTCTGAAGTCAAGGAGAGAGATGAAGGAGTAGATCGAGGGTGATTGTGGGGTTGTGTGACAATTATTTTAAAAAGAGAGCAACTCAAGCATGTATTTACTCAATAAATATTTATTGGACACACCTTGTATTAACCCCTGTTTTAGGCAATAGGGATGCAGCAAAGAATCTGAAAATCCCTGTTGCTATGGAAGCTACATTCTAGAGAGGATAGAGTGGAGCACAGACAAAAACAAACATATAAGTGTATAATACACTCAGTGGTGATAATGTATGCAGACAAAAAAAATTTTAAAAAAGGTGATAGAAACTATCTGAAGCGGGGGGTACTATTTAATACTGTGGATGGTCAAGAAAGAACTCTGGAGTATGGTTGCCAGATTTAGCAAATAAAGATACAGGATGCCTAGTTACATTCAAATTTCAGATAAACCACAAATACTTTTTTTAGTATAAGTATACTCCACACAATATTTGGAACATGCTTATACTAAAATATTACTTGTTTATCCTGTATTTAATATGACAAGCCCACTCTGGTGAGATGACATTTTCAATGTTAAATGTCAGTGTGGGGACTCTCTGGTTAAGGATCAATTGACTATAAAGGAGAGAAGGGAGCCCATACTCAAAAGTGGTATAAAGGCCCTGAGGATCATTAAGGGATGGACCCAAAGCCCAGATAGAAGGGGTTACCCTAGACATGAGAAAGAAGAGAGGGTGTATATGCATGGCAATGGTTTATGAGCATGGTAGAGGGAAGGGGGATGCTTCCTGGGTGATATCTTTGATGTTTCTAGGTGAACACATTAGAAAGACAGGGGCTGAGAGGAAGAGGTGTGTGGGCAAGGGAATGGGTGGGAGATTGAAAAGAACAGAGATACATGAGTTGGCTTAATGGGTTGAGAACTCTAAAGACAGGAATGAAGTTGATTATTCAGTCTCCATCAATACAAACACCCTGAAGGTGGGAGTGGGGGCAAGCTCAATCTACTTCCCCCACCCCTACCACCACCTCTGACCAGCACCCCCCACCCCCAGTGACTGTACTTGCTAAAAACTTACTCCCAGCATCTCTGCCTCAGGGGTTCTAGAGAGAATTGGTCTCATTAAGCATTTAAGCTATTTTCCTTTAGTTGGAAAGGCTGCTGCCACTGTAGAAGCTACTTTAATAGCCCTACTTAGGAAAAGAGATGAATTTGAAGATAACATCAAAAGAGCCATTTATGAAGCATTTAATTTTGACACCAACTTCATCTACAGAACCTGAAGTAAACTGGAGATTTGGCAATTAACCCGCTAATTTGAACAATATTGACAGCTAGTCTGCATAGATAACACAGGGAACTTGACTTTTTGGTTTTTGGCTTTGTCTCTGTTGTGTTTTGGTTTCTGCCTTTTACAGGGTCCTTCAATGTGGCATCTTCCCTTGTTTTCGTTACACACGTTGCATTTAAGAAAGAGGCAAGTCATTTTGAACAAGTTAAAACATATTTTATTCATTATTAACACTTTACATTTCAAAATCATATTGTTGCATTCTTAACAAGCATAATAATTGCTTTGCATTATTTCATTTATATGCAGAACATTTTTAGGACATGTGCTTTCATGTTTCAAGAACGCGAGACTGAATACAGAACTCCTTTCCAGAGTGAAAGTACCGTTGAGTGTAACCTTTTGTGTCAAGATTGGCTTCCATGGACCATTACAGTGCTCCCATCCGTGCAAATCAAGAGCTCAGCAGGCAGCAGCATTTAGTGACATTTCCCTCCCACCTACAAACACTTGAGGGCATGTGAGATCAGTTGTTCAACAGGAAAGGTGTAAAAGTTCACCAATCATGAAAAGATATATTTAGGGTGGAGGGGATTCAGTGCAAAGGGCTTCACTCTTCCCTTCTTTCAGGGTGAGCACAGCACTGGGAACTTTGGGAGCCACATGTTAGCACTGTGTCTGGATGAGTTTAAATAGAAGAGACTATCTGTCAAAAACGTTTAATCAGTGACCCAGAACCCAAAAAAGGGGGTAAGTGTGAGCAGGATGAGGAAATTTGAAATTCGAATATTTGATATTTGGCCTTGTTAGCTTCCTTGGATCCTACTCTCTGTGGAACTTTCCCTGGATTCACTTTTATATGATGTAGACCTGGGTTTCCACATTGTTTGTAACCATCTCATACAAATACCACTTTAAGCAAGAGGAAGTCTCCAAAGTTTGTGGAAGAAACTGGGGAGCAGAGGAAAATTTTCTCCAGGCCACATGTTAGGAAATGTTGTCTTATAAGTGTGGGAGAGAAGGCCTGGTTCTGAGCCAGCCTTCTGACTGTTTCTATACAAAACCACTGTGGTTGATCAAAATCTTATGAGGAATTGCTGCCTGGTTATTGCTGGGATCTTTGTGTCTTCCACTGACTTGAGAATTTAAATATGAAAGAGACCTGACTAGTTAATCTTAGCCACTGGTCCTGAGCTGTCACACTGGGCCACATTTGTGGGTCATAACCACTTGGGAACAAAATGCCAAAGTTTTGTATGTCTAAAGAAATTAAAAATGATCCCTATGTTAATGTAACTTTCCCTCATTTGCATCCTCATGTGTTTTCTTGACAGGGACAGAGTGAAGTTGCCACTTCCCATAGCTTTTGTATGTCTGTTACCATGAGCTACGTGTGTGAACAATACCCATCAGGAATGATATAGAGGAATAAAGGTTGAGAATGACCACCACCATTAGCAGAAGGCTGCCTCATGTCCAGAGCCCTGCTGGTGGGGTTCCATTTGGGGACACGACGTCAGAGATCTAACAGCCTATGGTTTTATACTTCCCTCAGAATGGTGGGTAGTAGCAGAGGCCACCTACCTTTGAACCTCTGCCTTTGAGCCCTTGGAAAAGAAAAAGGATTTCATTGTTTTGTTTTTTGTTTTTCTTTATGTTTTTGTTTTTGTTTTTGAGATTGCAAACTAGGTATCCCAACTCTGTCTTTAGGAGAGGGTCCTATTAAGCATCAATGCTTTCCCTAAGTCGTAGGAATAAGGCAAATTCTGTTTTTGCCCAGGAAAAATGAGGTGGAAAATGGTCTGATTAATCAATGTTAACTAGGTCATATGTGGAATTTTGAAAATTAAGGCCATGACACAAATATTCCCCTTATAAGCAGACTTGCTGGCCCTAATACACAAGTAAGAACTTTATTAATCCATTTTATTTTAAATTTGTAGATAGTATATCAGAGATAGAAAATTCAGCTTCCATTTTCTTAGTAAAAATTCCAAATTTTTACTCCACTTCTAGTATAGAAACAATTTAAAACCAAATAAAACAAACATAATACAGACACATAGACAAATAAAAAGTTCATCTTTATTCTATGTATCAGACAATACCATCTTCTTTCACATACTTCATAGTTTTCAACTTTTAATTCATTTACAAGAGTAAGGTATGGGATTTAAAAAGCTTATCTTAGAATATAAGTTATCAGCTAAATAAATAGAGGTGACTCATTAGATAAAAATAGATTTCCCCCTTTGAGAGAACCCATTAGATGTTGCATCGCACATTCAATTACAAACAGAGAAGAGACACTATCCCTTCTTTTTGTATATACTTCAAAAAGTACAGTTAAATTATGAGTGATTTAACTATTTTGTGTTTTCTATATTTTTCAAATGAAAACCTTTCAAGAATATTGTCTTTATTTTGAGGGTGAAAAAGCAAGGTTTGGAGATTTAAAATGGCTTTTGCAAAGTCATGCAGCTTACTCCTAGAATCCAGGCCTCCTAAATCTCCAGCTACTATTATATCCCCAGAACAGAGCAGCTGACCTGTAAAACAGATTGGGGAATAATCAGAAGCTTCAAACTCTTCCTTGCTGTGCTATCGCTTTAAGATTTCCTGGTATACACCAGTGGTATTCTAGCCTAGTTAACATATAAAAATTGCTAAATGCTAAATTTTTCTTTCTGGGAAGAAGGTAGCCTAGTCAACATGTCTAGATGGAAATTCAGAAGTTTGTGCTCCTACCCAAGTTGTATGTGTTGGGTAACCCAATCAAACATTGTATCTCTGTTTCCTCACCTGTGAAAATATTGTACTGACCTATTTTCTAGGGATAGCTGGGTGAGCTACTTCATGATTCTAAACTGCTTTGAAAATACAAAGTTCCATTGAACTTGTTTGTCAAGAGCTCCTCTTGGCTTACACCTTCCTTCTCACACCCTTCTCTGGCACATAAGCCACATAGACTTGGTATTTTTCTATGTCTGAACTAAAAAGTCTACCAAGTTAACCAATAATTTTCAAATTGGAACTATGTCCCTTGATATTTGGTTCAAATAAGAATGGAGTTATTATTTCTCCCAAACCTGAGTGCAAAATATGTGTATATGTATGTGTCTGTGTGTATGCATATGTTTAACACAATCAGGTAGAAGCCCATTGGGCCAGGAAGCAGCATCATGTGGGTACTTCCCCTGGCTTCATTTGACACTGTTAAGTGTAATTACCATCACCTGGACAGTAAGAATTAGTGGTACAGCCTAAAGTGGGGAGATAGAGATTGTTTTCTCTTCTTCTGTCTTCCCTCATTCACTCCCACTGTTGACAAAATATCAACAAAGCAAGAAAAATAAGAAAAAGAGATCAGGGAAGGTAGGCCAGGAGTTTGTATGAACTGTTTTCACCAACTAGAATATTGTTAAGTGAAAGGAAAAGCCTCCACCAGGAACAGAGTTCCTCCTTCTTCCACCCCACCTCAAACCCTGACAGGGCTGGCTGACAGACGATGAAAAGGCGATGTGGGTGGTCACATTACAGGCCCGCACTACGGAACACTAAAACACGGGTATGGCATGGATTGGAGGGATCCCAGCCTTCTAAATTACAGCTGGAATCCTTTTCAATTGTTCTTTCTTCTTTCATATTTGAATATTTTCAGAATTTTCTCCATGCTGATCTTGAGTTTTTGGTTAGTAAAAATGTTTTCCTCCATATATTTCACTTTCCTTGGGCCATAAACATTTTATAACTCTCCCAATACTTAAAACAGTATTCTGTGTATAGCAGGCAATTGTGAATGACTAATAAAAATAATTCTAGATGTTATCCAGTAGAGAGGTCTAATGTTCTGTGATTCTGGGAGTTTATCTCCAGGCTCTTGCCAGTTTACTCTGGCAATGCATATACTTTTTGTTTAGGGGGCTTTCTTTGGTTAATGACCATCCCTAGCATACTCATGAAGACCCCATAAAACCTGTCTTAAGCAAAAGGGAATTAATCCTTTGCCTTTTTTGATATGTTTTCAAATTCTTTTAAAGTTGTCCTCTCAGATTGAGGAAGAAAGGAATCCCTACAGCTGTTGAGTCTCGTCACCCCCCAGGTTTCTGTAGTCTCTCCTTAACTTCTCTCTGAGATGGGCTCCCAGTCTCTTGTGAAGCCCTCAAGGACAGGGGCCATAATCCCTCCTGAGACATTCCCCTATTTGAACAGCTGTCTCATAGAAAGGTCTCTAATACATTAAGTTGAAATGTGTCCACCCTGGTTTTCTCTCTCATGTAATCAATGAGAAGAAGCCTAATGAGTCTTATGTGTCTTCCCCATCTCATAAATCATCCCCAAGTCTCCTCTCCTCCTAGCTAAACAGTATTGCTTCCTTCTAGCAAATAGCTGCTTGGCTGCTGAAGGTGTCATGCCTTGTGGGACAGAGATAAAATCCTGTAACTCCTAGAACTCTGGAACAAACCTGTTTATGGAAGAAATGTAAGAATTCCACATCTCTTCTCCTTTGCACTTGATGAGCCCAGGCCCAGTACTTCTGCTGAAGGCAGGCACTCTTGAGTGTGTGCCCAGGCAAGGAGCCTTTTCTTCCTACCATTGTCCTGGATGCTTCACACCTGATCCCTCTCTGAGGCATGGGCAAGAGTGAGGGTTGGCATGATATCTAAGGATAACAACACTGATGCCCAACTTCTTATGACATTACAGCCTCTACCCTAGGAGCTCGTAATTCAAAGAATAAGGAGCACCACATTTTTTTCTAGCGTAAGATCTAAGTTTAATTCAATTAGTATGAGTAAATACAAGTCACCTAAATGTTTCTGGTTATAGTGCACAACAAGGTCAGAGACCATCAATGTTCTTCATCACTGGAAATGCCCATAATGACAGCCAGAGGAAACAAACAAGGGCTGAATAAGGCCAGGCTAGTGGGGGGTTGGGGGTGGGGGGTTCTTGTTTTGCTTTCAAGTTAGTCATAGAATTATAGCCTATGGAGATTAAAGCACTTAACATGTCACCAATTCCATTCTTTAACTAATGAAGGAGAAATAATTAGGTAGTATGTTCCATTGTCTTTGGGCTTGTACAATAAACATTTTGATTTAGGACAGTTTGTGTAAGACTACACTAGGCATATTTAAGTGCAGTTTATGTGAACTATCCTATAATCTTTGATCCTGGGGGGAATCATTGAGAATCATCTAGGGCTAGAGCAGGAAATTAAAGTATTGGTCTATAATATTCAGTTAATCTGATCCCCCAATATCTTCTCATCAGCCTCTCCAGTTAGATCACTCTCTGGGTCCCACCTGTATTCCTTGGCAGAAAGCCAGGAAAACTAATATGTTGTTAAAAGTTTTCCTACCTACCCCATTTTGACACATTTGCATAAACTGGATCTCCAGCCATAAGAACAAATCACCTCCGACTTACACATGCACAACGAATAAAACTCAGAAGTACAGTATAGGGTCTTCTGCCTTTGGTATATTTCCCTCCCTCCTCTCTCTGCCAGGCATTGGGCTACGCACTGGGGATACAGAGTTAACAAGCTCTGGTCTCTACCTTGACCTTACACTGGAGATGAGGTGAAGAATCGGCTATGAAAACCCAGTGCAGACTCGCTGGAACAGAGGGTGCTGAGGCATATAGGGGAGGATGAGGGGCTACAGTGATAGAGGGTGGGATGGAAGGCTTTGAAATATACCTGATCCTTAAACTGAATCTTGAAAGATGAGTAGGAGTCAGCCTGACAGTTGAGGAAGGGCAGAGGCATACCCTCTGATTCTGTGTACCTTAACTTCAGGATGTGGCTTTTCGATAGTTGTTGGGCCCACAGTATCTGATGAGTCACAATAGCTACCTACCATTAATTCAACACCTAATATGTGTCAGACTCTAGGACAATATCAGGGGGTTCATATGTATTTTCTTAATCCTTCCAGCAACCCTTATTAAGGTAGGTGTACAGGTACAGTTCTTTGTTTCTATAAACCAGAGAAACTGATTGAAATAACTTACACAAAAACATAATCTACTGGAAGAACATATAGGTACAACAGGAGAAGTAGGAGGAAAATCAGGATGGAAGGGTGGCACAAAAAAGCTAGGAAGAAGAGAATGTCACATGACACAGGGTAAAGTAAGAATAAGACTGAAACGTGTTCACTGATTACTGTGTTCTTGGATTACCACAGAAAGTGATTCAGCTAACTTATACAAAAACACAATCTATTGGAAGAACATAGGGTAGCTCTCAGAATTCAAGAAGATGAACAATCATGCCCCAAAAAGGGCAGAAACCTGGTGGCTCCAGAAATGTGGGCAGCAGGAACTGATGGGCAGTCCCTTCATAATACCATCCACAGAAACAATCAGCTGTAAACATTTTCCACCCTTGGGTTACACCACTCAAGATTAAAATTCCAGGGAGGCAAAACTTGACTGCCCAAGGGGTAGGTCAGGCCACCTTGATTAACCCCAGACTCTACCTGACTTGGGAGAAATCAAGGTGCTTTTAATAGAACAGGGAGAAGGAAATCTGAGTAGACATAAATGATAGTTGTCCATTAGTACAGTTGATATTTTATTCTTTATACAGATCAGGAAGCGGCAACTCAGAGAAGCCAAGCAACTCTCCTAAGATTACACAGACAATAAATGACATGGCCAGGATTTCAACTGAGGCCTTCCAGACTCCAAAGTCCAGATGTCTCCCATTCTTCCTGGCTGCCTATTTGGAGTCAAGCCATGCCTGGTAAGCTAAACTTGCTGTCAGTCCCAGAGCTGGGTCTGTCTCATCAGTTCCCATATCAGTTCCTAGCAGATGGCTCCAGAAAAACCTCGTTGTCCCCTCACATAAGCCTATCTTGCTTTGAGGAAACTGCCATGCTCTGCTGCCCTCGAGGGAGACAAGAGAATATTAAACCACAACCTGTCTTTCCAATGTCTACCCATTGACTGTTTTGCCCTTGGAACAATACATAATACCCCCTCCTCCACATGCTGACCTTCCAAGTATTTGAAAAGAGCTATCTGTCCCATCCAGATCTTCTCTTCACAAAGCTAAATATCCCTGTTCCTTTAATGATTCCTCATACTGCTATCCCATATAACCACATGGGGTTAATTTCCATATGTTGGCTAATTCTCCAAGACTTACATCAGATGGGAATCTGGCCCTGTATGAAAAGAAACCATTTCCTCTTGCTTTCTCTTTCTGATTCATTAGATTTCATATAAACCTTTCTGATGACTACCTGCTGTTTTTAGATTCAGCTGTGACCCAATATGACTCACTAGGCAAAATTCTCATTCTTCAGTCTTCGTTTATCTTTTCCCACCAACCCTGGGCCCCAAAAAGCACCCTTTAGAACCCACAGCCAAAGGGCAATATATCTCCATGAAAAACACCAAGTTTGACTTCTTCCCATTTTTTAGTTTATATGTAGTCATATGACTTTTTTAAATCAAGGTTATTATTCAATGTAAATAATTTTAAGTTTGAACAGCTGTAACCACATCCTCCAAAGAAAATACCCTGAAAGGTTGTTCAAGGTATTGTATGCCAGATCCATCCCCCTAAATCTCTTTAATTGTTCTTTCCACTCAAAAATAGAGATTTGAAAAGTGTTGAGCATTTGTGGGGCATTTCTTCATGAAGACATTAGTTATGCTGTTTCTGAAACAAAGTGTCTTATGATATAAACAGTCATTGAACCTCAAAGCTTGAGTTGGAAGAAAGAAAAAAGAAGGAGAATTACAGGGGCACCTGGGTGGCTCAGTGGGTTAAGCCTCTGCCTTCGGCTCAGGTCATGGTCTCAGGGTCCTGGGATCAAGCCCCGCATCTCTGCTCAGCAGGGAGCCTGCTTCCCTTCCTCTCTCTCTCTGCCTGCCTCTCTGCCTACTTGTGATCTCTGTCTGTCAAATAAATAAATAAAATTAAAAAAAAAAAGGAGAATTGCAAATATAGGGAAAGAAGTTTAGGATATTTCTGGTCAGAACATTATAGCCAGACAACTCAGAAGACTGGGGCTGGCTCAGTATAGGATTAAATGAATATTAGAAGAACTGAATGAAACCATGTCCTAGGCTTAGCATGTGATCAGCCACAATCAAATGGTTCCCATCATTTCACTCTTCAGAAGGTGATTAAAAACCTACCATTTATGATTTGCACATCATGGAAAATAAACTCAGTGATACTTTTGTCGTGTGGACTCCGATGATGACAAATTACTACATGATTTTGAAGGTCCCTTCCACAAAACCATTGGTCAGTGACCATTTCTCTAGGGACATGATCTTTAAGAATGAGTCTTGGCAAGAGGACAGAGCAGTTTCTATTTCTATATTGTGTTGTTCCATCTAGAACAAAGGGACAGAGAGTTTCTCCCAGTTTTGTTTGACTGGACTTAATACATGCAGGCTAAAGAATGAATTGCTAAATGGACCTAATTGCTTCTGTAGCCATAGGACCTTAGGTTTTTGAAGTCATGAATCTCAGAAGACTCATTAAAAGTCATCTGGTGCAAACCTTTGTCTGATGCAAAATGTCTCCAGAAGGCCACTGATCAGTGGTGTTTAATATAGTGGCTACCTCAACACATGCGGGTAGGACTCCTGCCACCTTCCAAAGCAGCTAATTTTATTCTGAGGTGTTTCTAAATGTTACACCTTTTCTCTGTTCAACAGAAATCTACCACCTGTTGGTCTAGAGCCATGGAGAATGTCCCTAAACATTCCAGTATCTTTCATCTGTTCTTCCTTCATTTCACATAATTCCCAGACTCTTTACTTCCTTGGTCACCCTTTTAGTGCAGACCTTATTTCATTCCAAATCCTAATTACGCATATAATTAGAATCTAGTCCTTCTACTGGGTAAGCATCCCGGATTTGTAGAGGTCTAGAGTTCAAGCTTTATGATGGCGAGAGTTGTATTTGTTTCACCAGCAACTAGTAATGCCTAAAATGTTGTAGGTACTCAAAAAGTATTTTCTGAAAGAATGACTTTGGCCTTTTCTTTAGCTGCTTTGGGTAGTTACCAGGAATGTCAAACAACCACTTTCCTTCTAATGGACAGGAAATCATGCTCTTTGTGTTTTAATTTGAATAAAGGAACAGCTCCAGTAGGCAGAACCATGTTAGACTTGCTGGAAGGCTGATAACTTATGCTTTAAAATGTTAAACTACATGGAAACATCACTACTAGAGAATAATTCAAACATTGGGCAACTCTGCCTCAACATGTGTTGTACTGATGTTTTCAAGTACCTTTGTGATTCATATAACTTCATAGGATCTTTTGATTAACAAGAGAAAAATTCATATATCAGCAAGAGGAAAAACTTTGGAATTTTGCTTTACTCATGTATGTTATTGCCTGAATTTACAGAAGACCACTTCTGGCACCTGGCTACATAGCTAAACTGGATAATTCACTATTCGCATTGCTGTGTACCCCTCTAAGTGACATTTGAGATGGGTGTGGATGTGAGTGATTCCAGTGGAGTGAAATATAGCTGTCAAATATTTTACATTCACTTAAAAAGCACAGAACACAGAAGTTCTGTGATAGCATCTCAACATTTCCAGCCTCCATGAACAGACTTTGGCTTGTCCTTGATGAACAGGAGAGCCATCCAGGTCTTGTGTCCACTACACCCAAATGCAGTACAGACTTCTCTGGGAAGCGCTGTAGATCAGCAGGCACCACCCACTGAGGACAAGAAAACAATCTACTAATGGGCTTTATTATCCCTGCTACCACTACCAGTTCTAGTAAAATTAAGTTACTATAAACATATTTTTCTATAGTGTGCTCATACTGGGCTCACTCTTATGTGTTCTCTCTCTCATTCTGTTTGTGTCTGTGTGTGCACATGTGCACTTAGTTTCATTTTTACACTTCCACGAATAGCAAGAAGACTGCAGAAGGCACAGCTAATCAGTCCTCCAGTTCTGGCAAGGAATTACAAACCAAAGGAAATCAGCTTTAGAAGCTTTTTGGCCCCTCATATTATTATTAAGCTAAGCCTAATGAGGATATGAGGCGGGGGAAAGGAGGCAGTATACTTTCTACAGAAACTATTTAGAGACATGGTATATATACAGTTTCTGTTTAAAAAAAAAAAAAAAAGGAAGGGGGAGTTCTTAATACCTTCTTCTCTTCCTAAGGTTTGAAATAATCCTTAAAGCCAACATAATTACAGCACTTATTTCTACTCAACATCTCTTTTGTTAGCTTTCTCCAACCTCAACCTTGCATATCCCCCAACACTAGAAACCACCTCATTTAAACTAAAAAAAAGAAAAAAAAATACTGTAAAACAAAAAGACCCTTAATCATATATGGTTTTAATTTTTAGGAAAGACCAACAGTTTATTACAGAAAAACAGAAATTAAGTAACTAACAACAAAATCTGTTCTTGGTGATCCTAGACTGACCTTTTCCTAAGATGACTTCTATTGTTGTAACTGGGAAACAATATCTATTGGGGGACAGGATTCTGTCTGTAAACAAGTAATTATAATTCACAGTGAAGATTAAGTGTTCACTAACAAACTTTTTTCATTTTTCCTAAACCTCCTAGACCAAAACCTCACTAGACTCTCTTTCTGCAATTTCCACAGAAGGATTTCACTAAGAGTTTTGGCTATCTTTCTTCTAGTTCCTATTGCTATTGGTTGGAATTCTCCACAGCAGTCTGACTCACTCTAGGGACTGAGAATAGGAGCCTTCACATTATGAAGTTCAAGGCTTCTATAAAAGAGGGCCAGACAGTGTAACCACAACTGGTTAAATAAAGGCCCAGGGAAAAGGCAAAATTATTATGGGGAAAATGGAGGACTTGCTGATTTGAGTTTTCTTTTTTGCTTTTATTCAAATAAAAGGTTTAGCATAAGGTGTTTATATGTGCCTTCTTGACCTTCCAAGTGATAACCAAAATGTATGCAGTGGGAAGACTTTAATTCCAAACTTCTCTACTGTGTCAGATCATTACAATTTTTGGTGCATGGAGGACAAGCAGGGAGCAGAACACCCCACTGTAATGGTATTTACTTGTTTATAGGTCTGTCTCTCCTAGTCCGCTGGAAACTTTATCAAAGGCAAGAACTGTGCCCTTTGTTTCTTTTATCCCTAAAGCCTTGTTGAATGCCTGGTACATAGCCAATAAATATTTGTCGAATTAATCCATGAAGGTAAATTGAAAGTATGCCATTAGCGTTAATTGTTATTACTGGCAAGACCTTCTGTAGGCAAGAAAATGGGCCCACTATGGCTCTGGTAACCACTGTGTCTTCTGAGGCCCAACATTAAGCCCTTTTTCATTCTCCCTGCCAAGCATGGAGACTAAGAAGGCCTCAGTTTGATTTCCATATTTGGATCACGCTGAGTGCAGACCCCAATTCTATAATCCACTTCCTTCTGAGGCTGTTGGCATCTCTGGAGTCAGGAAGTAACATCTGCTTCAGTGAGCTGATTACCAATGAGAAAAAAGAGGTAAAGGCCAGCGTTAGGTGGGGTCTGGCTTAGCTTCAAAGCAGGCATATGGCTTGTATCTTAATGAGAGAGTTTACATATTCAGGAAAGATACATCTGAAGGGCAAATTAACTGGTTCAAGAATAAGTGCATAAATAAAATGCTGCTGATTAGATTTCTCTAAGTCAGTGGCAAACTATCTTGTAAAAGCCCTCATATCTCTGCTTCCCTCTCAGTTCCTATTCTATCACTTTAGTTGGGGCCCTGGTTGCCTCAAGCCTGGATTACTACAGGGGTTCCTTGTGATCTGCCTTTGCTGGATGTCTCTTTACACCAAATCTGCTCCACAAACCATAATGTTAATCTCCCCCAAACACCATTTTCATTTGCTCAAAAACCATCAAGGTTTTCCCTCTGGGGGAAACAGGGTACCAATCTAGCTCTCTAACCCACCAGCCTGGTTGGGACACTAATTCATATAGTCTCCTGATTCCTTTCTGCTATCTTTGCTTGTCACAGTTGTTTACAAAGTCCTATTTACATTGCTTTACTTCTCTAAGTTCTGCCCACCCTTCCAGCTTCAGTTCAAACCCCATCTATTCCACAAGACCTTCTGTCATCTTTCCAGTCCTTAACAACACTTCCTTCTCTGAACAATTAAAGAACTACAGAACGCTGGGAAGGGAATAATGTGATTCTGTATTTTAAATATCCATTTTCAAATATCCTTTATTGACACATAATTCAGTGGGATAAATGAAGAGGTATTTTTTAGAAATCTCAATAAAAGCCTACAGACTGTCCAACGCGGTGCAGAGAACAGAGACTCAGTCTAATGAGATAAAACCAGTGTGGCAGGATGGGATGCTCTACCCACCTCATCCTCTTTGTCCCTTCCCATTGTTGTCACTTTTAATTATACCATCTCATTAAAGGAGTGAATAGTCTCAGACAAGAGAAAGGTTTTAGTTTCAAGAGAACTCTGGAGAATGGGAGGATCCAGGTAAAAATCTGCTATTTGGATCTGAATGGTCACAGCTTGAAATAGGACTAACTGGCTTGAGTATAAAGAGGGCTGGAATGAAGATGAGCTCCCCAAGGAGAAACTGGTAGGAAAGACGGAAGAGAGAATCCCAAGAGAGAGGGTGTTTCCAGGCATCCATTCAAGGCTGAGATGACACAGTAGAAGGTAGCTTGAGGAGTACAACAGCAATACTAACAAAAAAATGTCCTACACTTTGGGCTCTATATTGATTTCTGGGCAGCTATGAGTGATACTGGATTATTCCTGGTAGTGAACTAATCACATACCCATTTTCAGAAGATGTAGAGTATAACAGCAGGGATACTCCAGCTGGTAAGGAACTAGATCTGGCCGCTCTGTCAAAGAGATTCTTTTATGAAAAGAGGAGGGGGGAGGTGGTCTGGTGGTAGCAGAAATGAAGAGGACATCAGGGGAAAATTCACCTGAATGGTTCATGCAGCCATAACAGAAAGGAAGAACATTTATCTAAAGGCAGCTACATATATTTTAGTGGAAATGCCTAGAAGTGCTGGACTTAAATGCCTCAAAGTGCTAGACTTAAACTTAAAGTCTAAACCTTGTCACCTATTCTTGAGCATTCTTGGCACTTATGCAAAGTCTTGTTTTTTTTTTAGAACACATTTTTAAAACATTTTTGATGGCCACCAGCACTAGAAAATATCTTACACAAGCTAATGTTTAATGGAAAAAAATACTAAGGATAAATATGATGCATTTTGGTATTTTGTAATCTGGAAGGTCTTTTTAATTTGAAAAATGCTGATCAAGACCTACTAAATTGGCTTCATGGTCCACTAAGGAGAAAACTATGTTAGAGCAATTAGGCATGGCAGACTTTGGAGACCATAAGAGCTGAGAGACACCCAGACCTGGTTCCAAGCATGTTTTAAGGGATTGCCAAGGATACCACTGGTAGATGGGTGTAAAGTTTTCTTATCACTTTTAAGCTATATTCTTCATTGCTTTGGCCCTATAGGTGCAAGCAAACTCCTTAAGAAACCACACAAGAGTGGAGGGACTACTTGGGGAGTCTGCATCTCATGTCACAATGGCCCTTGGAGGAAGAATAGATGTTCACAACAGACCAAAGCTCACTCTCTGAAGCAGGACCATGTCTTTATATCCTCTTTAGGACCCAACATGGTGCCCTTCATGAAGAAAGTACGTAGTAAAATGTCTCACTCATTTTGAGGTAATACATTCTAGAATAGTGACTTTCAATTTTTTATTTTTATTTACTTATTTATTTATTTTAAAGATTTTATTTATTTATTTGAGAGAGAGAGAGACAGTGAGAGAGAGCACGAGCGAGGAGAAGGTCAGAGAGAGAAGCAGACTCCCTGTGGAGCTGGGAGCCCGATGCGGGACTCGATCCTAGGACTCCGGGATCATGACCTGAGCCAAAGGCAGTCGTCCAACCAACTGAGCCACCCAGGCATCCCATTATTTTTTATTTTTTTAAAGTTTTTTGTTTCTTGTTTTTTTTTTTTTAAGATTTTATTTATTTGACAGACAGAGATCACAAGTAGGCAGAAAGGCAGGCAGAGAGAGAGGAGGAAGCAGGCTCCCTGCTGAGCAGAGAGCGTGATGCAGGGCTCGATCCCAAGACCCCGAGATCAGGACCCGAGCCGAAGGCAGAGGCCTCAACCCACTGAGCCACCCAGGCGCCCCGTGACTTTCAATTTTTAAACCATATTCTTCCTTTTGATAAACATGCACTCACATTTCTGATCATACACTGAAGATCTGACTCTAGACTTTCTTTGATCTACCACTTCATTGGTGATTACCTGATCTAGAATATTAATAGAAGAGGAAATGAGCCTTTGTTAAAAACCATTAAGCTTTAAGCATAAAGTACAATTGATCTCATTTATATTTTCAGCAATTTTATCAGCTAATTACTACTTTCCCCATTTTAGATGAAAAACTGGAATTCCATGAGGTTAAGAAACTTGCTTAAGGACCCAGAGCTGGGATATTCCAGAGCCAGGATATAAACACACATCTGCATAAGTCTAAAGCTTATATTCTTTCTATGCCTTCAGAACAAGTCCCACAAGGAAACCAGGACTTTATGGCCTTGGTGAGATAAATATTGATCTGGGTACAGGTAATTAGCTCTCTCAAAGTTTTCCTTGTAACCTAGGCGTATTGGTCAACATTTCTGAGTCTTGGCTTTTCCATTTCTGAAATGGGGATCATGCCCTCCTCACAAGAAGACCACTGGGAAGATTAAATGAGATGATTTACATGAAATATAAACTGTGGGCTATTTTATAAATGTAAGATGCCATGTCTTTCTGTAAAGGGTAATGATAAATGTGATAACTTTTAAAAATTATCTAGCATCTGCCTAAAAAATGATATACACTCAATAAACTGTCCTTTCCTTTTCTTCTTTCTTAAGATGTTATATGAGAAATACACACAGAGCAACCCAATAAAACCCTGTAGGTTAATCTGGCAAGATCCAGGGTAAACATGCCAAGTGATACCCATTTGGAGCAGGGAGAGGCAGAGCTTGAGAGCCCTTAAGAAGACACATGCTCACTGATGTAATTCTAATTTGGCGTCCTGTCTAAATATTACATGAATGGCACCCAGTGGTGAAGGTGTAAGTTCAGGTTGTCAAGCAGCAATTTCAGAAAGGACATTTTTGCCTTTGGAAAATAAATGGGATCCTGGCTCAATCAGCAATTTCATTTCTGTCCATCTTGGAGAAACCTAGCAGTATGCATTAACCTGAGGAAAGATCAAGGGAACAGGAGATAGCTTTGTTCCCATTCAAATTAAGGGTCATTAATGATATTTAACTGCTTTCCAGTATCATAAGCTATCATCTTCTTCTTCAAATGATCTCCCAGTTCTCCAGATGCCTCAACTCCTCCTTACTACCAGAGTATACAGATTTCACAACCAGACTCTCTTGACAGAAGTCAGAGGACCAAGAGAATGAAGGCTCATTTTTTAAAATTCTCTTTCTTAAAAAACAAACAAACAAACAAAACCCTCTTTCTTCTCCAGCATTTCTGCCATAGCTGCATTTCCAAGCTAACCACTTACAAGTCACAATCATTTTATCCATCACTTCCTCTCAAGTTCATTTCATAGGCATCTTCCTCTGTTTATATACTTTGTCCCCCAGTTCATGGGGAGTCTCTGCTTGAAAGTGTTGCTGAAGAGAATTCCTAACCCTGGCTCACAGGAAACAGAATAGAAGAAATTTTGTTCAACTCACTGCTGAAGGCCAATTTCAAGATGGAGTATAGAGAACATTTGTTTTACAATGTGGGAAGACCTCATCCCCTGCCACTGAAAAGATCATGGGCAAGGTTGGGAAGACCTAATGTATCTCTCAGGGTTGTGAGAATTAAGTGAGCTACCAGAAGTAAACACGCCTCATAAATTACAAAATATTTTGCAAATGCAAGAGAGGTTTTGTGTCAGAGGCTAGAGAGCCCAAGACTCATTTGTCTCCTTTTACATGCTCTGATGGAAAGATAACAGATATAAAAATAATAAACCAGAGAACCAAGTGAAGATCTTGAAATGGACAGGAAACACATTCAACATGCCTCAAAATGCAGGGGTTGGTAATGTCTGGATTAGAAAACACAATGTGGACCTGATGCCAACATGGAATTGCTCTAATACTCTCTTGACTCCAGGCCATCAGATTTACCTGACTGGTGACTCAGCAGGCTCCAAATCCATTTACCCGATCAGCCATGGACCTAGGACAGAAAGGAGCTCCTGAGCTAAAGTGGGAAGAGACTTTGCCAATCACAAAAACTATAGCCCATAAATGATATGCTCACTCTTCTTCTATAAGGAAGAGAGAATTAGGTGAGTAAAGAAAGGTCCTTGACAGTACCCAGGGAAGAGAGGGCAGAAGCCAATGAAATATAGGGTATGGAGTGGAGAATAAATGTTACCCTTTGTTTACACTCCTTGCAGGGGACAATGCATCATAATTTATATTTCTCAATACATAGCAAAGAGATTCATAATTAATTTGGGTAACTGACTTTTCTGTTGCATTCTAGTCTTTCAATTATTCTCTGTAGATTTGGTTCACTATGATTAGTTTGTAACTGTATTATAAATAAAAGTACAAATTCAGGATCAAAGGTGATAAAGATCAAGAAACCAATGGGTGGGTTAAAGAGAGGTGAAAAAGCACTTAGGTTGCTTTAGTAAGTTATGTTTACCCAATATATTATACCCACTGTGGTAACAAAATATACTTAGAGTTATTAAAAAGTCTTATTCTTAAAATTCTTGTAGGAAAAATAATTTTGTTATGGTCTTAAATTTGATAGTCATAACCTCCTTTTACCATTGAATCAATTGTTTTTGTAACACGTTTCCTCAGAGAGACAATAATGATATTATAGCAGACTATATTTTGTGCATCAAATATCTGCTATGCATCTGCCTTGTGTTAGACACCATGAGGAATTCAGAATTGAATAAGACATGGTTTATGCTCTAAACAGCCAATAGGAGAGAAAATAGAAAGCCAATAATAATATGAACTAAATGTATACAGTTATAACACAGATTGGAATGGGTAAGTGCTCAGGTAGGGTCCATATGTATATTAAGTAATAGGGTTATTACTAATTTGGGTAGGACTTTGGGGAGAACAGAGAGACCCAGGAAGGATCTCAGGGAGAAGACAGCATAAGAACTGTCTTTGGAAGGTGGGTATTATTTAGACATACAAAGAGGATAGGTAAGACATGATGGGGAAAGGAATAGTGAGAAAGGCACTGAATGGCATGTCAATTATAAAGAGAGAGTAGCTCTTGTTGACTAGATTGGGGCTCACCAAGGGAAACATGATATAGAAAGCTAAGTAGAGGCCACAAAGAGGAGAACCCTTCTTGCCAAGCCAGGGATTTTGGACTCTACTCTCCACTGGCAGGTGGGGTTTATAACAAACCCAGGAACAAATTGCAGGATTCCTTGCCTCTTTGGTATGTATAAACCTTGGCTCTTTCCCAAAAGGATAAGAGGTGGAGGGAGATTCTTTGGGAGGGTGTCATAATTGTCCAGGCAGGAGTTATGTTTGCCTGAGCTAGGGTGGCAGCTGGGAGAATCCCAAGTGGGGAATGAATGGGAAATGTACTGCTCAGAAAGAATGGATGGGATCTGATTCCCTTGATGTCAACCCAGAAATGCCAAGACCCATTTACTTTAACAGAGATTCCCCTCAGAGATGTAATTTATAAATCAGTTTTTATCAAGAATAAAAATAAAATTACTTTAGTAAGTACAAGTTGGCTTCAACCCATTGATTTTCACGCACTGCTGCTCCATTTTCAGAGACAGGCAACACTACAGACAGAAACTTGCCTGGAGTTTTGAAACCCACTCTCCAATTCAGCTTTCCCTCAAGCTGTCCCTGTTTTATCCTTTCACATATAGGGCTGCCTATACCATTTCTTTTGCACAAAGGGTTTTCATGGCTATAAAACAGTTTGAAAATCACTAACTAATCCCAACTTCATAGATGAAGAAACTCAGAGGACATCACAATTTCTGAACTCTAGGTCAGGTCACAAAAGAAATAGATAATAAATCCCCTATCAATATCCTGAATTCTCAATTTCTCTTTCAATGTTGTAATCCCTGCTCTGTCATTATTATTCTGTTTCTCATCTTGGCACAATATTAACATAAGAGCTGGTTATAGATTTATCAGTACTCAGATGTAGAAAAATCAATCATTTACAAAAAGAATGCCAGCATCTAGATAGACAGCCACAGAGCCACTACTGTGGAAAAGAAGTAGAGATTCTTGCCTGGGTGTTCTCTATCTTATTTAATTATTTGTGTGCAGTACTCAAATAGTTTTTACTCAAATAGCTAATATTCCAGTAACAGCTCACATTACTGAGTCAGGTAATTAAGAATTTCTGTTTGTGGCTGGGAAGGTTTTGTTTTTTAAACAAAATAATTACAACCCACTAATACTCATGGGAGGTTGTTGGCATAATCAAGAGATAATTTAGAAAGCCAAAAATGGGTCTGAATGGTCATAGAGAAAACATAAGAAAAATGTATTATCCTTTTAACAAACTCATGCTCCCTGAAGAAATCTGAAAATGTTAATAATATCACACAAATTTTTAAATTTCTACAGAGGATTAATGGAATGCAGCTTTGGCAAAATTTAGTTGAGCTCTTTTGGTATGCCTCGCATTTTGTGTTGACACTAATGTGTGTTTGATTCCCCCCTCCTCACACCATACCTGTGTTTCTCAAACTCTAATCTACACACAGATCTGCAAGGTCTCTTGTCAAAATGCAGACTGTGATTTAGTAGGTGTGGATGGGGCCTGGGATCAGATGATGCAGCAGGTCCAGGGACTACATGTTAAGTAACAAGTCTATACATACTTCTCTGTTCAGACCTTATGGAGTCTGGCCATTTACATAGGATTTCCTACATCGAAACTACAGACAATTTTTTCTCAGAAAGTCCTCCTGAAGTTCTGGGTAATAGTGGATACTGCTGAGGGGATATGGTAGGGTCCAGAAATAACTCAAGAAATGATGAGGACACTGTATCACTCTGCTAGAGCGGTTTCATTTTTATGGGTTTGACATATAGGCTATTGTTAGAAGAAAGAGCTCTAATGCTTAAAAGGGAAAAAAATCTGGAAGTGATAGTTCTAGATTTTTCCATAGTCTCCTCTCTTCAAAGAAAGCTAACATCTGCTGAGAAGTCACAGTGTACCAGGCTTATGCCAAATGACTGCCCAAGATCACATATTTGAGAAGCAGTGTAGAAAACAGGATGGGCTCCTTGAGCTGTCTCATTTTACCTAAGCCTATAGTATTCCACGTGTACTATGCTTGCCTTCTGTTCTGCTTCTGTGCTGTGTCTTAGCCTCAAGGGGCCTACTGCTCTGCTCTCTCATTTGAGGGCTAAATATTGTGAGAAACTATTCAATATTTACCAATGGATTCTGTAAAGAAACAGTGGGGATGAAATTCAACTCACAAACATTAACGGTATTTCTATATATAAATAATGAAGAATTGTAAACTAAAATTTAAAAAATATATAATTTATAATAGCTCCAAAAATGGAAGTACTTAATTATAAATCTAACTATAACTATGTAACAACTATAACTAGGATGCAACAGGTGCCACATGTTCAGCTATACAATGCTGACACACGAAATCAAGGAAGATCTGAATAAATGAAAAGAGATACATGATCATGGTTTGGAAGATTCAATATAGCAAAGATGTCAAGTTTCCCACAATGCACTACAGATTTAAGCACTATCAATAAAAATTCCAGCAGAGGCACCTGGATGGCCCAGTCAATTAAGCATCTGGTTTTTGGGTTTTGGCTCAGGTCATGATCTCAGGGTCATGAGATGGAGCCCTGAGTCCAGCTTCATGCTCAGGCAGCGTCTGCTTGAGATTCGCTCTTTCCCTTTCCCTCTGCCCCGCCCCACCCCGCATGTGAGCACTCTCACTTTCTTTCTTAAATAATAAAGTACTTTTTTAAATCTCAGCAGAATTATCTTGTAGATATAGACAAATGGATTCTAAAATTTATAAAGGAGAGAGAAGGAATTAGAAGAACTAAAATAATTTTGAAAAAGAAGAATAAAGTTGTAGCTCTTTGGTGTCAGATTTTTAGAACATTACTATTATTATAAAGCTATAGTAATCAAGACAGTTTGGGACTGGCAAGGAGATAGACACAAACAGATCAATGGAACAAAACAGGGTTCTAAAACAGACATATACATATATGGCTATTTGATTTCTGACAAAAGCAATTCGATGGAGAAATGATAATTTTTTCAATAAATGTGTTTGGGACAACTGGACTTTCATATGTAAAAGCACAAACTTGACCCAAACTTCATACCTTATGCAAGCTGGATCATAGATTTAAATGGGAAACATAAAACTACTACAACACCTTGAGAAGAAAATATAAAAGAAAGTCTTCATGACCATGATAGTTCTTAGAAATGACACCAAAAATACCACCCATATAATAAAAAATGTGATAAATTAGTCTTCACCAAAATTTGGAACTTTTGCTGTGTCAAAGATACTACCAAGAGAATAAAAAGACAAGCTGCAGGCTGGGAGAAAATAACTGCAAATCACGTATCTGACTAAGGATATGCATCCAGCATATCTAAAGAACTCTGAAAACTCAATAAAAAGACAATAGAAACGAATTTAAAATGGGTGAAGGAGTTCAATAAACACTTCACTAAAAGATATAAGAATGACAAATAAGCACATGAAAAGATGTTAAACATTATTATCCATTAAGGAAATGCAAATTCAGACCATGACTCAACACTGCTACACACCTGTTAGAATGGCTAAAATACAAGTACTTGGATTAGCACGTGCTGACAAAGATACAAAGCAAATGAGACTTTCATATACTGCTGGTGGGTTTGCAAAAGATGTGACCACTCCCGAAGGTGCCTTGGCAGTTTTTTATAAAGTTAATATATCACTCAGCTCTTTTATTCCAGGGTACTGAGAGAAATGAAAACTTAAATCCACACAAAGACCCTCATATAAAAGCTCTTATCTGCTTTACTAATAACAGCCAAGGCCTAAAAATCACCCAAATGTTCTATCTTTCAACAGATAAATGCCTAAACAAATTGTTGTAAATCTGTATAAAGGAATACTACTCAGCAATAAAAAAGAATAGACTATTGATGTGCACAGGTCAGATGAACCTCAAAGACAGCACACTGAGTAAAAGAAACTATTTCAAAAAGGTTATATACTGTATGACTCCATTTACATGACATTTTTGAAAAGACAAAACTAGGATGGAGAATAGATCAGTGGTTAAGGGTGGGAGAAATTATGACTATAAAGCAACAGCAGGAAGAGCTTTGGAGGGTGATGGAACTGTTCTGTATGCTGTCTATGGCAGTGGCTACATAATCTATATATGTGTTAAAATTCACAGAACTGCACACCAAAGGAAAGAAACTCAAACCCAAGGAATGATAATTTTAAAAATAATACTAATTTTAAAAGAAGGAAACTATATTTTAAAAACTTTCTTATTCTGGTAACAATATTTGCAGAGGTCAAACTAGATCTGCTCAAAGTATTTTTTTCAAATATGAAATCATAGTGGAAAGTGTAAATTTTACATTCTGTAGGATTTTTTTCCTTCTAATTATGTAAGAAATGGATTTAAAGAAGAGAGTCTCTCCTAAAAAACACAATAGACAGAGAAATTAGAAGACCAAGAGATCTCAGAAGACACTCAACTTTCTTTAGTTGGTTTGTGAGTACAGGTAAGACTTAAAACATTCAGATTCACAAGTGTAAAAGGGCTGAAAGAATTGAGTGCATTAGTGGCTGGCCCATTAGACCAACAGAGAACAAAATGTGTTACTCTTTGATGACTGGAAATTTTGTAGATGAGCAAAAAGGTGAAGGCATTCTGGGATGCCTTGTGGTTCAGTCGATTGGGCATCCGACTCTTGATTTTAGCTCAGGTGTTGATCTCAGAGTCATGAGATCAAGCCCCGCATCAGTCTCTGCACTCAGTGGGGAATCTGCTTGAAATTCTTTCTCTCTCCTCTCCCTCCACCCCTCCCTTGCCCTGCATTTTCTCTCTTGCTCTCTAAAATATCTTTTTTTAAAAGTTGAATAAAGGGGGACCTGGGTGGCTCAGTCGTTAAGCTTCTGCCTTCAGCTCAGGTCATGATCCTCTAGTCCTGGGATCGAGTCCCACATCAGGCTCCCCACTAAGTGGGAGGCCTGATTCTCCCTCTCCCACTTCCCCTGTGTGTTCCCCCTCTCTCTGTCTCTCTCCCTCTGTCAAATAAATAAGTAAAATCTTGAAAAAAAAAAGTTGAAAAAAAGGTGAAGGTATTCTAATTTTTAATTACTTTATAGTATTCATGTCTTTTCTCATTAAAAATATCTGTCAATACTATTAAGTCAACATAGCCTATCAGCAAGGTCCACAGTAGCCAAACTGTGGAAGGAACAAAGATGCCCTTCAACAGATGAATGGATAAAGAAAATGTGGCCCATATATACAATGGAGTATTACTCAGCCATCAGAAAGGATGAATACCCACCATTCACAGTGACATGGATGGAACTGGAAGGGATTATACTAAGTGAAATATGTCAAGCAAAGAAAGACAATTATCATATGGTTTCACTTATATGTGGAACATAAAGACTAGCACAGAGTACCATAGGGGAAGGGAGGGAAAACTGAAGGGGGTAAATCAGAGAAAGAGACAAACCATGAGAGACTATGGACTCTGGGAAACAAAGTGAGGGTTTCAGAGGGGAGGGAGATGGGAGAATGGGGTAGCTGGGTGACAGGTATTAAGGAGGGCATGTGTGGTGATAAGCACAGGGTGTTATTAGCAACTAATGAATCACTGAACACTACATCAAAAATTAGTGATGTACTATGTGGTGGCTAACTGAAAATAAATAAATAAGTAAATGAACAAATAAATAAAAAGTCAACATAGGCAAATAGAGATTACTGTCTCTTTATGGGAATATTTTAATGAGAAATAATGTATTTAAAGACTAAGATTAGGTTGTGAATTCATTCCATTTCTCTGGTACCCCAAAACTAGGGATGTGGAGGCCTAGCAAGTTGATACCACTTCCCCCTACTGTGAGTTGTGAGAATCATAGGCATAACAAACTTGAATGTCAGGGATCAGCAAACCATGGTTCATGGCCCAGAAGCTAAAAAAATTTTTTTTAAATATTTTTAAAGGGTTATACAAAAACCAAAAAACAAAAACTAAATAAATGAAGAATATACGACAGAGACAATATATGTCCCAGAAAGCCTAAAATATTGTTTATCCCTTTAGGAAAAAATGTTGATTCCTACTCCATTCCTGATTTGAAACCAAGCCATACCAACTCACCAAGCAGGACTAAAAGGGCACTTTCTCAACCGTATAAAGTACGTCTACAAAAAAATCTCTAAGTTACATGGTGGAAGTCTGAATTGTTTTCCCCCTAAGATTGGAAAAAGGGCATGACTGTCCATTCTCCCTCCTTCTATTTGGTATTATACCAGAAGTTCCAGTCATTCCTGTCAGTTAAATAAAGCAGGGGAGAAAAAATTAAGGTGCCCAGATTGTAAAGGAAGAAATAAAGCTGTCTTTATTCACAGGCAACATTATAACCTAAATAGACCTATAGAATCTACCAACAAACCATAATAAGCAAGTTTAGAACATTTTATAAGATATGATATATAAAAGTCAATTGCATGTCAATGTATTAGCAGAAAATCTGAACTTTAATTTTAAAATTTTCTTTTTTTTTTTTTTAAAGATTTTATTTATTTGACAGACAGAGATCACAAGTAGGCAGAGAGGCAGGCAGAGAGAGAAGGGAAAGCAGGCTCCCCGCGGAGCAGAGAGCCCGACGCGGGGCTCGATCCCAGGACTCCGGGATCATGACCTGAGCCGAAGGCAGAGGCTTTAACCCACTGAGCCACCCAGGCGCCCCTTAATTTTAAAATTTTCAATTGCATCAAAATATGAATACTTAGAGGTCAACATCACAAAATATGAAACATGGCAGGAGACTGAAAAAGACATAATTGGAGAGATATAATGTACTCACGAACTGGAGGACTCAATATTATTGAAATGTCAATTTTATCTGAATTGATTTCTAGATTTGATGCAAACCAAACTGAAATTTCATCAGGCTCTTCTGGACAACCTGAGAAGCTGATTATGCATTTATATGAAAATGCAAAGGTCCCAGAACAGCCAAGGCATCTTTTTAAAAGGACAAAGTTGGCTGAATTATACTACCTTTAAAGATTTTTAAAAACAAACAAACAAACAAAACCTATGAAAGTAAACCAGCAAAGGTAATGACCCTCATAGCACTTTGTAATTATGAATGTAAATTGAAATATGTTATTCAGCTCTGATATGACATTTTAAGACACAAGCTACAAACATAAAGATGGGTGATACATCTAAATATCACACCATTTTAGAAATTGTTGAAGTAACTAATAATATATAACATGAAAAAGAAAAGATCTATCAAGTAGACCCAATAACTATATTAAAAGACATGAAGGGGGCGCCTGGGTGGCTTAGTGGGTTAAGCCTCTGCCTTCGGCTCAGGTCATGATTTCAGGGTCCTGGGATTGAGTCCCGCATCAAGCTCTCTGCTCAGCAGGGAGCCTGCTTCCCCCTCTCTCTCTCTGCCCGCCTCTCTGCCTACTTATGATCTCTGTCAAATAAATAAATAAAATCTTTAAAAAAAAAAAAAAGACATGAAGGGTCATCATAATAGGAGAAATATTTCATTTATTTATTTATTTAAATTTATTTTCAGTGTACCAGAATTCATTGTTTATGTACCACACCCAGTGTTCCATATAATACCTACCCTCCGTAATACCCACCACCAGGCTCACCCAACCTCCCACGCCCCTTCAAAACCCTCAGATTATTTTTCAGGGTCCACAGTCTCTTACGGTTCGTCTCCCCCTCCAATTTCCCCCAACTCCCTTCTCCTCTCCATCTCCCAACGTCCTCCATGTTATTTCTTATGCTCCACAAATAAGTGAAACCATATGATAATTGACTCTCTCTGCTTGACTTAGAAATATTTCATTTATTCTGGGTAGCTCCAGAGGAAAGAGCCTGAAGATACAGGAGGCAGAGGTAGACTTAGGCTCAGAATAAGGATAACTTGCTGAAATGGAATGGGCTACTTTGTGAAGTGTTCAGCTCACCATGGCTGGAGTTCAAGCAGATGCTCGAAGACATCTGTCATGTATGATCTGTTGAAACTAGATCAGTATTTCTCAAAGTATAGCGTGAGGTCTACTTCCACAGAGAATCTGTTAAAAGTTAGATTCTTGGGTCCCCTTCCAGACCATAAATTTGAATCTCTGGGAAAAGGACCTAGAATCTGCACTTCAACAATCTCTGATGGTAATTTTTATGTTCATTAAATTTGGAAATTGCTGGTTGAGATGATAGACAGGGATCTATTTGAATTCCACAAATCTCTGATTCTCTCTTTCCTAAAGGTCTATTGTTCATTTTGTTGGGTCAATATTAAAGTCTTCCTATAAGTTGAAATTAATTCCGCATCCCAAAAAGGTCCATGGCAGATGAAACTTTGATAAATGTTGAATAGTGGGACAACTCAATGTGTTGTCATGAGTGTGGTTGTTATTACAGTAGAGCATCATGACTGCATACTGACCACTATCTCCACTTTTATGCCAGGAATTCAGCAATCTGTGGAACCATTGGTAGCCTAACATCCAGAAACACTGGTAGAATGGCTTCACCACAGGGTACATTATGACCGTGACAGACTACCCTGGACTGTTGACCCAGCCCATTTTCAGTCACAACTCCTGCCTAGAGAACTTTAAAAGGAGATTCCTAAATATAGTTCATGAACTTGGGGTTACATCAATAAAAAAAACAGTAGTATTTTTCATTTTCAAGCTAAAAAAGAACAAACAATTACCACCTGAAATCCAAATATAGTTTCACAGCAGAAAGAAACATACCATTTAGCTACATTGCATGTACAATTATACTCCCTGTAAACACTATTTAAAATATCTCTATCCTCACATCATTCCTGGCATATGACAGCTACAGAAAAGATAGGAGCTCTCCCACAAAAAAATAGGGGACAACTTTGCTATTCAATTTTATATGTAGTTTAGTTAGTAGATGGTTACATATTCACCATCGTTGGGTCAATATGAATTGGTTATTTTTATCATTATGAAATGACCTTTACCTCTAGTAATACTCTAAGTCAACTTTATCTGATATTAATATGGCTAACAACTTTATTATATTTAGTATGCCCATGGTGTATCTTTTTCCATCCTTTAACTTTCAACCTGTATCTGTGTATTTAAAGTATCTCTCCTCTAAACAGCATATATTTGGGTCTTGGTTGCTGTATTGTTTTGTTTTTCCCAGTCTGACAATCTCTGTCTTTTAATTGTACTGTTTAATCCATTTACAGTTCATCTAATTATTGATATTGTTGGGTTTAAGTCTACCATCTTTATTTGCACCCCCCTTCTTTTGTTTTTCCATTCCTGTGTTTTGTGGTAGTCAAGTAATTTTTAGTATTTCATCCCATATTCTCCTCTGTTGACTTTCTTTTATCCATGCCTCTTTATATCTTTTCCCAGAAATTATAATATACATGTTAAACCTATCACTCTACATTGAATTAATATTGTACTACTTCATGGATATGTAAAGACTTTGCAAGAGTACAATTCCATTTACACCCTGGCCCTTTTTTTGTGCTAGCCTTTCATATATTTTATGGTTACATATGTTATAATTTTCTGTAATAAATTATTTGCTTTAATTATCAGTTGGCTTATATTCTTTAAAAAGAAAATGTAGTATTTTATAATTCCCCACATATTTACCATTACTTGTACTCTTTCTTCCCGTAGATGTAAATTTCGGACTTACATCATTTACCCTTTGGAGAACTTTTAGCATTTTTATATTAAAAAAAAAAAAAACTTTTAAAATTTTAGACAATGAGAACCATTAGCATCTTTTGTAGTCAATTTTGCTGGTACAACTGTTTTCAGCTTTGATCTGTCTAAAAATGTCTCTATTTCACTTTAATTTTTAAAGATATTTCACTAAATGTAAAATTCCAAATGATAAGATTTAAAAAGATGTCATTCCATTGTCTTCTGGCTTCTGTTGTTTTTGAAGTCGGCAGTTATTGTAACCATTGTCTTCCATATTTAATGTGCCTTTTTCTCTCTGTTAAGAATTTTTTTCTTGGGATGCCTGGATGGTTCAATCATTAGGTGTCTGCTTTCAGCTCAGGTCATGATCCCATGGTCCTGGGGTGAAGCCTGACATCAGGCTCCCTGCTCAGTGGGGAACCTGCTTTTCCCTCTCCCACTCCCACTCCTGCTTGTGTTCCCTCTCCAGCTCTCTCTCTGTCAAATAAATAAAATCTTTATTTTTTCCTTATCACTGGTTTTCAGCAGCTTGTCTATGATGTTTATAGATGTGGTTCTTTATATTTATTCTTCTGGGTTTTTAATATTAATCTACTAGGGTTCATTCGACATCTTGGATCCATGGGATGTTGGGCTTATTTTTAATCAACTCTAAAAATACTGAACCATTATTTAACTATTTTTTTCTCTCTCTATTCTTTCTCTCATCTCCTTCTGGAAATCAATTTCAACCTACATGAGATCACCTAATACTGACCCACGTGTCATTAAGACTCTGTTGATTTTTTTCCAATCTTATTTCTCTCTGCATTTCATTTTGGATAATTTCTACTGGTCTGCCTTCAAGTTCCCTGATATTTTTTCTGTTTTCTTTATATATTGTTGCTTCCAATTAATGACTTTTTAAAATGTCTGATAATGTATTTTTCAGTTTTAAGATTTTAAAGTGTCTCCTTTTCAGACTTTAAACCTCTCCTGAAATTCCTATCATTTAATTCCAATATCTGGATCACTTGCCCATCTAGTTGATTTTTCCTCTTGACTATAGATTACAATAAAAAAATTTGCATGCCTAGTAATTTTTAAATTATTGAAATGATAAATTATACATGCTCTTATTCTGTAATCTTCCTCTGAAGAGTATCCATCAATTTTGTTCAAGTAAGCAGTCAAATTACTAACAGGTCACCATTAACTTCTGGAGGCCTAGTTTTATTCTTTATTATATCTATTTTTCATTTTCCCTTAGTTCTAGAGTGAACCCAACAGTTCTGTTACATGTTCTTTACTCTTAAGGTCTCACTGGTATTTCAACAAAAAGTCCAAAGAGTTTATCACGTGCTTTTAGCTTTTCAAGACTCAAACTCCAAACTGTTTCCCCCTGTGGTTCCAGCTGCTACAATCTTCCCTCAGTTCTTTCAGCTACCTAGATGTCATTCTCTCACTGGGATATTTGGAATCCCACCTGTGTTTGAACTGCTCAGAAGTCAGTTAAGGATTTAAATGGAGTTTATTTGCAGAATTTAGGTTCTTCCTCACCACAGCTTCATCCTTTCTAGGATCTCCACCCTCAATTTCCAGCCATTCTGTCTATCCCACACTCTGTCCTTCAGGCCAAAAAACAAAAACAAAAACAGACAAACAACTGTGGTTTTTTTGGCTTGAGTTCTAGGACTCCATGTAGCATGCATCTTGAGAATCTCTTCAGGGGACAAACTCCCTTTTGTCATGGGTCAATTTTTCTGCCTACTTCTGGTCACTGTGCAGTGCTTTCAAACATTTATTTTTCCATACAGTATCTGCAGGAACACTAGTCTCAGTAAAAGCTATTTTTCCCTTGCAGGAATTGGGACCCCAATATACAATTTTGATCTCAATTATCCCAATTACTTCAGTCTCTTTTTCCAGTGACCATTTCCTACCCGTGGTTTACAGATTACCAGATAATGATGTATGAAACTACACTCCTTATAACTTTCAAACAATTATCCTGTGCTATAAACAACCATCCAATTAAAGTTTTATCACTTGAATCATTTTCTGTTTTTACTTTAAAGGAATATGTTATATAACAAAACTCAGAGGGCATACCTAAAACAAAGCTCCAACAAACCAGTGTAACTATCTTTAGGCACAATAGCTCCTTCTTTGTATAATTTACCACTGAATATTTTTCACGAATGTCCTCCTCTACTTCTTATTTCCTAAATTATAAGTCTCATATCAGATATTGCTCCTTTAGAAACTTCCTCTGATCCTCTTCTCCTACACAATAGCCTTGTCCAGCTCTATCATCATAGTTACCACAAAGTTTTAATAAGTGCAAATTTAAGGGCACGCTGGCATCCCACAAGTTTTTCTAGGTAGTGTTTTGTGGTCATTCAGTTCTAAATATTTCATAAGTTCCATCATTATTTCTTCTCTGACTCATGAATATTTATAAGATCATTTTCATTTCTAAATATATGGGTTTGGGAGGCTCTTTTGTTGTTGATGTTTAATATTATTGCATTGTAGAAAGAGATGTGCTCTGTGTTACTGACTCTTTGGTATTCCTTAGGACTTCTTTTGTGGTGTTTTAATGTATACTTGAAAAGAATGTGAATTCTTTATATGAGAAATACAGGCTTCTATATATATATATCTCATTAAGTTGGTCTATTCCTTGTGCTGTTCAAAACATCTGTATCTTTACCAATTTTTACCTTTTCATCAGTTCATCAAAGAACTATGCAAAAATATTTCCCTTTAAGATAGATTTGTCAAATTTATTTTGTAAATTTGGAGGCTGTCATGTTTAGAACATACAGATTCAGCATTGCCCTTGCTTCCTTGTGAATCGCTCTTCAGTCATTAAATTGCAACCTTTTTAATTCTAAATGATGCTTTTTTTTTGCCTTAATATTGCTTCTCTAGCAGTATTAGTATTTACCTGTTTTATCTTTTTCCATCCCTTTCAATCTATAAGCATCCTATGTTTTAGACATTTCTTTAGAGAGCACATACATGGGTTCTGTTTCTTAAACATAATCTGACTAACTTAATCTGTCTACATCTAGTGAGATTACAGAAACATCTAAACTTTTTCTAATATGTTTTTTCTATTTATTATGTCCTTTCTTCACTTATTTTTTTCTACTCCCTGGTTACTAGATTACTCTAGTGTTTCTTAATCTTTTCTTTTTTATGTATTTGTTTTCTTTTCCTATTCTTTGTTACTCTTAAATTTTAAAAGACATACCTGCTCAAAGTCTAGAATAAATCTATCTCTATCTTCCTCCCAAATAATACGATGAATACGAAGTTTATAATTTTAGTCTCTTCCACCCTCTTTGTACATATTATTGTCACCTAGCATTTTAGTTTTTTATTTTTTGAACAAGTCCCTAATTGACCTTCAAAAAAAAAAAAAAAAAAGACAGTGCTTCTTTAGATTTATACACGTTTACAAATTTCTTTGCTAATCATTCCTTCTTGCTTTTTTACTTAAGACTTAAAATTCCTATTTCCTGAAGGATATTCATTAATAGTGATTTTGGCAAGGGTCTAAAGTTAGTTAACTCTATCTTTGTTTCTTTGAAAATGCTTTTGTTTTTGTTTCATCCAACGCTTGAATAATAATCAAGCTTAGTATATTATTCTAAGATAATATTTATTTCCCCTCAACCTTTTGAAAATATTATTCTGTTATTCTGTGGTATCTATTGTTGCTACTGGGAAGCCTGTCATTTATAGTTCCATTATAGATAATCACATATTATTTCATAAAGTTTCATATTCCCTTAATACACACATCCCTAAAACAGTGCTTCTTAAACTTTTTTTTTTTTTTTTTTTTTTTGGAGAGGGGGGCTATGAGAGTTCTGTAAGAATTTGATCTCAGAGGGGTGGCTGTGTGCCTCTGGGGGTTAAGCCTCTGCCTTCGGCTCAGGTCATGATCTCAGGATCCTGGGATCAAGCCCCGCATCAGGCTCTCTGCTCAGCAGGGAGGCTACTTCCCCCTCTCTCTCTGCCTACTTGTGATATCTCTCTCTCTCTCTCTGTCAAATAAATAAATAAAATCTTTTTTAAAAATTAAAAAAAAAAAGAATTTGATCTCAGAAGTCACTACCACGTTCCCTTCCACACAAAAGCAAGAGATTCAGAGACCCCGTGAAGTCTATCTTTGAATACTGTTATGAATCTCTGCCTAGGACTGTCCTAAAATAAGAGTCCTCAATAAATATAAGTTTTTAAACTAATTAATTCGTGGATATGAGCCTGGATGGAGGCCTGGATGAGTGAAGCAATGAATCCTGGGTAATCCTAGGAAATGCAATTATTTCCAACATTCTTGTCAGTTATTCCTGTTAACATTGCTGAGAGGGATTATTTCTTTGCCTATTATTGTGAATGTTACAGTTTGAATAGAAAAGTGGAACAAATAGCATTTCTTAGAGATACATTTCTACTTTAAAGTAACATTTTGATTATTAATAATAATAGCCTATAAAAAAAGATATCCAGGGTTTGCTTTTTAAAGTTTCCAAAGCATTTTTACATACATTATTTTAATTCACCTGATCAACAACTGAATCTAGTGAATTAAGAACTGTTGCCTTCTTTTTTTGAATCTGAGGCAACCAAAGCTGTGAAATAATTTGAGCTACTTGCTTAAAGTTTCACAACCAGATGGCTGGACTCAAGTCAGATTCCCGTTCTGTTCTCTGATTTCTTTTTCCTGCTCTTCACTTCTCATCCCTCCTTCTCCTTGCTTCAGAGGGGCCAGGTACCACTAGTAAGTATATGTATATCCCAGCAAAGGTAGCTATATTAGGAGGTAGGGCATCCCTAAGCCTCCAGAATGGGGCTTCAGACCTAAGAGGCCCTTGAGCATATACCACATGGACCAAAGAGAAAAGGGAGAAAGGTCTGGGGTGATTCTCTAGGAACACGTTGTGTGCTACAGGAGGGGACTACATGATAAACATCCACAGAGACTTTTCCCAGCTACAAGATGAACACTTCCTCAATCTCTATCCTTTCCTCCTCAGGATATACTGCCAGAGTCCTTTCTCTTAGAACTATTGTTCTCTCTTCCTTACTCTGCGCTACCCTTTAGAATTTAGTATGCACCAATTAGAATTCTTCAAAACATTCATCCGTAGTACTTTCCTCTAGTGCTGCTGGGAGTGCAAATAAGTTCAAGGAAACTGTTTGGCAATATCTACTAATATTACAGATACACACATTATAACACAGAAATTCCCCCACATACATACTATAGACCTAAATGAAATGTGTGCATTTATATACCAAGATATATGCATAATGTTTAACAGCTTTATTCATATGATATCCCCAAACTAGAAACTATCAAAGCATTTCTCAACAATAGAATTATAAACAGATCATAGTGTATTCACTCAATGGGATACCATACCACAATGAGAATGGATAAATTGCAACAGTACAGATGAATTTTATAAACATGGTATTACATGAAAGTTGCCAGACACAAAAGGGCATACACTGTATGATTCATTCAAATTTAGTGTAAGACAGGTACAATTAATCTCTGCTGATAGAAGTCAAGATAGTAATTACCCTTGGAAGGAGTAGGAATTGGAAGAGGGTTACAAAGGAGGGTTCTGGGGTCCCAAAGATATTCTTTTTTTTTTCTTTGAATACTTGGTTACATAAGATAGCTCATTTGTAAACCATATAATTATGATGCATATGCTTCTCTATATGTATATTAAATATCCAATAAGTTAAAATATTAATCCTTACCCGACTAGACAATTTAAATATACATGTCCAAGACTTAAGTACACTACACAAATGTACATACTGCTTATATGCTTGTCCAGAATGGATGAATTTGAAGGCCCTAATCCATTCCCTTAAAAAAAAAAAAATCAAAGTAATTCACTAGCTGAGACCAGAGCTATTATTTTAACTTGTTCATTTCATGAGATATTATGTTAGTGGCCTCCTACCAAACCACACTGAGATCAGTGAAGGAATTATGTAAATACAATAGCCAGCCCTGATGAAACAGCAATTATATATCTCAGGAGCTGTGTGCTTCTGTTCATGTTAGATAATTAGCCAGAAAATTGTTTGCATAATTATTTTATGGAGCATTTGGTGATTTAACCATTTAACTCTGAAGACTTATCCAGAAGTCATTAAACCATCTAAAGTGGTAGAGATCACAGTTGGTGCTATTGCAGCACACAAAACAAAACCCAAATGGCTTCAGAATCCATGGCTCTCTTCTGTGTAACCAATCATTGCAGCTGGCAGGTACAAGCTGGCTTTTGCTTCTTAAATTTTATTATTTTCTCTCTAAAGGACATGTGTGTCAACTCTTTTAAAATGATACACAACCAAAATCAATTCTTGGGCCTACCACTGCTTTCTGACTAGATGAAAGTGTACATGAATCACTGCCTTGGTTATTAAATCCATGTGCTTCATTCCCTACTTGTGAATAGGAAACACCGAGAAAGAGAAATTGAGAGAGGTTGCAATGAGAGGCAAATGTAGCAAAGGGAAAACTGACCCTGCAGATTGATTTTAAAAATACTTCTGGTCCACCCAAAGTGTAGACAACCTTATAATATTTTGGTAATTGTTCTGCACACTAATAATGTCATAATGACAATATATCTAATGATATGAAGCTTCAATAGGGAATATTTTCTGTCCCCCATCCTTTTTTTACTGAAGTAAGTGTGGTGATTTAAATGAATAACTTGATTCTATGTATCTGGCAAGATATTGAACTAAGTCATTGATGGAGGCATGCCTCATAGGGCTTGAGGTCGAAATAATTGTATTCAAGTCCTAACTAGTTCCTCTCATAATGGATAACTTCTCAAAGCTTCAGTGCTTGCTTCTGAAATGCGAATACTGAAGGCAATTAAAGTGGTACTTAGAGTTCAGATGGGAATCAAACTGCATATCCTGGCATCTGAGCCCTGTGAACTTGGGCTTGTCATCATTTAACCTCTCTGCATTTCTGGCTAATTTTAACAGAGCCCCGTCTCATCTGGTGGTTGAGGATTAGATAAGTTAATGCATGTATGTGAACCACTTAGAACTGCCAGATACAGAAGAAGCATTTTATAAATGAATTCTATTGTTATTTTTACTTCTAATTGTTGTTTGGGAAAATGAAATAATATTGTGTATATGAAAGTGCTACTAAAACCATAAATCCCAAATGAAACAAGATGGGATTGGGAGGGAGACAAACCATAAGTGACTCTTAATCTCACAAAACAAACTGAGGGTTAATGGGGGGAGGGGGTTGGGGGGTGGGATTATGGACATTGGGGAGGGTATGTGCTATGGTGAGTGCTGTGAAGTGTGTAAACCTGGCGATTCACAGACCTGTACCCCTGGGGATAAAAAGATATTATATGTTTAAAAAAAAATAATAAAACTTAAATTAAAAAAATAAAAATAAAAAATAAAACCATAAATCCCAGAAAAGATGATTCCCATAATCATGTTGTTTCCTAAGAATAACCCACTCACTATTCTCCAGGGAAAAAATCAGAAGAAATTCACTAATCGCAAGTTCACTTTACTACTCCCTAGGGAAGGAAACCTAACTACATGGCTGCCATCAATTAATTAAGTCTTCTCAGAGAGCTCACTTCAGGCACAGCTCATCTGGAAGACGGTTACTGATAGGTAAGCCCAAGAAAGAATAAATGATGGGCACTACTGCTCAAGAGACAGAATCTGGTATTTTCAAGAAAACTACCCCTAGAGAGTTATTGCTAGTGGTATGGAGTTTCTTCTTTGGAATATAATTAATAATAAATATAAATTAATATATAAATATATAACTATAAATACAAATATAAATAAATATAATCATAATATATTATGTATATTATATTATATAAGCTGTATCAATATAATATAAATATTCTAAAGTTGATAGTAGTGATGGTTGCACAACTCTGTGAATATACTAATATCACTAAATTGCATATACTTTGCTCACTGGCAAACTGTATGGTATGTGGACTGTATCTCAGTAAGTCTGTTATGGGGGGAAGAACCCAACTTCTCCTTGTATTTCAATTCATATCATAAATTTACAAAAAAAAAAAAAAGAGAGAGAGAAAGAGAGAAGAGAAAAAAGAAAAGAGAATGCATTTGGCTTTCCTTGAGATGGAGTGTGACTGCCAGAACCAACACTGAACTCAGCTGTTCGAGCCCAGGCCATCTAGACTGTGGCAGCTGCAAATCACCACCATCTTTTCAGGCAGAAAAGAATGCCAATATCTTTCTTTTTAAAACTTCCCCCATTTGTTTCTGAATAAGCATGCAGGATTTGAAAGGAAAAGGCTTACCCCACCCATGTGTTCTGTCAGACGAAACAGTGGTCTGTCCCAGGGGATATGAATCAGAGAGAGAGAGAGAGAGAGAGAGAGAGAGAGAGAGAGAGAGAGAAAGTGAAAGAGAGAAAGAGAGAGAGAGAGAAAGGAGGAGGAGGAGATTGAGCGCCCATGGGGCTGTGGTGGGAAGACATACAATCAGGGCAGGAAGTCCTCCTGGACAGGTGTCTGCAGAGCTTAAGGGACAACTCCCAGGCTGTGTGTATTTTCACAAGGTCTTCTGAGGAACAGAAAGACTGAGCTCTCACATGGTGGCTTCTTGCCCTTCTGACGACCTCCCAACTGGTCACCACTCTAGTCTACCAGTTCAGATATGGGGCTCAGAAGCAAAAGTTAACAATTTTCAAAGTAAGCAAGAAGCCATCATGAAGAGATTCACAGACATGAAAAAAACAAAAGCTCCACAAAAAACTCTCAGAACAAACCACCAGAACTACAGTCTCAGAGATGGAAGGAAGATGGTACATGAGGTTTTCTGGAAACTGGCAGAAGGCCAGCTCATCCCAATGCCAGTTTGGAGGGGTATTTGAAAGAGTTCTCTCCCAGTGGGAGTGGAAGGAATTGTTAAAAACAAAGTTAGCTTCATAGACACCCATAGAGATCAAGTCTGGTCTTCAGGAATCTGGGCCCTGTCATGGAGATGCTTCATTGCCTTAAAGTGCACCCTTCTTACACATGGCTTTCTGGGGAGAAGAATTTTAATAGTAAACCTTTGTTATTTTTAGCCAAAAGTTACAAAAAAGGGCCAAGTTTTGAACTATTTTTAAAGATAAAACTAGTGGGTAGAGGTTTAAGGAGAAACACAGTATTTAAATAGTCTCAATGTATCTCCCTACAAGATTTGTATTAATGACAAAGAGGACAATAGCATTCCAGTTAGGATGGTAATAATAGGAAAAGTTGACATCAGATGATTCCTGGTATCATACATTGAGAAAGAGCTAACGTATCTTTTATAATATTCTTGCCAATTATGCACAACCTGAAAATAGTTATGAGGAAACATTAGACAAATCCAAATTAAGGGTCGAATCTACAAAATCAATGGCTTAAAAAAATGTCAAGTCCTAAAAGACCAGAAAGGACAGAGGAAAAAGGTTTGAGATTAAAAAGAAAAAAGAAAAACTAAAGAGACCAAAAACAATGCTTACTTCTGGACTGGATCCTATTGTCAGAAAGTTGATCACTGGGGCAGTGATGACATTTGAGTAAGGTCTGAGGTTTAAATAATAGTGTTATAGCAGTGATAATTTCAAGATTATAATAATTTTACTGTGTTTATGTAAGAAAATGCCCTTGTTTTTAGAAAGAACACTGAGGTATTTAGGTGTAGAGAGGCATCATTATCTACAACTTGTTCTCAAATGGTTTTAGAAAATAGTAACGATAATAATTACATATAATTAGAGAGATAATAAAGCAACTGCACTAAAATGTTGGCATATAAGAAATTTGTGTGAAAGGTATATGAGATCCTTTGTACTATTAATTGTACTCCTTGTAAGTTTGAAATATTTCAAAATGAATAGTTTTTAAAATACATTGAATTTCCCAGGAGAAAAAAAAATGAAATAAATTCTATATGGCTCAACTGAACTGAGTTTTATCTGAGGTCTCTAGGAGGAGGATGCATATTTGGATAAACTGCTTCTTGGGGAGATTCCACATGCTGCACTGTATTCCTGTTGGAGCTCTGGAATTCCAGAGAAGTCTCTTCCAGGAGGCTGCTCTGTGGATTACTAAATTCATCCCTTCCCCAAAGGGAGCCAAACGGTTTAATGGTTAGGAGAATGTGAAACTGTCCCTTGACACTTAACATTTGGAAATAATATCTAATGTGATAGAGAGGCCAGGGACCCTGTCCAAGGAAATTATTTCCCATCCTCCCTCTGTGTGAGGAATTGAAGGGCTGTTGTTTTGGATTATTAAGATAATGAGATTCAGATGAGAACTTAAATTACAAAGCTATAGACTCTTGAAATGTTTCCTTATTGTATCTTTGCTACCTCCTCCTCCTTCTTGTCCAATTTTCGTTTTGTCTGTTTTATGTTTATGAGTTCATTAACTGCTATCCCCAAGACACTGCAGAAATTCATCATTTGCCAAATGCTTTTAGGAACTTCAATATAACATTCCCCTTCCACCTAGTTGCCCTTGACCCCTGCAAGTTGTATTTTTAACTGGTGAAAGGAATGCAAGGGAAAGGAAGGGAAGAGATTTAACAAGTGATTTACACCAATATCTCATTTAAGACTCACACAGTCTTGGAAGGCAGGTGAAAACATCCATCGACCCATAGAGACAGGAGGTTCAGAGAAGTTAAGAAGAAGCTAACACTACACAAATCATAAGGAATGGAGCAGGGATTCAATAGCCAGGTTTGTTTAACTGAGACCAATGCTGTTTCTACTTCACTATTTAATACCAATAAAATCTGTTTGATCATTTCTCTTCCTTTTCTAATTGTGGGACAATCATATATTTTAAAAAATGGAAAACTTAGAAAACACAGAAAAACAAAGTTTTTTTTAAAAAAATCCATTAATCCTACTACCCACAGTTAATCTACATGGTTTGGAAGTCAAGTCTAATTTAAAATAGTACCACATTTATCAGTGTTAACAATCCTAATCTGATATTGGGTATCTTTACTCTTTAAAATAAATCAAATTTCAGGAAAAAATGCATTTTAGATAATGCAGGGCTAACACTTTTCCTTTTTAGTTATGATACCTCCTCCATCTGGAAGGGACATGAAAACATCAACTTTCTGAACTAATAAAGAAGCTGGACTACACGACCTGAAAGGACCCCTTTATCTCAAGGGGGTTTAATGAGGGCTGTGTTTTTGTATATTTGCTTCACCAGTGCTGCTAACCTGGTGTCCTCATTGGATACTCAAGAGTTTTTTCTATAACCAAGAAGGCAGTGTTAGAAACGTCCATCCAATGATGAAAGGAAATTTTGAATATGACACCAATCCTGCCATCCTTTCCAAATCTCTTGTCTGAATAGCATACATAGTGGTTAAGAAAATGGGCTTCAGAGTCAACTCCTAGGATCCAGTTTGAGTTCTACTACTTTCTAACTGTAAAATGCTGTACAAGGTATTAAATCTCTCTAGGCCTCCTTCTCTCTTCCATAAAATGGAGGTAATTATAAAGAACAATTGATGACAGTTCAATGAGACAATGTATGTATAGGGCTTGATGCACAGTAAGTGCCTGACAAATAGTTCCTACTATCAATAAATGCTGGGATTAATATGGGTAGATAGCATCCCAAAATGAGATGTGTCGATTCTGGAGTAAGACAGGAACAGATCAAATTCTGACAGGGTTTTTCTATTTACAAGCTATGTGATCTCAGTCAATAACAGTCCCATATGCTTCAGTTTCCTCCTGGGTAAAATATGACAAAGCGACTCAAATCCAGGTCTGTTTGACTCACAAGTTCATGCTCTCAACAACCACACTAGAGTGGTAAAAACAACACCTGCTGGGTTGATGTTTGTATAGCACTCTGTAGTGAAAGTGACACCTAGATGAATACAGAATCAGCAGATACGGTGCTGGTAGAAGTAGTAACTGTTATTGCTGTAGTCACAATCTTATGTGCCATTACCATGACTCAGTGGTCTAGGATAGTATTGAAAAATGAGTGACTGGGGGTTGAACAAATCAGTATGATCCAGCCAGTCACAACCACTCCAGCTCAGATTCTCCACCCATTTATGGAGATAACAGTGGGGGAGAGTAGGATCATAGGTTTGTTTCTGTGTAACCTCCCCCAAGGAGACGCGACTGTGAAAACCATCTGAAATCCAGCCTTCAAATTCTCAAATTGATTATCTAGTGAAATCCTTTAGGATACCCTGGTTCTAAGCCATTTAATTTCTCTGATCCTGCTTTGCCACCGGCTAAATGGTGGTAATACAATCTGTATCTCCAACTCCTGGCAGGGACCACTTTCTCCTATGTATCCTGAATCCCTAGGACACTCTCTGACCCTAGGATGAGGATGTAAGTCCATGTTTGCTGAATACTGAAGAAAAAGGGAGAGGGAACTAGATCCCCACCAATGCATCTACCTTCTTGCTGTTAATCACAAACACTGAGCAGAGGTCACTCACCAGCTCTATTCTTGAGCTCCTCACAAAGGAAGGCTCCTTGAGTGTAGAGAATATCAAGGTTGTCCCCACGCTCTTAGCTATAGAGGAAACTGGCCTGTAAAGTTTGAAAATGATGCAAAAACAAAGAACCTCTGAATTCCCCATGGGAGAGCTAGCTCAGCCTCTTCCCTGTGCTCACCAGACTGGAAAGTGATAACCAGGAGGGAGCTTTTAGCTTAACCATGTAGGCAAAACCCAGCCCCCTTTAGTGTTTCTCCATGCTGTCCACCACACACCCACTGGGGATTTTTTTTTTTTTAATTTCATAGCAGCTTTTGGTTTTGTGCCTCTACATCCTATTTTCCCTTCTTCCCTTCTCCATATCATCATCATCATCATCATCATCATCATCCATTGCCTGTACTAAGGATCCATCTTCAGGCATTTGGCTGTCTATCCAACAGTGAATCAGTCCTACTCCTGCTCTAACATAATAGGAAACTGCTCCCCACGCATCTCAGTCCCCAAGTGTCTTCACCATTGGTTAAACACACACACACACACACACACACACACACACATACACATACATGCCCCACTCATTCACAGCTCCCTATTTTCAGTCAAGGGGTAAGAGAGCTAGTTAATATGCAAATGTCACTACAGATTGGGAGCCCATTAAAGCCATTTCAGTCCAGATTCTCCTGCAAATTCTTTGGGATTGGAGGATTCAGAAGCAGATACTTAGAATACGTTTATTCCTGAGAGCTGTGTTGTAAGGGGGAAAGCTGAGACAAAGGTCTAGAATAAAGAGGAGGAGTAGAATACACCACTGTGGGAAGATCGGGAGAAGGCAAGTGTCTTCAGTCACATTTCTTTTAACCAGACTTAGCCTGCAGCTGCCTTCAAGACATTTACAATAGGATCCAGAGAGTCATCCTCAAAATTGGACTCAAACAGAAAAGACACTGAAAATAGTGTCAATGTGAATGACAGCATTTTCCCCAAACCAGATGAGACAATGTGTGTTCCTGTTAGCAGAAGCCAAAATTTCTCGGGGCTACATGGAATCAAGGCTTGGGTATGGCTGTGGATGGGCAGTTCTCAAGGTCTGAACCTTTAGGTCTGTCCACATTTCCCAATGTACTTAGAGACAGCCCCAAAGGAGGAAGAGTCTAATAGAGCGTCCCCCGCTGGCTGAACTTCATACTCCCAACATCTTGCAGTATCACCGGGACTGGAAAGGTAGAGAAAGGCAAAATTGGTGAGGAGAAAATACCTTTCTTCTTGTAGGAAGGAAGATTTTCTGTTGAAATGCTCTACGGTATCAGAAATCTTGTTATTAGTTTCCTGTGCAAAGCCTTTGCTCACAATGCTATTGTTTCTAATGCAGCCTCATGGTCCTCTCAGACCACTTTCATCTGGGCAGATGGTACTGCCACCTTAGCCCTGATTTCCTGATGGCATATTTCCTGTTCTTGCTCTTGTATGAAACGACAGTTTTCTTTTTGGCTGGGTTTCCAAGGAGCTGGAAATGCTGCTGTCCGACTTCTTGAACTAATGAGTTGGAACAGCAAAAATAAGAACTGGTGCTTGGGACATCTTGGCTTACTTTCGAAGTGTGTTGTTTATGAAAGCGCCTTAAGCAGTGATCAGAGGAAGACAGCAGAGAGTTATAAAAAGAACTAGGTATCGTCGTTGGGGTGGAGGGATGGAAAAAGCTTGAATAATCTTACTGAGGAGTCCCTAAACAACATTACTAAGATTCAAAAGCACAAAGACACTTAAATAAGTTGATGTCTTAAAGTCAAAGGAAAACCAAACAGAAACTAATATGGAAAAGTGTTTGAATGAAGAGGTGCTGTACCTGACTTGCAGGAATGACTTTCAAGGTCCCAAAGAAGGGAAGAGTGGGAATTGCTCTTTTTAAGATTTTAGAAATTTTCATCTTGCTGTTCTTGTAAAGGGAAAGCAAGTTTGTCCTTGGGAGAACTTGTAAGACAGCCTTCTCTTAAAAAAAAAAAATGCTCTGAAAATAGTTAAGTGCCACAAAACTTTGAAAGAAGTGAGATCAACTTGGTGTTTGACAAAGCTAATGCAGAATGGTAATCAATCCCTTGGCAATGGAAATTTTAAATTTAAAATAAGCCTCAACAAAGCCTTTGAACCTTCAAACATTTTATCCTTAAGAAATTAATGGGTCCCTGAAGAAGTCACATTTCCTTTTCTGTTTCTGTAATATATACTTCAATTACATTAATCAACAATGCAGCAAAATAACTGACACCAACCAACTTCCAAGTCACATTTCCAAATGCTCCTTTCCTTCAATAGAGCCTTAGCATTTGAAGATAGCTAATTGAGGTTTATATAAGCATGAATAAATATTTGGTGAAGCTGGATTTTCCCATCCTTTTGTCACCCTTTGCTCACCCCAGAATGGTTTCCCATCCTTTTTTCCTTTTGCTGCCATTTCTGTTGAGTGTGATAAACTATCTTGCTGAAAGAGATATTATGTTAAAATCTTCCTTCTGCAGTTATCTGCAAAACACCCATCAGATGTGTCTCCTTTTAAAGCAAACTAGAATTTGTTAGGGTGCCCGGATGGCTCAGTCAGGTAAACAGCTCTTGACTTTGGCTCAGGTCATGATCTTGGGCTCCCGTGCTAAGTGTGGAGCATGCTTAAGATTCTCTCTCTCCCTCTGCCTCCCCCCAATCAATAAATAAAATAAAATAAAGCAAACTAGGATTTGTGAGACATTTTGTTTTGCCCCCCTTGAAAAATCAGCTGAGATTTCCCTGGTTTCCTGTGTTCTTCTCTGCTCTAGACAAAACAAAAAACCAAGTTTCACGACATTCATCTTTTTAGATGTGATATTCCTCGAGAACAGCCTTTTTTATTTTATTAATACAATGTTTTTGTCAAACAGCTAAAGACATGGAAATTTGCAATTTAGTTGTCAATGCTGAGAGACCTCTCCACAGTCTTATCTTGCTATTCTTTGCTTCACTGGAATCAAGAGACTTGAATCTCTTCCCTCTTGCTCCTAGGGAGGCAGAAGGACTTTTCATGTGATCTTTATTTCAAGCCTAGAATATCACTTTTGTTGTGGCATACCTGTGTTTTGGATACTTTCTTCTATTTAATAAGAATGACAATACAGGTAAACAGACAAAGTTGGGTAAGACTATCTGCCTACACAATTACACACAAAGAGAAACTGTTTTGGTCCCCATCTGCACTAGAATTGGAAACTGGAATTCAGTAAAAGTCCTCAGATAGGATTCAGACCACCCCCAGCATTTGCCTATCAAAGAAGGAAACGCTACACATTCAGCTACCCAATTTGGCCACAAGCAAAGCTCAACACTTCCACAATCTCTGGGGAAATGAGATGGTACATGTTCTTAGCAGGGGCTGACAATTAAGCAGAGTGAACAATCATGCAAGGCAGGGGAGAGGGTGTTCATGCTGCTTAGCCACATGCCTCAGGTGCCGGGAGTGTGAGGCCAAGGGCCAGATGCTTTCAACCACCCAAGAAGCTGGAGGATCCTGAAATCTATAATCCCATGGCACGTTATTCTGTTTATTATCATGGAGACTGCCCTATTCCTTCCAACTATTTCCTCTGGCATGATAAGGATTTTTTGAGGTGCCAGGGGAGATATAATTCATTAGAATCAAGTAATGATTTGTAATATTTAAACTATTCCATTAAACCAGGAAGCAGGTCAGAAACTAACCTTTAAATACAGCCAAGGGAGAAAGTCAGCCCAGCAGCTTAAAATATATATCTTTTGCAGGAAGCATAGAGCGTATAATTAGCTGTAATTTCTGCAACTGCAGTCAGGAAGCTTTATTTTTTGGCTGATAGGCAATGTTATCTCCTGATGGCCTGGGAAACCAAATCCTAGGGTTACATTTCTGGCTCCCACATGGACCCTCGTGGGTGGCTTTTGGGGGGAAACTGGGCAAAAGAGCAAAGGAAAGGAATGGGCAGGGTGGGGTCAGAAGCTGGAGAAGTTACAGCAAAGGATCTGGGTGATAGCCACTTTGATTCTTCTGTAAGGAGACTCTGAGTTTTGTGAATTATATTTAAACATATTCTGATTTTCAGCGTGATCATTACCCTAAGACATTCCTAAGGCATAATATATTGGGCAAAAGCTATACTCTTTAGCTCCTGCTGATAGTTATGAAAAAGTTAAATGTGCTACTGTTAGAGGATCACTTTTATTTTTGGCTGTTTCCATGGCCATAGATTTTTTTTTTCTCAGTGGGCAAGTCTCAGTCTGGTAGAGGCATTAAAAATTAGTAAAGGTGGAAATGCTTTGAAACATCTGATCTCATCTCAAGAAAGCTGAGCAGAGGGAGGGGGGGAGTCCCTCAGGAAGTCTTGCTGTTTGGAAGCATATAAACAACAATGAGATTTTCTTCAATACCTCTCAGGGCCTTGTTTCTCCCCTCTAAGTCAGGGGAAAACTTCCAGCTCTCCTCTCAGACATTTGATGTAAATCTGGTCTCAGGGGACAACACGGAAGCTCGGATGGGGGGCCAACAGAGCAAAAGCAGCAACAGGACAGTAAATAAATCTGACTTTTGTCCATTCTGTCCAAGCCTAGTTTGATTTGCTAGGAAGTGAGTACTCTTGCTTTTGTTTTTCTGTAAATTGTCAAATCCTGCCTCACTTTGCCCTCTGAACCGTATCAACCAATGAACCATCTGACACACTTGAACTAATAGTAATCTACTCTGTCTTTAATCAATGACAGTAATTAGCATTTAAAAAATATATATAAACACACACACACACACACATACGAGTTATTTACCAGGAATCTGCAGTGTATTAAATCTCTTTTCTAATATTAATTTTTAAAAAAACTCTGTAGTCCATTTGGGAAAGAAGAAACAATTTTAAAAGATTTGATCTTTAAAAATAGTGTATGATTAGGCTAGCACCAGAAAAGCCTAAATACCATTTCTCTCTCCTGCTTCCTGGGATGAGCTCCCTTTGATGGGGATCACGTTCAGATGTGTATTATACTGATAGTCCCCAGATAACACATCTCAAATTACAAACTCTGGCATCTTCCAGGTACCAAGAAAGAGAGGATAAAGCAAGAAGGTGAACAAACACTCATTAGATGAGAAATGGAAAAGCAAGGGGGCATCTTTCCAGAGACCTCCATTACCAGCATTTATCCTACAACACTCACAGTATACAAATAATTGCTTCTGAGCTCTGATGTGGTCAGAACAATCTGCTCACAGCCCCACAGAAAGAGCCCAAGACCATTTCTCAGATGGCTCTTATCTCTTCCATAGCAGCTGCTTGTCTAGAATGTAACAGTTCTGTGCTGTCCTCCAGAGCAGAGCGGCATTGTCTCTGCTATGAATAAATCATTAACCTTATTTTATTAATAAGGCAAAGCTAACAATACTTCCAACGTGGCCCTGCTCTTCCTTTCCAGCAGTGCCTCAGAAATAAATAAGTGCCACACTGCTCTTCCCATGCACACGGGTAAGGGCTAGAAGCTTTAAGGATGCAGCTTACAGGATCTGGGGGAAAGCATAAGCCAGCTGCCCACAGATGAGAACTAACTCTGAAGTCTCAGAGGTTTGCAACTAAAGAGAGAGTTAAGAGAGGCAGCTGCCCTGGGACCACCACCGCTTCCCTGGGATCCTTGGAGGGGAGGGAGCTGTGCAGTGTCCTGGGGACAGAGTTTGGGGAAGGAGGCAGTCTTGTTTTTATGAAGTAACTGAGTATTTAAAAAAAAAAATGTTTGCTTAATAAATAATATTTTAATGTCATATCCTTTCTTCTATAAATTCAAATTGTCTCCCCTCCCATGCAACAGGTGAAAGTAGATTCTAGGCTTTGTTTAAAGAAACTTTATCAATTTATAAAGGACCTTGCTATGTCATTAGTTCTGATACAACATCTGCTGAGTTACAGTTCTTTTATATACAGGCCTCTTTTGGAGACAAATGACGGAAACCTCACTTAATAAATTTAAGCAATAAAAAAGAAGAGAAGTTGTTGCAATGAAAACTTAAAGAGGTGGCATAGACTTCAAGCATGGGCTAAATCCAGGAATTCAAAGCATGTCATCAGATTGTTCTCTGTCTTTCTATAGACTTCATTTTCAGGCAGACTCTCTCCCATGTTGACTCTCATTAGGAGGCTTTTGAGGTTTTTGGACACCCAACTGCCCGCCAGACTAGCTGAGGAAAGGACTTCACTACTTGACATTTCAATATGAGCTCTAAATAGGAACTCGATCTTGGGAACCCCTCAGAATCTGCTCTTCTCTAAGTCTCCTTACAACCCACATCCACCCAGGGCTCCACCAGGATCCTTGGAGCCATTCTTGCCTCCTCTCTTTCCTTCACCCTGTTCCAATCTCCCAGCAAGTCCTATCACCTCTATCTCTAAAATGTATTTGGGTCCAACTACTTGTCACCATTTCTGTCACAACCACCCTCTTCTGAGTCACCAATTATCTCTTGTCTAAACCAGTGAAGAAACACGGGAGTGACTTGTCTCCTTACTGACACTCTTGACCCCCTAAAATCTATTTTTCATGCTTAGCTATAATGATAATTGTCAAATATCATAAGTGGGACTGTGTTTAAAATCTTCTAGGTTTGTTTTCTCACTGTTCTGAAGGCTACAATTCTGAAACCAAGGTGTTGATAAGGTTGCTTCCTTCTGGAAATTCTGTTTCACATCTCTCTCCTAGCTTCTCAAGTCCTTGGTGCTCCTTAGTTTGGAGTGTACCACTCCAATCTCTGTCTCACTCCATCATCCCGCAGATTTCTCCCTTTGTGTGTGTGTGTGTCTGTGTGTGTGTGTGTGTGTGTGTGTGTGTGTGTGTGTGTATGTGTCCAACCTCCCTCCTACAAGAACAACGTTAATTAGATTAGAGTCCACCGAAAGTCAGTATGACCTCACCTCAACCTGATCACATCTGCAAAGACCTTAACTGCCAAATAAGGTCACACTCACAGGTTCCCAGGGCTAAAACTGGAGTATATCTTTTGGGGAGACACAATTCAACTCATAAGGTACAATATACCCTCTAGCCTTCTCAAAACTTACATCCGTTCCATGAGCAAAATACATTCACTTCCTCCCCAAATCCTTAAAAGTCTTAAAGTATTCCAGCATCAACTCTAAGTCTAAAATCTCATCTAAATGTAATTGACTCAAAAAGGCCTAATCTCACCTCCTAAATCAACTCAATCAAGTATGGGTGAGACTTGGCATGGTCCATACTGAAGCCTTATTACTCCATCTGCCCACCTGTGAAACTTAGATAACAAGTTATCTGCTTCCAAAACACAATGGTGGAACAGACATATATTAGGCATTCCCATTCCAAGGGATAGCAACTGGAAGGGAAAAAGGAATCACAGTTTCCAAATAAGCCCAAAACCTAGCAGAGCAAATCCCAGTAGGTTTCAAGGGCCAGGCTTCCTTGGAGATGAGGCTAAAGGGAAGTTAGCATGTACTTAAAGGAGAAAATGGAAAATATCTGAAAACAAACCACTCATTTTTAACATGTTGCTGAGGATGAAACCTGAGGAGGGTCCCCTGGACTGGCTTTAGCTACATCTGCAGCTGCAAATACTCTGGCAGCCCCAAAGCTGCCCTTGAGGCTAGGAGAAGGGAAGAAGGGAGAAATTCCTACAGCAGTAAATTGTTTATGCTTGAAATTAGGGGGTAAGCGGGGCTGACTTCATGGACATGAAACCTGTATCATTCATAAGGCCCCAAAGTTAGAAGGGCCCCACAATTGGTTCAATGTTCTTTTGTGAGCATCTTGAAATTCTTATTATTTGAATGAGGAGACCCACATTTTAGTTTTACACTGAGCCCCCAAAATTATTAGCTGGTCCTAAATATAATCACTGCCCTACACTTTCTTATGACAATTCTGTATATACATAAGGGGAAAAAATGGAAATTTTTCATTGACACAATTATTTTTGAGATGTGGAATTAAGGTAATTTTAAGTTTCCTTCTTTATGCTCATCTATATTTTGTAACTTTCCATAATGATCATGATTTATATAAGAAAATTTTTTAAATTTTGTAATTATTGATATGAAAATGCTACAGAAATAAATTTTCTTCTAAAGTATCTTTTCCATCTTGAGCTCAACTACAATGAGTCCAACGTGCCTCGTTTTGCATGCAGAGTTTATTGGAAAGAAGTCACCCTTGGGGAGGAAGCTGTGCCAGGCATGAAGACTCCCCTTGGGGACAATAGATGCCTGGAAGGTCCTGAAAAGCAATGCCTACAAGATCCTCAAGCTACTCCACATGGTTCTCCCTGAAGAAAGGAAAGAGGAACATACCTCCAACATTCACAACCTGCTTCTTTATGAAGACCTAAGTACTCAAATGTCTCTGTCACAGACTGTAAATATGCTGTAGAAGAAAACCATATACCTCTGTTAGTGGGCCTTGCTACATGCTTCTAAGTCCAGTATCAGCTGGGCCTGGTGCTTCTCAGCATACCAGATCCCTTTATTTGGAAACATTTTCCATTTTCCACAGCACATGCCAAACTCTGCTGTTCTCAACCCTAAGTAAATAATCATTCTTCTAACTACCTCAAGAAAATGAAGAGCATTCAGTATGAATTCCACAGCCTCTCCTTCAAATTTTACTTTACTTTAAAATGTCTCCCTCTCCTTTGGTTTCTACTTCTTAACATCCAAATGAATAAGGCTTTATTTCTCTTTTCATGTAATAACATAATGCCACCCTTACCTGAAGTACATTTTCAGCATGAGAAACCCAAAGTCACCTTCATCCAATTCTTTGCCACATAATATGTCTTTCAGGGTTTAAAAAAAAAAAAAATCCCTATTCATCCATGGATATTACTTTCTATACTTTGGGAGTAACTGATGTTTCTATATATGCTAATTAACATGCTTTAATCTACTTGCGAATCAGTTCTTTTTGTCTAAGTTCAAAACTCACTTTCCCTCTCTTTTTGTCACTGATATTACCCTGGCTATCTGTGACAGCCAGTCTCCAGGATGACCCCCAGTGAACCACATCCCAGTACTCAGAGTGTCGTGTAGTATGTCTTTTGAATCTGGGCTGACCCTATGATTTGCTTTAACCAATAGGGAATGATGACAGTGACACTCTGCATTTCTGGGTCTAAGCCTTCACAAGACCTAGCAGCTTCTGCTTTTGACCTCTTGAGATTCAGGTTTCAGAAGCCCACTTAAAGAAGCCCAAGTTAGCAGCACAGTGAAATGAACATGGAGACAGAAAGATGTCTCAGTCTTCCAGCCAATCCTGCCAATGTCTGAGATGAGTGGAGTCATCTTGCATGATACAGTTCAAGCCACCTTCTCTTACCTTGTAAGAGACACTGAAGGAAGAACAGACCAGATGAGCCCAGTCAATTCACAGAATTATAAGAGATAATAAAATTATTATCTTAAGTTTTGCCAAGCTGTAGTAAATAACTGACACACGAGTTCTCTTCACTAATCTCCTCCAGGTAACTCCAGAGCATTCCTATCACCTATTATCCAGTCTATGCCAGGGAGCCATAGGTAGTCAACACAGTGAATAAATGAATTCCTAGTGGATAGGATTACAAAACGTAATCCTATTTGCTTTTACAGCTTTTACAGCTTGAATTACTTTTGAGAAGCTCCTTCTCAACATTTCAGGCCCAGCCCTGGGCTGCCATTCAAACATTTGCCAATGATCTTATAATTTTGGCAGTTGTATTTTGCCTGACATTTCTATGGGCCTCATTTATATTTAAACTACTTCAATATGGATATAGTAGTTGTCTAAAACATAGAACATCATTTAAAATTAATGTGTTTTGATTACTGTGAATGCCTTGTCTGATACTGAGGTAATTCATAAATGACATGATGGGACCATTCTCCTATGGTTCAGGCTGTTCTATAAGAATATTATTTCTAGCAATGTGTTGCAGTCTTTTGAAAGCAATAATCTATAATGCATGCTAGGACAAAATGCCAATTTGAAGGACTGAAAGAAAAGTGTAACAAACCACCATATTTGTTAGCTTTTTGAGGTACCAAAATCTTAGTGAAATTTCAGATATCATCCATTTCTTCAGGCCTCTACGTACCAATAGACTAACACTACAAATCTGAATTCACAGGCTTTTGCCTGCAGAAACATTAGGCATGTCTACTGGGTCTGCAGTAAGGGTCTCATGTCCACGCTAGCAGGCATTCCTACTTCTCCACCATCCTTCCTCAGGCATCTAATGGCACTCTGCCACAATCGCCCAGAACAGATGTTGCCCCTCTGCCAATGCATCAGAAACTCCTACATGTCAAACCATTCAGTGTTTTCGCTTCACATTTTGTTAGGTAGGCACCTATGCTCTTTGGGCACAAAATTTTATAAAATTTTCCTAAAACAAATCTTTAAAATTTCCTCACTGCTTCCTTGCTTACCACAGAACTCCCATTTAAACTCACTGGGTCTCACAGAAGATTCATCTTCATGGACACAAAGTGACAGACACCATTCTGTTCTTGGGACTGCTCCCTATCCCCATAACCCTGAAGTTTCATTCCAAGGTCACACTTTCCAAGCTTCCTATTTCCTTCAGAACAGGCTTTTCCTCTTCTGTTAGGATTTTCTGGTATGCCTATTCTACCAGCTCAGAAATGCCCAGTGGGCCTGAATCAAAATCATGTACCAACTTAGGTTCAGAGTGAGCCTCCCACCACAGAAACATAGTAAATAGCTACATGAGACTCTGAAGGTCAAAAATTTAGCCATAGTTCACTAACATTCCCCTAGAGGGAATCCAAAAGCATGGAAGATGGAGACTAGAGGCTAGATGTATCCCTAACTCACTCACTCACTCACTCACTCACTCACTCACTTGCTGGATAAGTTAGTGAAAACTTCTCTCAGTCTGTCTCAGTTCCAAGATGATCCCAGTGATATCAGCCCATAATTCTACCTGAGGATTAAGCAGACATAGTTTTCCTTCTCTGTGTGCTGAGAACGCCTATTCTAGAGAGCAATGTAGACTTGGATAAACCACAGCAGGCTCCCTTTCAGTGAAACACATGGAGTAATGATATAGCAGGATCAGGTAGGTGGACAGACCAGGCCTTAGAAGGTAGGCATGGAAACAGAGATGCAACAAAATGCGAGTGCAGGACAGAGAACTGTGGTTTTCTTTTGTAAAAACAACAAGCAAAAAAAAAAAAGACATTCCATGGAAGAAATCAAAGATAACTTTTCTTGACATTCCTAAGGTCAAGGGGGGCTAAGATAGGAATTTTTTTAGGATTGAGATGGAAAAAAAAAAAGATAGGAATTTTTTTAGGATTGAGATGGGAAAAAATAAAAAAGCTATTCCTTTGGATGGCATGAACTGAAGGTATCCTCTCAAGACTAAGAGGAAGCCTAAAACCTAAGGGCTCTATATAATAAAAATAGTAACTACCATATGAAGCATCTATTATGTACCAGATGGTGAGTTAAGCATTTTACATATATTAAAAAAAAAAGCATTTTACATATATTAATGGATTAAATGTAATACATTTAATCAGGACATCAACCCCATAACATCATACTATTGTCATTCCCATTTTAAAGATGATAAAGTTGAGGCCTCAAGAGGATATCCTACTTGCCCAAGATCCACAGCTAATAAGGTGCAGAAGCAGGATTGGAATTTATTTAATCCACCCAAAAGTACTTAAATCATGTGGCTCTAAAATTTCTCAAGCTCTGAATTCATGACATTTTAGGCTGGGTAACTCTTTGTTGTGGGGGGTTGGCCTGTGCATTATAGGATGTTTAGCCATATCCCTTGCCTCTACCCACTAGATGCCAGCAGCACCCCCCAGTTGAGACAACGAAAAACATTTCCAGACATGTCAAAATCTGCCCATGTTGACAACAGCTGTTTGGTTTTGAAGTCCCCAAAGTCTGACAGTGGCACTTATCATATCTCTGAGGTTCCTGTCCCTCGATTCCTTGAGATTATAAAATCTGCTGTGTGGAGACATTAAACTAGTTAATTAAACATAGATATAGTGCTTAGGAAAGCTTCATACACAAAGCAAGCACTGATGTAATTTTAATTATAATTAGTGCTGTTATTGTTGCTGTCATCATGACAGGAAAGGCAGCAAAGCAGGGTGGAAGGGAGGCAGTCACAGACAACTGTGACTGACAACCTGATCTTAGATAATCAAAACCAGGACTCCACTATAGAAGGTCCAGTCATGAGTGACCAACTCCAGTAGCCGTAACCATCAGTGGGAGCTGTGTAAACACAGTCAAAACATGTGTCTTGTCCAGGCAATAAATAAAATCATCAGGAAAAAATTAATTTTTCTTAGCGAGTTTTTATTAAAAAGCCAATCTGAGGATGTGGTAACTGTTGTATTCTTGCAATCAATTCTTTTCACTGGAGTCTTGGGTGTCTCCTGCCTTGATGTAATCAAGCCACTAGGCTTACTAAAGAACATATCTCATGTAAAACAGGTCATGGCTTGAGGAAGAAAAAGCAGGTCTGCACAGAAGCAGGAAAAGAAGACCAGGCTAATGTGCAAAGGGGCAAAACTATGAAGAGAATCATCTGTTTTGCCACCCGATTTCTCACATTGAGTCAACAAGTAGGCAAGCATCTTTTCTGACAACCAAGTGAAAAGTGGTAAGTCACAGAAACTGAAGTGCTAACATACCTGTGTGAGGTAAGCACTGGGACTCATTCCAGAAACAACCACAAAGGGCTTTTAGGTGACATGATGATGCTGAGATGCTAAGGCATCCTGGAGACAGACTGTGAACTGCTAGGTAAAATCCATCCTAAGCCTTTACTGCTAAAACAAAGACTGACATACAATCAGGGTTCAATGCCATCAGCTACTTTAAAGCAAGAAATGTTCAACACTTAGGGAACATGAGAACACAGAGCACACAAAAAGATTTTGCCATCCTCATTAAAAGTGGCATGTCAGCTTGGTAATGCTTACAGATTTAGGAAGGCCAGACTGGGGTTTCATAGGTCAGGGCTGTGAAGAAATCCACTCACTGCAGTGAAAGGACTACCTTTCTATATGCCCACTTAACTTGCTTGTGTCTCAGTTTCTGAAATCAGAACATTTTTTTACCTTTTTCTCACATAATATCAATTTCATTTAGAGAGGTGAGTATTGTCCTTAATTAACAGGTAAAGTTGAGGCTCTGAGAGGCTAACTTACTGATCTTAAGTCCAATAAACAGTCATAGGTACAATAGGCTATTTCAAGTCCTGTATTCTTTCTAGAATCCTGCTGAAAACTGGAGACTGGCTTTCTGAGGCCTCTTTCAGCTCCAAAATTCCATGACTTTATGAATTCTTTATTTTTCTTAAAGATTTTATTTATTTGACAGAGGGAGAGATCACAAGTAGGCAGAGAGGCAGGTAGAGAGAAAGGGAGAAGCAGGCTCCCTGCTTAGCAGAGAGCCCAATGCGGTGCTCGATTCCAGGACCCTGAGATCATTACCTGAGCCAAAGGCAGAGGCTTAACCACTGAGCCACCCAAGTACCCCAAGTTCTCCATTTTTGAAAGCATATCTGGTCTTTAACATTTTCCTTCTTTCATCCTGGAAGGGGTTTAAATCATCAGAGGCAGAGGAGCCTTCTAGGGGCCTGTTTCTCTCCTTACCACTGCTTGTTTCTTTTTGTTCCAACTCATTTAGAAGACCTAGAGAGGAGCCCAAATGCCTGTTCCAGATAAAAGTTTAGATTGAGAAGCTTGCCTCAGAAAAGAACCACAGAAGGTAAGTTGGCTGTGGGAAAGGATAATCCAAACTGACGCTAAAAGAGGCAAGAGCTGACTACAGATGGTCTAGACCTTGTGGCCTTTTATGGGTGAATGGGGAGCAAAGCAATCTGAATTTGCAAGTTCAATGAGATAATACTCTCTTCAGAACAGCTGGAAGGGGCCACCCCAATATCTTCCAGATCCAGGCCACTCTTTTACACAGAAGGCAGATGAGCTCTGAAAAAAACAAACCATGTCACTTCCTGGCCAAAGCATCTCCATGGGTTTTTGGCAACTTTTAGGAAAATCCAAAATCCCTAGCACAACATCTAAGCTCCTCCAGAAACTTGTTCTTTGTTCTTTCTCCAGGCCTGACTCCTCCCATGTGCCTTATACTCACATTGTACTGGAATTCTTGCTCTTCCTCCAACAAGATGATTGTTGGCTCCTTTGTCATGTGAATGCCCCCAGCCAGCAAGATCCAAACCAAAGTCATCTCCTGTGTGATCACCTCAAGTACTTAGATCCTACTTATACAGGAAGATCAGCTACTCTGGATTGTCATTCTGTTTCTTTCTCTCCACTGAGTCAATATCTTATTTGTGTTCTTATCATGGTGCTGAGCTTGAACTAGGTGCTCAATAAGTGTTTGAGTGGATGCAAAAGTGTCAAAAAGAGTTGGTCAAATGAAGAAGAAATCAATGCATGCTTTTTGATTGTGTTTATCTTTTTTGCCTGTGCTCAAAACCCTTTATTTTTTTTATATTGGTTGATTTGCATTAGAATGAATTAATAATACAGGTTGACTTATACTATAATTTATTAATTGCTTTAGGTTCCCTATGAATCAGGGACTGCCAAGTCTACCTATATAGCCCTACAAAGCCCTTCCCCACAGCAAGTACTCAAGAAATTTATTTTTACTTGAAAACTCTAAACAAAGCTTCTAGAATCACAATAATTGTATGTCTGGAACCCATCTCATGCCCTTCCACATGTCCATCAACAAAGTGCTGCCTTCTGCACTCTAACAACCTCTCCTCCTTTTACTTTCTCTTCCTAACCTAAAGTGAACATTCAGGGATGGTTTCTTAAACTGAGCAGCTCACCTACTTGATGGCCAATATCTTGAGGTTCAACTTCTAAATGATTTCCAAAGGGATCACTAGTCATGGGGATAAGACATAAATGATAGAAATTAAAGAAGACCCCTCCTTAACCCCAACCATGCCTAGAACCTTTTCCTCTCTTATACATTGCATTTTCCCATAGCAGCTTTCTAGAATTAATTCCTTGATTTCTACTTTTACTTTTCTGCCCCGATACAGGATTAAGCAATGCATACTTACAGCCAGACTAGCTGAGGAAGAATACAAATGGTGAGATTTATGCATTAAATAAGAAGCAGAGAATATCCTGACAGGCCTAAAAAGAACCATGGAGAGTGACAGGTCCAATGAGGACAAACACAACTCAGCAGGAGCCCTCACATTGCATGCAGCATTACCAGGCAGACATGAAAACCAAAAGTCACTGTTAGCACAATTTGCTTCTTTTGTTTAAAAAGAAAAGTATATATGGAGTAATCAAACAGACCTGTATTGAGTTCAGGCTCCACAATTTTCTGTCTGAGACTGCAAGAGAATCACCCAACTTTTCTAGGTCTCAAATTTCCTCATATGTAAAATGGGTACATACCTCACAGGATGGTTATGAAGACCAAACGAGATAATACAAGCAAAGTGTTAGCATAGAGCTTAGAGTGAGTGCTCAATAAATTTAGTCATCACTATCATTATCATCAACATTATTAGGATGCTTAAATTTTAAATTAAGGCATGTAACTTCACAAGAAAAAAAATTTTTTTTTAAAGATTTTATTGATTTATTTGTCAGAGAGAAAGAGAGAGGGAGAGCACACAAGCAGCGGGAGAGGCAGAGAGAGAGAGAAGCAGGCTCCCTGCTGAGCAAGGAGCCCCATGTGGGACTCGATCCCAGGACACCGGGATCATGACATGACCTGAGCCGAAGGCAGTGGCTCAACCAACTGAGCCACCCAGGTGTCCCACAAGAAAATTTTAAACTAGGAAAATATCCTCTGCTCAATTTTTTTTTCCAGATTACTGAAACTATAAAATTTCTCTTGAAATAGGTTGAATTACTTGAACATATATTTGGACTATTTCACATTTTGGGGGCCCTATTCACTAAACTGTGGCTACCATGAAGAACTGGTATCCCAATTCTGCTTGCCACTGTTCTGTGGGAAGGCAGCTAATATTTACATAGAATCCTCTTTTGTGTCATCTCATCTGGCCTGGCTATGAATGTATATTGCCTACTGTTGTATTTGGGGGCAGCTAACTGATGCAATTTGGACTAGAAGCTCTAGAAGCTCTCCTAGGGCTAAAACCAAGACATCTTACCTTTCTTGCACCCCTTATGATGCAGAGCACAAAATGAGACACAAATAGGTGAATAAAAAATGTGTTTTACAATGTGTGAATTACATGCATACTGTTCAAAAGACTCTGGGGCTTCTTTTTTTTTTTTTTTTAGAATTATTTATTTTAGAGAAAGAGTGAGCAAAGCAAGGGGAGGGGCAATGGAAGAGGGAGAGAGAGACTCTCCAGCATACTCCCTGCTGAGCACAGAGCCCCACTAGGAGCTCAGTCTCACGGCCCTGAGATCATGACCTGAGCCAAAATCAAGAGTTGGATGCTTAACTGAAGAAGCCACCCAGGCACCCCTCTTTTTTTTTTTTTTAAGTATGCTTCATGTTCAGCATGGAGCTCAATGTGGGGCATGAACCCATAACCCCAAGATCAAAGCCTAAGCTTACACGTAAAGTCAGACACCCAAATGACTGAGCCACCCACGTGCCCCTGGGCCATGTTTCTATAATAATGACTTCTATGATGCCAAGAATAAACAAGGAATCCCAAAAACTCTGCTACTTTCTACATGTAGCTCAGGGGGAAATATCATAGCTTTGGGGTCATGCTAATCTGAATATGAATCTTTTCCACCATAATTAGTACAACTTCAGACAACTTAGCCATTCTCAAGCTGGATGATACAATCTATCTTATAAGGCTATAGCATTGAATGAGTTGACCTATATAAAGTAATTAGTATAGTGCCTGGCACATATTAGGTGCTCAGCTTATTATAGGACTTTTTTTTTTAACCCCTTCTTCCCTTCCCCATAAGAAAACAAGACAGAATGAGAGACAAAGAAAATTATCCCTATAGAATGTTGCTCAAAAAGGACCATTCGTGGGGGGCCTGAATGGTGCAGTCGGTTGAGCATCTGACTCTTGGTTACCACTAAGATTGTGGTCTTGGGGTCATGAGATCAAGCCCTGTGTGGAGCTCCATGCTCATCATAGAGTCTCCTTGTATTCTCTCTCTCTGACCTTCCTGCTTGTGTGTGCATGCACACTCTCTCTAAAATGAATACATAAATCTTTTTCTTTTTTTAAAGGACCATTCAGGGGACACCTGGGTGGCTCAATGGGTTAAAGCCTCTGCCTTTGGCTAAGGTCATGATCCCAGCATCCTGGGATTGAGCCCCCACATCAGGCTCTCAGCTTGGTGGGGAGCCTGCTTCTCCCTCTCTCTCTCTGTCTCTCTGCCTACTTGTGATCTCAGTCCATCAAAAAAAAAAAAAAAAAAAAAAAAAAAAAGGACCATTCAGAAGGAAGAGGTGCCAAAATCATCTGCAGGATTATTTTAGAACAGGGCGTGGGTTCTCAATTCAGGAAAAAAATGAACTTTTTAAAGTCATGTAGCCTATCTTAAGGCTCCTTTTTTTTTTTTTTTTGGATTTGCAAACATTTAAAATTTTTTGCTTTCACATTAAAAGCCAAGATTAAACTATTTTTTAAAAGATTTTATTTAGCTATTTGACAGACAGAGATCACAAGGAGGCAGAGAGGAAGGCAGAGAGAGAGAGGAGGAAGCAGGTTCCCTGCTAAGCAGAGAGCCCAATGTAGGGCTCGATCCCAGCACACTGGGATCATGACCTGAGCCAAAGGCAGAGGCTTTAACCCACGGAGCCACCCAGGCACCCCTAGATTAAATTATTTTGAGTGCATGGTGGGGTTATGGACATTGGTGAGGGTATGTGCTATGGTGAGTGCTCTGAAGTGTGTAAACCTGGCGATTCACAGACCTATACCCCTGGGGCTAAAAATACATCATATGTTTATAAAAGAAATTTTAAAATTTCAAAAAAAAATTATTTTGAGTGCAGAATTGGTTCCCTGAGTTATGGAGGAGACTATGCTTAGTCTATGGCTCCATAAATATTAATGAAAGGCCCAGATACCTGATGATAATGGCAGTGGTGCTGGGCTAGTTCTCAAGCCTATGTTTGCACCCATAGGGCCAGAGGGCCTATGGCTGTGATTTCATATTTAAAGAACTGAGCTTCATGATATTCTGTATCAGGCTGTGTAATGTATGTCCTTCCCACTACTGAACAATGAACTCTATGCAAACTCACAGCCATACACATACACATGCATTGAAATCATTAAAAATCAACTGGCTGAATTTATAAACTGTTTATTCTGTGCCTAAGTTTCAGTTTTGCCAAAGAAATTACATTTTTACCTTAATCTGATGATTTTGCTGATGTCTAAAAAGTCTAGATAAGGTGGTTTCTGTCCCTAATTTTCCCCACCCTACTCCAATGTGTCCCATACTTTGCTGTTACAATAACTCTTTCTCCACCCCTTCCCCCATCCACACATGACACTCTCAGTTCACCTATCTTCTGTTTATTCATAAGACTATGGACATGTTTCCTTAGCAACGGGCTAAGAACCTTTGAACCTCTATCTGCATGTGTCTTCATGGCATATGCCTTCACTTGTGCATGGCCTGAATATTTATGCTGCCTGCTGCTGGTCAGTTTTCAGATTGAATGGGGATGAGATACCCAGGGCCCCTGTCTTGCATTCACATTACACTGTCCACAGGAATTATCTAACTGTTTTGCAATTTAAACCCAAAGCAAATCTAACATATATGCCTCCCTACAAACTACCCAAATATCACCATGCCCACACGGAATGATTAGCTTGAAATCACAAAATTACAACTGAAAATCACAAAGAAACTTGAAGAAATGACCATTTATAATATTACTTTTTAATAGCAAATAATAACTAAAACCCAGGAACCATAAAAGGACAATTAATTTGACAAAACAGTCGTCTGACTATAGTATGACTTTTCCTTCTAGAAGAGTAATTAGATATTTTTTCTGTACTGTAGAAAGGCAGGAAATAAATACGTAAGTACTATTTAAAAAAAAAAAAATACCATAGATGCATCCATGATACCTAACATTGATATGACCTTTTAGAAGACAATATGAGGGCACCTGGTTGGCTCAGTTGGTTAAGCAACTGCCTTCAGCTCAGGTCATGATCCCAGAGTTCTGGGATCGATTCCCACATCAGGTTCCCAGCTCTAAGGGGAGTCTGCTTTGCCCTCTGACCTCCTCTCTCATGCTTTCTCTCACTGTTTCCCTCTAAAATAAATAAATAAAATCTTAAAAAAAAAAAAAGAAGACAATATGAGAACATTTAGCCGAGTTTCAAACACTCATAATCTTTTATTTTTAATTTTTAATTTATTTTCAGCGTAACAGTATTCATTGTTTTTGCATCACACCCAGTACTCCATGCAATCCGTGCCCTCTCTGATACCCACCACCTGGTTCCCCCAACCTCCCACCCACCCCTCTTCAAACCCCTCAGATTGTTTTTCAGAGTCCATAGTCTCTCATGGTTCACCTCCCCTTCCAATTTCCCTCAACTCCCCTTGTCCTCCATGCTATTTGTTATGCTCCACAAATCAGTGAAACCATATGACAACTGACTCTTTCTGCTTGACTTATTTCAGTCAGCATAATCTCTTCCAGTCCCATCCATGTTGCTACAAAACTTGGGTATTCATCCTTTCTGATGGAGGCGTAATACTCCATAGTGTATATGGACCACATCTTCCTTATCCATTCGTCCGTTGAAGGGCATCTTGGTTCTTTCCACGGTTTGGCGACCATGGCCATTGCTGCTATAAACATTGGGTACAGATGGCCCTTCTTTTCACTACATCTGTATCTTTGGGGTAAATACCCAGTAGTGCAATTGCAGGGTCATAAGGAAGCTCTATTTTTAACTTCTTGAGGAATCTCCATACTGTTCGCCAAAGTGGCTGCACCAACTTGCATTCCCACCAACAGTGCAAGAGGGTTCCCCTTTCTCCACATCCCCTCCAACACATGTTGTTTCCTGTCTTGATAATTTTGGCCATTCTAAGTGGTGCAAGGTGGTATCTCAATGTGGTTTTAATTTGAATCTCCCTGATGGCTAGTGATGATGAACATTTTTTCATGTGTCTGATAGCCATTTGTATGTCTTCGTTGGAGAAGTGTCTGTTCATATCTTCTGCCCATTTTTTGATATGATTGTCTGTTTTGTGTGTGTTGAGTTTGAGGAGTTCTTTATAGATCCTGGATATCAACCTTTTGTCTGTACTGTCATTTGCAAATATCTTCTCCCATTCCGTGGGTTGCCTCTTTGTTTTGTTGACTGTTTCCTTTGCTGTGCAGAAGCTTTTGATTTGGATGAAGTCCCGAAAGTTTATTTTCGATTTTGTTTCCTTTGCCTTTGGAGACATATCTTGAAAGAAGTTGCTGTGGCTGATATCGAAGAGGTTACTGCCTATGTTCTCCTCTAGGATTCTGATGGATTCCTGTCTCACATTGAGGTCTTTTATCTATTTTGAGTTTATCTTTGTGTATGGTGTAAGAGAATGGTCGAGTTTCATTCTTCTACGTATAGCTGTCCAGTTTTCCCAGCACCATTTATTGAAGAGACTGTCTTTTTTCTACTGTATATTTTTTCCTGTTTTGTTGAAGATTATTTGACCATAGAGTTGAGGGTCCATATCTGGGCTCTCTACTCTGTTCCACTGGTCTATGAAACACTCATAATCTTCTTATCAACAAGTCCACTTCTAGAAATTTATCCTAAAGATGTCATAAAATATGTAAAGATGTATCCACAAGTACTTTATAATAATGAAAAAGAAACCACAGAATTAATACCAAGAAGTCAACTGGAGAGCATGGTATAAAACAAGCTCTGGGCACAGGAATTTGGCCATGACATATTTCTAAATGAAAAAATATTTTTGAAAGAACATATACATGTTTATTTATGTTTGTATCTATATATACACATGCAAAGAAAAAATATCTAGAAAGACACTTATGAAAGTATTACATGGGTTATCACTGGGTGGTAAGATTAGAGTTTATTTTCACTTATTCTTTTATACCTTTGCATCTTATTTATTTTTTAAAATATTTATTTATTTATTTGAGAGACAAAGAGAGAGCACAATCAGGGGGAAGGGCAGAGGGAAAGGATGTCCAAATGGACTCTTGCTGAGTGGGAAGCCTGACTCAGGGCTCAATCCCTAGAGCCATGTGATCAGGACCTGATCTGAATCCAAGAGTCAGACACAACCAACTGAGCCATCCAGCCATCCATGCATTTTATAAACTGCTTGGAAAGAGAACAAAACTACTTAAGTTTGGGAGAAAACATGTAACAATAGGGGATATACAAATATTAATGCCTGACTGAAATATGTTAAAGTCAACCATCAAAATCTATACCACAGAATCTCGAGGATCTAGTGTAGAGATGAAAATCCCCTGGGGGCACCTGGGTGGCTCAGTGGGTTAAAGCCTCTGCCTTTGGCTCAGGTCATGATCCCAGGGTCCTGGGACGGAGCCCCACTTCGAGCTCTCTGCTAACCAAGGAGCCTGTTTCCTCCCCTCTCTCTGCTTGCCTCTCTGCCTACTTGTGATCTCTGTCTGTCCAATAAGCAAATAAAATCTTTGAAAAAAATAAAATAAAATAAAATCCCCTCTGTGTTCATCCATGCCCAGTGACATGGTGAGGAGTTGAGGAAATCATGACTGTAGAAAAGACCTGGAGTTTTCCCATTTGTGTCACTCCATATACAGCCTTGTCCCCTTGTAACTTCATATCTGCCACCTCTCTCTATCTTCCCCAATACTTATGGGCAGGCTGCTGGTAACTGATGGTCTCTCTATTACCAGAAAGATAAGCTGGGCTGTCAGGGGAGTGGAGGTGAAAAGGAAGAGCTCCACAAGGCAGATGACATCCAGGGAAGCATGCCCACATACCATATGCGTACCTCATCCAGAAATGCACTACTATAAAAAAACAAAACAGGCATAGAAACTAAATACAACCTTTGTTTTTTTTTTCTGTTTCTTCCCTTGGTCCTTTCTTCTCGCCACCCCTCACCCCTCTGCCTCTCTCTCTGTCTCTGTGTCTCTCTTTCTGGCAAATTTCAAGCACCCTGTATAACCCAGGATATGGGCCAAGCCATCCCTGGAGAGAGATGCTAAGTCTTTCTGATGTCAAGTTGTCATATTTATATATAAAAGTTCTTTTTCCCCCTACATTCTGGTCCTGGAAATGGACTATGTCCATTTTGCATACTCCCGGCCACAGGCATCACCAGCATCCAATCTGTGTCCCACCCCTCTACAAGCACCTCCAATCTAATGAGCTCCCTTATTTCCAACCTGCTTTGAGCTCACACACTCTGCAAGGCACATGATGGGCCAGTTAAAGCTGAACCCCCAGCAGAGACCAAGCATGTAGATTTCATTTAAAAGTAATGGTTATCCATTCAGGAGGTAATGTTGTCATCCTAGTCAGGCTGGATCCAGTCTGTGTTGGAGAACATGAAAGAACCCCTGGCTACAACAAGGAATCATCACACACTAATATAACCCAGTCAGGTACACTGCTATTTCTTTGCCATTTTCTTTTTTCTCGTATGAAAGTTGCCACCATTTCACACACATTTTGCAACGATGAAGGTAGTTCCATTACCACCCATCTTGTAGGGACGGAGTAACATTTTATAGCTCAGTTTAGACAACTCTGAAGTTACTTCTGCAAATCTCTCTCCACCCTAACTCTATCCATTTTACATGACTTTTTTTCTTTAAAAAGAAGTATTATGGGGCACCTGGGTGGCTCAGTGGGTTAAGCCTCTGCCTTTGGCTCAGGTCATAATCTCAGGGTCCTGGGATCGAGCCCCGCATCGGGCTCTCTGCTCAGCAGGGAGCCTGCCCCCCCCCCGCCGCCTGCCTCTCTGCCTACTTGTGATCTCTCTCTGTCAAATAAATGAATAAAATCTTTAAAAAAATAAAATTAAAAGAAGTATTATGTCTTTTTCTGTGTCATGCAAACACACAAAGTCTGGACAAACAGCCAGGGAGTTGGGGACTCTGCTCCATTTTTAATTTTGAAAATGTAATTAGGAAATTTAAACCATGACTCTTTCAAAGCAGTCTGGAGGCAAGCCGTCACTAGATTAATGGGATGCAGTAAAGCAACAACTCACTCAAATAGTAGAAACCAGAGTTGGGTAGAGACCCTGCAGTCCCAAGTTCTGGAATTTCCACCACTCATGGATTCTGAGAAGCCCAGCTCACTTGCTTTCAGACCTAGAACATGATGGCCAGTGCAAAGAAAGACCAGGGTCCACAGTGCTATTAAGTTTGTTGTTGCTATTGTATGTTTTTAACAATATAGCTACTAGCAAGGTTATTTTATGTTCATTCCCTCTGTGTGATTCTCACAAGACTCAGAGGTGAAAGGGAAATAATCAAATATGCAGTAACTACATAAGCTGTTGGATTTTTACAGACTTTCTTCTCTCCTTTCAGAGGAGTTTCTATTACTTTCACCTCTCAGATATATTATAATGTGCTTGAGAAATAAAGAGGGGGAAAGAACAAATAGTGCTCACCGCCAATTAATCCAGCAACAGTAATTGGCAACAACATTCACAGATATTAACCCACAGTGCTGAGCCACACAGAAATGAGTGGGATTAGTTCCATTTCAGTTATAATAACCACAGGAACCAGGCCCACATGTTTCGATCTTAGTGGAAGCAGGAGACAGATAGTAAAACAAGTCTAGTTTCAATGATCAGACAGGAATGGAGCCCTCCTCCCCAAAATCAAAATGAAACAATTGCAAGTGGTGGCTTGTCCTGGGTTCTAAGAGTTAGGAGGCAAACACTTTTGCAAAAAGAATCATAGGGAAGCAAAATGAAAATAAATTGCTCCAGTTCCAGGCATTCTTTGTGCCTGGGCGCTGGCGCTCTTCTCGGAAGAGAGGATTGAAAAACAAAATAAAATAGAACAAGTTAGATGGCCATATTTGCATGGCCCTGACTGAAACAATTCAGGTCCCTCAAATGGTGTCTGGTGTCTATGGTATAATAAAGGCTTTAGGAACTACCTTGCAGGATTTCCAGTTTGTTTTTTTTTCCTCTCTCTACAACTGAGTCAAACAAAAAAACCCAAGTTGTAATAGAATTTTCTAAATTCAGGGTGCCTGGGTGGCCCAGTGGGTTAAGCCTCTGCCTTCAGCTCAGGTCATTCTCTCAGGGTCCAGGGATCGAGACCCGCATCTGGCTCTCTGCTCAGCAGGGAGCCTGCTTCCCCCACCCTCTCTCTGCCTGCCTCTGCTTACTTGTGATCTCTCTCTCTCTCTCTCTCTCTGTCAGATAAATAAATAAATAAAGTCTTTAAAAAAAAGGGAAAGAAAAGAAAAAACTTAAAAAAAAAAAAAGAATTTTCTAAGGGGCGCCTGGGTGGCTCAGTGGGTTAAAGTCTCTGCCTTCGGCTCAGGTCATGATCTCAGGGTCCTGGGATCAAGCCCCACATCGGGCTCTCTGCTCAGCAGGGAGCCTTCTTCCTCCTCTCTCTCTACCTGCCTCTCTGCCTACTTGTGATCTCTCTCTCTCTGTCAAATAAATAAATGAAAAAAAAAATTTTTTTAATTAAAAAAATTTTTTTCTAAGTTAATACTACACTGGAAAATAGAAATCAATACTGGGAACCTAAAATAACTATCTATTTAGTTTTTATACCACCCTGAAAACAAGCAAACCCTGAAGAAATCTGTTCACTTGGATTTGATTTGGCAATCTGAAATCTACCTTTTCCTACCTCTGCTAAATTAATCCCATTCCTCCCCTGCACTCCCACTCACAGCTCTTTATGATTTCCTCCTTCCTTTATACCAAATGCAGAAGTGAAGTGTGAAAAGCTGTTTAAGCACCCTCAACTTACTGAGAAAGGAAAGTATCTGACCATTTTTTTATTCCATGATATTAAAGTAATTCATCTGAGTTTGTGCTAATGACAGTAAATCTCTTGTGCTGACAAGCTGCGGTCAATTATCCTTTCCACAGCTTTTTTTTTTTTTTAAAGATTTTATTTATTTGACAGAGAGAGATCACAAGTAGGTAGATAGGCAGGCAGAGAGAGAGAGGGGAGAAAGCAGGCTCCCTGCCAAGCAGAGAGCCCGATGCGGGACTTGATCCCAGGACCCTGAGATCATGACCTGAGCCGAAGGCAGAGGCTTAACCCACTGAGCCACCCAGGTGCCCCTCCACAGCTTTTTAAATCCAAAGCACTAGGAAGTGCGTCAGTGCTGGAAACTTGTGGCTTGGTAATTCAAAGGAAACAGCCAACCAGCTTGAGCAGCCCTCTAGGTGCACCACCATGTTTCTCACCCCTAAACAGCTCCCCTAGGAGCCTGCAAATGCTGGGGCACTGCCACTGGAATTTACATGGATGGAAGAAACGGTTTAAATCAAGTGGTGTGTTATTTATCTCTATAATGAGTGGTTTAACAGTGACAATTAGGAAGGAAATTCTACAAGCCTGAACTCCAGTTACTTATTACTGCCACTGAAAGTCAATTAAAGTATCCAAGTAATTACAGGGATTGGGATCATCTGTCATCTGGTAAATCATATTAGAGGGAAGAGGTATTTGGTTTGTTTTGTAAGCGTGTGATCTAGTCTCCATCATGTTGGTTAATTTTCAGACAAGGGAGTATGCAAGGGAACTTGCCCCACATATCTGCAAATCTGATCACCTGGGAGAGCAACAGAAATGTTCACTGGATTTCCATCCAAGCTTAGTGGCTGCGCAAAGGAGTGAGTCGGACAGGACGTGGGCGTGTAGGGGCCCACTCTGCCGGACAAGTCATCCAGGACAATGCTCTTCAACTTAGAATCTTCATGTGGCACTTTGTTCCTTCTTGTGTTCCTGCTACACCAAGACCTTGTTTTCTTGCCTCCTTCAGGCCCACCCTGCTCCCGCACCATCCCCAATACCTCCTTCAGTCATCTCGATCAGCTCACTGTGTCACAAACATTACCATCATGATGTAAACCATTTCTGTGCCTTTTCTCTACCTGTTACATTAGATGCATTTTTCTCCTTTTCTGTCTGTCCAAACCCTCTTCACCTTTCAAAGCTCAGCTGGAGTCTTTACTCCTTCTTCATGTGGAATCTGATATGAGACCTCTCTTATAAATTATGTATGGAATTCTAAGTTTATAACTCAATGGTCCTCAGACTGGGAACACCTAGCAGGGCCACACCTTGGATCTTTACTTCTCACACAGCATCTAGGATACTTACACTCGCAAAGTGGTAATCCCTGGTCCTTGGTTCCTGAGGTTGCTGAGTTTGGCCTCATGTTTGCTGAAATGGCCAGGCCCAGCCAGCATTCCTTCATTTGTTCATCCTTCCTTCATTCAGCAGCATGCTTTGAAGGGTTGTTCAGAGCAGGCCACCAGAACTATGGCTTTTAAGTTTGAATCCAGTGCTTCCTCTCCCACATACTGCCTCAATGAAAAACTGAGTTTGCTCACACCATGTTGCACAAATCAAGGAGTCAATGCTCGTCACTCTTTCCTTGGCCAAAACTTGCAGGAAAATAGTCAAAGAAGCACAGATACATACACTAAAATGAGCTCTATCCCCTGTAGTTCCACATGGATCTCCTCAGAGCGTTCTTAGGCCAAACCAGGAGACAAAGAGAGGAAAATATTTTCACAAATGATCTCCCAAACAACTCCAGGGCTTACACAGAGTTCAAGTTTGGTTCAAGGGATGGGCAAGACTTGGGTCAGCCAGCTATGCTAGGGTCAGCCAGACTCTGGGGTCAGTCAGCCATGTTTGGGTTGAATCAAGAACACTTGTTGTTCTTCACATGCCAAGACGGATACTGGAATTTTAACTTTCCTTCCTGCAGCTTCTTTCTGTTTTAAGAGTTTATTCATCTTGGAGTAAGACTCCCCAAAGGATCTATTTTCTCATTCTCCCCTTTCATAGCATGTCCTTCAGTAGCTCCTATTCAGCACCTGTGGTGCCTAGATTTCATAATTCCACTAGCACTTGCCCGCAACATGTTGTTTGTGTAAAAATTAAGATATTACATATATCCAGGGAAACTCACCAGGAGGAATCAAGAAGTCTGAACAATGGGAAAATCCACCAAATGTTTTCTTGAAAGCTTCTGTTTTCTCTAGGAAATATTGCCCATAACAAAGCAATGACAATAGAATGTTCTTGGACATCAAACATAAAGGCTAGACTGACAAGTCCAACAGCATCAGATCATATCAAAGGACTGCTTAAAACCCTTCAGAGACTCAAGTTCTCAAACACTCATCAGCACATTGTACTGAAACTATACTACCAGCCTTCCAGTGCTCACATCACCAACAATTAGAGCATGTAAGTTCAGTGCAGCCCAGGATTGTGCTGTGTCTCCTCATTGGCTAGCACAGTCTGACACAGTGTGCCCTTAGTAAATTTGTACATTATTGGGTTATATAAATACTATGTGCTAGGTGTGGAGATTTCAAAATACTAAGATACACAGTTTCTGTTCAAGAAGTTCAAACCCTGGATGTGATTCCCAAACCTGAATAAGCATCAGAATTATTGAGGAAGCTATAAAACTGCAAAAATCCAGGCCTTACCTCCAGAGATTCTAATTAAGTATGTCTGAGCAGAGCCCCAAAATTCTATATTTTTTAAATTTTATTATTATTTTTTAAATCATTTTTTTTAATTTATTTTCAGCATAACAGTATTCATTGTTTTTGTATCACACCCAGTGCTCCATGCAATCCGTGCCCTCTCTAATACCCACCACCTGGTCAGAATTCTATATTTTTAATAAGCTTCCAAGACACCTCTCATGATCAGACAAATAGGGAACCCTTAGTCTATCTAGGAGGTAGATAATAAAGTCTTATCTTTTTACATCTCTCTTCCTACATATGAAGTATTTTCATATCCATTATCTCACTTGATTCTTACTCTTATTCTTACAAAGTGGGGTAACATATCCTGAAACTTAAAAATGAGGACAGAAAGCCCAGAAAGTTCAGAAACTGGCAATGTCAGAGCCTAGATATAAACCCAGGATTCACATCCATAAACTCATCAGTGTTTCCTTCTTACCAACTCTCCCTTGAAAGAAATGACCCAGGTCAGCTCTGTCAGGAAAAGAGCAAAAACCTTAGGTCAATGAACAACCAATATGTTCAGATCTCTTCTTAATGTTTTTTGGAAGAAACAAAGTGAGAAAAAAATATTGCTTTTGCCACCTACCCACCCATCCCTGAGAATGACACCAGGGAACAGAATTGATTATGGGGACAAACCCTCTCAGTGATGGCAAGTAATGAACATTGCTTCCTTCTAGATGTGTTTTACATGGAAAATAAATAAATCAACTGACAAAATTAATCCTATGGAGCAGAATAATCTTGGTTAATACTCCAAAAAGTCTCTTAGTAGGGACAACATGATGAACTAAATAGCAAACCAAATGCAATCCTGTAACTGAACATGGCTCATTGAACTCAGTCCTCTTGCTCTTCTCTGGATCGTTACCTAGCCCACTTCACTTCACTCTACTGTCCGCAGTGTGGCTGAAATAACTCACAGATTTATCCCACTATTATATGATCCAATATGACATTAACAATGCATTTGACAGCAGACAGATGACAGATGAAAGTTCCAGCTGCCTTTCTTGATCAAAGACAAGTTTCATTTTGCTTGTAAGCTTCGAGAGAACAATGTCAGCAAAAGGTGCTTCCATTATCTATGCAGTACACGAGCTGAAGCTTTTCCCTGCCATTTCCCTACCAAGAAAAAGCCGGGGGGGGGGGGGCGCCTGGATGGCTCAGTCATTAAGCGTCTGCCTTCGGCTCAGGTCATGACCCCAAGGTCCTGGGATTGAGCCCCACATCGGGCTCCCTGCTCTGTGGAGAGCCTGCTTCTCCCTCTCCCACTCCCCCACCTTGTGTTCCCTCTCTCGCTGTCTCTCTCTCTCTCTCTCTGTCAAATAAATAAATAAATCTAAAAAAAAAAAAAAAAAAAGCCAAGGGGTTAAACAGTGTAGATCTTAATTTACCCCCTCATTCAGGAATGTGGTCCTTTCAGTCTATGTCTGCATGTGAAGCAAGCTTCTATAATGCATACAGAAGATTTGTATGACCACATACACATACACACATACACCACACACACATGTGGGGATGGGGAAATAAGTCTCTAAAAAAATAAGCAGAAGCAAATGATCTCCTTTCAATTCTGCTTTAAAATGTTTCTGACTGGAGAGGCATCTCATGAAGGTTTTTTGTTGTTGTTTTTCCTCTCGGAGACAACTTTCTTTTATGTGATGGCACCAAGCATTACTGAGGAAGTTAGGGAGGAGAGACAGAAAAGGAAAAGACTACCAAGTGTACCTAGACATTTGTCAGAACATAGATACTCAAAAAAAAGTGACCAACGGCCCTTATTTTCTTATACTAACAATTAGAAATGAACAAGTCTGGCGCACCTGGGTGGCTCAGTGGGTTAAAGCCTCTGCCTTCAGCTCAGGTTATGATCCCAGAGTCCTGGGATAGAGCCCCGCATTGGGCTTTCTGCTCAGCAGGAAGCCTGCTTCCCCCCCCCAACCCCGCCTCTCTGCCTCCTTGTGATCTCTCTCTGTGTCAAATAAATAAATAAAATCTTAAAAAAAAAAAAAAAGAAATGAACAAGTCTGAAAGCATAGTGTTCTAAAGAAAGTATTCTGTGATGATTCTCCATTTACTGTCTCCTAGGTTGGGATTTTCTAGCCTAAGCTTATTAAAATCAGACCTCACTGGACCCACCGAATTATACACATAAATATACAAATTCAGACAACTTTTTTTTTTTTCAAGCAGGGCTTGAACTCACAACCCTCAAATCAAGACCTGAGTTGAGATCAAGAGTTGGACACTTAACCAACTGAGCCACCGAGGGGCCCTCAGACCACTTTTTAAGTCACCAGTTTGAGAGTCTACGTGCTTGTTGAGAATCCTCCATTTATTTATTTATTTAATTATTTAGTAAGTAAGTTTCATTTATTCATTTGACAGAGAGAAGGAACACAAGCAGGAGGAATGGCAGGCAGAGGGAGAGGGAGAAGTAGGCTTCCTACTGAGCAGGGAGCCTGATATGGGGCTAGATCCCAAGACCCCGGGATCATGACCTGAGCCAAATGCAGACACTTAACTGAGTGAGCCACCCAGGTGCTCCTCCTTCGCGTTTTAAATTAAGCTTCACAACCAATGGTACATTCATTTCAGTGACAAAATAATTATTTGTTGCTCTTCCTCTAAGATCAGGAACAAGACAAGGATGCCCACTTTCGCCACTTTTATTCAACATAGTATTAGAAGTCCTAGCCACAGCAATTAGACAAAGAGAAATAAAAACGCATCTAAATTGAAAAGGAAGAAGTAAAACTGTTGCTATTTCCAGATGACACGGTACTATACAAAGAAAACCCTAAAAATTCAACTGAAAAGCTATTAGAGGTAACAAATGAGTTCAGTAAAGTTGCAGGATACAAAATTAATATATAGAAACCTGTTGTGTTTTTATACACTAATAACAAAGCATTAAGAGAAATTAAGAAATTAAGAAAACAATTCCATTTATAATCACAACAAAAAGAATATCTAAAAATAAACTTACTAAAGGACATGAAAGATCTGTACTCTGAAAACTATAAAACAGTGATATAAAAAATTGAAGATGACACAAACAAATAGAAAGATATACCATACTCATGGATTGGAAAAGTTAATATTGTTAAAATGGCCATACTACCCAAAGTAATCTAAACATTCAGTGAAATCCTTATCAAAATACCGATAGCATTTTTTCACAGAACTAGAATAATTCCAAAATTTGTATGGAATCATAAAAAACTTCAAATAGTCAAAGCAATCTTGAAAAAAAGAATAAAGCTAGAGGTTATTACAATTCCAGATTTTAAGATTTATTACATAACAATAACAAAACAGCATGGTAGTGGTAAAAAAACAGACATATAGTTTAATAGAACAGAATAAAGAGCCCAGAAATAAACCCACAGTTATATGGTCAATCTATGACAAAGGAAGCAAGAATAAACAATGGGGAAAAACAGTCTCTTCAATAAATGGTGCTGGGAAAACCAGACAGCTTCATGCAAAAGAATGAAACTGGACCACTTTCTTACACCATACACAAAAATGAACTACAAATGGATTAAAGACCTAAAAGTGAGACCTGAAACCATAAAACTCCTAGAAGAATACAAAGGCAGTAACCTCTCTGACATAGTCCTTAGCAACATTTTTCTAGATATGTCTCCAAAGGAGACATATCTAGAAAACGAAAACTTTTTAGAAAACTTTTTGTGTTTTTTTTTAGAAAACAAAAACTTTTGCAAGCAAAAGTAACCATCCACAAAATGAAAAGGCAACTTACTAAATGGGAGAAGATACTTGCAAATGATATATCTGATAAGAAGTTAATATCTAAAATATATAAAGAACTTATACAACTCAACACCAAAAAAAAAAAAAAAAAACCAAATTTGATTTAAAACTGGGTGGAAGACCTAAATAGACATTTTTCTAGAGAAGCTATGCAAATAGCTTCAGAGACATGAAAAGATGCTCAACATTGTCAATCATCAGGGAAATGCAAATCAAAACCTAGTATCAAAAAGACTAGTATCAAAAAGACAAGAAATAACAAGTGTTGGTGAAAATGTGGAGAAAAAGAAATCTTTTTGCACTGTGGATGGGAATGTAAATTGATGCCACTGTGAAAATCAGTACGGAGTTTCCTCAAATAATTAAAAGTAGAAACACCATACAATCCAGTAGTTCCACTGCTAGATATTTACCCAAAGAAAACAAAAAATCTAATTTGAAAAGATGCATGTACCCCTATGTTTACTGGAGCATTATTTACAATAGATAATATATGGCAGCAACCTAAGTGTCCATCAATAGATGACTAGATAAAAAAATATGTGGTATATATGTAAATTGAATATTACTAAACTATAAAAATTGAGAGCTTGCCATTTGTGACAAGATGGATGGACCTCATGGGTATTATGCTAAGTGAAATAAGTCAGGCAGAGAAAGACAAATAGCATATTTCATTTAAATGTGGAGTCCAAAAAACAAAATGAACAAACAAAAAAAGCAGAAACAGACCCACACATACAGAGAACAAACGGGTAGTTGCCAGAGGGTAGAGTGGCTGGAGGATGGGCAAAATGGGTGAAGGGGACTGGGAGATATAGGCTTCCAGTTATGCAATGAGTAAATCATGGGGATGAAAGGTACAGCATAGGGAATATGGTCAATTGTACTGTAGCAGTCTTGTATGGCAATAGATGGTAGCTACAATTGTGGTGAGCATAGCATAACATAAAGAGATGTCAAATCGCTATACTGTAGATCTGAAACTAATGTAACACTGTCTCAACTGTAATTTTAAAAATATACTTGATATAGATATAGATATATTCCTGATATCTATTATTACAGGCCCAGAATTAGGTGGCACTAGGACAGGATCTCATCAAATCAGTGGCAGCAAAAGTGGTCAAGGCTCATTCTAGAAGAAACAGCTTGGCACTACCCCATGGAGAGGAGCCCAGCAGCAGCCTTGGCCATGCCTACTTCCCATGGGACACAGATGAAGATGGGGGCATGAAGGGGCTGCAGTGGTGCCCAAAGCCTGTATGGGGATATGAAAGTCTGAGGTTTGAAGACTGAACCATATTCTTCCCAGTATCAACAGTTTATCTTCCTTTATGAACCACACTCTTCCCAGTATCAACAGTTTTTCTTCCTGTGATACATAGGAGCTGCTTTAGGAGCAAATGCTACATCAAGAAGCATAGATTATATGACCTTTACATGAGTCTGGGATTGTCTATGAACGTCAGTATTTTTATTAGAGAAAACTACATTTTGAAATAAAGCCAACAAGAACAAGATCTCCTGCAACTTACCAGAAGAGGATCTATAAGAGCAGATCAACATGACCACACAAATCTTTTTGTTTTGCTTTTAATTATTTGTTTAACTTTGAAAATATTTTTTGAATATATATATATATATAATGTAATGTATATATGTACATATATAATGTAAGACAATGTTACATTAGTTTCAGGTGTACAACATAGTGGTTCAACAAGTTTATACATTATGCTATGCTCACCATAAGTAGCACCACCATCTAGCTCCATACAATCCTATTACAGTATCACTGACTATAAAGAAAGGCTGTGGGCGAGACTGCTCTCAATGGGAGCGGGTGAGATTGCCAACTGGGCTGCTTATGCATTTGAGCCAGTCACCTTAGGGCCTCTTCTTAAGATTTTCAGTTACAGTTACTCATGCTCCAAAGAAGAGGGCATCGAGATATTAAATAAACGTCTCACAAACAAGGTGATCCATATTTTGGGGTTTCTGCAATACTTGTTATTGTAGTATTCTTATTAATCTTTGTGTTATAACCTCACCATGAAAACAAATATTCTTCTTACATAACCATCTACTCTATAAATGGAGGGCCTTCAGTCAGCTATGCTAAAGGCCTAGTCATTGCTCTAAAGAACACTCTGCTGGAAAGCCTAGCTGAGATATTTCTTGGCCTGGATTCTGCAGCTAAACCTCATAATCTATGAAGGCACACAGATGATCTAAACAGGGCCCTGAACATATTGAACCCTTCTACATAGTGACCCAAAAAAATTAAGTATTCTTTTTAGTGTCAGTTTTAACTTGCTCATCTCTTCTTTTTAAGGAGGGGCAAGATACAGGTGTTAATGAGATCACTGGTACTTTGAGTGCCTTCTTTAAAATTATTGTGGGGATGCCCAGACTGCATGCCTATAAATATATCCATTTAGTCTAGTAAGATGGCATGTCCTTCTGATAAGATGAAAATATAATGAATATAATCTAATATTCTTGATATCCCTAATATTTTCAACAGCAGTAAATAAAGTTTAACCTGGGAAACTGAACAGCTAACTGGTGAAAGTATGTCCCATAGAAATGAAAATCTAACAGGTTTTTGAGAAACAAATTTAATTAAAACATCATTTTGTAATTCTGCTATTAGGTGAGTTTGAATTTCGGAACAGATCTTAAAGTGACATTGTTCCTTAAATAATATTCTCTAGAAGTGCATATGGAACATTCTCCAGAATAGATCACATCCTGGGTCACAAATCAGGTCTCAACCGGTACCAAAAGATTGGGATCACTCCCTGCGTATTTTCAAACCATAATACTCTGAAGCTAGAAGTTAGTCACAAGAGGAAATTTGGAAAGAACCCAAATACATGGAGGCTAAAGAGCATCCTACTAAAGAATGAATGGGTCAACCAGGAAATTAAAGAAGAATTGAAAAAATTCATGGAAACAAATGATAATGAAAACACAACGGTTCAAAATCTATAGGACACAGCAAAGGCCATCCTGAGAGGAAAGTATATAGCAACACAAGCCTTTCTCCAGAAACAAGAAAGGTCTCAAGTACACAACCTAACCCTATACCTAAAGGAGCTGGAGAAAGAACAACAAAGAAAGCCTAAATACAGCAGGAGAAGAGAAATTATAATAAAGATCAGAGCAGAAATCAATGAAATAGAAACCAGAAAAACCAAAAGAACAAATCAACAAAACTAGGAGCTGGTTCTTTGAAAGAATTAATAAGATTGATAAACCCCTGGCCAGACTTATCAAAAAGAGAAAGGACTCAAATTAATAAAATCATGAATGATAGAGGAGAGATCACAACCAACACCAAAGAAATACCAACAATCATAAGAACACATTATGAGCAACTCTACACCAGCAAATTTGACAATCTGGAAGAAATGGATGCATTCCTAGAGACGTATAAACTACCACAACTGAACCAGGACGAAATAGAAAACCTGAACAGACCCATAACCAGCTATTGCATTACTGGGTATTTACCCTAAAAATACAAATGTAGCAATCCGAAGGGGCACGTGCACCCAAATGTTTATAGCAGCAATATCCACAATAGTGAAACTATGGAAAGAACCTAGATGTCCATCAACAGATGAATGGATTAAGAAGTGGTGTATATATACAATGGAATACTATGCAGCCATCAAAAGAAATGAAATCTTGCCATTTGCAACAACGTGGATGGAACTAGAGGGTATTATGCTGAGCAAAATAAGTCAATCAGAGAAAGACAATTATCATATGATCTCCCTGATATGAGGAAGTTGAGAGGCAAAGTGGGGGGCTTGGGGGTAGGGAAGGAAATAATGAAACAAGATGGGATCAGGAGAGAGACATCATAATAGACTCTTAATCTCACAAAACAAACTGAGAGTTGCCGGGGGGAGGGGAGTAGGGAGAGGGTGGTTGGGTTATGGACATTGGGGAAGGTATGTGCTATGATGAGTGCTGTGAAGTGTGTAAACCTGGCGATTCACAGACCTGTACCCCTGGGGCTAATAATACATTATATGTTAATAAAAAATTTTAAAAAATATTCTCTTGAGACAATCATTTTTAAGATTTCCCTAATTTGGATGATGAAAATTAATATTCTTATTTTTAAATTATGGCCATTGATGGAAATAACCTTAGAATGTCGCTGGCTTCTATTTTTATTAACATGGTATTACTGTACGTGTATCTTGGGCCTTATATCTCTATGAAGAACTAATGTATTAATTTCAAATGTAAAAAAATAAAATCTTATTTCTTTATTGTCAAAACTAAAAAGACATGTCCTTGTCCTTGAAAAGCAACTTACTAGTCAAATAAGAGTAGCATTTTTTTCAAAATATTATTATAAATATTTGTGTGGGGAAATTAATTTTGAGGGATTTTAAAAATAGTATGATATGATGTGGAACCAGATCTGGTAAGTAGAGTGGATTATTAAAGTTTGTAATAACATTTTGAGTGATTTATAACTATAGTGGCTCAGACATGACTCTACTGAAGAGAAATTTTGAAAATGTTTGGGGAAAGGGCAGTACTAGCAGAAGACACAAAATGTATGTCCTTATGCATTATTGCCTAGATGTTTACTTTACAAATAATCAGTTCAAGAACAGAATGGGAGAGGTCATGTTTAAAATCTCTTATGTTCACTATATCTGGTCATCAAAGGTGAGAAGTTCCATTTTTTAAGAAAATAAAAACACCTTTTTTTGCAGATAATACCAGAGGGAAATTATTCTAAGTTCATATCTTAGGCAAAGAATCTTAAATGCTTTTTATTTTCTTGATTAAAAAAAAAAAAGTTATATCCCAAACACCCAACATTCCTTTCTATGCCTAAGGGATTAATTTCCCACCACTCCAGGTGATTATCAGCAGTCATTCCAGGGTTAATCAAAAATTTTAATGCCAGTGATACATGATATGGGAACACTGGAATCTACATGCTACAATTAAGAAGTATTTTCTTTATATACACATAACTGAGCTGTCCATTAAAAACTTTAAAAAAGAAAGCATGGAAATTTGAAAAAGTCTTTGATTTAAAAGAAGTTGTCTTCATTATTAGTACACTACCTGACATCAAAAGAAACTGAACATATACATTTTTATAACTTTCTTGTGTAAGCTGCATATATTTTAGTGTATAATTTAGTAAATTTTATCATAGGTAAACATCCATAAAACCATCGCCACAAGCAGTATAATGAGCATAACTCTCAGTCCCAAAGTTTCAAGTCCATTCATAATTTCTCCCTCCTCAGACAATCCACTAACTTGCTTCCAGTCATAATAGTTCTGTTAATATAGGAGTTTCTAGAAAGAGATCTCTACTCTCTGTCATCTGGCTTCTTTCACTTAGTATAATTATTTTGAGATTCATCCATGTTATTGCATGTATCAATATATTATTCCTTTTTATTTCAGATTATTATTTTTTCTAATTTATTTCAGATATTTATGATGTTGATGTATGTGCCCTCTGAACCTATTTTGTTGAGGGTTTTTAATCATGAAATGTACCTTGCCAAATGTTTTTTTCTGCATCTATTGAAATAATCATACAGTTTTTAGACTTTCTCTTGTTGATGAATCATCACACTAATTGATTTGTGAATAGTGAACCACTCTTGCATACTAGAAATAAATACCAATTGATCACAGTGAATGACTTTTTTTAAGGTATTGTTGGGTTCAGTTTGCTAATATTTTGTTGAGGATTTTTGCACCTCTGTTCATCAGAGATAATGACCTGTAGTCCTCTTTTCTTGTAGTGTCTTTATCTGGTTTTGGTATCAGGGTAATGCTGGACTCAAAGAATGAGTTTGGAAGGTTTTTTGTTTTGTTTTTTGTTTTTATTGTTTGTTCTGTTTTACTTTTTTTTTTTTTTAATTTCTTTTCAGTATTCCAGAATTCATTGTTTATGCACCACACACAGTGCTCCATGCAATACGTGTCCTCCATAATACCCACCACCAGGCTCACCCAACCCCCTTCCCAAGTTTGGAAGCTTTTCTTCCTCTTCTATTTTTTGGAATAGTTTGAGAAGAATAGGTATTAACTCTTATTTAAGTGTTTCATAGAATTCACCTAAGAAGCCATCTGGTCCTGGAAATTTGTTTGTTGGGAGTTTTTTGATTACCGAATCAATTTCATTTCTGGTAATCGGTCTCTTCAAATATTCTGTATCTTCCTTATTCAGTTTTGGGAGGTTATATGTTTCTAGGAATTATCCATACCTTCTAGGTTTCCCAATTGGTTGGCACATAATTTTTCATAATAGTCTCATAATTGTTTGTATTTCTGTGGTGTTGCTCGTTGTTTCCCCTCTCTCATTTGTGATTTTGGTCCTTTCTCTTTTTTTCTTTATGAGTATAGTTAGAGGTTTTTCAATTTTGATTTTCTTTCAAAGAACTAGCTCCTGGTTTCATTGATGTGTTCTGTTGTATTCGTGGTCTTTCCCAAATTTTTTCTTGTGGTTGATATCCAGTTTCAAAGCATTATGGTTGGAAAAGATGCATGGTATGACTTCAATCGTTTTGAATTTGTTGAGACTTGTTTTGTGGCCTAACGTGATGTATTCTGGAGAATGCTCCACATGAACTTAAGAATGTGCATTCTGCTGTTTTAGGATGGAATTTGTGAATATATCTATTAGATCCATCTTGTCCAATGTGTCCAATGTGTCCAAAGTCACTATTTCCTTGTTAATTTTCTGTTTGGGTGATTTATCCATTGATGTAAATAGGATGTTAATGTCCCATACTATTATTGTATTACTACTGATTACTTTCTTTATTTTTCTTATTAGCTGCTTTGTGTATTTGAGTGTTTCCATGTTGGGTGCACAAATATTTACAAATGTTTTATCTCCTAGTTGGATTCATCATTTTATGATTATACAGTGTCCTTCTTCATCTCTTGCCACAATCTTTGTTTCAAAGTCTATAAATAAATAAGTACTTACAGAGTCTAAATAAATTATTGCTCCCTATATAAATAACTGTTGCTACCCAGCATTCTCTTCACTTCCATTTGTCTAATGAATGCTTTTTCATCCCCTCACTTTCAATCTGCATGGGTCTTTAGGTCTGAAATGAGTCTCTTGTAGGCAGCATATAGATGGGTCTTGCTTTTGTATTCATTCCTTCACCCTACATCTTTTAATTGGAGTGTTTAGTCCATTTATATTCAAAGTAATTGTTGATAGGTATGTATTTAATGACATTACTTGTTTTATGGTTATGTTTGTAGTTATCTGTTCCTCTCTTCTCTTGCTCTCTTCTCTCAGTTTGCTGGCTTTCTTTATTGATATACTTGAATTCCTTTCTCTTTATTTTTCGCATTTCTATGACTGGTTTTTGATTTGTGCTTACCATTTGGCTTGTACACACCATCTTATGCATATAGCAATCTATATTAAGTTGATGGTCACTTAAGTTTGAACCCATTCTTTAGTTTTCTCCCTCCACCTTTTAGATATATGGTGTCATACTTTATATCATTTCATTTTGTGAATCCCTGAACTAATGTTTATAGATTTACTTCATTTTACTGCTTTAGTATTTCCTACTTTTCTTACTTCTACTTATGGTCTTTTCCTTTCCATTGAAAGAATCCCTTTTAACATTTCTTGCAGGACTGGTTTAGTGGTCATGAATTCCTTTAACTTTCATTTGTGGAACTCTTTATCTCTCTTTCTATTCTGAATGCAAGCCTTGCTGAATAGAGTCTTCTTGTCTGCAGGTTTTTTTTTCTTTCAGCATTTTGAATATATCGTGCCATACTCTTCTGGCCTGCAGTTTCTGCTAAAAAAAAATCAGCTGATAGCCTTGTGGGGTTTCTTTTGTATGTAACCATTTTCTTTCCTCTTGCTTTTAAAGTTCATCATCACTGCCTTTTTTTTTTCCAGTTTTTTTTTTTAATTTTTTTAATTTATTTTCAGCGTAACAGTATTCATTGTTTTTGTACCACACCCAGTGCTCCATGCAATCCCTGCCCTCTCCAATACCCACCACCTGGTTCCCCCAACCTCCCACCCCCCACCCCTTCAAAACCCTCAGATTGTTTTTCAGAGTCCATAGTCTCTCATGGTTCACCTCCCCTTCCAATTTCCCTCAACTCCCTTCTCCTCTCTAACTCCCCTTGTCCTCCATGCTATTTGTTATGCTCCACAAATCAGTGAAACCATATGACAATTGACTCTTTCTGCTTGACTTATTTCACTCAGCATAATCTCTTCCAGTCCCATCCATGTTGCTACAAAACTTGGGTATTCATCCTTTCTGATGGAGGCATAATACTCCATAGTGTATATGGACCACATCTTCCTTATCCATTCGTCCGTTAAAGGGCATCTTGGTTCTTTCCACGGTTTGGGGACCGTGGCCATTGCTGCTATAAACATTGGGGTACAGATGGCCCTTCTTTTCACTATATCCGTATCTTTGGGGTACATAGCCAGTAGTGCAATTGCAGGGTCATAGGGAAGCTCTATTTTTAATTTCTTGAGGAATCTCCACACTGTTCGCCACAGTGGCTGCACCAACTTGCATTCCCACCAACAGTGCAAGAGGGTTCCCCTTTGTCCACATCCCCTCCAACACATGTTGTTTCCTGTCTTGCTAATTTTGGCCATTCTAAGTGGTGTAAGATGGTATCTCAATGTGGTTTTAATTTGAATCTCCCTGATGGCTAGTGATGATGAACATTTTTCATGTGTCTGATAGCCATTTGTATGTCTTCGTTGGAGAAGTGTCTGTTCATATCTTCTGCCCATTTTTTGATATGATTGTCTGTTTTGTGTGTGTTGAGTTTGAGGAGTTCTTTATAGATCCTGGATATCAACCTTTTGTCTGTACTGTCATTTGCAAATATCTTCTCCCATTCCGTGGGTTACCTCCTTGTTTTGTTGACTGTTTCCTTTGCTGTGCAGAAGCTTTTGATTTTGATGAAGTCCCAAAAGTTTATTTTCAATTTTGTTTCCTTTGCCTTTGGAGACATATCTTGAAAGAAGTTGCTGTGGCTGATATCGAAGAGGTTACTGCCTATGTTCTCCTCTAGGATTCTGATAGATTCCTGTCTCACGTTGAGGTCTTTTATCCATTTTGAGTTTATCTTTGTGTATGGTGTAAGAGAATGGTCGAGTTTTATTCTTCTACATATAGCTGTCCAGTTTTCCCAGCATCATTTATTGAAGAGACTATCACTGCTTTTTTCCGTTTAAATTATTATGTGTCTTGGTGTGGACCTCCTTGGGTTGATTCTGTTGGATCTCTGTGCCTCCTGGAGCTAGACATCTACTTTGTTTCCAGATTCAGGAAATTTTCAGCTATTTCTTTAAGAACATTTTCTGTCCCATTTTTTTCCTCTCTTCTCCTTCTGGGATCCCTATAATGCAAATGTTATTATGCTTGGTGGTGCCACTGAATTCTTTTTTTTTTTTTTTTAAAGATTTTATTTATTTATTTGACAGAGAGAAATCACAAGTAAGCAGAGAGGCAGGCAGAGAGAGAGGAAGAAGCAGGCTCCCCGCTGAGCAGAAAGCCCGATGTGGGGCTCGAACCCAGGACCTGGGATCATGACCTGAGCCGAAGGCAGCGGCTTAACCCACTGAGCCACCCAGGTGCCCCAACCATTGAATTCTCTTAAGCTATTCTCACTTTTTATTATTTTTTGTCTCTCCTGTTCAGTTTGCTTCCTTTTCATTACTCTGTCCTCCAGGTCACTGATCCATTCTGCTTTCTCAAGTCTACTATTTATTGCCTCCAGCGTAATTTTAATTTTAGTTATTGAGTTCTTCGTCTGATTGGTTCTTTTTAGTGTTTCTCACTCTTTGTTGAGGGTCTCACTGCAGTCCTCCACTCTTTTCTCAAGTCCAGTGAATATCTTTATGGCCATTACTTTAAATTCTCTATCCGGCACATTACTTATATTTCAGTTAGCTCTTCTGCTGTGATTTTGTCCTTTCATTTAGGACATATTCCTGTGTCTCTTCATTTTGTCTAACTCTCTCTTTCTATGTGTAGGAAAGCCAGCTCCATCTTCTACTCTTGAATGTAATGGCCTTATGAAGCAGAGGCCCTGTAGTGTCCTGCAGCACAATGTTCTCTGTTCACCAGAACGTGGCACTTCACGGGTATCTCTTATGTATGTTGCATGCATCCTACTGTTATGGCTGAGCTGTATTTGTCTTCAGTCCAGTCATCTGCCTATTGTAGGCAGTTCTGCTATGTTGTTAGTAGACCAGTCTGGGGCCACCTTGGACTTGAGTTGAGTCAAACCAGGCATTTGCCAGAGATGCAAATGCACTAATCTGCAGGATCCTCTCCCTGTGTTGTCGCCTGAGAAGCTTTCATTGAAAGGCAGAGACTGCAGTGAGACCAGATGTCTGCCTCCAGTGGGGCAGGGGTCTTTCTACAGTTCTGGCCCTTATCGGGGCTGTTTGCATACTTCCAGGATTGTGGCACTGCTCTAGATGGACTCGTACCAAAGGCACATTGGAGGGGGTGGGTCTGCAAGAGAATTTGGGTGTGGGGTGTGCACGATTAGTGAAGTTTGCACTAATTTGCTGCAGGAGGGGGCCTGCAGCCACTGCAAAACTCCTGCCCAGGCCAAGATGGATGGAGTGGGTCCACAAAAGAGCATGGGGGTACAGCACACTGTTAGCAAACTAGGTGAAGAGTGTTTACAGTCCACTGGTTTCCGCAGCTGTCCATGTATCTAAGCTGGGGGGCAAGAAAGGGGAAATGGCACCTATCCACTCCTTTATTTCTACAGAATTCTCCAAATATCCCTGCACTTCCAGAACAAGCTCTGAGATTAGTAAAAGGACCTCCTGCCACATACCCCAGGCATTTTTAAAACTGCTGCTTCTATGCTGCGTCTCAGCAAGACTGTTTTTGTGCTGTCTCTTTATAGGCAGGGTCTCAGTTTCTTCTTGCTCTCCAACTCTGCCAGAGCCAAAGTTGCTGTTTCGTTTTTAAAGTTCAAGATGTTAAGTCCTCCTCCCCACCCCCTGCTCTGATTGTAAGAACTCATGAAGTTAGGTTCCTCTGGATTTCAAAGCCAGATATTATGGGGATTTGTCTTCCCGGTGTGGGTCCCCTGTGTCTGAAATGTTTGATGTGGGGTCTGCTCCTCTCCTCTCTGTGTATTTTGCTGTTTCCCCCCTCCCTGTGGACAGTCTCACAGGTCAGTTTGGCTCCCAACTGCATCTCTGCTCTTCACACCCTCTTTAATGTGGACTTTTCTCTCAATTCAGCTGCAGAGAATCTGTTCTGCCAGTCTTCAGGTCCTTTTCTTGGTTATTTACACTGATATGGATGTTACTGATGTGTATCCATGGGATGAGGTAAGACAAGACTCCTCCTACTCCACCATCTTCCCCAGAATTCCCAGATATTCCTTCATTCATTTAAAGTCCTCATGTGGATATATCGGAGGGTTTTTTAAAATCCATTCACCTATTGATGGTCACTTGAGAGGCTCCTAATTTTTAATTTTTAATAAAGTTGCTCAAACATTTACGTATAAATCTTTGTATAAACATGTGCTTTCTTTTCTCTCGGGTCACAAATAAGTGCACGCTTAACTTTTTTTAAGAAACTGCCAAAGTGGGGGCACCTGGGTGGCTCAGTGGGTTAAGCCTCTGCCTTCGGCTCGGGTCATGATCTCTGGATCCTGGGATCGAGCCCCGCGTCGGGCTCTTTGCTCGGCGGAGAGCCTGCTTCCTTCTCTCTCTCTGCCTGCCTCTCTGCCTACTTGTGATCTCTCTCTGTCAAATAAATAAATAAAATCTTTAAAAAAATCTTTAAAGAAAGAAACTGCCAAAGTGTTTTCCAAAAACATTTGTACCATTTTACATTCTCACCAGCACTGTATAAGATTGCTGGTTACTACACATCCTCTAAAACACTTGGTATAGTCAGGTTTTCTCAATTTCGGAATTTTAGCCACTCTAATGGGTGCAAAGTGATATCTCATTATGGTTTTGACTTCAATTTCCTAAAGGCTAATAATGTTGAGCATCTTTACCTGGGTTTTTTTTTCTTTTTTTTTTTTTTGCATCCATTTTTCTTTTTTAGTTAAGTGTCTGTTTAAATCCTACTGATTTTTATTGGGTTGTTTATCTTGCTAATTAGTTATAAGATTTTATATCTATATATATATAGATAGATATCTAGATATCTATCTATATATATCTTCATCAGATATATTTTGCAAGTTCTTCCTTCTAGGCTATACCTTGACTTTCACTTCCACAACAGTGTTGTTTGAAAAGCAAAAGTTTTGGGGGCACCTGGGTGGCTCAGTCAGTTAAATGTCTGACTCTTGATTTTGGTTTTGGTCATGATCCCAGGGCCATGAGATCAAGCCTCATGTTGGGCTCCAAGCTCAGCAGATAGTCTGCTTGAGATTCTCTCTCTTCCTCTCTCTCTGCCCCTCCCCTCTTTCAAATAAATAAATTTTTAAAAAGAAAAGGAAAGGAAAAGTTTTAAATTTATTAACTTTTTATTTTGGGGTTTGGATTTTTAGTGTCATATTTAAGAAGTCTTTTACCAAATCCAAGGTCACTAAGAATTTTTCCTATATTTTCTTCTAGAAGTCTTGCAGTTTTAACCCTTAGATTTTGGACTATGATCCATTTTGAGTTAAATTTTGTATATGATATGAGTTAAGGGTTAAGATGTATTTTATTTTTGAATAAAACTACCCAATTGTGCAGGACCATTTAATGAAGAGATGATCATTTCTCCATTAAATTGCCTTAACTACTTTATCCCAAATCAACTGACAATATAGAGACTCTCTATTGACTAGAAAGTCTCTATTAAGTAGAGTCTATTGCACTGACTCATTTATCTATCTTTACTCCATACTACACTAATTGTCTATGTAGAAATCCTACAAAATCTCCAAGTTAGTATAGGAAAGACAGGCGATTTAATAAATTATATTGGTATAATTGGTTAATAGGAAGAAATAGAGTGAACTCCTTATCTCAAACTGTATGTAAAAAGCAATTCCAAATGGACTAACACCTAAAGAAAAGCAAAATTTCTCAACTTTTAGGAAAAACAAGGAATGTTTTTATGACCATGGGGTAGTAAATAACTTCATAAGACACAAAACCACAAACCATAGTAATTTTTAAAAAACTAACATATGACTATATTAAAATTAAAACTTTGTATGATAAAATTTGCTATATCTATTTTCTTTCTTTTTAAGATTATTTATTTATTTGACAGAGAGAGAGAGATCACAATTAGACAGAAAGGCAGGTGGGGGGTGGGGGGAAGCAGGCTCCCTGCTGAGCAGAGAGCCTGATGCAGGGCTCCATCCCAGGACCCTGGGATCATGACCTGAGCCAAAGGCAGAGGCTTAACCCACTGAGCCACCCAGGCGCCCCAATAAAATTTACTATAAAGATACAATATAAACTATAGATTTACACAGAGTTACGTGCAACACACAGAACTGACCAAGTATTTATAACCAGAATTTTTAAAGAATGCCTATAAATCAATAAGAAAAATGCAAACAACCCTAGAGAAAAAGAAGCAAAGGATATAAAGATGCATTCACAGAATAGAATGTTCAATTAATATATTAAAAGGTGTCAACCTCAATTTTAATCAGTCAAAAAAGCTCTGATTAAAACAACAGCCTTTTAATTTTCAGCCATCAGATCAGCAAAAATTCAAAAGCTTAAAATCAGCCTAGTACACTGGTTCTATCACCTCCAGGAATTGGGGTCCATATGTTACAAAGAGAAAAATACCATCATCTTCACCAGGATAGTCCAGAAACATATTATAAAAAATTTCCCAGCTGGAAACATTTGGAAGATCTATAATAGATGAGAGGAACAGTCCCAATGTTCATTGAGCATACGCTTTTGGTCCCTTTGGTCTCTGTTTTTGTTTTTAATTGGAAACTATTTTATTTTTTCAATTTTTTATTTGAATTCTAGCTAACAGTCTTTATTTCTTGATTGATAAATTTACTCATTGCTTTCTAAAGAACAGAGATCTCCCCTCCCAATTTTCCTCCCTTAATTCTGTCTGGTTCTTCATTCTCCTCAGTTCTTGTGAAATTTTCCATGGATTTCTCTAAAAGGCAAAGCAAGCAAACACACAAACAATATATCTCTTTCATATTTTTCATTTCCCCACTCTCTATTAAGTTTTATGTTTCATCACGGGCAGATGTATTAAGCAGCTTGAGTATGTGGGTTCTTTGACAAGTAAACTGAGACGCCCTTCATTTTGGTTTAGCATTTGATGTAGAGGACCCTGACAGACACATGGCCAACAGAAAGTAATTTTTTTTTTTGAAACAAGCTATCTATTTTCATCCCCTTTCTCCCTTGATAGTCTTACCTTCCTCCAACCTTCCTCCCAATTCTGGTCTTCCCTGATCGCCATCTCTAGAATCACCGCATATTACCCCAAGAACAATTCTTCTCCCTTCATCCTTTTCTGTACTCTCATTCCTCACCAGGTCTATTCTCCCTTCACTGGACCCCTCAGACACAGATTTTGACACCTCTTTCTCTCCCTTCAGTGAGAGACATGGAGCGCTGCACAAGAGACAATGTAATAGTTTTAAGACAAAGACTTCAGACTCTGGATTTGAATCTTGGCTCTATAAATAAAGCATGTGCAGGGTGCCTGGGTGGCTCAGTGGGTTAAAGCCGCTGCCTTCGGCTCAGGTCATGATCCCAGGGTCCTGGGATCGAGCCCCGCATCGGGCTCTCTGTTCAGCAGGGAGCCTGCTTCCCTTCCTCTCTCTCTGCCTGCCTCTCTGCCTACTTGTGGTCTCTGTCTGTCAAATGAATAAAAAGGATCTTTAAAAATAAATAAATAAATAAATAAAGTATGTGCAAAAAATTCATAGACTCTTGATAGTTTAGTGTTAGAAACATTTGCAGAGCTTATCGCATCCATTCCACTCCTTTCAAGATGGAGAAAACAAAACCCAAGATGGAGAAAATGAGGCCTTACATGATTCACTCAAGATCATTCACCAAGATGAATGCAGAGATGCAACAGTATCCAATCCCTTAACCCTCATCTCAACTCTTGCCAATCATTACTTGAGAGTGGGCTAAAAACTTGTCCAGAGTCAAAATCACTGCATGCATTGTAAAAGAACAGTTTTAAAAGAGATATACAGTAATTTCCTAACAAAATTATTCCTACTACATCAAGTAGCTTTAAAATGTTAGCACACAATGTTCTCACCCACAAAATTAATTTCTTATAGGTAACTACTTTTTAATATTTGAGAATAAATATTAGGAGTAGATTTATAACATTATTGAGCTTTTAAAGCAAAAGAGGAGAATATTAATATATTTGGCTATGTGAAAATTAAAATTTAAGTCTGGCAGAAGACATCATACATAAGAATTTTTTTAAGTGAGACAAATGAGGAAAAAATGACAGGCTATATGACAGGCAGTGAATTGATACACTTGATACATAATGAGCTGTTACAAATTACCAGGAAAAGCATAAAGACCCCAGTAGAAAATAGGGAAAGGTTAAGTACAAACATGTCCCAGATAAAGAAATGCACATAACCGGAGGAGTCAAGATGGCAGAGAAGTAGCAGGCTGAGACTACATCAGGTAGCGGGAGATCAGCTAGATAGCTTATCTAAAGATTGCAAACACCTACAAATCCAACGGGAGATGGAAGAGAAGAAGAATAGCAATTCTAGAAACAGAAAATCAACCACTTTCTGAAAGGTAGGACTGGCGGAGAAGTGAGTCCAAAGCAACGGGAAGATAGAATGCGGGGGGAGGGGCCGGCTCCCGGCAAGCAGCGGAGCAATGGAGCACTAAATCAGGACTTTTAAAAGTCTGTTCCGCTGAGGGACATCGCTCCAGAGGCTAAACTGGGGTGAAGCCCATGCGGGGTCAGCGTGGCCTCAGGTCCCACAGGGTCACAGAAGGATCGGGGGTATCTGAGTGTCACAGAGCTTGCAGGTATTAGAACGGGGAAGCCGGCTACAGAGACAGAACTGAGGAGTGAGCTCACAGCTCGGGGTTACCTTGAACTGGTCGCAGGCTCGGTGAGCTTGGAGTGCAGCCGGAGGCCAGGGAGACGGGAGTAATTGGGCGCTATTCTCTGAGGGCGCACTGAGAGTGGGGCCCGGAGCTCCCGGCTCCTCCGGGCCGGAAACTGGGAGGCCGCCATCTTCATTCCCGTCCTCCGGAACTCTACGGAAAGCATTCAGGGAACAAAAGCTCCCGAAAGCAAACCCGAGCTGATTACTCAGCCTGGACCCTAGTAAGGGTAGTGCAATTCCGCCTGGGGCAAAGACACTTGAGAATCATTACAACAGGCCCCTCCCCAAGAAGATCAACAAGAAATCCAGCCAGGACCAAGTTCACCAAGGAGTGCAGGTTCAACACCAAAGAGAGCAGCGGAATTCCAGAGGAGGAGAAAGCAAAGCATGGAACTCATGGCTTTCTCCCCATGATTCTTCAGTCTTGCAGTTAATTTAGTTTTTTTTTCAATTTTTTTTCTTCTTCTGCTAAATTTTTTTTAACTTTTACCCTTTTCTTTTTTAACGTTTTTTAAACTACTTTATCTAATATATATTTTTTTCTTTTTTATATTTTTTCTTTATTTGTTTTCTTTTTTTAATTGTTTCTTTTTTTTCTGAACCTCTTTTTATCCCCTTTCTCCCCGCCACGATTTGGGATCTCTTCTGATTTGGTTAAAGCGTATTTTCCTGGGGTCTTTGCCACCCTTTTAGTATTTTACTTGCTCCTTCATATACTCTTATCTGGACAAAATGACAAGGCGGAAAAATTCACCACAAAAAAAAAGAACAAGAGGCAGTACCGAAGGCTAGGGACCTAATCAATACAGACATTGGTAATATGTCAGATCTAGAGTTCAGAATGACAATTCTCAAGGTTCTGGCCGGGCTCGAAAAAGGCATGGAAGATATTAGAGAAACCGTCTCGGGAGATATAAAAGCCCTTTCTGGAGAAATAAAAGAATTAAAATCTAACCAGTTGAAATCAAAAAAGCTATTAATAAGGTGCAATCAAAAACGGAGGTTCTCACTGCTAGGATAAATGAGGCAGAAGAAAGAATTAGCGATATAGAAGACCAAATGACACAGAATAAAGAAGCTGAGCAAAAGAGGGACAAACAGCTACTGGACCACGAGGGGAGAATTCGAGAGATAAGTGACACCATAAGACGAAACAACATTAGAATAATTGGGATTCCAGAAGAAGAAGAAAGAGAGAGGGGAGCAGAAGGTATATTGGAGAGAATTACTGGAGAGAATTTCCCTAATATGGCAAAGGGAACAAGCATCAAAATCCAGGAGGTGCAGAGAACCCCCCTCAAAATCAACAAGAATAGGTCCACACCCTGTCACCTAATAATAAAATTTACAAGTCTTAGGGACAAAGAGAAAATCCTGAAAGCAGCCCGGGAAAAGAAGTCTGTAACATACAGTGGTTAAAAATATTAGATTGGCAGCAGACTTATCCACAGAGTCCTGGCAGGCCAGAAAGAGCTGGCATGATATATTCAGAGCACTAAATGAGAAAAACATGCAGCCAAGAATACTATATGCAACTAGGCTATCATTGAAAATAGAAGGAGAGATAAAAAGCTTCCAGGACAAACAAAAACTGAAAGAATATGCAAACACCAAACCAGCTCTACAGGAAATATTGAAAGGGGTCCTCTAAGCAAAGAGAGAGCCTAAAAGTAGTAGATCAGAAAGAAACAGAGACAATATACAGTAACAGTCACCTTACAGGCAATGCAATGGCACTAAATTCATATCTCTCAATAGTTACCCTGAATGTTAATGGACTAAATGCCCCGATCAAAAGACACAGGGTATCAGAATGGATAAAAAAACAAAACCCATCTATATGTTGCCTACAAGAAACTCATTTTAGACCCGAAGACACCTCCAGATTTAAAGTGAGGGGGTGGAAAAAATTTACCATGCTAATAGACATCAGAAGAAAGCTGGGGTGGCAATCCTTATATCAGATCAATTAGATTTTAAGCCAAAGACTATAATAAGAGATGAGGAAGGACACTATATCATACTCAAAGGATCTGTCCAACAAGAAGATCTAACAATTTTAAATATCTATGCCCCTAACGTAGGAGCAGCCAACTATATAAACCAATTAATAACAAAATCAAAGAAACACATCAACAATAATACAATAATAGTAGGGGACTTTAACACTCCCCTCACTGAAATGGACAGATCATCCAAGCAAAAGATCAATAAGGAAATAAAGGCCTTAAATGACACACTGGACCAGATGGACATCACAGATATATTCAGAACATTTCATCCCAAAGCAACAGAATACACATTCTTCTCTAGTGCACATGGAACATTCTCCAGAATAGATCACATCCTGGGTCCTAAATCAGGTCTCAACCAGCAACAAAAGATTGGGATCTGGGGCACCTGGGTGGTTCAGCGGGTTAAGCTACTGCCTTCGGCTCGGGTCATGATCTCAGGGTCCTGGGATCGAGTCCCGCATCGGGCTCTCTGCTCGGCAGGGAGCCTGCTTCCTCCACTCTCTCTGCCTGCCTCTCTGCCTGCTTGTGATCTCTGTCTGTCAAATAAATAAATAAAATCTTAAAAAAAAAAAAAAGATTGGGATCATTCCCTGCATATTTTCAGACCACAATGCTCTGGAGCTAGAACTCAATTACAAGAAGAAATTTGGAAAGAGCCCAAATACATGGAGACTAAACAGCATCCTTTTAAAGAATGAATGAGTCAACAAGGAAATTAAAGAAGAATTGAAAAATTCATGGAAACAAATGATAATGAAAACACAACAGTTCAAAATCTGTGGGACACAGCAAAGGCCATCCTGAGAAGAAAGTATATATAGCAACACAAGCCTTTCTTCAGAAACAAGAAAGGTTTCAAGTACACAACCTAATCCTACACCTAGAGGAGCTGGAGAAAGAACAAGAAAGAAACCCTAAACCCAGCAGGAGAAGAGAAATCATAAAGACCGAGCAGAAATCAATGAAATAGAAACCAAAAAATCAATACAGCAAATCAACGAAACTAGGAACTGGTTCTTTGAAAGAATTAATAAGATCGATAAACCCCTGGCCAGACTTATCAAAAAGAAAAGAGAAAGGACCCAAATAAATAAAATCATGAATGAAAGAGGAGAGATCACAACTAACACCAAAGAAATACAAACAATTATAAGAACATACTATGAGCAACTCTACGCAAACAAATTTGACAATCTGGAAGAAATGGATGCATTCCTAGAGACATACAAAACCACAACTGAACCAGGAAGAAATAGAAAGCCTGAACAGACCCATAACCAGTAAGGAGATTGAAACAGTCATCAAAAATCTCCAAACAAACAAAAGCCCAGGGCCAGACGGCTTCCCAGGGGAATATAATACATTTAAAGAAGAACTAATTCCTGTTCTCCTGAAACTGTTCCAAAAAATAGAAATGGAAGGAAAACTTCCAAACTCATTTTATGAGGCCAGCATCACCTTGATCCCAAAACCAGACAAGGATCCCATCAAAAAAGAGAACTACAGACCAATATCCTTGATGAACACAGATGCAAAAATTCTCGCCAAAATACTAGCCAATAGGATTCAACAGTACATTAAAAGGATTATTCACCACGACCAAGTGGGATTTATTCCAGGGCTGCAAGGTTGGTTCAACATCCGCAAATCAATCAATGTGATACAACACATCAATAAAAGAAAGAACAAGAACCATATGATACTCTCCATAGATGCTGAAAAAGCATTTGACAAAGTACAGCATCCCTTCCTGATCAAAACTCTTCAAAGTGTAGGGATAGACGGCACATACCTCAATATTATCAAAGCCATCTATGAAAAACCCACCACAAATATCATTCTCAATGGAGAAAAACTGAAAGCTTTTCCGCTAAGGTCAGGAACACGGCAGGGATGTCCGTTATCACCACTGCTATTCAACATAGTACTAGAAGTTCTAGCCTCAGCAATCAGACAACAAAAGGAAATTAAAGGCATCCAAATCGGCAAAGAAGAAGTCAAACTCTCACTCTTTGCAGATGATATGATACTATATGTGGAAAACCCAAAAGACTCCACTCCAAAACTGCTAGATTCAGTAAAGTGTCAGGATATAAAATCAATGCACAGAAATCAGTTGCATTTCTCTACACCAACAGCAAGACAGAAGAAAGGGAAATTAAGGAGTCAATCCCATTTACAATTGCACCCAAAACTCTAAGATACCTAGGAATAAACCTAACCAAAGAGGCTAAGAATCTATACTCAGAAAACTATAAAGTACTCATGAAGTAAATTAAGGAAGACACAAAGAAATGGAAAATGTTCCATGCTCCTGGATTGGAAGAACAAATATTGTGAAAATGTCCATGCTACCTAAAGCAATCTACACATTTAATGCAATTCCTATCAAAGTACCATCCATTTTTTTCAAAGAAATGGAACAAATAATCCTAAAATTTATATGGAACCAGAAAAGACATCGAATAGCCAAAGGAATATTGAAAAAGAAAGCCAAAGTTGGTGGCATCACAATTCCAGACTTCAAGCTCTATTACAAAGCTGTCATCATCAAGACAGCATAGTACTGGCACAAAAACAGACACACCGATCAATGGAACAGAATAGAGAGCCCAGAAATAGACCCTCAACTCTATGGTCAACTAATCTTCGACAAAGCAGGACAGAATGTCCAATGGAAAAAAGATAGTCTCTTCAATAAATGGTGCTGGGAAAATTGGACAGCCACATGCAGAAAAATGAAATTGGACCATTTCCTTACACCACACACAAAAATAGACTCAAAATGGATGAAGGATCTCAATGTGAGAAAGGAATCCATCAAAATCCTTGAGGAGAACACAGGAAGCAACCTCTTCGACCTCAGCCACAGCAACGTCTTCCTAGGAACATCGCCAAAGGCAAGGGAAGCAAGGGCAAAAATGAACTATTGGGATTTCATCAAGATCAAAAGCTTTTGCACAGCAAAGGAAACAGTTAACAAAACCAAAAGACAACTGACAGAATGGGAGAAGATATTTGCAAACAACAAATCAGATAAAGGGCTAGTGTCCAAAATCTATAAAGAACTTAGCAAACTCAACACCCAAAGAACAAATAATCCAATCAAGAAATGGGCAGAAGACATGAACAGACATTTCTGCAAAGAAGACATCCAGATGGCCAACAGACACATGAAAAAGTGCTCCACATCACTCGGCATCAGGGAAATACAAATCAAAACCACAATGAGATATCACTTCACACCAGTCAGAATGGCTAAAATTAACAAGTCAGGAAATGACAGATGCTGGCGGGGATGCGGAGAAAGGGGAACCCTCCTACACTGTTGGTGGGAATACAAGCTGGTGCAACCACTCTGGGAAACAGCATGGAGGTTCCTCAAAATGTGGAAAATAGAACTACCCTATGACCCAGCAATTGCACTGCTGGGTATTTATCCTAAAGATACAAATGTAGTGGTCCGAAGGGGCACATGCACCCAAATGTTTATAGCAGCAATGTCTACAATAGCCAAACTATGGAAAGAACCTAGATGTCCATCCACAGATGAATGGATAAAGAATAAGTGGTATATATATATATACAATGGAATACTATGCAGCCATCAAAAGAAATGAAATCTTGCCATTTGCGACGACGTGGATGGAACTAGAGGGTATCATGCTTAGCGAAATAAGTCAATCGGAGAAAGACAACTATCATATGATCTCCCTGACATGAGGAAGTAGAGATGCAACATGGGGGGTTAAGGGGGTAGGAGAAGAATAAATGAAACAAGATGGGATTGGGAGGGAGACAAACCATAAGTGACTCTTAATCTCACAAAACAAACTGAGGGTTGCTGGAGGGAGGGGGATTGGGAGAGGAGGGTGGGGTTATGGACATTGGGGAGGGTATGTGCTATGGTGAGTGCTATGAAGTGTGTAAACCTGGCGATTCACAGACCTGTACCCCTGGGGATAAAAATATATTATATGTTTATAAAAAATTAAATAAAAAAGAAATGCACATAACCATTAAGCAGAAGGAAAGTCTCTACCCACTAGCATTTAAAGAATCACACCTTAAAACAATGACATATATATTTATCTCAGAGACTGCCAAAGACTTTAAAAGTAATAATATCCCACCTTGGTTAGGGTGTGGAAAAGGCGACCTTTTGTATGTGCTGTTGCTGTAAGGCTAGTATTGACACAATTTTCCTGGAGCACAGTTTGGTAATTTCTATGAAAAATTCTATGAAATTTTTGACCCAAATTGCCACTGCCATGAATTTATCTTATAACAATATTTACCCAAATGCCTAAAGATATTGTTATAAAGATGTACATTGCAGGCTAGGCTGTGATATCAAACACTGGGAAATAAACAAAATGTTCATCTGTCAATGAAGAGTTTAAGGGGCGCCTGGGTGGCTCAGTCATTAAGTATCTGCCTTCAGCTAGGTCATGATCCCAGGGTCCTGGGATCGAGCTCTGCATCGTGGGAAGCCTGCTTTTCCCTCTCCCACTCCCCCTGCTTGTGTTTCCTCTCTCACTGTGCCTCTCTCTGTCAAATAAATAAAATCTTTAAAAAAATAAAATAAAAAGAATGAAGCTGCCCTAAATATAGTACCTGGAGAAGTGCAAATGACACATAATGTGAAAAAGCTAGGTGTAAAGCGATATGCATAGAGTGAACCTGTTTTGTAAAAGTGGGAAGGAGGGCAACTGATGTTTGAAGGTACATGGAAGAAAGTTTTACTCACAGTCTTTAGTTAAAATGACAGAACTGGGGTGCCTGGGTAGATCAGTTGGTTAAGCATCCCACTCTTGATTTCAGCTCAGGTCATGATCTCAGGGTCTTAAGTTCAAGCCCTAAGCTGGGCTCCATGCTGGGCATGGATAGCCTGCTTAAGATTCTCTCTCCCTATTGTTCTGCCCCACCCCCTCACAATCGCTCACTCACATGCTCTCTTTCTCTCTCTTGAAAGAAAGAAAGAAAGAAAGACAGACAAGACACAACTGAGCAGAACTAGCATAAGCTTAAAAAGGTGGTTTGGCTCATATCAACATGAACCTGTAAGTTGAAGTGGCCCAAGAAGTGGCTGGATATGGGGGCTCAGGCAATTGTCCTCAGTTTCTCCACTGATTCTGCCTCTCTTCAGGATTTGTCCTCATTCTTTCTCATCCCAGATAGCTGCCTCCCTCACCTAGTTAAAAAATATGGCCAATGGCAAATGAACTTCAGGTCTTCCTGAAAGAATGATCCACAAGAACAGGAGACAGAATCTGTTGGCTTTCACAAAAACTCCACAGAGGGCTCTGACAGTTTGTTCCCAAGCCATGAAGCAATGATTAGAACCAGGGTTAGGGCTCATTCTCAATGATAGGTAAGGCCCCTCATTCCATCTCTGGGAGCTCTGGGGGCAAACTGGGTGTCAGTGGTTCCTCAAAGGAAGCAATTCTGGTAAACAACCTGTGTCTGCTACACAATGGACATCTTTAATAACAATAACTTTAGGAAGTGGGTTACTTTGTCATTGACAATGCAAAGGCTGGGACTACAGAAAATAGGATTTTAAAAAATCCTCAGCAAACCAGGAGTTCCTATCTCACCCATGATCATGTGTGGCTTTTAAAATTTAAAAGAATAAAGAACTCACTGGTATGTGGAATTTGAGAAACAAGGCGGAGGAACATAGGAGAAGAGAGGAAAAAAGGAAACAAGATGAAACCAGAGAGGGAGACAAACCATTAGAGTCTCTAAATTTCAGGAAACAAACCAAGGGTGGCTGGAATGGAGGGAGTGGGAGGGATGGGGTGGATGGGTGAGGGACATTGGGGAGGGTATGTGTTATGGTGAGCACTGCATATTATGTAAGACTGATGAACCACAGACCTGTACCCCTGAAACAAATAATATATATTAATAATAAAAAAAATAATAAAATTTAAAAGAACAAAGAACACACACACACACACACACACGTACACACACACGTACACACACATGCTTTTCCATTATTCGGTCAAAATGTGCCCTACATAGTTCTTGGCAATGAAGTAGTTAATTTCTTCTGGGAAGATATGGGAGAAGGAATTTTTATTGAAGAGGTTGATTCAACCTTTTCTGTGAGCACAAACTCAGATTTTGTGAGATAAGCAGTGGGAAGGCACTGGCCTGGGGAGAGTGTTGAGATAGCTCTGTGTGATCTTGTCCCAGACACCCCCACGGGGTAGGAGGACAGAGGGCAAGACCAGTCTCATGGCTCTCCTCCTGCCCCTGGGCCTTTTAACAGCTTCTAAACTACCTGTAAATGTTCCCCAAATAATTTTTTTTCTTTCCAGAAACCAGTTAGTGCAATCTCCCTGTACACTAGCAGTTAACTGCTTTCTTTTCCCCCTTCAGCCCCCACCATTAGGCATGTAAAGAGAAACCAGGAATGCAAGACCTAATAGTTAAACTCATTAGTCTAGATTCCACAAATCCAGCATTTGAGATAAATCAGTTAGGAACCATAATGAAGTTCCTGTATTTATTATTTCTGAATAAAAGGTTATTTTGTTTAAGAATGAGTAAGACTGCAGAGGAATGAGGAAAGCCACTTTACAAGCATCCCTCACTATTTCAGAAACAACCAACAGGTAATCAACTGATAAACCAACGACTATAAATCACTGTTGCCTGCACAAATTTTTTAAAAATCTTCTCCTACTGGACACTTTGTAGTCTGGTTTCTAGTTACTATATGTCATCAAAAGTCATAAAACAAGACATAATTCAGAATGTTTTACTAATTCAAATCATTGAAGAGTTTTTATTGTACAATGGCTAAGACCAGTTTTCAGATGCGATATCTGGCATAGTTAATAGTGGTTAAGACAGTGTCAAATAGTTCTGGCTCAAGTTCAGGTTCTACTTTTAAAGCTACCTTGGGCAAGCTGCCTCTCTGAATGAATCTCAGCTTTCTCTTCTGTATGATGGAATAATAATACCTACCTTATGGAATTGCTCTGAGGATTCACTGGCAAGCTTAGCACATAGTAATTCATCAATAAACATTAGCTTTTAATCTTTTTTAGTCACATGTTTTATTTTAAATGTACCTGACTCTCCTAAGCCCCCAAGACATTTCCTTTTTAAAAATTCTGGTTTACTATGGAAAGAACCTAGATGTCCATCAACAGACGAATGGATAAAGAAGATGTGGTACATATACACAATGGAATACTATGCAGCCATCAAAAGAAATGAAATCTTGCCATTTGCAACGACGTGGATGGAACTAGAGGGTATCATGCTTAGCGAAATAAGTCAATCGGAGAAAGACAACTATCATATGATCTCCCTGATATGAGGGAGAGGAGATGCAACATGGGGGGTTAAGGGTGTAGGAGAAGAATAAATGAAACAAGATGGGATTGGGAGGGAGACAAACCATAAGTGACTCTTAATCTCACAAAACAAACTGAGGGTTAATGGGGGGAGGGGGTTGGGGGGGGTGGGATTATGGACATTGGGGAGGGTATGTGCTATGGTGAGTGCTGTGAAGTGTGTAAACCTGGCGATTCACAGACCTGTACCCCTGGGGATAAAAAGATATTATATGTTTTAAAAAAATAAAACTTAAATAAAAAAAAAAAATTCTGGTTTAGTGAGAATAGAATAGGGTGAGTACAGAATAGAGCATGGGCTAAACACTCAACCGACACTTCTGTGTCCAGTACAACAGCTCATGTAGCATCAAAGGAAAAAAAAAACTATCATCTGACTCAATCCTTCTGTTTCTCATTTCATTGATTTTACAGAATCTGTAGATTCTTTTTTTAAGGAAGTAACCTTCCATACTATCTGTACAAACAAGTCTTCTCCTTCATAGAATAGGTGGTACAGGTATGCCCCACTTTTCGAAAGTTCATTATACCAATTCACTTTTACAAAAGACCTACATTAATACCTGTTTTCATTAATCAAAAGAAATCCAAAAAGGATTTTCGCCTTAATGAAAAAAGGAGAAAAGCAAAAATTAGCATTTAGTGTTTGTTTTGCAGCAGAGATGTGATAGAGACAGCACACACCTTGAGCAGCGAGTGGCCCCACCAAGTTCCTTCCCTGGGAACTATACTCCACATTTCAGCATCAAGCTGCCAGAGCTTTGAACTGTGTCCATGAGCATTTGTGCTTTATCTCAATTTATTTTATGTACCAGTTAGCAACATGTATCCTTAAGTATTAGAAAAGCTGAACAGAAGGCTACATTTTGGATTTAGGAACACTCAGAAATTTTTCCATATAAATTAATGGTAATTGCTTCTTTGCTTTATGCCTTTTCATCTTAGAAAAGTTTTCAAAGGAATGCTCTACTTTCAGATAGCAGAAGAAACCCATATTTTAATCTCTTCAAACCTGCAGAAGTACACCAGCATAGACAGTTCCCATTTCAACAACATCCTAATGTATGGCACATGTGAGCAGTGTTTACCATAGACAACACTGAGGGATGAGCTAAATAATCACCAGGCAGATCAAGCAACTGCAATAAAGTAGAATAAATGGCAAGAAAGCAAAATAACAAGTGACAAATTGGGAAAAACATTTGGCATACACATAACAACTAAAGGCTATAAATTACTAAATGCAGAATATATAAAATATAAAGGAGACCCTACAAACCAATGAGAAATGGTAAACAATATGACAGAAGAATGAATCTAGGTTATTTCCTGCCAAGTAATAAAAGAAATTCAAAGGGTCAAGAACATATGAAAAAAGCTGAGCCTCATCAGGGATCCAAGAAATTCAAATGAAAGCACAGTGGTTCACCATATAATGACTATCAGATTTGCAAATACTGATAAATATCTAATGTTAAGAATTTCAAGAAATGGGTATTCTCCTACATGAATCATATTTGTTTTCCATTGCTGCAGTAACAAACTGTGACAACCTTAGTTACTTAAAACAACGCAAAGTTATTCTACAGTTCTGTAGGTCAGAAGTCCAATACAGATTTCAGTGGGCTAACATCAAGGTGTCACCTGGGCTGTATTACTTTCTGAGAGAGGCTCTAGGAGGGAAATTATTTCCTTGCCTTTTCAACTTCTAAAACACACCAGCATACCTGGCTTTCTTCATTCAACTTTAAAGCCAGCAATGTTGTATCTCTCTAATCATTCTATAGACACATGACCCTTCTTGAACACAGCAGGGAAAGAATCACTGCTTATTTAAGGATTCTGGTCATCAGATTGGGCCCAATGAAATAAATCAGAATAATCTTCCTATTCCAAGGTCCTTAATCTTAATCACATCTACAAAGTTCCTCTTGTCAGCTAAGGTAACATAGTCAGAGGTTCTTGGAATTAGGAAATGGACCTTTTTGAAAGTGGGCATACTCTGCCTAGCATACTCATAGTGATAGTATAGCCTTTATGGATCCAGCAATTTGATTATTTGAAAAATCTGTCCTACAGAAACACATGCATACTTGCATTAAAGTGTATGTCCAAAGATATTCATAGTAGCATCACTTGAGAAAGCAAGAAATTAAAATGAATAACATTCATAAAAGGACATTTAGGTAAATTATGATATGTCCATATTATACCAGTAGGTAGCAGTTAAAATTACAGGTAGATATGTGCTAATATGAAAAGATCTCTAGAACATATGGGTAAGTGAAAAATAAAGAAAAAGAAAAAAACAAGTTGAAGATATACTAAAATAAAAATTTTCATTTAAACTTTAAGAATTTGGGAAGAGTCTGGAAGGATCCCCACCAAACCTCTGAGAAGTAGAATGGAACTGAGGATGGAGGGGGGAGGGACATGCACTTTTTCTGGGAGAGAAAAAGAGTGAGAGATGGATATCTACATTCCTGTATCTGTAATGTTTGAATTTTCCTAGGATTATATTCACATATTACTTGTACTTTTAAGATAGTAAATTGTTTAAAAAACAAAGTGTGCTGGACTCCAAGTCATTAGCATAGCTATGTGACTTGAGTTACTCACTTTATCCCTCAAGCCTTGAATTAACTAAGTCTATAAATTTAAGTAGTTGAACACAAGGACTTCTAAATTCCAATTCTAGATTTTATGAGTAGATGTAGAAAAAAAAATTTAACTCAAGTTAGTAGTATTTTGGTCATTTGTGAAAAGGTAAACAGTAATTTATTGATTTTTTAAGTAATGTTCTAAATTTTCTAGAACGGTCTTGATGTTAAATATTTTAAACTTCTGATCCTATAAATATATTAGTATTTGTCAAATTATATGACTCCATTAGGATTCAGAAAATATCTCCACAGGCATTCTAATGCACTGTTGGTGGTAATGTAAATTAGCACATCCTTTCTGAAAGGCAAATCACAACAGGTGAAAACTTTAAAGCAGTTTAATCTTTGATTTAGTAATCCCACACCTATAACTTTATTCTAAGAAAAAAAAATTAGAAGCAATTCTAAATGTCCAAAATAGAGATATGGTTCAATAAATTAAGCTGTTGTGCCTTATTATAACAGTTATTGTGTATATCTCAAAGAAATGTTATTAATACAGGGAAACTTACAACCAAATTTGAGTGAAAAAATAGAGATATGTATGTATTTCCTGTCCACTATATAGGTTTTATGCATATGGGCTTAAAATAAAGACTGGAAGGGAATGTACCAAAATGTTAATGGTGGTTAACTCTAGTTTGTGATTTTTTTAAAATACTTTTAGGAAATTTCCAATCTTTCTACAGTGAACTAGTGTGACTTTTATAACAATAAAATAAAATTTTGTATGGTCTCTCTACTTATAAATTAAAATAATCTCTTCAAATGAAAAATTTCACCAAGAGTTTATAGGAGAACCACTAAGTATCTTAACATTTGAAAAGTCATCTCTTTTTCTCCCTTCCTTCAGCTAATTCTGAGTTTACTCTTCTTCTTCTAGTTCCTTAAGGTAGAAGGTTACTGATTTGAGAACTTTCTTTTAAAATATAGGCTTTTAGAGCTATAAACTTGCTTCTAAGTACCCATGTAGCTAAATCCCACAGTTTTTAAAATGATGCATATGTTCTCAAAGTACTTTCTAACTTTCCAACTTTCCCTTGTGATTTCTTCTTTTACCCTTTGGTTATCCGTGTTTGGTTTTTTTGTTTTTGTTTTTTGGTTTTGTTTTGTTTTGTTTTTGTTTTTGCTTTTTTTTTTGTAACTTCCACATAATTGTGAATTTTCTAAATTTCCTTCTAGTATTTTATTTGAATTCAATTTTGTTGTGATCAGAAAATCTATTTTGTATGACTTCAGTCCTTTAATGTATTGAGATTTGTTCCATGGCTAACATATGGTCGATCCTAGAGACTGTTCCATGTGAATTTGAGAAAAATGTGTAATCTGCTACTGTTGACTGAAGTGTTCTACAGATGTCTGGTTTATAGTGTTTACAGTGTTGCTCATGTCTTCCATTTCCATACTGATCTTCTGCCTCTTCCATCTTTTACTGAAAGAGGGATACTGAAGTCCCCAACTATGACTGTTGAATTGTCTACTTCTCCCTTCAATTCTGTCAGTTTTGAAGGGAGATTTTTGTACTCCAGATTCTGTTTTAAGACGTATATATTTACAACTGCTATGTCTTCCTAATAGACTGACTCTTTTATCATTATAAAATGATCTTTTTTCTCTCTAGTGACAGATTTTGTCTTAAACTCTACTTTTTCCTGATATTACTATAGCACTCAGCTGTCTATTGGTTATAGCTTGTATAGTATATTCTTTCCATCCTTTTTGTTTTCATCCTATTTGTATCTTTGAATATACATGTACCTGTTGTAGGCAGAAAGTAGTTGGATCACTTTTTAAATCTATTCTGCCAAACTCTGAGTTTTAAACAGGGATCATGGCAGCTCCATTTCACAAGGAGGTTTTGAAGAAGGCATCCCCATTCACTGAGCTTTCCCAATTTTCATTTGGCAGCTCATAAGGTGATTTTATGTGCAACCAAAGAAATGTAAAACTGTTTCCCACAGTGCTTTAAACAAGCTATAATGCATTTTCAGATACAAAGGGTTATGGGGAGATTTCTTGACAAGTTTGAATAAAGGTAGAAATTTCAATTTTTTATGAGATTCTTTAAGCACTGACTTTAAGGCATCAGCAGCAGGCTCACTATTGCTAACTATGAGCACATTGTAACTTCCAAGCTAAAGAGGGGTAAATGAGCATTCCACAGTCTCTAAAAAAAAAAAAAAAAAAAAAAAAAAAAAAAAAATAAAAAGGAAAAAAGAAAAAAAAAAAGTGCAATTTGTGTGTCACAGAGGCAATTATTTTTCAGGTTTTATCATCAGGAAGTAAGAAAGGCAAATCACCCTGTATCTACACATTCACACACACAAATTTATATAATATATAACTCATTATCTTGTAGTACAATGATATTTGTCCATTAAGTGAGTGAACTAAAATACAAAGTATGGATGACATGTAGTAGGTTCTATATGGTTTTTCCAAACCATACAGTTTGATTCAAAATATCATGGTGTTGGTGTTAGGCAGATGTGAACTTGAGTCACAGTGCTGCCACTTACATCTGGTATGACTTGGTACTTCATCTTTTAATCATTTAATCTCTCTGTGCCTCAATTTCCTCAACTGAAAAATAGAGTTAAATTTGGCACCAACCTCACAGAACAACTGACATAATGAATCAATGTCCTTAGTTATTACTAGCAATATAGATATTAATAAAAAATTGTCACAGCAAATAGTTTGAGCACCTGTTACTAGGGCCTAAAGACAAATGGATGGAATATATTGAACCCATCTGATTCAAATATGCTTCAAGATAAGTCTGAGAAATAAGGAATAATGACACACAGAATACAGACACAAATCAAAGCAAATCTAATTGGCATTTTTAGGGGAATTGGGGGGGTAATAGGATTAATATAGAAATAGAATTAGGGTTGGAAAGTGTCTACTTTCCAGTTTTCAACATACTAATAAGAAAACGGTTTTCCCCACAAATCCCCACTGTACTTGTATTTTCTTCAATACCTTAAAGAAATTCTATTACTATATCCCCACTGTACTTGTATTTTCTTCAATACCTTAAAGAAATTCTATTACTATTAGTCTTTGAGTTCAATAGATTACCTTCATTTTTTACAACAAATTTTCTTTAAAATTATATGTAAAAATATTTATAAAATAAATTATATTTTAAACATTTATGAATGAGTCTTGTGCTTTCTAGTTATCATGTATCATTCACTTCATACCCCACTTAAAATATTTCCCCATCTCTTCTCTGACAACTCAAATCCTATCCAATATTCAGGATCACCACCAATACCACTTCTCTGAACCTTCTCAAAGGTCATCCTAATCCTCCGCATTTTCCCTCTTGTATGAATTACTATAATATTTGTATTAATTACAAAGAAATTCAACAAGCAACTGTTGACCAATTACAATCAGCCAGGCAATAGAACTGGTGCTAGAGACATCAAGACGAAAAAGACAGTCTCTGCCCTCCTCTTAGGGGACACAGACTCCAGTGGCAGAAGACAGCCATACTAAAAGAATTAGTATGCCAAAGAATATTTTTATAAAATGAAGGGACATTTGTAGAGAAATATTTAATCAGAAAGAAAACTAATCAACAATTAATTTGTCTTTTTGATAAATCTGGATTTTCATCTGGAGCACAGAGCTTTTACTTTACATTTTTCAGAGATAGGAAAATGGTCATTTAAAAGTAGTTTTGGGGGCATCCGGGTGGCTCAGTGTTTAAGCGACTGCCTTGGCGCAGATCATGATCCTGAAGTCCCAGGATCAAGTCCCACATCAGGCTCCCAGCTCCACGGGGAGTCTGCTTCTCCCTCTGACCTTCTCCCCTCTCATGCGTGCGCGCTCTCTCTCTCTCTCTCTCAAATGGATAAATAAAATCTTTTAAAAAATAAATAAAAAATAAAATTAGTTTTTGGTTTTCTGTTCTACAGTTAAAGGGGAAAAAACATGTTTATGTGAAAACTTCTTTTATTTTGAGAAAGCCCTTTAACATGCATTTTGATTATGCAAAGGTAAAGTTAAAATGCTACTCTGGAATGGGGACAGGCAGGAATATAAGTAGACAAACTACTTTGCATAAAGATGCAAATATTTGACTTTACCATGGAAAGAGTAACATCTTGTATAAATTAACTTTTGCCACAACAATGGTGCATAACAAACAACCTCAAAATGCAGTGACTGAAAAAAATTATTTTCACAGATTCATGAGTCAGCTGGGCTGATTTTGTTTCACATTACAGGTCTACAGATCTAGGTCTTTCCCACATGTCTTTCATCCTCCTTAGTCCCAGTGGGCCATTCAGGACACATTCTTTGCATGGTGACGGCAAAGGCACATCAAGGGGCAAAGCACTTTTCCAGCTGCATTTTGCATCGCAGTTGCTAACATACTCCTAACCAAAGTAAAACACATGGCCAAGCCTGAAATCAAGAGGCAATGAAGTATGTACTACCTTTAGTGGAGAGAATACAAAACTAAACTATAAAACAAAGGATATGAATACAGGAAATAATGAAGAATTGGATCTAATAATTCAATCTATCAGACATCTTCATAAAGATATTGATTGAAATGTGTTTGAAATTGAGAGAAAAGATTTAGGGCTTGGAATTCTTGTTGGATCAGAGAAAAGAGAGATTTGAGAGATGTAGAAAAGACATGTCTACAGCAGAAGGTAAATGGCTATCACAAAGTAGGAACAGGTAGGAACTAACACGTGTTGGCTGTGGCCATTTTGTTACACCCAAGTTCCTTGGTATAGTTCGTTAAATGTTACAGTTTGATATTAGCTGGGTTTGGGGGAAGTTAAGACAGGCCCATGAACAAAGCAAAGTCAGGAACATTGGATGGACAATCTATTTTTGGAATGATTATTGTATTCATCCACAATAAAATGCCTGGTCAAGAAAACAATAAGAGTGGATTGTGGGAAACATGAGTTTTCTTTGGGATTTTTAGAAATATTCCAAGTGGGCAACACCAGAGAACACTAGACTTTCTGCTAATATGTGCACATAGAGTCTACTCTTTGCAATATCACATTTGAGTAGTGACTGTGAAGCAGGACATAATTAAGGTTTGCCTAATTCAAGCAGCTTGACCAGTGATATTATTAATTATAACTTGTCTGTTTTAGATTATACTAAGTTTTAGTCATTTCCTGAACTTCTTAGCCCAAACTCATTTATTTGGATACAAAAGTAACATTTCCCTGTAGGCTTAAGTCACACATCTCATAATCGCTCATATATCCTATCATTTACTCAGCCCATAAATATGAAACTTAAGCTATACACAAGATAAACAAAGTCTCCAATTTTAAATCATCAGTCCAAACAAGGTGATAACATTGTACGACAGAAGATGCAAAGTCTGTAAGCATTTTGAAAAGACAGAGGTACACTAATGAATATAATAATATATTTTGATCTATAAAAGTCTAAAACAAACCTGATCAGAGTAACAAATCCCTTAATGTTTTTAAATGGATTGTGACTATCATTAAATAGCTGGCTTAGCATTTGGAAGGTTAAGTACGTAAGTCAAGCATATTATCATCTAAATGTTGGAATCCATCATGGGATTCCCAATGAAGAATATACCACAAAAACCCAGAGCAATTAAATATTACCCATTCACATATATTTGTTAAAAAACCAATCACAGAGCTCTTACTATGGACCACAAATGCCCACAGGAAGCAGCCATGATCAAAGTACACAAGAGCTCTGATTCTTTCCACTCAGTTCAGGGAAGAGACAAAAAAATTAGCAAGTAAACAAATAAAATGAACATACACATTTTCAGAAAAATTTAATTGCTACAAAGAAATTAAAGGATGCTATAAGAGCTACATTCTAATAGATTGTCAGGGAAGGCCTCCCTGAAAAGGTACCCTTTGAATTGTGACCTAAATGGAGCTAATTATGCAAAGATCATCTGGTATAAAAGCACTTCAGGCAAAGGGAATAGCAACTGCAAAGGGTCTTAAGTGAGCATGACATTGGCAATAAGAAATATTAGCTCTTAACATCTCTTTCCCTTCACTCTTTGCTTAGTTTAATAAAATCAGTTTTTAATCATTCATAATAATGGAGAGAGCCAGTGACTCTATTAGCTCATGACTTGTTATATCTATTAGTATTTTTAGATTTGCAGATTTTGTAGATACTAGAAAAAGACTCTAGCATTTTGTAATTTTAATACATTTTAAAAATCCAAAATATGGGGCGCCTGGGTGGCTCAGTCAGTTAAGCATCCAACTCTTGGTTTCAGCTCAGGTCATGATCTCAGGTTCATGGGATGGAGCCCCATGTCCGCCTCTGTATTTAGCCTGGAGTCCGCTTAAGATCCTCCCTCTCTCCCTTTGCCCCTCCCCATGCTTGTGTGCCTGCACTCTCCATAAAATAAAAATTTAAAAAAATCTTTGAAAAAAATTAAAAAGTCTAAAACATACAAAGAATTCATTCAATGCAATAGTAAAAAAACAGTCTGATTTAAAAATGGGAAGATGTGAATAGACATTTTTCCAAAGATGACATGCAGATGGCCAACAAGTACATGAAAAGGTACTCAATATCACTAATCATCAGGGAAGTGCAACTCAAAACCACAATGAGATACTGCCTCTCATCAGTCAGAATGGCTAACAATAAAAAGATAAGAGATAACAAGTGTTGGCAAGGATGTGAAGAAAAGCAAATCCTTGTGCACCGTTGGTGGGAATGTAAATTGATGTGACTATTATGGAAAACAGTATGGAGGTTCCTCAAAAAATTAAAAAGAGAAATACCATATCATCTAGCAGTTCCACTTCTGAGTATTTATCCAAAATGGGGGACAACCTAATTCAAAAGGATATATGCACCCCCATGTTCATTGCTGTGTTATTTGCAACAGCCCAGATAATGGAAATGACCCAAGTGTTCACAGTAAGATAAGACAGAGAACTACAAACACTCTATGATTTCATCAGAATCCTAAAAAACAAAACTGAACTCATAGGCCCAGAGCAGATTGGTGGTGGGTAGAGGCAGAAGGGGTAGGATCTTGAATCATTATGTTGTACAGCTGAAACCAATACAATGTTCTGTCAATTATACCTCAATTTAAAGAATAAAACTGTAGCATGAAGTGCCAACTCTGAAAAAAAACGGGGAAGCTGTCCAAGTATGCCACCTGACTTACATTTTGCTCCACAGCTTTTCACTCCACACTTGGGTGAGACAAAAATCGCCCCTTCACTGATGAAAACCAGCCCGCCAGAGCCTCCTTCACTTCCTTTCTCTCAACTTGCTCCTCAGAGCACCTTCCTGAAGTACGAAAACCCCTCCGTGGCTCGAAGGACTAGGTAGCAGAAGAAAGTAAAAAAATTCTTTGGAAATGTTCACTTACCCAAGTGGTGAGGATAGATGCTAAATTCCTTCCCGTGCAGCTCCCACGGGACGAGGGGTGGCTGAAGAGGCTTCCCTCAGGTGCGGGGCCGCTCATCTCCCTCACAAAGTGGAAAAAAGCCTACAGCTGACTACTCTCTTGCCCTGGCCCTGTTAGTGAGGGTTAAAAGCTCTGCACTATGAAGCCACGATGCAGATATGATATTTCTAGCGTGAAATGATGTCAGCCGAAAATGGAACCAGGAAGATAGTGAACGGAGAATCCCACAGACACTTTCAGGCATATGAAACTCAAGAACCCAGGTCCTCATTCCCCATGAGTGCCTCATTTATGGGAAACCGGAACTTGTTTCTTGACCAATGAGCAGCCGCCAAGCACATCTTCCCCCATGCTCCAGCCAATGAGCTTCCTGCTTTCATCTGCGGGGGTGGGGGGGGGGGTGGCACTCTTTGCCCATAAATACAGACCGGCCACAAATTTCAATTGGCATTCCTATAGCTTATCGAAGTTCTTTTTTTGTGAATTGCGATTTTTCTGTTAGTGTCGAATAAGCTCAATTTCTGGTAACTTGAGCTTGCCTCAGTTCACTTCTTCATTTAGGTTGACACTTAGTAAGTTACTTGAAACTGTTTTTGTACCTATAGCAAATATTTGTTAAAGTAATGAAGGAAGTGACCGCATAATTTTATAGGCCAGTGCAGAAAAGTTCAAATAAAACAAGACAATTGGGCACCTGGGTGGCTCAGTTGGTTAAGCATTTTCTCTGGGGGGCCTGGGCTCTCTGCTTGGCAGGAAGTCTGCTTCTCCCTCTGCCCCTCTCTCCAGCTCATTCTCTCTCTCAAATAAATAAAATCTTTTTTAAAAATGAGACAATAATAAATAACCCCAATGTTTTTATTGTTCAAGATTTATTTCTGCAACCTAAGAGTATAGTCATGCTAGTTTCTGTCTTATACCAAATTTTCTGGCTCCATCCCACTCTATTTAGAGCCAACTCCATTAAGCTGAAACAGGAGGTTTCACTACACTACAAAATGTCAAAAGAAAATCCACAGCACTTTAAAGAAAAGTTCTTCCTCCAGCAGGCAAACATTTTGAGAATATTAATTGGAACAAATTTTATATTGCAATCTTTTGTCATGTTATAAAATAATCCCTAACCAACTACAGAGATCCTGTTGCTAAGAAGGCACTGTTGTTGGCAAAATTTAGGTGAAGAGAATAATGATGGTGTTCTTTTGTTTAGGGGAATTGAATTGATCCTTGCATATGTAAAAAGATGACAGATTCTAAAAAATGATATGCAGTTTAAAACTCAGTTATTTCCAAACCAAAGTTGGCAGAATGGTAGCCTAAGAGATTAATCATACCATTCTCCTTGATAGATTCATTGACTAAAGAAAATGCATAATCTTAATGTGTTAGATCCTAGTAAATTTTGGAGACTTGATTTCACATCAGATAACTCTGATTGCAATTTAAATAAAATTAAGAATTCTTTATTGGTTAGTTCACCATCTCAAGAGCCAATTGTTCAATTTCAGGAATTTTGTGAACCAGTTGTAGAAATACCCATTATTATAAATAAAATTAAACTTACAATTAAAAATAAAACAAAGGTCATACATACTGAAAACTCATTTCCTGGTGATTTACTACATTTTACTAGTACTTACACTCTCAAGGATGTTTGCATCCATTGTGTCTGTTTGGAGAAAATATATATAACAGGGTGCTATCGAGTAGCATGTTCAGTGGAATATCATGTTAAAATTGGCCATGGTGGGAGTACTTACTCCATAGAAATTAATGAACACTTTAACTCAGGTCTTAATTTATTGTTTTCTGGACTGTCCAGACAAAGGAAGTAATGAAGAAAATAATAATCGTATGGAATAAACTTAAAAGTATATCTGACGAATGTATTGGAGAGCTAGTTGTTAAACATTTACTAGAATGCACTGCAGCTAGGGATTCAAGATTTTCAGGGGCTTTAAGCTAGAAGTCCCATCCCATTTGTTAGTGTCTGCTTTCTCATAATGAAGCTGCCCTTAGGATAGAAGGTCGTCTTCATTATGTTGGGAGTTTATGTTCTCTAGAGCTTGTTTTCTCTTCCATTTAAGTCTTAATCCTGTTCCTCAACTTTTTATGCCTTTTCCCTACAGGAAATGGGCAATTTTTTGTATGCTACCAAGGAAGCCCCTTGGTTTTCAAACTTGACTTTTCATTGCTGAGCAATCAACCTTACCATTTAGATTTTACAAAATCTTTTCCCAGAGTGTTAATTGAGCTCAGCAAGAGCACCATTCAATTCCAAAGTCCTTATAGATATAATTGCGCCCTTATGTCTCAGATGCCTATATAATGTATCACTATCACATTTCTTTTCAGTAGTATATCATCCTGGTTTACCATCAATAAAAAGGTTTAACAATTGCACTGCTACCTAATGTGAGAGACATAACACATTCCATCAGTGTTGGAGTCCTCAGTGCCTGTCAGCCGGCAGGTGTTTCTCCTCCAAAATTCAAGCATCTGTTTTCTCAGTACCACCCCGACACCCTCTTGGGTATGATTCCCTGGTAAGCAGACCATGAGACAGAGCTTAGCATGCAGTATGTCAAACAAGGAGTGCGCCTGAAATCAACATTCGTGGAAAGGAGAGGAAGAAAATAGCAGTAGGCAAAAAGAAAAGTAGAGCTCTGATACAGTCTCAAGGAATGCTTCAGGCAAAGCCATGGGAAGTTCTAGAACTTGGGTGGCCCTTCAGAATTGTCCCACATTGGGGCATGGCATCCAGGACTTTATACCCTTGCATTGATCAGTCTTTGCCAACAGGAAGGGGGGTGACTTTGAGTGATGTTCTTGGTTGTAGGACATCTCTTTACAGAGGCTGACAGGTAGGAACTATCTTTTGGCAGTATTCCCAGCAGTCTTTGTTCCTCAAGGGGAATCTGGGTAGCAAAGCACAGTGCCTACTACATGCCAGGCACTATTCTAGATGCTGGGGTTAGAAGAGTAAGACTACACAAATCAATATGAAAATACATCACATGTCAGGTGGTGATGAGTATCAGGGAGAAATAAAACAGGGCCACTCGTTTCCAAACACACAACATCCATGAGTATCTGCAAACCCATTAAGCATGTTTCCATTTCAAATTCTTTACTGTTGTCTCTGCTTGGAATGCCTTCCCTTCTCATGACTTAAGACCTCACTCCCTTTAGATCTTGGCTCAAAGGTTTACTTTCCATAAAGCATTGTCTGAGCATGCTATTGAAAATTGCAGTGTTCCCCCTATATACACACAGCCTAGCATTCTTTACCTCTGCTTCCCCACCAGTCATTTTTCTCTGCTCTGAAATACTTGTGCTCTGTACCTCCTGGTTACCTACTTCCCTTCTGAGGCCTGAGCAACCTGGCTATGGCCTTGGCAAATCACTTATTTTACTTTCTTTTATTTCCCCCCAACAAGTAAACCATAGCAATAGTAAGGAATGAGAGTGGCTAAGGTTCCATTTGCCCATCCCCCACTCCTACCCCATCCAACCCTCACCCACCCAAGATAAAGTGATCCTTGTCAACACTGGAAAGCAACTGGAAAAAAAACTAATAGGAAATTCTAATTAAAGCAGATGAGGATAAAATGATTTTAAGCAGCTGGAGCCAACTGGTTTCCTATGAGGCAGTTTTGCTTCTCTCTTCTGTGAGAACCAGTTTTCCTTAGCAAAATCCTCCCCGGGTGGGTCAAGCCCTATTTCTGAGTGCTCCTTGACTAATGCAGGTGTTTGTTTAATGGCTGTAACGCCTGTCTCCTTGTCTAGACTCTCATGCCTTCATACTTGCAAAGGGTCTCTTTAAATCCTTTTCAATCTGTTTTTCCCAGCAGATTAGTAGTAGCATGAGCTCAGGCTCTGGAACATGGGGTGGGGGAGAAGTGTAAGCAAACTTCTTACCGCTCGGTTCTCCATTAAGTTAAAAACACAATATTTCAGATCTGAGAAAAAGAGAAATGTCATCTTTTCAATGCTGCGCAGTAAGCGCACGTCACAATCTTCTCGGTTAGAAAAGACACCGGCTTTTCCAACAGGTAAGTATAAGGCATGGTCATTTACAAGCATTGGGTACTTAATGCGTTTTCTAGCCATCTATTTTCCTTCCATTTTATTTTCCACTTCCTTTTCACAGCCAGCCCCCCACGATGCTCATTCCAATGGACCGTTCTCCATGCTCCAATCGACAAATTAAAGTGTTTCTGCTGGGAGCCATATATTCCTCGGGATGACAGGGGTTCACCACTGCAGTTCATGTTGCTGAAATATCCAGATGGTTGTCATAATTCTTCACTTTACTTTCAGTACCTTGCTATTCTTTCTCATTTTATCTATCATCAAAACAGTTTGAAAGTCAACTTCTCCAAAGGATGGAAAAAGTGAAGCTTCAATTAAGGCATTATAAATCAAAGTTAGAAATTACACTTGAGTTCAGATAACAGGTTCTGCAAAACAAGTAGTGACTTGTAAGTAAGGAGATTAACATGTCTTTAAAATATTTGCCTTTTCTATATGAATAACCTTAGGTGTTAAAGGTTTTCAACAGATATTTATGGAACACCTACTATGTGCCAGACATTTTTGTTGGCACCTGCTATATCTGAGTGAACAAAATGAAGACCTTGACACTGTGAGAGCTTATACTTCAGACAAGAATGTTGATAATAAACACAAACATAATAAATTAAGTTAATTGTACAGCTTGTTAGAAGCTTCCCATGTGAGGGGCACCTGGGTGGCTTAGTGGCTTAGGCATCCGACTCTTGATTTCAGGTCAGGTCATGATCTCAGGGTCGTGAGATGGAGCTCTGAGTCAGGCCTGCACTCAGTTTGGAGTCTGCTTGATATTGTCTCTCTCCCTCTCCCTCTGCCCATCCCCCTGCCCGTGCACGCTCCCTCCCTCTCTCTCTCAAATAAATGAAAAAAATAATAAAATAAAATCTTAAGATAATGAGGGTTGCCGGGGGAAGTTGGGCAGGGAGAAGGTGGTTGGGTTATGGACATTGGGGAGGGTATGTGCTATGATGAGTGCTGTGAAGTGTGTAAGCCTAATGATTCACAGACCTGTATGCCTGGGGCTAATAATACATTATATGTTAATAAAAAAGGAAAAAAAACCCTTAAGATTAAAAAAAGAAGCTTCCCAGACAAACCATAAGTGACTCTTAATCTCACAAAACAAACTGAGGGTTGCTGGGGGGAGAGGGGTTGGGAGAGGGGGGTGGGGTTATGGACATTGGGGAGGGTATGTGCTATGGTGAGTACTGTGAAGAGTGTAAACCTGGCAATTCACAGACCTGTACCCCTGGGGATAAAAATACATTATATGCTTATAAAAAATAAATTTAAAAAAAAGAAGCTTCCCACTTGATATGGGAAGCTTTCCCAAATGATGGGGGAAAGGAAGAATGAGAAGACATGATAAGGAGGATCAGGAGAACAAGAGATGTTGGGGGTGCATTTTGAAATAGGGCAACCAAGGCAGGCTTTACTGAGAAGGTGACATTCACATAAAGAGTAGAAGAGCTTTTCAGGCTGACATAACAGCCAGCGCAAAGGCCCTGAGATAGGAATTTGCCTGGATATTTGAGGAATAGCAAGGAGACTAATGTGGCCAAAGTGTAGTGAATTCAGGGGAGAGGAGAAAGAGAAGGCTCAGATAGGGAACAGAGGTCAGGGCACACAGGGCCTAGTAGACTATTGCAAAGACTTCAGCTTTCACTCTTTGATTTTTATTTTCTATTTTTATTTTTTTTAAAGATTTTTATTTATTTATTTATTTGACACAGAGAGAGAGAGAGAGCACAAGCAGGGGTAGCACAAGCAGAGGGAAAGGGAGAAGTAGGCTCCCCACTGAGCAGAAAGCCCCATATGGGGCTTGATCCCAGAGTCCTGAGATCATGACCTGAGCCAAAAGCAGATGCTTAACCCACTAAGCCACCCAGGTGCCCTGACTTTGGTTTTTACTCTGAGTGAACTGGAGAGTCTTTAGAAGAGTCAGAGACATAAACTGATCAGACTTAGATTTAAAAGGCTCACTCTGGCTGCCATGCTGAGAATAGGTGGTGGGAGGGGCAAGGATAGAAACAGCAAAATAGGTTAAGAAACTGGTAATAGTGGTTCAGACCAAGGTGGTAACAGAGGTGGTACTGGGAAATGGTCAAGTTCTGGGTATACAATGAAGATAGAACAAGAAATTTTCTGATGAACTATATAGATAGTGTGAGAAAAGATAAAGATCAAGGTTGATGCCAAAGTTGTGGCCTTGGCCCCAGGAAGACTGTGTTGCCATCAACTGAGATGGGGACAGATGTAGGAGGTGCTAGCGTAGGGGGCATATCAGGCATTCGGTTTTTGACATATTCAATTAGAGACCAAAAGAAGATACAATAGGTCACTACATGTGAGCCTGGAGATCAAAAGAGAGGTCTGGGATGAAGAGATAAACTCGAGTCTTAGGCATTTAAGTGGTATTTAGAGTCAGGAGTTTAGTTGCAATCACCACAGAAATAAGAATAGGCAGAAAAGAGAGGAGGACTAAGGCCCAAGACACTGGAGACCTGCAACTTTAAGGGATGGAGTAGGAGAGGAAAAACCAATGAGACTAAAAAGAAGCAATTAGTAAGGCAGGAGGAAATCCCAGAGGGTGTGATATCCCAGAAGCCTAATGCAGAAAGGTCAAATATATGAGAAGTGAGAACTGATCATTGGACTTACCACTACGGAAGTCATTCATGATCTTGACAGGAGCAGTTTCAGTGAGGTAGTGGAAAGAGGTTAAAAACATGATTGGAGAGGATTCAGGAGAGAATGAAAGAAAAAGAATCAGAAATGTCAAGTAGAGGGGCACCTGGGTTGCTCAGTTGGTTAAGCATTCCACTCTTGGTTTTGGCTCAGGTCATGATCTCAGGGTCCTGAGATCAAGCCCTGCATTGGACTCTACACTCAGTGTGGAGTCCCCTTGGGATTCTTCACCCCTCCTTCTCCCTCCCCCTTCACTCCTCCCCCTGTTCTATCTCAAGTAAGTAAGTAAGTAAATAAATAAATAAATATCTTCATTAAAAAAAAAAAAGATATGTCAAGTAGAGGCATCCTTTTCAACAAATTATGCTGTAAAGAACCCAAAGAAATGGGTGATGGCTTATAGGGAAAGATGGGAGAATAACAGCATGTTTGTGTGCTACAGGAAATGATCCAGTAGAGAATGAACATTTTGATGATGTAAGAGACAGAAAGACTAACTGTTAAAACAAGGGGGAGAGAAGGGATGGGACTCGGTGCATAAATGGAAGGACTGGCTTTAGTTAGGGTCATGGATATGCATCCTTTTTTTTTTTAATATTTTATTTATTTATTTGACAGACAGAGATCACGAGTAGGCAGAGAGGCAGGCAGAGAGAGAGGAGGAAGCAGGCTCTCTGCTGAGCAGACAGCCAGATGCGGGGCTCGATCCCAGGACCCTGAGATCATGACCTGAGCCGAAGGCAGAGGCTTAACCCACTGAGCCACCCAGGCGCCCCATGGATATGCATCTTTGAGAGCAGGTAGGGCAGTGGCATATGGGGGGGGGGGATACAAATGTGAGGGTGGGGAGGTGATTGTAAGGATCAGTGGAAGTTCTCTTCTCTCTCAGGAAAGCAGGATGCAACATCATCAGCCAAGATGATAAAGATTGGCAGGGGGCATTGGAGGTTTGAGGAGAGAAAAGAAGGTAGCAAATAGTCAACGAATAGGGGAACAGATGGACTAGAGAGGTACAGAATGGTTACTATGAGCACTAAGAGTTCATTGGGTTTGTGCTTACGAATTTAAAGTGAGAGCTATCAGCTTGGTTGGTTGTGTGTTCTCCAGCCGTAAGTCACCCAGGTGTACATACAGAGTAGGCAAAGAGTTGGATTTAAGCAGTATTGTGGTTTCTCCAAACAAACATGACGAAGGGGGAATGGAGAATGAAATTAAAGGTATGTTCACAGCTGAATGATTGTTGTGGGTGAAATTCAGCCAGGTGATGGGGAGCCAGGACAGGAAGGGAGTAAGAGGTAGTGAAAAGGTGGCAGAATTGGAGGTCCCAGTGGAGTCAAAGAATTATAGTCAGACTACCAGAGGGGGTGATCCAGAAAGTCAGGAGATATTGGTTAGGGTGGGATACATGACACTGAGAGAGTGAGAGTGACATGCTCTATCAAGGGCTGCCCATGGTAATGGGTGGCTACTGAAGGGAAGGACAACACTGCTAGGGAAAAAGAGGTCAGGGGTTTGAGAACCCACAACATTAGAAGGATCATTCACTGCATACTGAAATCACTAAGAAGGTAATATCTCCAATGGAAAATTAAGGTAAACAAAATTATGGAACAACTGACTATGCAATGAAATATTATGCAGTTGTTAAAAATAGAATTTCAGAAAAATATTTAAGGACGTGAAGAAATGATGAAAGAAATCTAAGGGGGCAAATCCAAGATACATAACCTTATACATAGCATAGTCTCATTACTTTAAAATATACCTTTATGCATAGAGAAAAGACTAGAAAGAGATAAAACATGTCAAGGGGGTTATCTCTGTGAAATTTATTCTCTTCTTTATATCTCTTGTGATTTTTCTAAATTTCCTACAAAATACAAGAAAGAAGTGTGTTAACAAAAAGCAACAATTTGGAGTAAACATTGTAATTCTAATATATTAAATTTCCCATGAGCATTTTCTAAAATTTAATAGAAAAATTAGCTGTGACTCTCGGATTTCCCACTGTCTTCTAGGTGATAGTTTACATAGGTTATGTGGAATATGACACAATTTTGTGAGTAAAGTTTTGAGTTTTTTTTCATCTTCAGAGGAATTTTTTTTAATGATAGTTTTTTTTTTTTTTTTTTCAGTCAATTGGGACTCTGGGAATTTGCTTTACTTTCCAAAAGTTCTATAAATGGATGTTCAAATTTGAAAGATCTTTCCTTCTAGATAGGATAAATGTATTTTACAGGAAACGTGGGAACACAGTACCTATGTTTTGAAAGCTTTAAGCGTCTGGATTTGGCATGGAGAGCCAGAATGGTTACAATTTAGGTTACTTCTTACACCTTTCAAGATTAAGTTGGGAGAACAAAGCTTTTAATTGGAGTGAGGGGTCTTCCTCCCTCATTAAGACACATTCTGGCTGGACATTTTTAGAGAAAATGCAGTTAATTTTAAGTTTATAATGAATTCTGGCTTAAAGTAAAAGCAAACACACACACATCTCCCCACAGGAACAAATGAATATCTGTTTGTGAGCTTAATGGTTGTCTTAACATTACTGTACTTTTACTTCCAGCTTTTCCTAAAGAATATTTCCTGACCTATTAAGAAAAACTACAGGGGAAAAGAAAAAGACTTCTTTTTGACTCTCAGTAAAAGAGATTTCTACCAATCCTTATCTCTAACACCCTCTGTGGTCTCATGTGGACAATAGAGGAATAGGTTAGGGAAGATGTTATAAGAAAAGATTTAGGGTCGAACCAAATGACATTTTGGAAAACATTAATCTCATACTGACTCAGCTTTAGAAACAAATCCTATTTACCATTTTAAAGATTTATTTTATTTTTAATATGTAAGGTTAAAGAGTAAAACTTTTATTTTTACTTTAAAGGAATTGACAATACAGTTGACAAAAAAAAAAAACTAAAAAGAAAAGATGATTGAACTTAACCATTAAAAGTTTGTGTGCCTGGGGCAACTGGGTGGCACAGTCTGTTAAGTGTTTGACTCTTGGTCTCTGACTTGGGTCATGATCTCAGGGTCCTGAAATGGAGCCCTGCCTCAGGCTCTGCACTCAGTGTGGAGTGTCCTTAAGTCCCTCTCTCCCTCTGCTCCTCGCCTCAAATAATAAATAAATTAATTTAAAAAATTGTGTGCCTTATCTTTTCTGCAGAAAAGTCTCTAGGGTTAATTTTGAGGGGGGGAAAAGGCATTTTCTAAAAACTGAAAAATATCAGTTCTAATCATGAAATTTCATAAATCATGAAGGTCTAGGATCACACTGCTACTGAACCCTTTAAATCTTTGACATCCTTGTGCAGAAACCTAGTACCTACAGCCTGGCCAGGGAGGGAGATGGGGATGTCACCTGTAAAAGATTGTGCACATGTCACTTTGCCATTGCTTCTATCCCTAACCACAAACCAAGACAAGGGAAAGAGAAAAATCCTATTTCTAGATCATTTATATGAGACCTTCCATTAAAAGACCCAAGTTTGAGATATCCAGGCAACTCACAACCCTCCTCATATTAATTCCACTTTTTTTTTTTTCCATTTCATGAGCTGTGTAAACAGCATAAAAGGAAGGGAGACCTGAAAATCTAGAGCCCAATTTTGCAGACTAGAAAGGCACATAACTTACCCAAGGTCATGAGGCTGCATAGGAACACTTAAATGAAACCCTAAAATTAAGTTCTCTTGTGTACAAGTATCTACAACATAGATTCTCCCCTTCACACACACACACACACACACACACACACACACACACACACCCCTATACATATACCCCTTCAAAGCGTTCATATAGCTCTATATTCAGAATTGAAAGAAGCCATCGGAAACTAAGTATGTACCATATGTTGGCTATTTGAATTTAAATAAAATAATTTTTTAAAAAAGAATTGAAAGAAGTTAAAACTAAAAGCTTGGTTATAGTTATAGTTACTGGCTCAACCATTTGCCCACCATAAACTACAATTCCTTCTGACTTAAATGTAACATTTCAATTGCATGAATTCAGACACTTTGTATTCTGAGCAATCCTAATGTACAAATATTTTAAAATTATATGTTAAGTAGAAATCTTGTCTTTGGTGAATTAACATTGAGTTTTTCTGTTTTTTCCCATGCCAGTTCACAAAATTTCTAATGATTCTAAATGGGGTAAGAACTTGGTTGTAAAATCCAAAATGCCAAGAACCTCTGGTGTGTATGAACTAAAAGAAATGGAAGTCTGTGTAACTAACATGAATTGGGCAAAAACTTAATTTTTTTTCATTGTTAAATATTCTTTTTTTTTTTATTTATTTTCAGCATAACAGTATTCATTGTTTTTGCACGACACCCAGTACTCCATGCAATACGTGCCCTCCCTAATACCCACCACCTTGTTCCCCCAACCTCCCACCCCCGCCCCTTCAAGACCCTCAGGTTGTTTTTCAGAGTCCATAGTCTCTCATGGTTCACCTCCCCTTCCAATTTCCCTCAACTCCCTTCTCCTCTCCATCTCCCCATGTCCTCTATGTTATTTGTTATGCTCCACAAATAAGTGAAACCATATGATAACTGACTCTCTCTGCTTGACTTATTTCACTCAGCATAATCTCTTCCAGTCCCGTCCATGTTGCTATAAAAGTTGGGTATTCATCCTTTCTGATAGAGGCATAATACTCCATAGTGTATATGGACCACATCTTCCTTATCCATTCGTCCGTTGAAGGGCATCTTGGTTCTTTCCACAGTTTGGCGACCGTGGCCATTGCTGCTATAAACATTGGGGTACAGATGGCCCTTCTTTTCACTATATCCGTATCTTTGGGGTAAATACCCAGTAGTGCAATTGCAGGGTCATAGGGAAGCTCTATTTTTAATTTCTTGAGGAATCTCCACACTGTTCGCCAAAGTGGCTGCACCAACTTGTATTCCCACCAACAGTGCAAGAGGGTTCCCCTTTCTCCACATCCCCTCCAACACATGTTGTTTCCTGTCTTGCTAATTTTGGCCATTCTAAGTGGTGTAAGGTGGTATCTCAATGTGGTTTTAATTTGAATCTCCCTGATGGCTAGTGATGATGAACATTTTTTCATGTGTCTGATAGCCATTTGCATGTCTTCATTGGAGAAGTGTCTGTTCATAATCCTAAAATTTTTATGGAATCAGAAGAGACCCCAAATCACTAAGGAAATGTTGAAAAACAAAAATAAAACTGGCGGCATCATGTTACCTGATTTTAAGCTTTACTACAAAGCTGTGATCATCAAGACAGCATGGTATTGTCATGAAAACAGACACATAGACCAGTGGAACAGAGTAGAGAGCCCAAATATGGACCCTCAACTCTATGGTCAAATAATCTTCGACAAAACAGGAAAAAATATACAGTGAAAAAAAGACAGTCTCTTCAATAAATGGTGCTGGGAAAACTGGACAGCTATATGTAGAAGAATAAAACTCGACCATTCTCTTACACCGTACGTAAAGATAAACTCGAAATGGATAAAAGACCTCAACGTGAGACAGGAATCCATCAGAATCCTAGAGGAGAACATAGGCAGTAACCTTTTCGGTATCAGCCACAGCAACTTCTTTCAAGATATGTCCCCAAAGGCAAAGGAAACAAGAGCGAAAATAAACTTTTGGGACTTCATCAAGATCAAAAGCTTCTGCTCAGCAAAGGAAACAATCAACAAAACAAAGAGGCAACCCACGGAATGGGAGAAGATATTTGCAAATGACAGTACAGACAAAAGGTTGATATCCAGGATCTATAAAGAACTCCTCAAACTCAACACACACAAAACAGATAATCATATCAAAAAAACTTAATTTTTTTTAAAGATTTTATTTATTTATTTGACAGAGAGATCATATGTAGGCAGAGAGGCAGGCAGAGAGAGAGGGAAGCAGGCTCCCCACTGAGCAGAGAGCCCGATGCGGGGCTCAATCCCAGGACGCTGAGATCATAACCTGAGCCGAAGGCAGAGGCTTAACCCACTGAGCCACCCAGGCGCCCCAAAAAACTTAATTTTTAAATAAAAGAGCCATATAATTATAAAGAAGCTGTTTATAATAAAACTAGAAACCAACAGCAATAATAAAAACAAATATTTATTAAGTGATTATTACACTCCAGAGTGCCAGATACTGTGCCTAGTATTTTACATATATTGTCTCATTTAATACCTCCAACAATCCCATGGGGAAAGCTACCATATGCTCATTTTATAGATAGGGCAACTAGAAAAATTACGGGATTTCCCAAGATAACAAGCTAGTGAGTAGCAGAGTTGAGATTGGAACCAGATAGTATAAAACAGTTATTCTTTTGATCAGATAGTATAGAACAGTTATTAGCAAATTTTTGTGGGTGATCAGTTCTTAGTTAAGTGGTCTGTGTATTCAACTGATGGCTGAGACTGTGATTAGCACCCTATACACTCTGGAAATGTTACTTGTCAAGCATGGGAAAATACAGTGTTTGTGCTTGCTCTTCTATTCCCAAGATTAATTTTTAAAAATTCCACTAACATGTGAAGATAATAGTGGTGAAAAAAATTAATTATATAATCAAACCATGAAGTTAAGAGTCTACACAAGCATGACCTACCAATTTTCCAAACTGATGGTAGAAATTAACGGGTTTGTGGACTTTACCCATTGCATACGAACAACCCAACATGCCCCTGTAAATCATTATTGGACTCATTACTCATTACAGATTGTACTTCTCATTATCATGTCACATGTAAGATCTCAACAAGATTTGCCTGACATCCAAACCAACTCCTATAACGCAAGCAGCACGTTTCTCTGGTGTGTCAGCCCGCTGCAGGTGTTTCTCTATCACAATGAATAATTACATCAAACAAAGACAAGAAATATTCTAAAGCTGACAAAACCACACATCTGAAATCTGTATTTTCCACCTCCTGGGAAATTAAAATCTACAAGTATAGGGGCTTCCATGCCAATGTCTTAGGGCCATTCCAGCCTATAAAGAAAGATCTTTTCTTTGCAAGCCCAAAGATTGCAATAATACAGGAAATTAAACTATATTTATAGACTGGACACCAGCATGCCGGCATGGTTTCTTAGCTCTCTGAATCTCCCAACAAAAACAAAAACACTAGCAATCAAACGGGTGAGGAAGAAATGACAAGTGTTTTGACAGCTCTAGAATACTTTGAGGTATTTTTAGCATATTTCTGAGTCGTATTAGCTTAACCTGTAATAGAATATAAATGAGCCCATATGGCACAGATGTAATTATGTTCCATGCGAGAAATCCCTGTGGTAGGTTGGGGAGGGGAGCCGGGGGAGAAGAATACACCAGCCCCACCTCCCTCCCCACCCTCTCCCCCTCACCACATGCGCCTTCTGGAGGGCATGATTTACACATCATTTGCATTGAGAAGAATATGAAGAAACACAATGCTAACAACACAGTACTGAAAAGGGCACAAGAAAGATTGGGGATCCCTAGGGGTGCTGCTCTCTGTGACTGACATCCAGTTAGGAGCAGAGGCAGCTTCCCTTGGGATCACATTTGATGAAGCGATCTTTGATTATGTGGGCACAGCAATCATAAGGCGTAATTATTATTACTGCAAGAGAATGGGCAACAAATCTCTGGGGAGAGCCTCTGTCACAGACACTTTGCTGGCGCACACTGGAAGCAAATGTTCTCCCAAGGATCATTTTCATTCCAACCTGATATTTAGCTGAAGCTCCTTTGACTACCAGTCATGAAACATTAAATATAGATTAGAGCCAGAGAGATGTTGAAAGTTGAAATTCACCGGAGGTGTACGCTTGTGTCCTTGAGAAACAACCCTGAATGCTGTCCAGATGTTGCATCAGCAAGGCAGAAAGGTCCCAAGCTGCAAGGAAGCCACAACAGAGGAGAGAGGGGAATGTTTAGCATTCTACCGGCCTTCTGTTGGGTTTATTTGTACTACATTAATTTAGCAGAGAATCCTAACAGGCTTTTAGTGGTAGTTGTTGCAAAGTGTTCACTACCCCGAAAGAATAAAGGAATGCTTTTGTGCCAGGGAAGGGAGCAATTCAAAGCACATAATTGATTTTCTACAGTTTCAAACTGTGATAAGACTAAGGCCTAGCAACAGAAACATATGTTAGCAGTTTTGTCCCTGTTTCTCAATGAATCCACAAAAAAGAGGCCCCCCCCCATAACTTGTAGATGGTTAACTTGCTTTGAACATCTCACTAGACACTCACAGACAATTGTGGTGGAATTTGGAATAAATTGGCCTGCTTTAGAAGAGTTTGCAGAAGGGCAGCTGTGCTGTAAAGCAAGATTCATTCCCTAGGTGTGTGATGGGGGCACTTCTTCTGTTTTTCCTTGTTGAACTGTGGGTGCCATATGCGCTTAACCATGAGGTTCTCCCTGCTTCTCACCTCCCCCCACACCCCAACTTTTCAGAACATGAATCAGAGGGAGGCTTTCCTGGTAGAAGTTAGAAGCATGTGACTCACAGTATTCAGGGAAGACACTTGGTGCCTAGCAATCTTAGTGAACCAGAGACAAAATGAGTCACCCTAGAGGAGGGAAATAGAGTTAGGAGAGGCAGATAAGGTGATGCAGGGCAGGCAGGGTAGGAAGTGAGAACCAGAGATTCCTTGCTGATGAGGGCTGACAGAGAGGATGCCTTGGATGAACAAAGTGTTTTTCATTCCCATAGATCTTTAGAAACAGGAGGCACTGGTTTGTTCCTCTTGTTTTTCTATAAGCAAAGAACTGAACTGAGTGACACGCTAACCCCCCACACCCCACTTCCAGCTCTAAGACTTTGCCCTTCTATCAGACTAGCTCACAGGATTTCTGGATTTCTCCCCTACCAAAAAAAAGGGGGGGGGGGGAACCAAAAGGTTTGTCTGAAGTTGCAAGTCACTGGGGGTCTCTCATCATTGTGCTTCAGGGCCTAAGGTGACCGTTAACAGTCAGCAAGGCAAGTGCCTGAGGCACAAGGAAGCAGGGAGGCATAGAGTGGCTCTTATCTTGTAAGCATCCTTCCCCTGGCTTGTTGAGTTGATTCTTGTGTTTATACTGCTGGTGGAAATAATAGATTTGTACTGAATAAACTTGAAGTCACATTAAACAAATATAATTCACCAAAAAGGGGGGAAAGCCAGTCTCTACCAATTTGTATCAACCTTGTTTCACTTATATAAGAACCCCAGTAACCGGGCACAACAGTAACCTCAAGAAATACCGCCATAGTCCATCAATGGGCAGGTCTTCCTGTAATAGTTCTAGGGCGGGGGGTGAGGAGTGGAATGGGAAAGGTTTTACCAGACAGGAGCCCTTTGAGTTGGATCTTGAAGGATAAAAAGGATTTTTCTGGGTGAATGGAGTTGGGGGGTATATGGGGCTCTGGAGGGCATTCCTGCAGGTGGAAGGCACACACAAATACGGAGGCTTGGAATTGCAAGTTGTCAGGGAACTGCAAATACTCTGGTATGACTCGAAGGTGGTATGTAAGTGAGAGGTTAAAAGGAGAAACTGAACAGGTAGATGGTGACCATCTTCAGGAGTTTTCCTGCTATTGAAGGGCTTTGAGTAGAAGCGGATCAAGGATTCCATGGGAGTGGTCAGCTCATTTAGATGGGATTACAGTGGTCCCCATGAGAGCTGAGGAGCCACTACCTAGACCAGTAGCTGTGTGAACAGAGAATAAAGAATGGGGAGGAGAGAAATTAAGGTGATGGAAACTACTGCTCTTAGTGGTGTTCAGAATAGGAAGAATGAGGGAAATGGGGACTCGAGGAGGATTTGCAGGCTGAGTAAGCAAATCATCTCCAAATCATTGAAATGTCATCTCCACATTGATTATTGGGTTGCTTGAGTTGCAATTTTTATTTTCTTAGGTCTGATCTTTATTTGATTTGGGGAGGTTTGATTTGGATTTCCCTGGTACCCCCTAAGTGCGCAAAAAAGGGAAGGCCCACAAAGGAAGGTATGGGAAGCAGGCATCTGTGCCAGGAGCCTGCAGTGGAGCAAGGTGAGTGTAATCACTGATAGAGCCTTTTGGGAAAAAATATGGTAATGTGCATTAAAATTCTTTAAAATTATTATGACTTTTGACCAAAAAATCACACTTGTGGGAATCTATCCTAAGGAAATTACCTAAACTACTCAAATTCTGTGCAGATGTTCACTGCAGTTTTACTGTAATGGGAAAAACTTCTTAGCGCTCAATAATTGAAGCATAGTTATATAATTGCTCTAGTCATAGTTGACAAAGTTATATAAGAGAACAAAATGCATAAAAATCTGAAAAAAGGAGGTAAAATAGTCATTATTCATATAAGAGATGGACATCAATGTGGAAAACCCAAGAGAATCAACTTAAAAACTACTATAATAAGAAAATTCAGTAAAGTGACAGATTACAAAATTTGTAAAAAATGTTCACAGTAAATACATATGATGCACAATCACTTAGAAAATACAATAGAATGGGGGAAAATGCCATTTGCTAAGGGGACATAAAATGATTGAATAAATACAAAGAGATACCCTAATTGAAATCTGGGAGGAAATGGGGGCACCTGGGTGGCTCAGTGGGTTAAGCCTCTGCCTTTGGCTCAGGTCATGGTCTCAGGGTCCTGGGAATGAGCCCCGCATCAGGCTCTCTGATCAGTGGGGAGCCTGCTTCCCCCTCTCTCTCTGCCTGCCTCTGTGCCTACTTGTGATCTTTCCCTCTGTCAAATAAATAAATAAATAAATAAATAATAAGAAATTTTGGGGAAAATGAGACAACAGTATAAGGAAGTCAATTCTCCTTAAACCAAACTATAAATTTCATAAGCTTCCTAATAAAGATATTAGCTGGTTGGTGATAGTAATTTAGAGGTATTTTGTTTTGCTTTTGAAAGGGCAAAATTATTTTCAAGTTCACGAGCAGGAGGAAGTCATTCAATAATGATCTAGATATTTCTACAAAATTAAAAAAGTAACGAAGACTAATCTTATCTGCCATATTTCAGTAAATAAAATTAAATATATGGCCAGATCAACAGGAGAATATTGTGAGTTCAGAACAGAATTTAATACACACTGGAATTTTAGCCTATGACAAATTTAAGACCAGAACAACATTGTTCTGGTCTTAAATTCCAGTGAGATGGTGGTCCTGTCAGAAGCAGCCTTATGGTATTTCAAAATTCAGTGGATTTTGAGTAATTACTTACCTAATGAGGAATACTGTAATTTGGTTTTGTTCTTTACAACAAGTCAGGTATGAGGAGTATATTTGTGTCAATACAAGTCTTTTTACCACTTACTGTGTATAATTAAATCACTATTTGTATTTGCATGTAACCAGATACCTAGTGAGCAGTATATGAGTGACATTTTTGCTTAATGCAGACATTCTTGGGGGCCCAAAGAAACAAAACCATTACATTATCATCTTTAGCAAAAAGTTTGATAGGTGAGGCATTTAAAACTTCTGGCTAAAATAAGGTTTGGGGATTATTAACGGATTTAATTTCTGCAAGCCAGCCCCATGACACATTACCATGGCTAGCTGAGCATTAACTGGATTTTCCATCCGTTTCCCATATTGTTGGGCTCAACCTTAACTTGTCAGCTTGGGCAAATCCCTTAACCCCTGTAAGCCTCAGTTTCTTCCTCTGTCAAATGCAGGGGTTAGGTGAATTGATCCCTCTAGGCCCTTCTCACTCAAAGCCTCTGTTATTCTGGGTACAGCAGCTGGGTTGCCATACTCTGTTGCACTAAGCTTAAGGAGAAACAAAAGAAGTGTGCTTAGCGAAAAACAGTGCAGACATTTTACAGAAAGTGGCTACCAGTTAAGAACGATGATTTCCAAGCTTTTGTGAGCCTGCAATTCAGTGTTAAAAAAAAAAAAAAAGAAAGAAAATGCATCTCAATATTTGTAAATATACTTACTTATAAATTACACACATTTATTTCTCTATATGTGTGTGTATGTTTATGTATATATTTATTAAGGCATATTGTAGTGGTATGTTCAATTAAATACATCCAAAAATATGAAACTTAAAGTCCCAATATTTTCTTCCCATTCTTGGATGAATCGTGTGTACCCTCTAGAACTGCTGCTTTAGAGAACAGAACTAGTTCATTCTTCAATTAGTATATTTAATAGAGAGCAAGCTGGTAGGGCCCAAAGTTTCTTCTATCTAATGGCAAAAGGAAAAATACTGAAAATGATTTTGTTTTTCAGCTTGACAGATACCACCAATTAATTTGTGGTTGAGAGGCAGCCAAGTGATGATTAAAAAAAAAATCCCTGAATCTGAAGTCAGAAAACCATGGTTTGAATCCCCAACCCCAGAGGCTTCTACCACTATTCTTGCATCTTAACTCTTTGTGCCTTAGTTTCTTCGTGTATTAGATAGAGTTAATAATACATGCCTACATACCTCACAGAACTGTTGTGACTAAATAGATTATAGAGGTTATATATATATATACATATTACATTATACAAATGTGAAGTGTAAGAATTATTACCAAATTTACAAATAGCATAAATTCCAACCCACCTTCACCTTCTACAACTGTCTTCATTCTTACATACATGTAGCCTAACCAGAGAGTACCATACACTGTATCCTAAACTAGATAAGTCTATTAGGGAAAAAAAAAGAATCAGTAATTAAGTTGAAAACCTTCTGAAAATAATGCTGAGTTTCTCATCCTTGCAAGATTTATTCCTGGGTAAACACCAGATTATCTTGGTAGGAGGGCTCTCCTCCATGTCCTAGTCACACCCTGCTCCCTCCACCTTAACCCTCCCATAGCTCCCCACTTACAGTGGTCCTCCCTGGCAATGTGGGGCTACCACTATCCTGGGCATTGTCCCATGCTCGGGTGATCTCGGTGCCCCATTATCAAACATAACTGCTTTCTGGCCCATCCTCTCAGAATTTTACCATTTCATCCCTGGGAGAACAGTATCCCTAAGCCGATGACATAAGCGCCATTTACAGACGTTAGGTTAATGTATGACCTCCTGCCCCGAGGACATTTGTGTTTTAATAGAGAACAGAGCCCCCACTATACAATGTATTAAGTCAAGGATAGCAAACTAATGGTTGGGTTGTAAACCAGCTCCCTGCAGGTGGGTATGGGGGATGCATTTGAATTCAGTTCCCCCACCATTGCCCTTTCGCCTCTACTGTCATCAGTGCCCTCAGAATACACTCTGCCTCCCATAATTCCCTATCCTGGCAGTCAAGTTCGAGCCTGGGCCCAGAAGTCAAGGACAACAGCACTCTTGGCAACTGTTCTTCCCCACGATTAGGTGGGACTCAGCATGAACCGCTGTGTTATCTTCTCTGACTCAGGGGTGCCCACTACTGGGCTTCTTCATTGTTCCCCAGGCTCCCTGGATGTCAGCCTCCCTGCCTTCCCACTAACAGCAGCTAAAATTTATTGACCACTTGCTATGTGTCACGTTCTACAGTAAATGTTTGCACTCATGCAATCCTCACCACCCTGTGACACTGAAATTATACATCAGAATGGAATATCCAGCTGAATATCAATCCTGGATACGGGTCCAACTAATATTCCCATTTTAAAGATGAAGAAATATTCTTTTATTAAACTATTTTTATATGGCATATAGCTTCTACTGTATGCCAGTCACTGTCACAGGCCCTAGGGATAGCCCTGTGACCAGAACACAAAAATGCAGCCCTCAGAGATCTTCCAATACCGGGAAGGTTAATAAAGATAACTTGTAGGAAGACTTTTGGCAGAGATCCAAAAATCAGACAAGACAGTTAGCTACCTCCCCTGCCAGGCCTTCCCTTTTGCAGGTGATAGCTGCTTATCAACTTTGGTAGAGTGATCAGACTTAGAGTCCGCGGACTGGTGGCCCACCTTCTCTCATATATAGCATCAACTCCAGCTTTATTTGCATCACCATGGGCTCTAAGGAGCCAAGTTTTTAAATCTCATCTGTCTCATAAAGGCAGCTGTTCGAGGAAGTGGGCTGGGACAATGGCAGAAGACTGACCACATAGTTCTATCTGAACCAGCCCCATGGACAGAGGAGAGTTCAATTTCCAACATGGAAACTTCTTAGAAGTTATAAAGTCACTTAGAGCTTAAAACAAAAAAGTATGCTTTGCACTGGAAACTTCTAGCTACATGTTAGAATTCACTAAAGACAAAAACCTTAACTTAGTTTTTAAAAAGAAATCAACTTCTCTTTTATGAATATGGAACAAAGTAAATTAGGATCTTGATCTCAAGGGTACTCTATTTATAAAGAAATTTTCTACCATTAGCATCTTGACAGGACTTATGTAGCCAGCTGTGAAGAGAAGCATTGTGTTTCTAAACTTGACCCCCAGGCTCTTGCCATAAAAATGTCCCTTTGGACTTTGAAAGCCTACTATGCCAGAGAGAAGATGCAGCAGAGAGAAAAATCCAATAACTGAAGCAGTGTATACCGTAACTGCTGGGACAGTGGGACAATTCTAAACAAGGTTGGCTGCTTTGGGGTTGCCAGTGAATGACCAATAATTTGCAGACAATTTTCTAGATGATGATGCAGGGCTGGGGGTGGTACGAAGGTCACCACAACAATGCAAACATCATGCTTCTATTATTGCCCTGTCGCCCTTGTGAGACCTTCTTCCCCTTTCCTTATCTAGATATATTTTCTGATTTAAAAAAATATATGCTTAGGATGAAACTGCAAACATTACAAAACTAACCGAGTGGAAAAGGACAGTTCCTCATTGTGTGACTATACTTTCTGTCTTATTTTACATTTGCTGTCTTATTAGTAGCACATCCTTCCTCCCAAAGTCATTCCTGTTTGGATGACAAATGGCATGTCACCTTATTCATAACCTGTACCCTAGACTTCACTATGGTTACCTCTTTAGTTTTATGTTTTGTTTTGTTTTTTGAGAGAGAGAGAGAGAGAGAGAGAGAGAGCATGCACACATGAGTGTGGGGGAGCGGCAGAGGGAGAGAGAGAATCCTAAGCAGGCGCCACGCTGAGTATGGAGCTCAAGGTGGGGCTCAATCTTACAACCTTGAGATCATGATCTGAGCCAAAATCAAGAGTCAGACATTTAACCTACTGAGCCACCCAGGCACCCCTCTTTTAGTGCATTTCTAAAATATACTTTCACCCACTAATTACAAGAGCTCTGAAAAGCATATCACATGTGTTCAGAACATGATCCTCACAGTTCTTAAATGATGCCCAACATTTTCCTCTTTCTGAGATGAATTTGTGACGCTTGCAGCATCCCACAGAGCTTTTATGAAAGCACACCTGCAATCCCTCTGCTGCCTCCACAGGCACTGGGTCACTACCGTCTAATGTCAAAACAGTCAGTTCCACCTGCACTGATGATGCTATAATGTGATAGCTCTAGTGAGGCATTTGCACCCAAACTGCCAAAGCTGCCAATGAGCCAACACTTTCAGCAACACCAAGTCACAGTGATTTTCATTACCGCAGGGTACCCCCTTCATGGCCTACTTTGTCAATGCAGTGGGGAAGCATGCTACATGTCTTTATAAACTCTAATGAAAACAACACTGTTGGTGTTCATCCTTGGGCTGTCTTCTTGGGAGGCTTCAGGCACAATTCCATGGGGGACCATCCAAGGGCAGTATCCTTGTACATCTTACTCTCCAGACCCTGACACGAATCTTCCACCATGCTGGGGGGATTTGGCTCTCAGTCTAGGTGAGTTGTATCCCAGGAGGTGGCTTGGTCTTCATTAAGACAGAATTCTGGGGGTGTCTGGGTAGTATAGTCAGTTGGGCAACTGACTCTTGTTTTCCACTTGGGTCATGATCTTGGAGTCCTACGGTTGAGCCCTGCATCAGACTATGTATTCTGTGCGGAGCCTGCTTGATGTTCCCTCTCCCTCTGCCTCTCTCTCTTTCTCAAACAAATAAATAAATCTTTAAAAAAAAAAAGACATAATTCTGCTTGCGCTATGCAGGCATGTTTGAGTTACAGTATAATCTCATTTGCCGTATGCAATCATTTCTTAATCTATTTATATCCTTTGTACCCATTCTCTTTATCTTCTGCCTCACTTTTTCCTCCCTTATCCACATTTTCTTGACAGTTTGTAAGTAGCGTAATGTTTCTTCATTTTCTTAATTCTTATAGTTTATTTTTTTATAGTCGTGGAAGGAAGTAGGGGAAAAAAATCCTTCTTGTGTGGAATGATCTCTTTTCGATTGTAAATTTCTTAAGAACAGGACCATGTTGTAGCATGGAGTGCCTTGTGCATGTGAATCCTTAATAACTGCTGTTCTGACTCAGAAAATAAAGCTCAGGATTTATAATAAGTCCTTCATACTATTAACTTTTTGATAGAACATAAATATAGATGTCAAGATATTAAAAATATTGGGTGGGTTTAGGAATTAGAGATTTTTTTTTCAAGGCATCCAGCAGCTAACCTTTCCCCAAAAGGAAAGAAAGTAGACAGGAACAGGATTTTTGTCTCTTCAGCATCTGCTAACAGAAAACCTACTCTTCATTAGGGCTGCTTATGTGAATGTATGTTAAGAAGCAAACCATATTTGAATAACTTCAGTTTCAGTAGTTTTCCACTTCTTAACATTTTTCTGCCCTAGTGTTCCAGACGTTTCTCTTGTCAGTTAGCCAGTAGCTGGCTGTTGCATCCTGATGATATATTCAAACATAAGGATTCAGTGTAAGGTCAACAAAAAGGCTCTCTCAGATCTGGAGGGAGCTTGCACAGCCTGCCTGCATTCCTGCACACTACAGCTCCACATTTCCTAAGACCTGGGCTTTGTTTGTCAAATGGGACAAGTTATAATTTTAAGCAGCCTTAAATTGTACTGCAGCGTTTTTTATGAAGCAACTGAAATTCTGTGCTAATTAGGAATATTTATATCATGGGGATATTTTGCAGAGTGGAATATTTAAAAACCAAATTTTACTGAGATCTCACCATAACACTCTCCTTAGCCTTCCCACTGTGGGACCTCCTTTGGCGTGTGAGTGGCTTCTAATAAGTTCCCTTTAATGCTTCAGGAATAACAACCCTCGAGTAGCACCTAAGACGCCCCTGTTGATTCAGCCTTTCAGCCTAGAGTTTTGGAAAGGGCTCAGAACAACAAATAAAAATAAGCCTTGGAATGATTACATTTCAAACTAACATTTTGTTCACTGACGAATTATTAAATACCTTATTTTAAAAGGTTTTAAATTTTGCTGAATGTAAGTCATTATTTGATTAATTTATGGACCTGAAATAGTCCTATCAGAGAAAAATAATCTGATCTACTGACTGCTTTAACTTTCCCTGAAATTTAATGTCTCTTGCTTTATATATTATCATACCCCCTCTTTTTAGTTACTGACCACATGAAAGAATATAGTATTTATATAGATTATATAATTGATCTAAAGTAGATTTGACTTGAATAAAATTTTAGCCAGGCAATGTGTTAAGCTGATGGGATACTAAATAAAGCAGAAAGAGGTAACTGTACAAACTATTATATAAAATGTGTAAGCTCTAAGATAATGAACATACAGGATGGCACAGGAGTGCATAGTGGGGACACAATGATTGCTCACTACATGTCTGTGGGAGTCAGGGAGACGTATCAGGCAGAGAACACACATATTCAATGATAACGTAGTTTTCCACAGCTATTGCAAGCTTTGGTCATGGTGGAGGGAGAAAGAGATGTGATATTTTAAAATCCTGAATTAGAAGTACAAGAAAAATTTCCCTATAAATAATTAGTTGTACTGGACTTTTTTTTCCTTTGGCACTTAATACATAATTATATTAAAAATGCAAATGCATACACATATGTCATATTATCCTCCCCTACATAGATGACATCAAACTGGATGACAGAGTGGAAATAATGGATGACAAAATTAAAACTGAAATTTATCATTTTAGTCTGACAAGATGAAGTTATCTCTTCCTGTGGAAAACAAAATGATATTCATCAGGGATACAAGTAAAGGCTTAAATTTAGATTAGAAAGTGGAAGCTGAGGAAAACCTGGTTTGCAGAACAGATGGGCCTCCTACACACCAATAGACTAAAATATGAAAAACATATTTTCATTCTGGGAGTCACTTATAAAGAAGGATAGTAACAACTGACCTGTATTCGAGGGAGGGTGGGAAGTCAGGAGCGATTGATGAAAGTGATTTGACACAACCGCCCTTTCCTGAGTGCCTGCTTTGTGCCCCGCCTGAGGGTATGAAAATGAAGACACTTCCCTCCTGTGAAACCAATCACTGTCCACTGGGGAAGGGTGACACATACATGAATCACGGCAATAAATTCTATACAATGCTTACTTACAAAGTGCTAAGGCAACACAGAGAGGAAAATCAATTCTATCTGGGGTATGAAGGACCTACCAAGACAAAAGAACATGAGTTTGGTCTGGAAGACTGGTGTTTGAATTTGCTCCGTGGTAACAGAGGGCAGGGAAAGCAGGGTATACATAAGGACTTGGCAGGTGGGAGAAAGTGAGAGGTTAATTGTAACTCTTCTATCATCTGGAATAGTCAGCAATGAAGTGGATCGCTTCAAGATTCAGGACCTTCTGGAGGCTGGAGGGATCACACAGACAATAGAGACTCTATAACAGTCAGTAAAAGATTCTAAACTGTTTTTAGTCACATAAGCATTACGGATTTTGCAGTTTGTCATTTTATCGTTTTGGTACCAGGAAGCTCAAAGGCAAAATTTTAACCTACCTCTGGTGAGTGTACAAGACTTATAATACACCAGTTGCATATTACAAGTTACCTTACCTGTTTTCTCCTTGCTTAACACAGTAAGTTCTATTACTGAATAGTAATATATTATATTTTTCTACATTTATGTTATATTATATATTTTGATAAGCCATATGTATCCTTTTGATTAACAGACTGATATATAAATAAATAGGTAAGGTATGAAGTTATTCTAGAGTCACTTTCCTTTTTCAGTTAATTTAGAGGTATGAAAACATCATGAATTTCCTTTCCACCACTGAATTGTTTCAAAATACTTAAAGACACAAAATGTAAATCAAAACCACAGTGAGATACCATTTCACACTCCTTAAAATGGCTACAATAAAAAAGACAATATCAAGTGTTGGTGAGGATGTGGGGAAATTAGAAGCCTCAGACATTGTTGGAGGGGACATAAAATGGTGAAGCTACTTAGGAAAACTATTTGGTATCTTCTCAAAAAATTACACATAGAGTTACTATATGATCCAGCACCACTCATAAGGGTAAACACAAGAGAACTGAAAACATATGCCCATACAATTGACAAGGATGCAGAGAAAGGGAAACCCTCTTACACTGTTAATGCAAAGTACTACAGCCACTCTGGATAACAGTATGGAGGTTCCTCAAAAAGTTGAAAAGAAACTACCCTACCATCCAGCAATTGCACAACTAGTTATTTACCCAAAGGGTACCAAATACAGATTTGAAGGAGTACATGCACCCCGATGTTCATAGCAGCATTGTCTATAATAGCCAAATTATGGAAACAGCCCAAATGTCCATCGACCATTGAATGGGTAAAAAGCACGTGGTATATATATATATATACCATGTGTTTATATATATAGATATATATATATGTATATACACATATATATATATATATATATATATATATATATATATGTAACTCAGCCATCAAAAAGAATAAAGTCTTGCCATTTGAGATGGAGCTAGAGAGTATGATGCTAGGCAGACTAAGTCTGTCAGAGAAAGACAAATACTATATGATTTCATTTACATGTGGACTTTAAGAAACAAAACAAACAAGCCTAGGGAAAAAAAGAGAGAGGCAAACCAAGAAACAGGCTCTTAATGCTCGAGAATATACTGATGGTTACCAGAGGGGAGATGATGGGTGAAATTTCACCCACCCAGAAAGGACGGGTGAAATAGGTGATGGAGACTAAGAAGTGCACTTGTGAAAAACACAGGAAGTATTGAATCACTATTTGTACACCTGAAACTAATATTACACTGTATGTTAACTAACTGGAATTTAAATAAAAACTTTAAAAAATATGCCTACACAGCCCCGAGACCCTGGCAGGCGGAGCGATGGCGGGCCGCGAAGAGCTGAGTGTGCGCGGCTTCCAGGAGTTCAGCCGGCCGTGCTGCCGCACCGCGACAAGACCATCTTCGCCTACTTCACCGGCTCCAAGGACACGGGCGGGTAGAGCTGGTGCCCCGACTGCGTGCAGGCTGAACCGGTCGTTCGAGAGGGGCTGAAGCACATGAGTGAGGGGTGTGTGTTCATCTACACCAGGTGGGAGAGAAACCTTATTGGAAAGATCCAAATAATGACTTCAGAAAAAATCTGAAAGTGACAGCAATCCCTACACTACTTAAATATGGAACACCCCCAAAACTGGTGGAATCTGAGTGTCTTCAGGCCAACCTCATGGAGATGTTGTTCTCTGAAGATTAAGATTTGATGATGGCAACTGTGTCTTGATGTCCTGATTTGCTCTAGTATGAAGGCAACTGCATACCTGCTTTGAATTCATGTTAGCAATAAAGAAATGATGTGAAACAAACTGGTTCCTGCTCAGCAGGAAGCCTGCTTCTCCCTCTCCCGCTCCCCCTACTTCTGTTCCCTCTCTCGCTGTGTCTCTGTCAAATAAATGAACATAATCTTTAAAAAAAAAAAAAATGCCTACACAAAAACTTGTACACAAATGTTTATGGCAGCATTATTCATAATAGCTCAAGGCATCCATTAACTGATGAATAGATAAGCAAAATGTGGTATATCCATACAGTATGCTATTATTTAGCTACAACAAAGAGTGAAATCCTGATACATGTTAAAACATGGATGAACCTAGAAATCATTATGCTAGCTGAAAGAAGTCAGACATAAAAGTCACATGTATGATTCCATTTATATGAAATAGCCAGAGAAAGCAAATCTATATGGATAGAAATAGTTTAGTAGTTGTTAAGAGAATGAGAGTGGGGTGGGAAGGAATGAGGTGTGCCTGCTAATAGATCAGGGTTTCTTTTTAATGATTTTATTTATTTATTTATTTATTTGAGAGAGAGAAAGAGGGAAAGAGAGAGAGAATGAGCAGGGGGAGGGGCAAAGAGAGAGGGAGAAGCAGACTCCACACTGAGCTGGGAGCAGACACAGGACTCCATCCCAGGACCCTGGGATCATGACCTGAGCCGAAGTCAGATGCTTAACAGACTGAGTCACCCAGGGGCCTGAGGGTTTCTATCTAGCATGGTAAAATATTCTAGAATTAGGTAGTTGTGAGGTTGTTTAACTTTGTGAAATATCAAAATCCACGGAACATTTTAAAAGGGAGAATTATATGGTATGTAAATTATATCTCAATAAAAAATATTGAAAGAATTAGTCGGGCAGGTAGAATGTGTAGGAGATCAATTAATTATATATTCCTGCAAAAAACTTTGTTTGATACTTTCAGGTACTTTCTTTTGTAACTTTAAGAACTTCACTAAAAAAAACCATTTTCCTCAGTTCTGAAATTTATACAATTTGTTATTTGGAAGAAATGGATACTTACCAACTCTTTTTTTTCCCTTATTAATCATAAATTGTCTTTTGAATTGAGTATTAAGACTATTAATAGTTAATTCCTAATTAATTAGATCTAATAAATATTTATTTTGAAATCTAATATCCATCTTTATTTAGACTATAAAACCATTTTAATAATAAACAAAATTATCAAACACTGTTTTTCGTATTCCCTAGCTAGATGCTAACATGACATTCACCACACCTGAAGGAAGTATTTCTTACAAGCCTATTCCCAGCACAAAGGAAAAGGCTGCTTGAAACTTTCCAAGCTCCAATAAGTTTTATGGAATAAAATTACTTCATTCTTAAAAGATGTGACTGTCCTCTCCCCTGTACTGTAATTATTCTTTCCTATGAAGCAAGTTCTTAACATGTTTAAGACAACATAAGTTTAGATATCTTAGGCTTGGGTTTGTTTTTTTTAATCTTGTAAAATCAGTTGGGATATGGTTGAGCCCTGTCTTACTCACATTTCCCAGTCACCTGGATTAATTGATGTGAACAACAACAATGGTGCTTTGAAGCCCTCAGGTACAACAGTGGAAATGATCACATTTCTTAGTTAATGAATGAATTTCTCTTTCATAAAGCTTTGTTTGTGCAAATAAATAGAGTATTACCTTGATTAGTGAATTCCCTGGGAAGTAAAGTCCTTCTAAGAAGTCATTTGTGTTAAAAACCTAAACAAACAAAATCAGAAGGGATGGGAAGGTAAGCTGCCTGAGAAGCCAGTGTGCTTAGCTTCTCCAGTGGCGGCTCCACTGAAAGGCAACAGGACCAGCCTGGGGGAACAGGAGCCTTTTGAAGTCACACCTCTGCCTGCCCATGACGCCTCCACCTGCTGCACTGTCTCCCTCTCCGTGTTGCTGTCACAAACAGGTTCTAAGCAAGAGACAATCTATACCCTTTTCCTGCCTGGTAACTGCTGAGCTGATTCAATTATGAAAGTCTTGAGCTAGAGGACTAACTCTAAGTTAAGCTTTAACCTCTAGTTATGAAATTAAGGCCCTATTCTTTCATTAAAAAGTAAAATTAAAAGAATCTGAGACCTGGGCAAACCACTCAGTGGCCTCAAAGAGGGGTCTGTTGGGCAGACCAGCCTGGCATCTGGCTGTTTCTGAATTAGATTTCTGGGGACAAAGACAATGCAGGCAGGGCGGTCTGTTTCCTACGGAGAGTCCTAAAAAGCTAGCTCTCAAAGCTGTTTTTTCTTTTTTTTAAGTTTTTACTTATTTATTTGTATGAGGGAGAGAGCACACAAGAGAGCAAAGAGCACAAGGGTGGGTGGCGTGGGCAGGGGGAGAGGGAGAAGCAGGCTCCCGCTGAGACGGAAGCCTGATTTGATTCAGGGATCCATCACAGGTCCTGAGATCATGTCCTAAGCTGAAGGCAGATGCTTAACAGGCACCTCTACTAGCTCTTCTAGTTTTGAGTTCTGGAGCCCAGTGAAGTTTCCACAACACCTTTATAAGAGGAGGTATGCAAGTGGGAGGAATGGTTAGGGGTTTGCCTTGAAGTTGTGTTTGCCAAACACTTCCTAAAGCCTGAGAAACATGAGTTGTCCCTACCAAAAACTAGGGGATGGGGCGCCTGGTGGCTCAGTGGGTTAAAGCCTCTGCCTTCAGCTCAGGTCATGATCCCAGGGTCCTGGGATGGAGCCCCGCATCCGGCTCTCTGCTCAGCGGGGAGCTTGGTTCCTCCTCTCTCTGCCTGCCTCTCTGCCTACTTGTGATCTCTGTCTGTCAAATAAATAAATAAAAATAAAAAAAAATAAAAACTAGGGGAGAGGCTGGTGGAGCAGAGGGTCATACTGCCACTGCCACTCTTGTGTATCTTGTCACCAGTTTAATCCAGGATCACCCTGTCCCTACTTGGGTCCACTAGTGGGTTTCTTCTCTAAGCCACGTCTCTTCCTCCACTGAGCACTATTGGTCCCTTACTCATTTCCTTAGCTTTACTTAACCCAATGTTTCAAAAAGCACCTTCGGCAGTGGGGAGGGTGCCTGGGTGGCTCAGTCTGTTAAGCATCCCACTCTCGGTTCCGCTCAAGTCATGATCTCATGGTCCTGAGATGGAGCAGCATCAGGCTCAGGGCTCAGCAGGAAGTCTGTTCCAGAGTTTCTCTCACTCTCCTTCCCAGTCTGCCCTTCCCCTGGGCTTGAACTCTGGTGTGCTCTCTCTCTCAGATAGATGGATAGATAGATAGATAGATAGATAGATAGATAAATAAATAAAATCCTTTAAAAAAAAAAAGCACCTCAAAAACCTCTAACATCCAAACCACCAGAATGGAGGTTCCTGACCACCTCTCTGGCCATCAAACTCATCTTTAAAAGTAAGGCCAGAAATCCTCATATTTAATAAACTCCTCGAGTGATGCTTATGCTTAAGTATACTCAATTTTAAAAATTCTTAGCATCCATTGCTACCTCTGACAAATATTGCATATTTTGAAGATCATCTGCTTTTTTTTTTAAAGCTTTTATTTATTTATTTTACAGACAGAGATCACAAGTAGGCAGAGAGGCAGGCAGAGAGAGAGAAGCAAGCAGGCTCCCTGCTGAGCAGAAAGCCTGATGTAGGGCTTGATCCCAGGACCCTGGGACCATGACCTGAGCTGAAGGCAGAGGCTTTAACCCACTGAGACACCCAGGCTCCCCAAGATCACCTGCTTTTATTTTAGTTAACACTGAATTAGGTTTCATTATAACTTGCTTATCTTCAAACATATCCTATACCTCATATGTTAATTCAACTTGGTTCTAATGAAGCAAGTATTAGAACACATTTTCTCTATTTATATAGGTATGACTGTATTCAAGTGACCCCTGGTCTGTTACTGAATTATCCCTACCTGGGGAGAAAAAACTATAGAGTGGATCAATAGTGTAAAATTAAAAAAAAAAAAATAGTGGTATTAGACAACCCTTTGTAGATGTTAACTCACTACTGATTTCTAGAAATTGTACTATATCTTTATACAATCCCTGGAAATTTAGGTGCTTGCAAATAATGCATATTTGGGGATACCTATGAATATTTGAAATCCCTCTTCTTAAATCACTGCTGAAAAAGGCTTATTTTTTCAGAGAAATTTATATGTATAGGGGAAGAAAATGTGTACTTTTAGCTATAACAGCCTGGATAGAAAAAAATTTTGCAGTTGGTTTCTAGTGTAGACTAAAAATTATATTTTAGAGAACATTTTTAAAAATGCATTTGTAATGCTAGAAAAATTTCCTCTCCAAAAGTGTCAACGTAACATTTTAAACTAGGGCAGGCGTATTCATTACCTGAATTTGTATAAAATGCAACCCAGGCAATTGAGATTTTTCTTTTTCTACAAGACATTTAAATTAAATATCATGAGAAAAAAATGTCCCTATAAACATGATGATAACTTCATGAAGAATTAAAATCTATAATCACAGCTAGAAATACAGATCAGATTAATTAGCGATGGGATGAACTATGTTCACTATCTCTCACATCTAGCCCTTCATCAAAGGGCAAAAATGCAATCATTTGAAAGATGTGTTTCTCAGGAAAACCATAAAGTTATATCTGCAATAAAAAGTGGTGGGCTTATATGTGTTCACTTGGGAGAAGATGGTTGACATCAGTCATTTACCATCTCTTTCTGACCTATTTCTGGGACACACAAAACATGAATCTAGAGGGATATGTATTGAAACGACATATAGGGTAACATAAAGGATAGCAGAGGAGAGGATGTATAGCAAGGAAGAGGAAGAAAGATGACATCTGGAATATAAAGAAATCTATATAGTTAGAGGATTCAGACTGGTCTGTAGAGTGCTTAACAGAAAATGATGTAAAGGGAGAGGGGGAATCAATGAGGAATTGGCCATTGACAGAAGCATACTTTGAGAGAACAAAATGGAGAACAGAAGAAATTCAGGAAGCCGGTTTTTAAAAAACAGAATTGTGAAGAATGAGATTGTGGTGGGAATACTTCTAAAAGAAAGATCCTCTACCGTTTCCAATAGCTGAACATAGATGTGGCAGATAGAATAATGGACCCTCAAAGCTGTCCATCATCTAATCCTTAGAACCTTATCCTGTATCGATCTAATCATATGAGTCCTTAAAAGCAGAGGACCATTTCCAACGAGACAGAATCAGACAGTAAGAGAAAATACTTGACCCAATATTGCTGGCTTTGAAGATGGAGGAAGCATACCATGAGCAATGGGGGCAGCCTCTAGAAGCTGGAAAAGGCAAGGAAATGGATTTTTCTTTAAAGCCTCCAGAAAGAAACACAGCCACACACCACCTTGATTTTAGCCCAAAGAGACCAATGTCAGATTTCTGAGCTATAGAACTATAAGATAGTACATTTGTGTTTTTCAAGTTTCTGGTAATTTGTTACAGTGGCAGTAGAAAATCAATACACTAGACCACAGGAATGACCATGGCACCAAAATTGCTAGCTGCTCTTTCTATATGATGAAATAATGAAATGACCAATCAACTGCTTTGATACAAGTCCTCAACCCTGCTCAACTTCACACATCAAAATCCATTTGGTATGCTTCAGTAGTATCAAAGGAGCATTTTCATGAATGCTATTGAATAAGTTCCCTCCAGCAATATAGTCAACAAGGACAAACATAAGATACCTGCAACTCTTCAATTAGTTATCAATCCAGTAGAAGAGCATATTTCTAAAAGGAAAATATGAGTCTCTTTCTAATCATAATTTAGAGTGGCCTCCAAGAGCTCTTGCCATGTTATCCAAATGTACAACCTATCAATTAGATCTGAATTGTCAGCAGCCATAAAGAAACTGAATTTGAAACAGTATATCACAAAGCGGACATGAATGCATAGAAATGCACTCATGCTTTAAGAGCAATATCATTAGTTGATTAATATACAGAGCATTATTTGTGTCATTTAAACTTAAGGCTGCCCATTAGCTTAATCTTTTATCTGAATGAGTCCTGTAAGACAGGCTTAGCCTGAAAAGAGGATGCAAAAAAAAAATATGGCATTAGTTTGCATCATGCCTTTTCAATTTCCACCAGTGATAATAGTGAGTTGTAGAAGGTTAAAGAAAAGAGATTGGGAATCATAAGAGATGAGAGAGGAGAGGAAGAGCAGTGATGAAGAAGAGATGGAAGAGGAAGAGAGACAAGAAATATTCAGTGGGGAGAAGGAGACTGCAGTTTACTCTCCAGGGCTAAAAATATCCTTACATACTTTATTTCTTTGATCCTCCCAACAGCCTTATGAATTAGCAAAAAATTGTTATTATTATCATTTGAGATAAATGGATCTCAGGCTATAAGCTAGTTGGGATTCAAGTCAGGTATTACAATTCTAACATTCTTTCCAAGATGACATTCAACATCTTTATGTCCAAAAAATTGATTTTTTTTTAAAAGGAAGAAGATAGACAGTCATATTTCTAATCCAGGTCCATGGCCCTATTTGAGTGATGTTTCCATTCAACTACTCTACTGTACTCACCCCATGACGACTGGCCCCAGGAAAGAGTAGTTAACTTTGGTTTTCCTTATACCCATTCTTCTTTCCCCCTTCCACTGCCAAATGACCCCAATGTGACATAAAGCACCTCCCACCCTAGCTGCTTCTCTCATCAACCCCAACTCATCAATAAACAAATGGACAGACAGCTCCTGGGACACCTGTGCCACTCTGTAAGGGCTCTCAATCCAGTGTCCATCTGTGAATTTGCCACATTTCAGTCTAGAACATATTCCTGGCCCTCTTACTTCTCTGACTTTCAAACATACCTGGAAAATATTTTCCCCCTAACTAGTCCTCTTGAACAAGGGCTTTCTTTCTCCTAACCAGGACCCAGCCCCATTCAAATGGCACAGTAGATGCACTAGAGATTGATTTATACTAAATTTAGCCAGAGTCTGATAAAAGCTGGGAAAAATTCTACACGTATCCAGGAGAACCAAGTGTAGTGATAAAGCCAGAAAATGGGTGGCCAGGAAGACTGTAGCAAGCCACCCACCCCCAGTCACCTTGAGTCACTTCAGTCACTGAAACATCTTTTCCAGAACCTGTAGCAGGTGGAATTGGAGAGGAAGGTAGTCAAGTAAGGAGGAACCTTCAAGATATCTCAACCTCTTTCCTTAATTAGCTCAGTATGAATGATAGTGAAAACCTCTCACATTTGTAGAGCTTCACTGTTTATAAAAGGGCTTTCATACATATTATTTCATCATTGTCTCCATTTGCTCATGAAACCCTGTAGGTCAGACTCACCTGAGGTACCTTAACCTGATTAGCCCAGAGTTAATACTGGAACACAGGTTTTCTGGCTCCCAGGCCCCAGGCTTTCCTCTGTACTGTAGGTCCATGGCCCTATTTGAGTGATGTGTTATCCCTTCAGTGACACAAGGAAATGTGTAAAAGAAAATAGAAATGTGGGATATGAAGAATAATAGAATGGTACTAACAGACACCTTTCTAAGACTTTTCAATAGACTTGTTTAATGTTATGTACAGATTTCTTCCCACTAAAATCATGATACTAGGTTTAAAAAATAAAAGCAGGCATTTTATGGACTGTTATGGGTTGAATGTTTGCTTCCCTCAAAATTGGTTAAGTTGAAATCCTAGTCCCCAGTGTAATGGTATTTGGAGGTGGAACATTGGGGAGATAATGAGGTTTACATTCTGTCATTATTATGGTATCCTCATGATGGGATTAGTGCCCATGGGAGAATAGAAAACTCTCTCCACCCCCATGCAAGCCATAGGAGCACACTGCAAGAGATAGCAGGCTGTCTGTAGGCCAGGAAGCAGGATCAGGAACTGAATCTGGGGCTACCTTGATCTTGAACCTCCCAGGCCCCAGAACTGAGTCTATGGATTTTGTTATAGCAGCCCAAGCAGATGAAGACATTGACTACTATGCAATATCTTCAAACTACTCATCAATTTAAAACAAAATTTGTAGATCAAAAGCAAAGCACATGCTGTAGACGCAAGTAAACCCATATTTTTTCTCAACTCTATTTTATAATTCTAATATATTTCACTATTTAAAAATGTATAATTTCACTATTTTCAGTATTCCTCCAGATCCAGATTTCCTATCTTTGGCACTTTGGATCAGATAATTCTTTGTTGCCTGGGGTTGTCCCGTGCATTGTAAAATGTTTAGTAGCCTCTCTGTCCTCTCTACTCACTAAATACCCATAATTATTCCACACAACCGTCATGACAATAAAAATTGTGTTCAGATATTGTCAAATATCTCCTGGGGGAAAACTGACCCCTGTTGAGAATCTCAGCTCTAGAAACTAATGTGTGGGTACCTCCTGAAATAATTACCTTATCTGCACATCTTTTTTATTCTTTTACATTGTGCGTGGTTAAAAGACAGCAAGAATAGTGTATTTTGTTTCAACAACAAAGGCAGTGTAATTTTATGTGCATTGTAAGAAGGATGATAGAAATGGATGTATGAGAAGGATGGCAAAAAGGATGAACTCAATATAAAAAGTGTGGAGCAACTTGGAGTTTTCGTATGAATAGAAATGTGAAGACCATGGCATGGGTTGCATGTTCCACTTGCTGCCTTCCACCATTCCCAATAACCACGGTAGAACTGTAAGTTTATCTTCTTCTTTTCCCTTCCTGTAGATACTTTTTGTTTTGGGAAAAGTATGGGTGCTAGACCTACTTACTTCTGAGAAAAAGTATGACAATTAAATTAAGTGTTGAGATATTGCTATTTGGGATAATCCCTAACTTGAGGGTGAAAACTCATTACATTGGACTGTATTATTATATAAGAAAGCAAAATAAATATAAACATATACAAAAGCCCAACAGGTCTTTACAATCTAATAAACTTTAACATTAATTAAAAACAAAAAACAAAAACTCTATTCATTCCAGGAGAACACTTTTGAGATATTTTTTAAAACAAAAATATCCACTTAACCTGATTTCATAAGTACTAAGAACAGGGCTCAGGGTCCAGTGAGATTCTTGTATCTATGAACCACTTCTTCAGGAGGTAGAAGGCAGAAAGACCAAGTTATCCGTATGGTTTCTTCCATTATACTTTCACATTCCACTCAACTTTTGTTGACTGGTACTCGCTGTGAAGATCAGTTACAAAGGACTGCGTTCATTGGCTTTTCATTCGATATTTTAAAAAGGCTAATGCTGCAGTGGAATACTTGTAACGCTGTACCAGTGACCACCACAGAAACTTTCACTGTAATTTAGGAGCACAATTTAATCCATGAATCAGGGTGACCCATCATCTCAGCTTGCATAGGACTCTCCTGGTTTGATCATTGAAAGCCCAACATCCCAAGAAACCCCCCAGCCTTGGGCGAGCCTAAACAATGGGCCGTCTTAGCTGAGCTTTGAGTTTTTGAGAGAGGATTTATTGAAATTAACTTTTAAAAAAAGCAAAAGTTTTCCAAGAGTTGGAAAGATAAGGTCAAGAATAGTCTCTAAATCTACTTTTAAGGGGAAAAAAAAATCCTTCTAACAATCAAGTAGCACTTAGCATTTGGAATATGCATTTCACTAGCCTATATGACTTCCAGGTATTTGCTGCTATATTTGTGAACATGAGCATTTCCAAGGGCAAGAGAACAATCTGTCTCAGAGTGCTTCATTTAAGCAAGGACACACCGCCAGGTTGAAAGGAAATGAAGGCCACACTGTCTATGGGGGGATCCTGCAATTATTCCCCTGCAAATTTAATTCAAACAGGTATTGAGATCTGAAACATGGAGATATCCACAAATTAGAGGCTACTTGGTTTTTAAAAAGGAAAGAAAAGAAATCCAGGCCACAAAGAACCATCTCAAAGCAGCAATAGCGGTTCCTTTTCATGTTCATCACTGTATTCCTAGGAACATGTTTTGAAAGTCTATACTGGGAATAAAATTTCTTGAGATGGTCTTCATACGAAAAATGCATATCATAAATTTTAAAATTTTAAATTACCGTCTTCAAGTCAATTTTATTTAAAAAATAGCATATGTGTGTAAAATGTGTAAAATCAGTGCTATTCCAATCTTTGATTTTTAAAATTATTAGTTATACAAATATGCCATTCAACTAGTTTACTGATGATTCCTTTAGAAAATGCAGTGTTATTTGAATTATCACTCAAAAATAGACCTCTTTAGAAAATCACCATCTTAAAACAAAAGGATTTATTAAGAGAAATCTCTATTGAAAAAATCTTATTTTTTTCAAGCAATTTAAGAATCTGCTTGACTTATAAGACTGATAACCTTCAGAATATTTATTATATGTTAATTATAGGATATGCTTATAGATTGTACCTGAGCCAGTTCATTACATGAGAAAGACTTCTGTGAGAAATCGTTATTTGGCCCATTACTTGGGTCCCAAACCAACTAATAAACAAAAATCTCCAACAGGAGAATCTTAAAGAGGAACTTGGTTCTGTAATGGAGTACAGACAGCTGTCACCAAAGATTGTGATACTACTTAAGAAAATTGGTCTAGAGTCGACCTGTTTTTTAGTCACTAGGTTCCAAATAAGCTATTTTGTTACTATAATTATTGTGGTTTAATAAACCTATTGTCAAAAGTGACTATGACCAAAGTGAATAGAAATATTTAAGCCCAAAAAGATTAAGGAAACTGAGTCATGATCAAAGCTCAACTACTGTTTTTCAAACTCTAGGGGCTGTTAGCACATGCCAACAGTTCAAAATATAGTTATAAGTCTTAGGAGTCACCAAAAAACTTTACCTTTTTTGGCACATACCTTGTAAGACCTCATTTCAAATGTAAGGGCCTTTAAATAAAACCCCCTGAATTTAAGATAGTATTGCAATTCCTTTTCAGTAATATAACTGGAGAATTCTTATATGTAGCCCACAACTTACTTTGGCTCCTACAGATCCTGCAAGACTTTGAAATTACTATATTCTGTATTCAATAACACTATCACTAGCGACCACCTCAAGACATATGTAATGATCATATTTTGATTCTTATCTCTCAAGCCCCAGTTACACAAAATGTTACAATCAGAAATGGATCAGAGACGCCCAGTGTAATATCACTAGTTTCAATTAATTACATGTACATAAAATGTGGCCCCATAGCCAATGGAGAGATTGATTAGAAAGCAATGAAGGTAAAAGGAGCTGGAGTTAACAGGAACACACACACCCTGAAAATATGACATCTTCAAAAAAAAATTTTTTTTTTTAAGATTAAAACATGGTATCAATGAAAGTGATCGGAAGTCACCCAAGGCCTGAAATGGTTTGTGGTTTAGGCAATTTTTTTCTTAATTGGCCACCAACTTCCTCACTGTGGTCTCCTTTCCTAGTTAAATGTTGGACTTCGGGAATGATGTAATTACAGCAGGAGCCTTCATTGCTCAGTGGAGACAAAAGGACCAGGACCGTAAACCCAGGCTGACAAGTGACTACCCCAGACAAACTGAAAAATCTGGTCCAGCTGTTTTTCTGGTCCAGCTGTTTTGCATATGTTTGACACTGACTGACTCTGAGAGTAAAAATATGACTTTCTGCTCCCACAAAGTTTAAGTGAAAAATGGCCTTTTTAAAAAAATTATTAAAAAGAGCATCAGAAGGCTTTCATACTCTGTATACATTTACTATAAAAGCTGAATCAAGCACACTGTGAGGGGGAAAATTGACTCCAACTGATAGCTAGTTTTAAAAAAAAAATAGGCAAACCAAACCATCTGAAAATACGGTTTGTCATGGAAACAGCATGCTAATAGGACTATATTCCAGGTACCTTTATAGTTTTCCAGGAAAGACTCGTTTTGCCACTAGAACGAAACGAAACAAAAGAATACACTGGCTTTCTACACGCTACACAATTTTAAATAAGTTGTTTCCTAAAAACAAAGCCAGATGGTGACTTAAAAATGTCTCTTAAGGCTATTTAAACCCAGTATTATAAAACCTTTCTGCATCAAATTTATAGTTACATTATTATAAGGACACACACAACAAGAATGCCTTATATTTATTTCTTGGATTGAGACTAATAATCTTAAATTTTTTCCTCAGAAATCATCTGATTGAAATCCCTAGAGAGGAGACATCTTTTAATTTGGCCTAAGAATTGTTTTTTTAAAACGTCTACACAATAAAACCTTCACATATCTACTATAGTAGATTAATGAAACAAAGGAAAAAGACTATAAAATTACAACTTGCTACTTAAAATTAAATGCTCTACTTTCAATTAGATTTAATTTTTTCATTTGCCTTAAAATAAATAGCGATAATTACTTAAAAGACAATTGCATTAATACCACAAAACCAATTCAATTGTATCAATGGTCTTCATTTTAGTTCCTTGTCATTTTACCACAAAATATTTTCATGGAAAATTTTAATATAAATATTTTTAGTCTGTAAAGGAATAAGAGACTTGTTTTCCAAAGGTATTTGAGGTTTTCCGTCTGGCATTTTCCATTTCTCATAACCTATGGAAACAATATTTCCATATTGTAAAATATATAAGTAAACTTTGCACCTCTATTTTATAAAAATTGTGTGTGTATACTTATATATATCTGTGTATATATGTATATATATACATGTCATCTACATATCTATATATGTATAAATTCTGACTAAGAGTAGACCAACTAGATAATTTCTCTGGAAAAGGATCCTTGAACAATATAAAAATGGGGACTTCCAAAGCAAACAACAAAAACAACCATATATACCCAACTACTGTTTAAAATGCTTATAAACACACAGTCAGTTAACCATTTATTGATTACCTATTCAAGGTTTTGGAATACCCAAGATTATGAAACAGACAGTACCTCAAAAAAATCATGACCAAGGTGGTGCCTGATGATTTAAATAAACCTCCATATTATAAAAAGTCATGTAAATTTACCCCTTGAAAGGAAAAAAAAAAAGCTTTAATATTAAAATTAGAGTTCTCTTTTTAATTATCCTCTTTAAGTAAAGAAATAATTTGGAAACTTCTATTTTATATTGTTACTGTCATGAAAGCAGATGCTGTCTAGGAACTTGGCAATGTCAGTCGCAACACTGCAAGTAGGACACTTCTTTAAGGGCTGGTCTGAATGTTTAAGAATAGACTATTTCATTGAATTCCTGAATTTTTATACTTTGGGACTGGCTATGAGACACTATAAAATGCAAAGATAGTTCAGACAGTTCCAGCTCTATTATTTTCAGGCACAAAAACCATATAATTTTGTACAAAACTTTGATTTTTTTATTTGTGAAATTAAAAATATGGTATTTTATATATATAAACTTCTATTCCTCTATAAATATAGATGATTTTGTGATAGTGAACAGAATAAATGCATACCAAATCCAAAGACCATTGTCATTTTACGGTATGAAAGACATAGATAAATTTAGGTCCTAAGTACTGGCATTTTGATAAACTCTTAAAATTTAAAACAATACAATCAAGAGGACTGTCTTCTTCCTCTTTTTCACAGAGAACTAAAGTGAATATTTTTAAATGGCTTTGAAAGATTTACATTTGACACATTTCTGTAAATCCAAAAAGGAGCACACAGGATTCAATGCAGGAGAAGGGCACACACTTTCCCTTTACCATGTGCATGCCCATATTTTGTTTATTTCAGGAGCTAACCCCATCAATTATTTCACCTCCTTTACCTCCCCAAATTTTACAAGCTTATTTTTAATGTGGATTGTTCTTCCCTCAGAATGTGTAGCTGAATAATCATCATAATAATATGCTGAAAGTGTACAACTTTTACATTTTAAAGTTTCTGATCTATGTCTAATTATTATTTGATTAAAAATAAGAAAGGAGCACTTCATTTGGAGGAAGCCCATTGCACTGAAATCTCCTTCAAGTTTTCCTATTCAGCTTACATCCTGCTGTCCGGTTAAGGAAAGCAGAGATCAACTCCTTAACAAAGCTTTCCAGGTGACCTCATGTTTCCATTTTACAGAAAGGTAAAATCTAAATGCGGGCTGTCTCAGTCCTAGAGGCAGTTTGCCAGGCATCAGTATGCAATTAAAATTAACATTTTATAAGCCCCATTTTCAGTCTCTCCGGACTCACACAAAGCTTTGTGCCTCTTCCCAAATCTCAGCAACCACATCTTTCCGAGATGCCGGCCAAACCCATACCAGGTTTTAGACACTAGAGAATGAAATGAGCTCATCCACCAAAAATTAAGACTTGAAAAAGTTTGGCACTGGTCATCCCACTCACCCTCTAACCAACTTAGATGGAAGGAGAGAGTGCCTGGGCGTTTGGAGGCCAGTGGGAAGGGAGGCTGGGAGTGCCATAGCCCATATCCAGTGGGCCTCCTCAAAGCTAGGGGGAAGGCTCTCCACAGTGGAAAAATTCAGTTTCGGATAGTCAAAGGGACAAGGCCTTCACAATCTGCCCCCTCCCCCAACAAGAGCACACCTGGGATGGGCAAAGGCCTACCCCCGTGGAGTTCTCTATCTAAAGAGCCCTGACGCCAAACACCGAAGGGAAAGTGGGGAGCAGAAAGAGGAGGCGGAAAGTGACCTGGGCCGCTCAGCCCCAGACGCACCCGACCGCCGTAGGGAGGGGCGCGCCAGAACAGCGAGAGCACCGCGAGCTCCTGTTTTACCTCTGCAGTACTTGGAAAAGGGAAAGAAGGAAAAGCCTCAAAAGGTTAAACAGCCCTAATTAATTAAAATTTAAACAAACCAAAAGGGGGGGGGGGTAAAGAAAAACGCGTGATCGGTCATTTAAATACAAATATACTTACAAAAATCTTACATAGGCTATTTACAATCATAAAAGCGTACAGTCCTGGTACCAGAGTGTGAGAACGAGAGAGGTCTGTCTGTACCCCCTGCTGTAGTTGGGCCCTCCAGTCCGTTTGCCCCAGGGACGGAAGCTTTTGCAGGAGCTGGGTTGTTAAAAGGAGCCTGCGAAAAGTGAATGGCTAGTGAGGAAGCCTCAAGTAGCCAGGTTTGGCAAGGTTTCCACGGGGCCAGCTTTACAGGGGTGGCTAGGACGAAGCCGACAACTGGAAATGGGCTGAGTCCCCGGGTCTCAGACGGTGGTCTCTCCCTGTTTGCTGTTGGTGAGCCTGGTATAGAACTTCCTCCAGGAGTTGAGGGTCTTGCCGGACCAGATCCAGAAGCCTGACGTGATGCCCACGATCAGCGTCATAAGGTACTTGATCATGAAGACTGTGAAGTCTGGGCTCATGGGCGGGTGCGGCGGGGCGCCTCCACCCCCCTGGAGGTGGGGGCAGGGTATGGCATAGCTCTTGCAGCTCTGGGCCACCCAGCTGCGCTCCCACTGGTCCCGGAAGGCCTGCTCATAGAAGTAGCAGGCGATGACGATAGTGGCTGGCACCGTGTAAAGCACGCTGAAAACGCCGATGCGCACCATGAGCTTCTCCAGCTTCTCGGTCTTGGTGCCGTCGTGCTTCATGATGGTACGAATGCGGAAGAGGGACACGAAGCCGGCCAGCAGGAAAGACGTGCCGATGAACAAGTACACGAAGAGCGGCGCCAGCACGAAGCCGCGCAGCGCGTCCACATTGTTGAGCCCCACGAAGCACACCCCGCTCAGCACATCGCCATCCACCTGGCCCAGCGCCAGGATGGTGATGGTCTTGATGGCCGGCACGGCCCAGGCAGCCAGGTGAAAATACTGAGAGTTGGCCTCAATGGCTTCGTGACCCCACTTCATCCCCGCTGCCAGGAACCAGGTGAGCGACAGAATCACCCACCAGATGGAGCTGGCCATGCTAAAGAAGTAGAGCATCATGAAGAGGATGGTGCAGCCCTCTTTCTTGGTGCCCTGCGCCACTGTGCGCGCCCCATCCTCGGAGAACTTGTCGTTACACACCACTCGGTCCTCCAGCAGGAAGCCGGCGATGTAGGCCACGGCAACTGCCGTGTAGCAGCCGGACAAGAAGATGATGGGCCGCTCCGGATAGCTGAAGCGTCGCATGTCCACCAGGTACGTAAGTACGGTGAAGAGCGTGGAGGCGCAGCACAGCACTGACCAGATGCCGATCCAGGTGCGCGAGAAGCGCAGCTCCTCGGGCCCAAAGTACATGAGCCCGTACACCTTGGTCGGCTCACAGGGCGCACCGCAGTCTTTCTCCCCCAGGAAGTGGTAGTTGAGGTAGGAGGGCACCTTGAGGGCGCGCGGGCACGAAAACTTGCCTCGCTCCGACGCGCCGGCGCCCCCCGGAAAGCCGCCGCCACGGTGCCCCCCGCTGCCGTGCTGAGGGTTGCTGGTCCAGAACTCCGGCAGCAACGAGGGCGTCGGGGTGCCCTTGTCCGACGTGTTCTGGCCCACGCACAGCTCACCGGCGCCGTGCACCGGGAACTTCTCACACTTGAGCGTGTCCGGCCACTGGAAGCCGAACTTGTTCATGAGCGCCTCGCAGCCCTGGCGCGCGCGCTCACATAGGGAGCGGCAGGGCGGCAGAGCCTGCTCCAGCACCGTGCACACGGGCGCGTACATGGAGCACAGAAAGAATTTGAGTTCCGCCGAGCACTGCACCTTCACCAAGGGGTAGAACTGGTGTACCTCGAGGCCCGCATCCTCTTGGTTCGTGTGGCCCAAAAGGTTGGGCATGATGGTCTGGTTGTACGCAATGTCCGTGCACAGCGGGATGGAGATGGGCTGGCAGTAGCCGTGGTCCGGGATGGAGATGCCCCTCTCGCCGTTGTACTGTTGCCCGCTCTGCTGCTGCTGAGGCGGCGGCGGCGGGGGCTGCTGCCCCGGCCCGGGCCCTTGGCCCACCGCCTGCCCCCGGACCCCCAGTAGCAGCGGAACCTCCAGCAGCCAAAGCAGGAGCAGGAGCCGGCGCGCCAAGCGTCCAGAGTCAGCTGGGGGGCGGCGGTGGCGCCGGCTGCCCGCGTCGCCGCTCCCCTCAGCCACCCGTCCAGCCGGGAATGCCCCGGCATAAAGTTCCCAGCTCGCGCGGCCGCGGGAGGCCCGGGACTTCTTAGGCGCCTCCTCTTCAGCCATACTTTCTCGGCTCCTTTCTTGGCGCCGCCCGGCTGGGGCTGGCAGTGGCGCAGCCGGCAGCGGCTCCCCCTTTGGCCGGAGAGATCTCTTCCGTGCCGGTGCCCTCCGTCGAGTCTGAGCCGCGCTCAGCCCGCTCCCCCGGTTCCCGCTCCGCGTCCCGCAGCCGCCACCGCCGCGGAAACTTGCGATTCATGAAGCGTGGGCGGCGGGGAGAGCCCGGGTGGCTCCGGCGCGCCGGGGTCTCGTCCCGCCTTCCTGGCCCTCGGCTCGCCTGTTCCCGGCTGGCCGCGCAGCGCTAGTGGCCGCGGCCCGGTAGAGCGCGCAACTCTCCGCAGCCCAGTGGCCTCGACTCCCCCCTGCGCCTCCGCCTCCTTCTCCGCCGCCGCCGCCTGACCATTTGTGTCAATCCCTCAACTCGCCCGCTCTCCTCTCTCGCGCGCGCCCTCGGACCGGTTTCCAGGCGCCCCGCAGTCTGTCTTTCACCAAGAGGGAGGAGCCTTGAAACCGACGCGGAACTGGAGGCTCAGGGACCGTCGCCCAATCGCGGCACTGGCTTCCCGGCGCAAAGGGCGCCCGCTGCCTGCCTCCCTGAGCGAAAGCTGGCGGCGGGCGGGAGGAGGTGGGGGCGGGAGCTGGAGGAAGTAGTAGTGGTGGCAGAGGCACCGCTCAGGCACAAAGAGTGGGTTTGCTATGAAGCGGGACAGGCTTGGTTGCTTTTCCTTTTGCCGAAGAAAGGGCGAGGACTAGTAGGAGAATGGTCCCATATGCTGTTGGAGATAATGAATAGGAGTCGGCGGACCCCAGGACTTAGCTTTTCTTTTCTTTTATCCATTTTCTTGTTTAAAAATACTGCTCTTAACTCTGGTTACCAACAGCAAACCGAGCGCAGCCATCAGAACAGATGCTTTTGACTTAAGGAGCGCACGGCTTCCTTTGAGTTTATGTCTGTCAAGGTTTTGTTTAAAATATGACTCTAATACGTCCTAGAGCTCTAGCCTGGGCTTGGCGGGCTTTGGATGCGCCATTTCCCCAAGGAGAAGTTCACAGGATTGCTGTCAAATGAAGAACAACAACAAAACACAAACACAAACTTTGACGGAATGGAAAAAGTAAAACCAGATGCGCCGTCCACTACTATTATCCTTCTTGTAGTCTTTTTCTCCTCTTAAATCAAGTCAGAAACAGAAGCAAAGGGAGAGTATTAAATACTTAGAAAAATCTAGAGAACCCGACGACCTCTCTTCAGGAGCGTCCTTGCTGCCGGAGACCGAAGAAGTACCTCAGACCGGAGCAGAAGCATCACTGGCGAAAAGCCTGGGCTTTGGGGGAGCTATTAGGAGCCTTCCGAAACCCAGGGACGCCTATGGCACAGGGCCGCTCCTGGGAGTGTCAGACCTGGGCGAGTTAGGAGCCACAGGCTGGGCTGCAGCAGCGTGGTGGTCTTCCACCGGAATGCGGAGCTGGGGATGCCAGTTTAACAAACAATACAGCGAAGTCTGAAAGGAATAGAGCTAACCGCACATTCCCTTCCTAATTCCAAACAACACGATCCACCTCAGCCTGCTTACATTCTTGCTGTTTTCCGCCTACGTTTTTTTTTTTGTGTTTTTTTTTTAATGATGCTTTAACGAGGTGACTCAGTTTTATCAATAAAGTGCCATTGTATTATTAAATTCCACCTAGAATTTGTTGGCCTATGATTAGACTCTCAGGATACTTTTCTACGTTATTTTCTATCTTTTGTTTATCCATTCATTTGTTTAATACACACTTGGGAAGCTCCTCTTATGCTATAAGCAATATTAGGTAGTAGAATAGAAAGATGTGAAAGACATGGCCCAGATTTACAGGAGGACAAAGTGCCGTGGGGCATAGAAAGGTAGATCAGTTAGCCTGTCGTCCATGTCAACACTGAATGAGCACGGTGGACACAGCTAGCCAGTGCAAATGGGTGAAAAGTGTTCTGATAGAGAGGTGGGTGGAAGGTACAAAGACAGAGACGCTCTGAAGTACTTAAATTGCTGAAAGGAGTGGGGGGTGAGAAGTGAGTGTGCCTGAGTTATCCTAAGGAAGGCAGGAGAAAGTTTTAGTCCGTGCTGAAAAGTTTGGGCTGAATGATATACAGACAATAGGGAGCTATTGAGGGTCGCTTTCTCCCATGTACCCGGGCTGGGACTGGTGGTTGGGGGTGGCTTCAGAATGACTGTGAAAGATGGAACCTGGGGCACTCTGTCATTGGGAAGCTTGAACATTAGTCTAGACATAAAGGTCACTTTACTTGAGATGGGTAGTACTCATACCACATACTAACAGGGCACTGTGAATTTCATCACCAAGCATGTTGGTGTCTCTCAAGAATGTGCAGTCATATCTTTACCTGTTAAACCAAAATGGCATCTGTTTGTCCCAGATACATATATTATTGTTTTTCAAGTATTCATGGATATAGTAAATTCATAAAACATGTATTTGTTTTAAAGTATTTCCTGGTTCCTAATATTTTTTAAAAGAAAACGCAACAGGTACTAAATGTACAACATGCATCATATGTGAGTGTGTGTATGTGTATTGATAATAATTCATGAAAAATTTTGATATTGCTTTCTGAGATCCTTTGAGCACTCATAGTCCATATTGTTCATTTTGCCTTCCAGTACCTGGCCTACCAGTCTCCCAGCGACACTTTTTCTCTAGCCTCTGCCCTGATGCTCATTCTTCTGCTGATAGTATCCCATGCTTAGAAACTTTACCAAGACCTCTTCGTTCTACCATTCCTCTCTTGTAAAGGCCTACCTATCATGTGTTCCATTCTCTCAAGGTCATTCTTGGTGACTGGCTGGGTGAAAACTGAATCAACTCTAATGTGTTAGTCACGAGGAAGCATCACATGCCTTAAACATCCACCAACACCACTGCTCCAAACCCTCTTCTCCCCGCACTGGATGGGGGATAGGGAATAAGGCAGAGTGTTCAGTTCTATTCCTCAGAGTAGGTGACACTCTCCTACTTCAAAAGTTGTTCTACTGAAATTCTTAAGCTTATTTTACCTTCCACTGGACAGTGAGGTTTACTAGGGAGGAGGCTCAGAAATGCTATCAGAATTTTAAAAAGAGAGAGAGGGGGAGAGAGAGAGGAGAAAAAGTCTTTCTTGCTAGATCATGGAACTGGCATCACCTAGGAACTAGTTGATTTTCTCCAGTTTATAATGAAAAATACTAGACCCAGAAATGTTAAGGGACAAACTTCTGGTAACTGGCCTTGTTTGGTTTGAATTTCATTAGATGCTTATTTTAGCCCTTTCTATGTTCTTCTGAGTAGTTACAATTCTTTTAATTTTTTTAAAAAAGTCAGGTTTTTTTCAGCTCCCTCTCAATGGATTGTGTCTAAAAAGATCTTGTAAAACTAAAAAAAGAAATCTTTTCCTGAGAGTTGTCTTCCAAAGTTAAAAAAAAACACCCTACATTTTCTATTTATTTTATACCAATCCAGTATTTCATTTACTAAACCAATGTGGTATTGAGGAAGCTATTAAAATCAAGAACAGTTCAGAGTTGGAACTAATGACAATTAGTGTTATGGAAAGTCTTTTGGGGAGGTGATGCAGGCTGTGGATAACAAAATGTTAGAAGAGGAATATGAGCAGCATATTTTTACTTTAATTTAAAATATATTCTTTTCTCAGGATGTGGAAAGGTTTGAGATCCACAGATTAAAAAAAAAGGACTAAGTAAGTATAAACTATTATGAACTTTGTAATAAAAATATTTCAATTAGGCAAGAACTATAAACATAACCCAGTTCCTCCTTGATATTGGTGCTTCAAGCTTTAGACTCTGTCAAGTTTTCTTATATCAAAGATCTTGTTTTATCAGGCCTTTCCCAAATCTTCTGAAGTTTTTCCAGACTGCTTAGGTCAGGCTGAATGGGGATAATTACCAGGGCTAGAGATCCAGTTCCAATTACATACAGTTGAGTGCACATGGACACGCAAGCAATTAGGTGAATATTCCACAAGCAACCTGGAGGACCTTGAACTTTTAGGTGAGTTGTTTTGTGCTGGCTTGTGGGTGGCAGGCTTGAAGCATCTTTGTTGAATAACATGGGGTAAGATTATATTTTTGAGCATCTATTATATGCATCTAGCATTGATTTTCTTCATGTACACTATATACGCTACCTTTTGTCACTTAAATTTTACCACTCTGTGAGGTAAGATACTAATTATTATCTTCTTTTAATAGATAAAGAGTCTAATGCTCAAAGTAGTTAAACAACATGTCTAAGGTTCTATAGCTGGTAAGAACCAGAGTCAGGCCTTGTATACGACCCAAAGTCTATGAACTTCCATTGAGTAACAGAATGTAAACACGTCTACTCCTAAAACTTACAGAAGAAAATGCGGCTTCTGAGATGGGCAGATCATGGTGATTCTTCAGTATTTAACATAGTTTTTATGCCAGGATAATAGGGGTAATACTGTTGGGACTCAGAATGTAAATATTTTGCTGGACACTCATGTTCTATAAAATGCAGTTTGAGAAATGCTGTGTTAGACCTAATATAGTTTGAAACTATAAGATTTGACTCTCACCTGGGTATCTCACCTGTCAGGAGTTCACTCTTTTCTTTAAATTCCTAGTGACGGGATATTGATTGGTTAGGGAGATGAGAGTGATAGAGAAAACTCCAACTATGCCATTCCCTCTGACCTGGGAGGCATCACCTAGGAATCTATCATACTGCGTTTGCAGAGACACTGGAAGTTAGAGACGTTGCCTAAGCTTTCATACCAGACCTCTACCTTATTCCTTCTTGAATTTCAACCCAGGAATTTCTGCATAAGCTAATACTTATCTTCCCAAACATCTGTATTCTCTTGCAACAATTCTAAAACTAAGTGACTTTTCTTTTTTTCCTTCATTCTTACACAAATCTTTTCTTAACACTGGTGTGTCAGTTTTTCTATTCATTTATACACAGAGCCTCAATTTATAAACTCTCTTTCAAAGGTCAATTTTAAAAACAATATATAGCTTTTCCTAAAACAACTTATCAAAAGAGAATCAGTTTGATTATCTTGCTTTTATCTTACAGGGCACTTATAGCTGACTCATAGTAAGATCCTAAACTGACTTATCTTTTGAGAGTCAGCTATAATTTGTTGGAATATACATTTTAAACATGGTAAGACTCAAAAATTTAATATAGCAGACTCAAAAATTTAGTATATTCAGTAGTTCTAAATATGAATCGTTGATTATTTGTACACAAATCTCACAAAACACATTTAAAAAAAATACAAGTATAGAAGGAAAGAGTAATCCCCATCACTAAATTATCATCAACAAGGTAGGATAATAATTACCCAAATTTGTCCTGTAAGTCAAAGATTAAACTATAAAAGAAGACTTTGCTCAATATACTTAAGTCTCAGTTTCTCCAAAGACTAGATGCAAAGAACTATCTCTTGACTCTGCTTTAATTAGTCTGTTGTCATTAGGCAATTAGAAATAGTGTATAGTCTGGGAAAACTTTTGCAAAACATATAGGCATTTGTATTGGATTTAAAATGTAGTCCTTCTGTGAGGCCCTGGGCAAGAAATGTAGATGATCCCTTGTAAATTAAAACCTTATGTTTCATGAGCTGAAAGAGGCCTCTCTGATTGGCTAAGAAGTGGGGAGCAGAGTTTGGAATCATTTTGGTGCGGAAAGAAGTTTTTAAGAGAACAAGTAAAACTTGTGCCTCTGTAAGCAAGCCTTCCAGCTCTTGTTTCTTGACAAATGGACATGTTTTTGTGTATGGGGAAATAATGTTGTGCATCTTTAAAAACCACAGTGTTATCAAATTATTTTTCATTTGTCTATTTGTTTTTTGCCTCAACCTGAAATCTTCTGGCTAAAGGTAACATGAAAGTCAATCCATGGTTTCTAAAGTATTCATACAAATTCTTAAAATAACATCTTTGGGACCATGATTAAGAACAAATGGAACATGCAACCAGGCATTTCATTTCAGATCTGACAACATTTCTTTGGCCAGAGGTAAAGGAAAGCACCAGGCTATTTGTACTTTATTAGAGATCTAAAGCTAAAAAGATCCTAATACTTGAAAAAAAATAAAAGAGAAAGAATGCACTTTTTCCCATGAAAGTTGTCATTGCATCATAGAACCTGACTTAATCTTCACAGCAATGCTGATGCAGATATCAAGATGCTGAGCTTCAGTTAAGAAGCAGAAATGAAAGCTTAAGACATTGCCTTGCTCAGGAAGCCCTGGGTGGCTCAGTGGGCTGAGTGTCCACACTTCCCCTCAGGTCATGATCTCAGGGTCCTAGCATCAAGCCCCCACATGGAGTCCCGCAACACTGAACCCAGAGCCCTGAGCCCCAGGCCCCTAGCTCAGCGGGGAGTCTGCTTCCCCCTCTGCCCCTCCCCCCTCCCTACTTAAGCTCTCTCTGTCTCTCTCAAATAAATAAAATCTTTAAAAAAAAAATGCATTGCCTTGTTCACACTGTCAGTGGGGAAACCAGAATTCAAATGCAGTGACCACCTACCTGCATTACCACAGCAGCATGCCAAGGAAAACAAGACAAATTTCCTGGCTTTTGTAACCAAATTAAAGAAAATTCATTAGGGAATACAAAATTCTGCCCAAGAACCTAGCTCTAAGACAGTTATTTCGATGTTTTAGTAGAAAGGATATCAAACACCATAGGGCAATGTCAGGTGGCCATTTCTAATATTCACCCATAATAAAACCAAGATATAACAGCGTGTCTTAGGTGCGGGAAGGTGTTTCTGTAAGGAGAAGAGAAAAAAAAAGACTAAAAATATAGCTTTCTTGTGATCTGATTTAATGGGGTACACCCCTAGGGGATGTACTTGCCATTCTTACATTTTTCTGCATCAGAAGAAAGGCCTGGACATTGGAGTATTCTTCAGGGATGGGTAAAAAGCCCTTCTTTTATCTTAGTGAGTTTTCTGCTTTCCTGAGCCTCAGTTCCCTCATTTATAAAATCGGGGTGATAATCTAAAGGGGTATTGTGTATCTTGCTGGCTTTAATATTCTGTAATTCTGATCACAACAGAGAGGTATGCATATTTACATTTAAAAGTCAGAGTATTAATCAATAGGCAGGTGCATTTGATAAAACTGCCTCAGCATATTGATTTCAGGAATCTCTGCACTATTGATCTGATAGGTTGGGATGCAATCGGGGTCTGTTTAAACCAAGGGCTCTTCTTTTCAGCTTTCATTTCCCCTCAGCTCTCTCAAGAACAGAAGTAAGAGAAGTTTCTGCTACACAGCCTAGTGTACTTCCCCTCGGGGCTTCGCGGTCTGTGGAGTTTATATGGCATTCTGTTTGCTGCCAGCCCTTCAGATTAACACAGGCATCCTAGCTTAGAAGAGAGTAAACTTTGCCATCATTAAGAATGGATAGATATTTGGAAAGTATGCACACAGATCAAGATCAGATCTAATGATTTTGATATAGTTAATTTTCTCTTTACCCCATGATTACCCCTAAATCCATCATTTTCTAAATGTGCCATATAACTCTTGCTATGTAACAAACCACCCCAAATATGGTGGCATAAAATGATGGCCATTCTATTGTGTTCATGATTCATGGACTCAGGAACTTGGACAGGACAAGTGGGAATGATTTATCTATACACCATGAAACGGGGAGACTCATCTAGGAGGACTCCAACGCTAGGGGGTGACTCAAGCAGTTGAGGGCTGGAGCAGTTGGGACTAGAGCATCTACTTCCAAAACGCCTGGCCCTGAGGCAGGGATGGCTGGGCTCTGGTGTGACTGTCAGCCAGTGATACAAGTCACCTCTCCAAGCGTGGAAGCCTTTCAGTAGTCAGACTTGGTACAGGGCAGTGCAATGTTCCAGCAAATGAGGCAGAAGGTACAGGTTTTTTCATGACAACTTTGGAAGCCACACAGTGTCATTTCTGACATGTTCTAATGGTCAAAGCAGTCCCAAGCCTGATCAGATTCAAATGGAAGGGATATCGATACCACTTCAAGGGGAACGGTGTCAAAAGATTTGTAGCAATTTTTATAAAAACCTGCCAGATGAAGAAATCTGAATCTATAATATAATTTTATTTTATATTCCAGGGTTAAAGATAGTTACAATAATAACATTTACTGAGTACTTACTATGTGCTAACTATATCTCACATTCATTCTCTGAGGGATGTCCTATTATCTTCATTTCACAGAAAAGGGAAATGAAGCTCAGAGAAAATTAGGAGCTAGTCACACCCTAACGAACAGTTGAAGGGAGATTTGAACCATGGCTCTCTGCCTATAGACTACAGGAGCTTAACCACCCTGCTGTATAATTCCTCCTTAGCTAAGTACGGTAAAGCTTTTTAAGAACAGTTAAACACAAATTTTAAAGCTATAGGCCCACACCAATACTTGAAAAAAAAATATTTCAGATAAAATTGCTATTAAAACAGATTTTATGGTCTCAGACTCAGCAACTGAACATAATGTCTCACCTCTACAGAGACACCTGTACATAGGCAAAGTAGTTCCTGACAGGATTGGACAAGCTCAAACTGGTAGAGCTGGAACCTTCCCCAAGAAGAATGGAGTGAGTCATGAGGCCTGAGGGTTTACCATATTAAGGGGAGGGGGGGCGGCCCAGTAGGGAGGGAGAAGGAGAGGACCAGGCTTTTGTCTTTGACTCTTAGTTAGATATCATTCCAAAGTTCAGAGTCAGTTTTGCATTAAGCATTGGGCTATTATCAAGACATATTCTAATGCAAAGTTGTTTCATCTTTTAGGGCAATTAGAAAGCAGATAGCTTAACTATAGAAATAAAAAGCTCCTATTCTTTTTAACTCAATTTTCACACATCAGACCTAGCTATCTAGCAGGTTCATGTTCTAAAAAAAAAGAAAAAAAAAAGAAAAAAGAAAAGAAAAATGACAAAGAGACACACCTCTGTGATGAATTAAAAACCTGTGTTCTGCAGGAATTCTTACCAGAATACCCCAGCATGCAGCTAAGCTAGTGTTACCCTTGTGACACTAGCTAGGAAGTGCTAAGAGCTTGGGGAGTAGGGGGCAATCCTAGAACTCTGTGTGGTTTTAGAGCCACGATGGATACTGAAATTTCAACTCTGCCAGCCCTGCTTCCAGGGAATTGTTGCAGACAGGAAATGAGCTCACCTCTGGCCCCACGCTTCCATCCACCTCCAACTGCTTTCCCTGCTGCAAATGGCTGTCACGGCTGCTGCAAGCTTACAGCCTGACCACCAGAGACTCTGCCAGCCTTGTTCCTGCTACCAAGCTGCCCTCTCACCGGTCTGTCTGTGATGGGCCACCCTGCCCTGCAGCATCCACTGGTTCACAGAGCTACCATCCCCCTCTCCTGCACTGCCTAAATTTAGAAAGATTTTACCATCTATAGTAAGAAAGCTCCATCAGCTAATCTTGGCATCCAAAGGTAAACAGGGTCTTTGTACTTTATTCTTTTTGCCATCAGATAATATAGGATGTCTTGCAAAGGTTGAGCTGTGTGACTGCCTGAGTAAACCAATCAAGAGCTTCCACTCAAAGCATTTCTCACTCACATGGAATCGAAACCCACAAAGGTCCGGTAAGCCTCCTGCTCAAAACATAGTGAAATCTCTTCCGAAGGAGCTTCATCAGGTTTGAATTTCCACTTATTTCCATTCAATATATATTTATGGAGCACTTTCCAAGCACTCTGCTTGGTGTTCAAGATACAACACCAAACAAGGCAGACATCAATCCTGCTATATATAGAGAGAGCTTTTATTCTAGCACTGGAAAGGACACAGAGTATACAGTATACTGTATAGTAAGTATACAGGTATACTTACACGTCTCATTATACATGCATATGTGAGTTCACTGCAGTTGCTACAAATTATGTTATGTCTTTGGTTGGGAGCTACAGATAACTCTGGATAGCTTCATCAAAGAAAGGGATACATGGGAAGTTCACAGAGATGCCTAACAGGATCCAAGGAGGAGATGATTAAGCAAGCATCAAATGAGCTCTACCTCTTTGGTAGGAGTTTATGGATTTTCCTTCTGATGTGCTTCATTAATGTGACTTAGTTATCAAAACTCCAAGTCTTTCAGTTCAAAAGGGAATGTCTTTTGTCCACATTGAGTGTAGCGTCTGTTCCTGGACTAGCTGATCAGAGCCGGGGAAGCTGTTCTTCTGGTACAGACATAGTTGTTGGGGGTCACCCCTGAATAATGGGTTAAGATCCCAGAGGTGAGGTAGTTCTGCAAAATAATTTATACAACAGAAGTAGGAATTACCCCAAGAACCTTTGACCTAATTTTGGGAAGTGGGTAGACCCAAAGAAAATTTCACTGTGGATAAGAAATATAAACCCATCAGCTAAAGGGTGAAGAGGAGTTAGCCAAGCCAAAAGGGAAAGTGTGGGAAGGAGAGAGAGTAAAGAGGAATGGTTTAAAAACTGAGAGGTAAGAAGGAGCAAGACCTATTTGAGGACCCATGAGAAGGCTGGATTACTGCCAACAGTATATTTGAATTCTGGTAGACTGGTAGCATTATCTTGAGCCCCACATCTCCTTCATTAGCCTTCCCAAATAGCCAGTGGAACGCCTGGTGGCCAGTAAGGGCCCTGCTGAGTTCCTGGGCAAGGTTTTTCTCTGCTGTTCATAATAGAGCTTTTGACACCTCTGATTTATGGTTGCTTTTGTCTTCCAGAAATACTCATCTTCTGTACAGAAATATATTGGCTTTTCTTTTTGGAAAAGAAAGGTTGATTAAAATTCACGTTACCTATTTTCTCTAGATTTTAGAGATATGCCACCTGATCTTTGTATCTATAAAACAGACCTATATAAATTCTACCTGGATTTTAAACAATTTTTTAAAGCAGCTCTTGAATTTTAAAATTCAAATTATAAAATTTATAATTATATTTGTTTATATTTATAAATTAATATTTATAAATTAAATTTATAATTGAATTTAAAATTCAATTATAAAACTACTATCTATTAACCTAAGGCCAGAAATTGAGCTATTTTGTTCTTTTGGGGAAAAAGTAACCATTAGGAGTTACATAAGATGATCTGACCCAGATTTGTTAACACTTTAAGGAATTCCAAATAGCCGTTGTGATAGCTGTGGTGATTTGAGCTGAGCAAATATGGAGGTCTGCAGGGGTTAAAGATAACCACAAACTCCTTGTGTTCCTTGAATTAAGTGATGGAGTCTATTTCCCCTCTCCTTGAATCTGAATTGGTCCAGAGATTAGCTTTGACAAGCAGTATAACACAGAGGGAGTGACACTGTGCTAGTTGTAAGCTTAAGCCTTCAAGGGTAGGCAGTTTCTGTCTCTGTGATCTTGGAAGCCAGCTGCAATGCTGTCAAGAAGCTCCAGGATGGGGCGCCTGGGTGGCTCAGTGGGTTAAAGCCTCTGCCTTCGGCTCAGGTCATGATCCCAGGGTCCTGGGATCGAGCCCCGCATCGGGCTCTCTGCTCGGCAGGGAGCCTGCTTCCTCCTCTCTGCCTGCCTCTCTGCCTGCTTGTGATCTCTGTCTGTCAAATAAAAAAAAAAAAAAAAAAAGAAGCTCCAGGATTACTGAAAGTTGAGAGGGAACACAGGAAGGTCTTGGAGCTGAGGCACCATCATGTGCATTCAAAAGCCCCTCCTGAGTGATCTCAGTTATACCCTGTGAGCAGAAGAACTGCCCAGCTGAGCCCAGTCAACCCACAGAATTGTAAGAAATGTTACGTTTTTGTTGTTTTAAGCCATTCAGCTTTGGGGTGATTGGTTATGTAGCAATAGCCACCAAAGAGATTCCATATGGATTTCTTTTCTATTTCTTTAGGAGGCAGTGGATTTTGTGTTACTGTTGTTTTTGTCTGCTTGTTTTGGGGCCTTTTTAAAGGCATTTTATTTTACTACTGCTTTCTTATTGTTTTACTGCCAATCAATAACAAAACGTCATACAGCAAAAAAAAAAAAAATAAATCTTCCTCTCACTCCTTCCTCTTAATCTCCCAGTTTCACTCCCAGAGGAAACCGCTTTTGGAAGTTCCTTAGGTATTTAAATATAACCACAAGCATGGTGCGCTTTTTCCCATTTTTTTTTTTTCTTTTTACATGCAGATGGTAAGTTACCATACACATGGCTTCACACCTTCCTCTCATTCCTTCCCACTGTATTTTGGAGGTAGTTCCATACTCTACACAGATAGAGTTACCTCATTCTTTTTAATGGCTACATATTATTCTACTGCATGATTCACCACAATTTATTTAACAGTTCACTATTCATGGGTGTTTCCTTCTAATCATGTATTACAAATAAAGCTGCAAAAAAAAAAAATCACTCTGGATCTATATCATTTTGTACATGTGCAAGAACAAGAACATGTTCCTAGAAATGAAATTATTGAGGCAAAGTTTATGCATATTTTAATTTTTAAGCTCTTTCCAAATTGTTCTCCATATGAATAGTACCAAATTACACTCTCACCAGCAAAAAGTGAGAATACCTGTACTCCTACGCATTGTCTAATACATCTAGACCAAACTCCTTTATTGTTTGTTATAATTTTTCAGTTGATTCTCTAAGATGTTCTCCTCCCCTTTACTAAGTTATATTTTATTTTATTTTATTTTTAGAGAGTTGACCTTTTTTTTTTTAAAGATTTTATTTATTTATTTGACAGACAGAGATCACAGGTAGGCAGAGAGGCACGCAGAGAGAGAGGAAGGGCAGACTCCCTGCTGAGCAGAGAGCCTGATGTGGGCCTCCATCCCAGGACCCTGGGATCATGACCTGAGCTGAAGGCAGAGGCTTTAACCCACTGAGCCACCCAGGTGCCCCTATGTTATATTTTATTTATTTCTCTTATCTAAATGTATTGGCAAGTACTTTTAGAATAATATTAAATAATACTGGTGTTCCTAATTAAGCATAATTGTTTTCTTCTTGATCTAATGAGAATTCTTCTACTGTTTTCCCATTAGGGATAAAATTGACATTTGAGATGAGAGACATTTATTTTATCATGTTAAGGAAACACTATCCACCCATTCCTAATATTGAAACTTGTTGTGTGAAGGGATGTTAAAATTTTATCAAATTTCAACATCTGTAGGATAATCATATGAGTTTTGTCTCCTTCAATCCATAAATATGGTAAATTATATTAATAAATTCCCTAATACTGAGATATCCTTCCACTCTCCGAGTAAGCCTCATACACTTGGTCATGGTGTATTAGTCTTTTCATATTTTTCTGTTTTCTGTTTGCTAAAATTTTTATTTAGGGCATTCAATTTTTTATTTTTAAATAAAATCAATCTGTTACTTCAAAGGAAACGTGACAAAATATTCCATCAGACACAAGGGTAGTAACAATGTGATGGATAAACCACCAAAGGAGGAATTCTAGGAAAGGATAAAATATTGAGGACTAAATTTCGGAGAATACTTGTGTTTTAGGGTAGGGAGAGGAATGCGAGTAAATGGAACAAACTGCAAAGAGACAAAAGTCAGGCTTTATTGTCCTAGGAGCCAGCAAAGAGAGTGTGCCACGAAGAACAGGAAGGTGCAGAGGAATTCAAAGGGCTTAAATCTCTTGGTGGATAATGGGAAATGTTCCAGGGAAGAGAGAAAGGCTGAGGCACACAGTGGCATGGGAACATTGGGGAGGATGTTTGTGACTGAGGGAGTGATGTTCTCAAGAAGAGGGACTTGGGAGAAAAATCCAGAAAATCCTGAGGTGGCGGGAAGGACAACCGAAGAAACTCACATCAGACAACTAGATTCTAGTCAAGCGGAAGTAAAGATCTTATGCTGAGGAGGAGAGAAGCCAATGCCCGCAATACTGACCTATTTGGAAGAATATCAATAATAAATAAAATAATAAATGGGTCGGCTAAGTATAAGAAATCTGAAATAACAAGTGATAATTCACTGCAATTGTCCCAGAAACCAGATGAGAAGAATAAACAATCTTCTACAGAAGACATTTAATAGAGAAAGTAAAAGTTGACAGACCTCCAGGGTCCAAAGCCCAGCCCATATAGCACTCATTTGAGTGAACTGCCTTTTCATTCCTTCCTTAGTGAACTAATTCTTCACCACTGCAGTGGTGAAGGGGACAAAGAACACATTCCCGAAACAAGGGAGACCTAGACCTTCCCTTCATTCAAGCAATGGGCAGCGTCTGGGCGAGTAAGCAAGTACAAGTCCCAGGTCTGGTAGGAGTAAGCACACAGGAGCCCTTCTTTTGATGACCCTGGAAAGTCTATTTCGTGTTCTCTCAAACAGGAGAAGGTAGCTAAATGTGGAAATCGCTAAATGTTCTCAAGTGTCCTGTGTGTAATCCCAAGTAGGAATTGTTCTGATTTTTATTGGCTTAAATGCCCAATTTTAGCAATGATATCACCAGAAGCTATTTAGCTTCATATGAGATGAGATAATTTATAGGGCTTATTAACATATGACACTGGACATATTTTGCTCCTATAGCTCATTAGCTCGGTGACTTTGGGCAAGTTTATTTAATGACACTGAACCTCAGTTTCTCATCTGTAAAATGGCGCTTATAAAAATCGCTTCCCTGATTATCTCACTGGGCTGTTGCGTAAGGATCAGATGAGATAATGAATATACAGAACACAATGAAAACCCTCTCCAAATGAAAGGTATATTGCATAAGTCATCTGTGAGAAATAGTTCTGCTTACTTCCCAATCCTGGGATGAACTGGTGGAAGAATTTCACTCGTCTTCCTTTTCCAAGGCACAAATGAAAAAAAAAAATTCCTTTTCTTCTATACTTGTGGGAGGTGCCCTGACAGACTCTGAGTGGAAAGGATTGATGACTGCCCTCTTTTCTAGCCATTCTGCTAGAGTACCAACTGGTCATCCATTTAGAATATAGGCACAGTTGGGGTGAGGGCAAAATCATTGGCTAGATGAGAAGATTATGCCCAGAATTAGAATTAAGAGGATAACTACTGACAAGAAACAAACAATGCAAAACAAAACAAAACAAAACAAAAAACAACTTTGGCATGGGAGAGAGAGAGACATAGTGCATTTTTAAACAAATAACTATTAAAAACTTGAGGGCAGCAGAAAGTTCACTTTAAAGGCATGAACTCAGGAACCAGATTGAGTGGATTTGAATCCCAGTGCTGCCACAGTCCCACAGCTGTGGGACATTTGGGCAAGTTGTCTAGGCTTCCTTACTTTCCTTCCCTGTACAATGAGGAACGTAATGGTACTTAGAAATTTATGAAGCACTTGGAACAGTGCCTGGTACAAAAAGATTTATTAAATAAATCATCTGGCAGATGGTATTTAGTATGTCAGACTCCAGCATTGGACCTCTATGTTTGTTTGCTAGTTCAAGAAGGCACACATCGTTGATTCCACACAGAATGCAAGGTTTAAAGAGCCTATGAGTTTACAGACCTAAATGTAAATATTTCCAGAGACATTTCCTACATTTGGTGTGAAACCCAGACACAAATACATTACAGATACTTTCTTCAGACAACATCAAACTGGGTTTGAGATCTGTGATCTCAGAACTACTCTCAGGCTGGGCAATGCATTTAACCTCTTCACACCTCGGCTGCTCTCTCTATAGCAATGCAATAAAAAATGCTTGCTTCACAAGGGTGTCATGAAGATGAAATGAGATAACATTTGTAAAACGCTTAGTGCTTGCCCGGAGAGGCACCACCTAAACGCACAGACTATAATTATTAACATCATCTCATATCCTAATGGAGACTGGTTTGAATGCCATTATCTTATTCAATAGCTAAAGCCAACCTCAGAAACAGTAATGCTGGCAGGTTAGTTAGTTAGGAACATAGCACCAGACAGCTTCCCGCATGAAAGCTGTTGAGAAGGGCGCCACCAGACTTCGTGGCCTTAAAACTCGCTAGTAGCACCACCTGGATTCCCCTGGGGCAGACTCTAAGAGGAAAGATTAAGCATTTTACAAATATGACTCTCTTGGGCTTGCCCTCTGTTTCTTGAATGTTGTGTTACCAAGTCCACAGGAATCTGGAGCAGGGAGACTAGGAGCGTGAGTTTCCTACCCGAAATTCACTGGGCTCACAAAGCTTTTAGAGAGGCTTAAAATTTTGTGGAACCAATAATGTTAATCTTCTCCTGCCTGTTCCAGGTTTACATGAGATAGACAGTGAGTGACAAATGTCCAATGAGTAAATTAATAGACTGAGAGAGGCAGAAAATCTTCCTATGAAATTCTACTATTCCGGGGCAGGGGGCAAAATATTCTAAAATGGAAGACATATAATTGGTGATAAGCAAGGTGATTTTAGATGGGATAGAGATGCATATCAGATATACAGATACACACACACACACACACACAGACGTATATATATATATATATATATATATATATATATATATATATATACAAAATATACATACACCTATATATGTATATATGTATGTGTGTATATGTGTGCAAAGTTAAATACTAGGACATGAGACCTGTGCATTCATAAATATTATTACTTAGGACAAAGGTAGAGTCAGTAGCTGACAAAGATAGTTGGTAGTCGGGAAAAAAATGTATTAGACTTAAAAAAAGATCAGACAGTTAATAGTAATAGAAAATAATAATGCAGTTTTTAGAGCAAAAATCATGACTACAGTTAAGGAAACAAAATCTTAGGAGAAAGATAAGAGAGCCTCTGTTCCTTGGTTTCAAATTTCTGAGTATGAGACTTAGATCCCAGGGCAGAATTTAGAGAACAGTGATTTCTTACATCTGGATTGATCACTCCTTTTTGTAAAGCCCCTTTTTCATGCTTTTGCTTATTTTCAGGTCAGGCGTAATTATTTTTGTTTAATAGATCAGGAAACAGACTAAGTGTCCTTGAAAAGTTGTGCAATAGCAGGCTGGCGAGTGAATAAAAATCTGCATATGTTGTAATACTGTTTAGGGAAAAGAATCATATGCTAAGTAGTTTTTACAAAGTGGAGAACTGTTTACTAAAACCAGCGGTCATTCATTTAACTCCTTGGAAACCCGCATTGCTGTCAGTGGTTCTGTTCACCCCGGGCCTTTTACCCACACGCGCCCAGCAGAGTGCTGGGAGCTGAGACTTCAGCAGGTGTCACTTGGCCCGTTATTACAGGAGCTTAAATCTGGACACAGCCCAGTTAGGCCCCCAGTCATGTTTTACTTGAATAGTAGGGTGTTAAATTTTTTTAAAAAATGTATTGTCAGTATTTAAGAATCTGGAGATTCCGCATAAAAATCTGGTGCCTGGCTTAGCTTAAAACCAATGTGAAAATCTGGGGCGCCTGGGTGGCTCAGTGGTTAAAGCCTCTGCCTTTGGCTCAGGTCATGATCTCAGGGTCCTGGAATCGAGCCTCACATCGGGCTCTCTGCTCAGCAGGGAGCCTGCCTCCTCCTCCTCTCTCTCTCTGCCTGCCTCTCTGCCTACTTGTGATCTGTCAAGTAAATAAAAATCTCAAAAAAAAAAAAAAAAAGTGAAAATCTGACAAAACTGTGTCTTGGGTTCCTGCTTAGTTGGCCTTTTGTGAGGCCTGTGTGCTCCCCAGACTGACACTGTCCTTTGCTGGACTCACATGTCTTTCATAAATTTGCCTTGGAGAGCCCAGGTGTGCAAAGTGACCAGACAAGTCAGCAGCTGTTACAAATCAGCTGTTGCTACGGAGTGATAAAGTGAGCAAGGTAGACATTAGCCTAAAGTGTAAAAGACACAAGTTGGTAGAAGTCAACCCTATTTTCATAGAACCTAAGGTGAAATACTAAAATAGGTAATACATCATGTTGCCTGCAAAATATTCTTATAGCTTTGGCTGTTTACAAAATTCTTCCACATAATTTACTATTTCCACCACAACGTTGAGGATGAGAGTAAGCAGGAATGATTTACCTACGTTTTATTGATTAAAAACTTGAATGGCTAAAATTGAAAGATGTTTCCTAGGAACACAGCCTGAGACTGGGATTTGAGTGCCGGCAATTTCTTGAGCAAGTGCTCTTCAGGAAAACCCCGCAAAGGGCAGAAGTGAAGCAGGAGAGGGAAGCTGAGGGGCGTGGACTCAGGCAGAGGCCATCCAGGCCTGGGCCCGGTTGGAGGGTGCTCTGGAACATTAAACACACCACCCAGCTGCTCTCTCTTGGGGTCAGGGTGCCAGCCTCTTGTACACTTATCAGTGAGCTATGAACTGTGGCCTCCTGCCACCAACTCCCTGAGTGTGGTGGCTCCTCTAGGAGCCCAGGACAACTTTCCCCAAAGCGGGGGCACGTGTAAGTCTTCAGCAGCCAACACTCGGAGTGGCTGGGGGAGATGGCAGCAGTGGGAGGGGGCGTTACAAGGGCAGCTATTCACAGTGAGATATAACTCCTAGCACTCAGATGGTATGCACAGACAGACACACATACACATGCACACACCACACACAATGTGTTTTAGGAGTTGGCAATTTCAGAATGTACACCAGGGTTCCTTCCAAAATCAAAAAACTCTCAGTCTACATTTTGAGAAATTGTGAAGAAATGGTTTCACTTTTATAAAATCCAAATTCACAGTGTATGGTGGGCAAACTATGGAAATTGAAAATTAAAGTCTAAGATTTTATAAACCAATAGATAATATCATGTATATCTACATAATACACATGACATCATATATACACATATACATAGGAATGGATCCATAGTATATGTATGGATATAAATAGAGATATATGATGTGATTGTTAGTGTTTGGGAAAAATATCTTGCCACAGAAAATGGAAAAGCTTTGTGTTCAAAGGATTTAGAAAGTAAATTCTCCTTTGACAGAGCCTAGCCCTTTGGGATTTGTCAGAAGAAGGAAGAATGAATTTTCAAGAAATACCAAGTTGTCCTTCTGGCATATTCCTACTTTGTTCTGAAACAATTTGAGCTCAGAAGCACATTTCATCAAGTATAGAAATTATAGGTTTTGCTAAGTGTGAATAGAAGAGAAAAAAAATGAGATGCAGGGTTATATTTTTAACCTTAAAACAAATTTTAGATAGGCACTTAATAGGATTCTCTTTATTAAAGGATGCTAATCATGTGTACATCCTTCACAATTGACAGGACATTGTCAATATTAGTAATTGTGGCAAACCAGAGAGAAAATAAATGGGCAAAAGTCCAAGGTAAAATGCAGTTTATTTCTTCCCTGATTTCTTTCCCTAACACCTTCAAGATGCCATCCTAAAGCTATTATCATAACTGAGTATTTTACATAATGGAAAGCAGAAGCACTTCAGATCTTCTTTTGCATGACAAATGCTTAATTAGAAAAATAATAGGATGGAAATGAAATTGGTATTTACTATGACTGGAACAGAGAAGTGTCCTGGAGAAGAAAATTTAGTTTTAATTCACCAAAGGCAAAAAAGAAAAAAAAAAAGAGAAAAAGCAAGCAAGAAAGAAAAGAATCATACATGATGAATAGTGGAAACAAATCAGACTCGTTCATTGCTTGTGCCTGTAACTGGGATGGAACCTCTCTCTATCTTTTGTGTTGTCTCTCTCTCTCTCTCTCTCTCTCTCTCTCTCTCACACACACACACACACACACACTACAAAGCCCAACACAATAATAAAAAAAAAAAGAATGTGACACTAAAGTTAAGTTGAAGAAGTCCTTTTTAATTGCTTGTGAAAAGTCAAGCCCTCTAAATGTTGCAATTCTAGCAGATTAGATAAAGTATACACCAAATTAGTGTATCTTCCAATTCGGCACCGCATTAACAACCTAATTATAACTGTGAAATAATTCAGTGTGGAACCATATGCTAAAATATGGTAATTGCTCTTGTATGGTTTTTGAAGAACTAGTTGTATTTTCCTGTGTCTCTTTGAGTTGCTGTGGCTTATTTGTTGCCTTTGGCCAGTGAGTCAAAGGCCACAGGCTCTTCCTTGCCACAGTAGATGAGAACTACATTAACTCAGCCCCACCCTCAGAATTTATTTGCAGATTCTCATTTCTTTAATAGGAATACATTTTGTCATACGAAAGGGGGCAGATTTCCACACAAGTGAGACCTATGAATCCTTTGTCCATCTCAGTCCTGCTCTCCTAAAGCAATGTAAAATGAGCATGGGGTGTACACAGTTTGTCAGAATTCTTTTTTGGAAACATGCACACAGAGTAGAAAGTCTTGAGTTATTAGCTAAAGTGCCGGGCCATAGAATATTATGTGCATGTCAGCCCACTGAAGCTGATGTCATTAAGGTCACTCCATAGTTGTTTGTTCTGATTTGGCTTTCTTTATTTCTTTTTTTAAATTAAGGCTTTATCTTTTTGAGAAGTTTTGGATTTATAACAAATCTGAGGGGAAAGTTCAGAGATTTTTCTATACACTTCTGCCCTGCCCTTGTGCAGTTCCCCCTATTATCAACATCATTCCTCTGAGTGGTGCATTTTTAAAACAAGGATGAACCTGTACTGATACAACGTAAGCACCCAAATTCCAGTGTACATTATAGTTCACTCTGTGGGTTGAATAAATACATAGTGAGATATATATGTCCATCACTATGATATCGTACAGCCTGTTTTCACTGCCCTAAGACTATGCTGCCTATTCATCCATTTACCCTGCCTGGCAACCACTGATCTTCCTACTGTCTCCATAGTTTTGCCTTTTCCAGAATGTCATCGAGTTGGAATCGTACAGTGTGTAGACTTCTTGGATTGAATCCTTTAAAGTTCCTCCCTATTTCTCCCTGGCTTGATAGCTCATTTCTTTTTAGTGCTGAAGAATATTCTAGTCTGGATGTGCCCACAGTTTATTTAACTGTTCACTTACTGAAAGACACCTTGGTCGCTCCCAAGTTCTGGGACTTAGGAGTAAAGCTGCTATAAATAACCGTGTGCAGGTTGTATTTACTTTTTAAATTTTTTACTTCTTCTAGATCAAGAAGAAATTAAGACCACCAGATGAGAGAAGCTATTCATATCATGAGCATGAATTTTGTTGCCTTCAAAATGCTACATAGTAGGTCTTCAACTTCTGGGAATATCTTAGTTGTTTCTTTGTGTGTGTGTGTCCAGTTTCACCTGTCACCATCTCACCAGGCTTTGGCCCAATGTTTTATTAGGAAAAGTATGAAGAAAGGGCCCATCTCTGCCTGTCTCTTTATATTATGAAATTGCACAGAAGAAACCTCTTGAATTCTACTTCCTTCTACTCTAGCTAAGTTGTTTGAGGTATATACTTTTTGACATTTGTCACTTAACACTAAGTGTCAAATCTAGGACAGAGGAGATGATCCTACATATCAATGAGTATCTGCACTGTGACAGCCAGGTAGCTCATATCTCATCCTAGTTCAGAACATCTTTCCAAGTTTCTGTATTATGTTTCAATGAGGGCAGCAACAAGACTGCAATGGTCTAGACCGTGGGTTTTGTTAAACAGGTAGGAAATCAGAAACTATTTCAACTCATTCATTGTTCCATTCAATATTCCTTTGCTAAGTATTACTGCTATACGAGGCTCTGGGAGTTGAAAATAAAATGAGATGCAGTGTAGGGTGTGGGAGGGTAAGGTAACCCCAGACAGATTGAAGATACGATGTCCAAAGGAGCCCTGGAGGCTGAGTTGGAGGAGCAAAGTGGGAAGGAGGAGGTGTCCAGGGGATGGAGTTTCAAGGGAAGAGCAGTGGGAGATTCCTTCCTTTGTGTTCCTATTGCTGATGCCCAGATTCAGGCCAATATCACTTTTTTACCAGGATTATTGACTACTATCTCCCTATCCCTAATTCTATGCCTGCAAAGCCATCCTCCTCACTATGGCCAGAACGGCCTTTCCAAGATGCAAATCAAGCAGCTCACCTTCACTTTGAGGACCATATGGCCAAGCTCATCAGCCAGGCCTCCACCATCTGGCCCTGCTTGCCTCTCTCCATGCTTCACCCCACACTCATGTTCTGGCAAAAGTAACCACTTCTATGCCTATCACACTGGACCACTCAGGACTCCTCCTACCACTCAGCTTGTGGTCATGATTCTGGACTTAGCTGTCACACAGCTCTGGGTTTGATTGCGGGCTCTGCTGCTTCCAAGCTCAGTGACCATGAAAAATTTTGACTCGTGAGCCTCAGTTTGTAAAGTGGGGATGGTAAGAGAATGTGCTTCACAGCAGTTGTGGGAATTAAATAATGAATGTACAACACATGTCAAGTTCTTAGTCTATAAAAAGTGTTGAACATATTTACCTATTCTTATTATTTTTTTTTAAAGATTTTATTTATTTATTTGTCAGAGAGAGAGAGAGCGAGAGTGAGCACAAGCAGATAGAGTGGCAGGCAGAGGCAGAGGGAGAAGCAGGCTCCCTGCTGAGCAAGGAGCGCGATGTGGGACTCGATCCCAGGATGCTGGGATCATGACCTGAGCCAAAGGCAGCGGCTTAACCCACTGAGCCACCCAGGCGTCCCCTTATTATTTTTAAAAAATTAAGACTTAGGTTAGGCTTAACCTCTTCAGGACTTTCCCTTGTTTTGCCTCCAATTTCATAGGCTTCTCATCAGTGGTCCTCATTACCCTGGGCATAGCTAGTATTGTAGTGGACTCTAACCATTGCTCTAGACCCAAATTACTGTTTCAGACTGTGAACCTCATGGAGGTAGGGGCTGTGTCCTTCTGCTCATTCCCACACCCAGTGTCCACTGTACTTAGCACTAAGCAGCACTCTGTTTGTGTTTGTATGTCGAGTGGACACAGCCTGGGGAAGACAGCTAAAATATGAAGGAGCAGGTATGTGCTTTGCCCTGAATAGGCACACTCTACAGCCATAGCCAGGAATCTGGGCAGGCTGGGTGATAGAGCCACAGAGGGTCAGGAAACCCAGTATATGCCCCGGAAGTAAGATGGCAGAATACATCAAGAGTCTAGACAACGAGATCAGAAGCCAGTGGTAGGATGGGGAGTCCAGAGCTCCCTGAGGCACATCTCCCTCTGCTCTTTCTAGGGAGAGAGGCCCCGTGGGCTCTTCCTGACTTGATCTGGGAGCTGGGGCTGGAAACAGGGCAAATTCTCACAACAGACGCTAAAAAAAAGAAATCCTGGAAAAACCAGCAACACCTTCTCTGCTCAATTAACATTTCCCTTTTATAATTAAAAATATTGTGGAAAGAAAAGATGTTTTCTGTTTTGGAAAGTTCCATGTTGGTGACCCACAGAAAAAGAGATTTTGGTTATGTGTCCTCCACGCCGGCTTTGTGGTTCCAAATTTTGATTCAAAGAGAGAAGAAAGATTGTGAGATGGTCGTGAACCATTGCAGGTGTTCTGGCTTAGCCTGAACCTCACAGAACAGGGCAGCAGGTTGAGAAAAGGAATGTGACCTCAGCGGAGATGAGCCTTCCTTCTGCCTATGGGTCACAAAACTGATGTGTATCTTTTATGGTCAAGTCTGGTTTGGGCATCTTTTTCTATATGCCCAACAGAAAACACACAGAAAGTCAGACAGACAGAAAGGCAGGAAGTTCTGAGAGCTGCTTCATGGTTATTGTTACTAAGGAAACCAATTCTTTAGTATTCATGTGTTCAGCAGACGGCCGCTCTGGATCTCTGAGGCTGAGGTGTTGTCACAGAACGGCACAAGGGAAAAGAAGGGATGAAAACAGCCAAACAGATAAATAAGGAAGTTGTTTAAGAGTATGTGGGTGATTTAGCCACCATCTGTGGTTTCTGGTGGCTTTAAAAATGAGATCATTGCCAGCATCAGAAGATTTAAAGAGTGATCAGGAGCACGTCTTCCCACTGCATTTATATAATCATATTCACATACTATACACACACTGGGAAGAAAAGCCTCTCGGGAGGGGACAAAGATCCTTGAGGTCTGTTTCCTTTTCAAGAAAATCATCATTGTGCAAAAAGGGCCTCTGAAATGTATCACTATCTGTTATCCTGATTCTAAAGTGCTTTTCCCTAAGCATTCGAAGAGGGAGGTGGCATATTGCTGATTCCCTTGAATCTTCTCTCACAGAAGATGGAGGCATTTACCATAGTTGCTGAGCCTCACTCCCCAAATATAAGAAAAGTCGGTCCCACAGAAGTCACAATTCCCAAAAGACACCCATAATCCTGCCTACCGGCCTGTGGGTGGCAAGGGCCTTAAGAACATGAAAGAGTGAAGTCAGGGGACACGGAATCCTGCATTGTTGATCAGACTGACGTAGAAGATACCAGGCATAGAGACTACACTCCTCACCCCACTCACCCCCGATCCACAAAAAGATGCTCAGGGAGTCTTGCAGTTGAGATCGTGGCTGACTCGTAATTCTCGTAATGAGAATCCAGGCAAAAGGATAGCTTTCTTTCCCTCATAGAGAAATAATATAAACAGAAACATTTCTTAAGTGAAAGACAGTGCCATGCCCCTTCACATCTCATCTGCATGGCCTAGGTGAAAGCATTGTGGAGTTTTAGGAACATCTCACGGTCTGGAGATACAAGTATCCACTGAACTAGATCATCATTAACATCCCAGTACAAGGTCATGTCACAGGCCTCCTTTTCCATATTCAATTAGCATTAATCAAGCACCATTTGCATTCAAAGCCCTCTGCTAGATGCAGTCAGAGATGTGAAAATGAGTATGACATGGCCTCAGAATTCAAAGAACCCACAATCTAACTGACGGAGAACAGTGAAAAATTCCTCAACATTCTTAAAAACTCATCATACGGGGCACCTGGGTGGCTCAGTGGGTTAAAGCCTCTGCCTTTGGCTCAGGTCATGGTCCCAGGGTCCTGGGATCGAGCCCCACATCAGGCTCTCTGCTCGGCAGGGAGCCTGCTTCCCTTCCTCTCTCTCTGCCTGCCTCTCTGCCTACTTGTGATCTCTGTCTGTCAAATAAATAAATAAAATCTTTAAAAAAAACAAAAAACAAAAAAAAAACAAAAAAACAAAAAAACACATCATACGACCTGAATGTCCTTGGCCCCTGTCTGGCTGTCCTTTGCCTCTGTGGCCCCAGACCAACCCTCTCCTGACACTGGCATCTGCAGCTTTCCGGCTCCTGTCTCATCGGTCAGATCGCAGTTCAAAAGTCACTTCCTCTGGGAAACTTTTCCTGATTCCCCAGCTCAGCCACCTGTTATATCATCTCCCTGTACCCTCTTTTTCCTCTGCTGTGCTAATTACACTTGGATGCCATGTGACTGGTATGGTGTGTCCTCCCCATGAGACCCCACATTTCATGGAAGCCAAGGCCGAGGGGCTTTTCCTCCTCACTGAGTTCTCACGCCCATCACAGAGCCTGGTCCAGAGTGGGCTTTTGGCAAATATTTCTTAATAAATGAATAGATGTTCATAATGAAATCAATTTGAAGGTAAGAGAAACAAGACCCTGAAGCAGAGGGCTGGCAAACAGTGTGGCTGGGGGTGGGGGGTGCTTGTTTCTCTCCCAAATGTTTGCTAGGTACCAGGTGCCCAACATATGGAATGCTTGTGAGATGAGTGAGTGAATGGTGAACTAGGAGAAAATCAGAGTTCTCATTTTTCTTTGTTTGCTTGTATGATTATACTTTATATGAACAGTAATGTTCAGTAGCCTTTTCTCTCTCTCTCTCTCTTTTTGGTGCAACAACCCTGTAAAAAGATAGTTAAAAACTAAACAATAACCAGTCAAAAATCTAGGATCTGGCTGAGCAACTCTTCTTTGCCATTTCCACCAAAAAGAGTTTTTGGCCTAGAAATCTCTGTAGCAAAACAATGGACAACTTCAATTTTGTAGGAGAGAACTCCTGCCTGCTTTGGTTGTGAACGCTGACCTGAGAAGCTTCTCTTCCATATGTCCTGGAGCTACTGTTCATTCATTCATTGGTTGTTGACTCATTCATAGATTTAGTCAACACACATTTACTGAGTAAACACCGTATATTAGTTCTAAGCTATGACATCCACCATATACCAGGGAAAAAGACCATCAAAGCCTCCTAAGTTGGATAACTAGGTCTATAAATAGATGATTCCACCCTAGCAGCTGACTTGGGAAGCAGTGCCTTGAGCACACAGTACCTCCCATTTGTGGTACTAGTTACACTCATTATCCTCCTTCCAATGGCTGTGAGCTCCACAAAGGCAAGCCTGCCTTTAGCTTACCCATCTTTGTACTGCCAACAACTAGCACTATCCCTGGCACAATAAACATTTATCTATTGACTCACTGTTGCTCACATTCATTATATGACCCAAGCCCTGTGTGCTGCATGTTAACATGCATGACCTCCTTTAATCTTCACGTCACTACTCTGATATAGTTGCTCTGATTATTTTCATTTTACACATGAGGAAACTGAGGCACAGAGAAGCTAAGGAGCTTGACAAGGATACACAGCAAGTGAAGTGACAAGAGTCAGCAGTCAACCTAGTCTGTCTGAGAGAGAACCACAATGGACTCCTTCTTTTCTTTTGAGTTGAACCCTAAGAAATTACTGATAGTTGGCCCTTTGGGGCCACAGAAATAGCAAATCTGTAAATAGGTAAGTAATATAAGTAGATGAAATGAAGTAAATGAAAGGTTAGAGATAGGGTGTTGGGGAAGCAGAGCAGGGGACAGGCCAGGAATGGCTTCCTGGGGCAGTTCTGCAGAATGCCCAGGGATCAATCAGCATGTTGTAAGGAAGGAGGGGAGAGCAAGGACACGTACACATGCCCTAACTCAACACATTTTCATTTTGGGCTGACTGTACGCCAGACCCTGTGCTCATGCAGAGAGCAAGCAGAGCTTGGAGTCATGCAGAAAGGACAATTATAATAAAATCAGAGCATTTATATGCTCTAATAAAATGCCCTAGAAGACACAGCAAAAGTATGAATGTGAGAGAGACCAAGAAGAGGTCAGTGGTTTAGTCGGAAGCAAAGGATTCCAGGCTGAGGAGCAAGATAAGAGGGAACGGGAGCCACCAGGAAGACCACTGAGGTCTGGCGTGGAGTAGACACAGAACGCAGGAGAAACCAGGGGACAGTGTGCCGCAGAAGAGGGCTTCCAGCGATTTCCTCAGCTACATCATGGAGGAGGGCTTGAAGTGGGATGAATGGGAAGCAGGAAGAACACTTGAAGCTGTTTTAAGTGGAAATTGTGAGCCTGCATCTCACAGAGCCAGTGGAAATACTGATGTTCAAGGCCAATGAAGTTTAGCGTAAACCCTGAGAATTATCAATCACTCTAGGTATCCTGGGAGGCACAGGCATTTCGATTTAATTGGCTGAAAGTTCTAGAAAGCCTCATCTATCTTTCTACATAAAGACTCTGCATGCCAAATGCCTCTTTGTGCTAGGTTCCCTCCTTCAAACCCTTCTTTACATGTGTTTAAATTCAGTCAGGGCTCCCTAGCTGCCAGAAGTTGCTTGTTTTAGCATTTCTGTTCATGGAGGAAGAGGTTTTAATCAAAGATTATGGAACTCCATCTCCAGATCTAAATCTAGATCTGTTTCTCAGTTCCACATGTCTCCTTGAATAGCATCAAGAACCTCAATTTTGGCTCTTAATGTTTGCAGTATGATTCTTGAATTGACTGCCTCATGTCTCCTCTGTTCTATGCCAGACAGGGACCAGTTCCATTCCTCACTGGCACTCAAACAGATGTAAACATCCCAGGTACCAGGGAAAATATCATGGAGCCTGTTCAGCACTATGACACAGCTCTGTAAAACCCCCTGATGTGTTCAGGACAATGAAAGCTATTAATAATTATAAAAGGTATCCATGTTTGGATTTTGTTTTTATTTATTTTTTATTTTTAAAGATTGTATTTATTTATTTGAGAGAGTTGTGGAGGCAGAGGGAGAGGGAGAAAGAGTCCCAAGCAGACTCTGCACTGAGCACAGAGCCCGACATGGGGCTCAATCCACGGCCCTGAGATCTGGACCCGAGCTGAAACCCAGACTTGGATGCTCCACCAAATGTGCCATCCAGGTGCCCCTACAGATCTGCATTTTAAAAACCAAGCACAGGGGTGCCTGGGTGGCTCAGTTGGTTAAGTGGCTGCCTTTGGCTCAGGTCATGAACCCAGGGTCCTGGGATGGGTCCCTACATCTGGTTCCCTGCTCAGCAGAGAGCTTGCTTTTCCCTCTCATCTGCTTGCCACTCTACCCACTGGTGCTCTCTCTCTTTCATAAATAAAATCTTTATTAAAAAAAAAAAAAAAAAACCAAGCACAAAAAGTGTTATTTTTGTTGTTTTTTCTTAAATAGAACAGGCTAACTTCTAGATACATCTTTAAAAGTATGTTGTAATGTATTTGGTGAAGAATAATCAAACTTAACCAAGGGTTGCCATAAAGAGAAAAACATTAAAACATAAAGACAATTCAGCATAAGGCCCCTATGCTGGTTAAGGGCATGATCATAGATTCAAATACATTCGAGATTCTCTGTTCCAAAGTAGGGCTTAACTGTTGGACATTCCGTGGCTAAAATTAAGGCAATCTATTAGTATGGCCAGTCTGTATGGTCATGAGGAAACTATTTAGCTAGAGGTGACCGGCTGTCAATCTCATCTGCTGTCACTGGAGGCCGAGCAGACAGGAAGTTGTAGGGTTGCTAATTGGTTAACTTTTATCCCAGCATTAGCTTCCTATTGCTGTTGTAATTCCCATGATCTTAGCAAAAAAAAACAAAACAACAACAACAAAAAAAACAACTCCCCATAAAACAATGAAGCATCTTTACTTTACTTTACTTCCTGAAGGTAAATCTAAAAAGTGCCCTTGTGGGAAATAGTCACCTCTAATGTCCCATTCACCACAGATGGCAGCAGTGCTGGGAATCCTCTAAGAGAGTGACAATGAAGATTGATGTTGCCATCTGTCTCTGGTTGATTTAAATGTTTATGTCCCCTATAGCTGTAGGGTTTTGGCAGCAATGCTGTTGATACCCAAGAAAGAAAATGTAATTAAAGTTAAGAGACTAAGAACTGGAAGTTGATTTGATTCCATTTCTTTTGTCATTATAGCCTGCTGCCTCTCTTTCTCGTTCTTTCTCTTCTGGCCCACTTGCTGACTTTTTTTCCTCACTCATCTGGTCTATACCATATCAATGATCTTTGAGGTTTACCTTAGCTGAGTCTTTACCAAAACTTCCTAGAGAGGCACCTGTAGGGGTTCAGTCAGTTGGGCATCAGACTCTTGGTTTTGGCTCGGGTTGTGACGCTGGGGTCCTAGGATCCAGCACCGAATTGGGCTCTGCACTGGGTCTGCTTGAGACTCTCTCTCTCTCCCTCTCCTTCTGCTTCACTCACCCTACTCTCTGTCTCTTATAAATAAATCAATCTTAAAACAAAACAAAACAAAACAAAACAAAAAACAAAAAAATAACTTCCTAGAGTCCCAACAACACGTTAACAGTGGGAAAGAGGAAGCCAACAAGGTGGCATGCGGAGAGTTCCCTGGAACAACACACAGAAAGTTAGCATTCCAAACAACAACAAGGACACCATTAAAAAGACTCTGAATGAGAATTCCCCTCACAGCTCCCGCCAAAGGTTTGTGGATTTCAATCATTTCTTTTTCCTTTTTTTTTTTTTCTGGTTTCCAGTACAGTAATCTTTGGATTACTCAAAGATCTTTCACATTTTCTGCGCAATTTATTTTAATATAAATTATTCACTGAATAAAAAATGTATACAAAATCTCTACTTCTTTTTTTTTCCCCCCTCTGGAGTAACTCAGGGTCCCTAAGGATGTGAACAATGGGATTTGTGTTTGAGCAAGTTGTTAAAAATAAGTCTTAAGCTTTAGGAATGGCTCACATGTGACTCAGTTATTTTTAAAAATAAATAAATAAAGCCTGGGGAGAGTAGAGGGCAGAAAGAGAATGGTTTAAGATGGAAAAGAACAAGCAATTCATTTTCATGAATTGCAAGACATAGTCTAAATATAGGAAAGAAGATTTCAGTCATCTCTGAGGGTTGAACAGAACTCCTTTGCTCCCCCCCTCCACACACTCATATATATACTTTCATTTGTCAGCCTGCAAAGAAAAATCTCTGCATCCTAGAATTTCTCTCCACATGGAAAATTGATTGCATACTATCTTAGCTAGAGCTACAACACCTGCATTCCACGCAGCCAAAACCTTGTAGAAAAGAGATTTTGTTGCCTTAAATGAAGTGGGTTTGAAAACTAGATTGTCTGTCCGGAAAGGTGTTCTTTGAGTCCCCTGTGGAGCATTTAAAGCTAGACAATTGCTTATTTAATCCTTTGGCACAACAGGGTTTTAAAAAATTAGTATGAAAAAGCTACTTACTCAGGCTAAGTCAAATCCAAGCATTAGCGAATCTTAGAAGCTAGAGATGGAGGGAGTGCTGCTTGTTGGCTACTTGGGGAGGGTTCTTTTTCCTCTGGAACAGGGGCTACTTGGCTTTGGGAGGCAGGAAGCTAAAGTGGGACAAGAATAAAACTCTGTATAATATATGGTTTCCTGGGAGGCAAGTGGAGCTCCAGGTCGTTATCACCTCCAGGTTCAAAAGCCATAGGGTTTTGGGGCCAAGGTTTTCCGAGTGCTTATGGGGGATAGCATTCAGTTGCAGATAATTTTAAAAACAGACCCCTACCATTCAGAATTCCAAGAAAATCACAGTCTTGGGTTTTCTCCCAGTCTACCAAACTCATCCTGTTCAGCAAGCGAACACACACTAGGGCAGCGCCTCTATGGCATTTAACTCCAGAGATGTATTAGTTTTAAAACAAGTCTGCAAATGAGTTGAAACACCTGCCATTAAGAGGAGGGATCTACTTCCCCTCTCTTTAAATATTGGGCTGGCCTTAGTGACTTGCTTCTAACTAAGAGTAAGTAGCAGGAGTGATTCTTTGTGACTTTCAAGGCTAGTTCATCAAAGGGGACATGGCATCCGCCTGGCTCTCTCTCTTGAAGTATATTCATTTCCTTGGAGCAGGGATACCTCCGTGCTAGAAAAACCACAGAGAGGGACCACGGAGACCCAGCAGGCCCGGCCCCAGCCCTGCAAGTCCTCCCAGCCCCTGGGTCAGAAATGTGAGGCAAACAGCCTTCGAGTTGGCCCCAAAGCCGGGAACACCTGAGATCTTGAGCCAGAACCCCCCCGAACATGCTGATGCAAAATGCTGGATTCATAGAAACCAGGAAAGAGAAAACAGGTGGATGCTGTTCTTAGGCCACCGATTTGGAGGGTGACTCGTTTCACAACAATAGATTCGTGGGAATTTTTTGGTACCTAGAGGTGAGGCGTTGCCGTAACAGAAGTGGAGGGCAGGGATTGGAGGAGCTTTGAAGAGGCTGTGGGTGAAGAACTGAAGGAAAGTAGGGAGAGTATTGGCAGCTGGAGGAAAGGGGCCCCTGGTTCTGAAGTGTTGCAGTCTTTATACCAGTGGTAACATGGAAAACAGAAAATGTACCTAATGGACTCATGACCCAGGAAGCTTTCAGGCACAGTATTGAAGGTGTCTCCTGACCTTCCTAATTGCTGTAAAATATGAGAAGAGAGAGATGAAGTAAAAAAAAGCAAACAAAACCAAACTGAACCCAAACCAACCAAAAAACCAATGTTAAATTAAAGAGCCAAGACTTTAGGGGTTCAAAAAAATCAAACTATTGTTCAGTTTCATCCTCTCCAGATGGCAGATGCAGCTAAAATTAATACATGTAATTTCCGTATAAAGATGAAGGAAGCAGTGTGACTCAAGATTCCTTTGTTAAGACCTCACACAGTTGAACGTAGTACCTTACAGATTCTTTCAAGCAGCCAAGAGTCCCTCTGAAGAGCTCAAGAGCATGCCTTTTAGATGTCTCCATTAACAGAAATGGGTCTAAAAATCTTAAGGGCACAGTCCCAAAGTAGCCCTAGAGGGAGTTTAAGGTAGAGAAAAGCTTATCTCAATAAGATTTGTGAATGTGTTTTTTTGTCTAATGGAGGGAATCTCAATAAGACTGCGGGGAAACAAAATCTTAAACAGAGTTGCACTAATGAAAACATTGCCAGCTCAGGCTAAAAGGGACGGAGGTAGTGTAAAAAAAAAAAAGGCTTTAGGTTCCTAAAGTTCTCTGGGAAAGCAGCAGGCTGAGGAAACTCCTCAGCTATAAAGATGGAGTACATTTTTGGGGTGCCTGGGTGGCTCAGTTGTTTAAGCGTCCAACTTTAGGTTTCACCTCAGGTCATGATCTCAGGCTTGTGGGATTGAGCCCTGCGTTGGGCTATGTGCTGGGTGGGAGTCTGCTTCTCTTCCCCTCTCTCAGTCCCTCCCCCTGCTCACTCTCTCAAGTAAATAAATATTTTCTTAAAAAGGTGGGGGTAACCTGTACCCCTGAAACCAATAATATATTATATGTTAAGAAAAAAAATTTAAAAGATGGGGTAGATTTTCTAGAACATGAAGGATAATTCAGAGGGAGGAAACTAGAGTCCAGAGAACGGAATCAAGTGCCGTGAAAAATAGTTCCCACTCAGCTCTAATCAAGGAGCTTGGTTCACCAGTGCCTGGCTGGATTTCAGAATTGCCACAGGCTGATTACCTGATTGTCACGGAACACTGAAATGTCTCTAGTGGCTATCCTATGCTTACCAAAGTCTGTTGGGTGAGGGAGCAATAACTTTTCACTCTAGGCCACAAATCTTCAGATTGATATCAGTATTCAGGAGGTTGTAATTGAGGATCTGCTCCAATGGAGCAGCACCTGAACCTGGTTTGGATGATGGGCAACTGGACCTTGAAAGTGGGTGGATGCCATCCAGATGAGCTATTTGGGGGTCTTAGGAGAGGGTGAGTGCATTTGCATGTGGGATCAATATAAATAACTTCTGGGGGCGCCTGGGTGGCTCAGTGGGTTAAGCCTCTGCCTTTGGCTCAGGTTATGATCTCAGGGTCCTGGGATCAATCCCCGAATCGGGCTCTCTGCCCAACCAGGAGCCTGCTTCCCACCTTTTTCTGCCTGCCTCTCTGCCTACTTGTGATCTCTGTCTGTCAAATAAATAAATGAAACATCTATATCTATCTATCTATATACTTCTGGCTGGAGGGGAGACAGTTTTTAAAACATGCCCACCATTTTTTGACCTTTTTTTCCATTGAAAGGTGAAATCTAATTCTTCTCCCTGCAAATATAGGCTGGCCTTAGTGACTCACTTCAACAAATAGAATACTAGGTCATAAAAAGCCACACAGCTTCCATCTGGTTCTCTTGGTACATGTGGTTTGGAGCCCCGAGCTACCATATAAAATCTCCAGCAAACCCAATCCTCATGCTTAGGAGGACTTGTAGAGAAACCACGTGAAGTTAGTGGGGCTCTGTTCTAGCTCTTTCACCTCCCAGCTGTGGCACCAGATACGTGAGTGATGAAGCTTTAAAGATGACCTCAGCTAAGTCACCACCTGACGGCAGCCTCATGAGAAATCACAAGCCAGAACCACTCAGCCAAACTGCTCCTGAACTCCCACCCATAGAAGCTGGTGAGAGATGATAAATGACTGTTGTTTGGGGACACTAAATTTGGGGACGATCTCTTATACAAGGAGGGCACCAGTCACATTTCGTTCTCTGTGAATGGGAATCCTTGGAGTTCTTCAGCAAGGTAGTATCATAAGAGTCTGTGCAGATCCAGCTGTAAGTGTTGGCCAGCATCTCCAGGCTTTGTCCAGATTATTTTGCTCTCAGTTTTTCTCTCCTTTCCCCTGGTTGTCTACTTCCATTGGACTGCATGTCTTAACTTCATCTTACACTAAGCTTCAAGGCTAGTCCCTCAATACCTGGTACCCTGGCTTCATTAATCTCTTTTGGGCATTCTAGTCTACTTCACCCTGGGAGTTCCCCTTAATACCACCATGAGTTCAATTCCAGCACACCTGTACCTGATAAGACAGCACATGGAAGCCCCTTTTCATCCCATCCCAGATTCTCTCTGCATTGCAGGGAAGGTGGGAGACACACACATCCAAGTTCCATTTCCATCTGAGCAAACAGCTGCCAGTCTACTCTTCAGTATGGGACAAGGCTTTCCTCTAGGTTTTCCAAATGAACCTTCCACCCAGCTGAGCCACTAATGATAGGACCTCAGTTAGCAGCCAATGACCTCTGGGCAAAGACAGCAACATTTTAGTCAAGATGCACCTTTTCCTCTGGGGCTTTGTGTGCTGGCCCACAAAATGTGATGAACAAAAATAGCATGATTCCGATAATAAACTTATGAATAAATTTGGTCACGAAATGACATGGATGAACAACAATGGGGATTCTTAAGTGACATTTCTAGAGTAGTATGTTTGGTTTTCAATCTTGGTAACAAATGAAAGCATGTGATCTCACCTGGATGTTAATGACCAACAGCAGAAAGAAAATACTACTTTCTTCAGCCTACCATGAATTCTCTGATATACTTGGCAGTCAATTGGCACAGAAACTGAAGGGTAACTTAGTGCTCTCCCCCAGGGTGTGGCTCTCTTCTGGAGTCAGTAAGACGAGCATATCAGAACCCAGGTTGGAACTCTGGTATTCATATGAGCGGTACATAGATTCAGTAATGCTCCCCCTACTACACGGAATATGGGAAAGAACTGGGAATTCCATTTCTTGTCTTGCTTTATGAAGATGTAGGAAATAACTTGTTAATAGGCACCCCTCAAATTGAGTGTTTCTCAAATGATTTGCAATTTGAACAGAATCTTAAGGGGGAGAGGGTGGAAGGGAAATCCGAGACAGATGAACAGACTGGGTAGAAGGTTATGCACTTCAGCTTCCCTCCAGAGTGGTTCACTGTCATGGTTGACCAACAGAAACCCTTGAGGAGACTTTAAAAGTACACACACCTAGACTGGCACCTCAGAGACTGGGGTTCAGTATGAATGTTTAGAAAGCTCCCCGGGGGGGCCTGGGTGGCTCAGTGGGTTAAGCCTCTGCCTTTGGCTCAGGTCATGATCTCAGGGTCCTAGGATCAAGGCCCTAATAGGGCTCTCTGCTCGGCGGGGAGCCTGCTTCCCCCACCCTCTCTGCCTCTCTGCCTACTTGTGGTCTCTGTCTGTCAAATAAATAAATAAAATCTTAAAAAAAAAAAAAAAGAAAGAAAGAAAGAAAGCTCCCTGGGGGATTTGGGCAGCCGGCTAGGTATAGGAACCCCTGCCTCTGTGAGCTCCTGAGGTCAACCAGAAATCTGCCCTCTTTGGTTTCCTTTTCTCCCACAGAATTGGGCAGGTCTTTGTTTAGAGTCACACAGAGTACATGTGCAATATGTTCATGTTGTTTGTAGCCTTCTAAATGCTTTCTTAGGAAGGTAAACTATATTCCATTCCACTCATGTTTAATCTGTATTATCCTTTAATAACTGATTTATTTTAAAAATTGTTAAATACTGGGCCCTGGTCACTCTCATCTCTCTCATCAGACGATAAAGAGATTGAAAAAAGACTTGTTATTGTTACTATTTTCAAAGTGATGTAGGAACTTGGAAGAAGGAGGAATTGTTTTGAGGGGATGCTTTGGAAGAGACTTTTTGAAGAGGGACTTAAAAGTATTAATAGGAATTTGGCTGCTAGAAAAACAGGGAAAGTCATTCTAATCAGAAGGAACAGTATTTTCAAAGAACAGGGCCATGAGAAGGTCTGGAATATCCAGGGATCAGTGGCAAGTTCAGCATGGGGCAGGTAGAAGATGTGAGCCTGGAGAGGTGGAAGACGAGCCTGGAAGGAAAGGGGCCAAAGGGCAGTGGGCTGTTGGGAAAACAACTCTTAAAAAAGAAAAAAAGCAAAAAGGACCTGATTTGTACAGTTGACTCATTTTTGTGGTGTACATAATCCCATCTGATTTTAAGTTATCCGTGATTTAAGAACTGACTCACAAAATTCCTAAATATTTACCGTCAGTTTTTGTGAACTGGTACCAGCTGGTTCCAGTACATGACTGAGAGGAGGTCAGAGCCTTTAATTCTAAGAAATAGATGAAAACAATTTTTTTTGCCTCTTGTCACAGTGTTCCTGCCTGAAATCAGACATCTATGGCTTTGGAGTAGGGTGGGTCAATGAAATGCACAAGGGACCTGAAAACCCACCGGAACTAATTTTCAGGCTCTTATCACCCACTAGCACTGTCCTTAAGCCCAGGGAAGAGGGGCCCATTTTCTGGTTCACATTTTAAAGGGTTTGGCTCTCTGGGCATAGCACCCACCCCTCTACACCAGAATGAGGAATTCATGGTGTCATGCCCAACAGGAACCTACCTCCCCCACTTCTACTCCATATATTCCACATGTCTGGGACTCTGGAGTTCTCTTGGTGTATGGAATCTTCCTAAAGCACCTTCCCTGAAGATAGGCACCTGGTCCCCAAGGGTTGGCCAAGGAGGGACTGTGCCAAGGGTAGAGCAGAGTATGGATGTGGGGACTGGATGTTGATACCCATGCACGTGTAACCCTCACTCTGGACCCACACCCTTAGAGCTAAGAGTGGGAAGCGAAAAGCCGCAGAGAGGCCTTGAACCCAGCTGCCTACATGCTGACATGTTTTGGAGAAGAACTTGGAGAGAAGTCTAGCAGTTCTAAGTTCAACCCAGGACTTCTAGGTTATTATGAAGACGTATTTGTCCAGGTAAGAGAACAGAATATATTTGACATTTTGTTAGTTGGATTTATATTTTTAAATATTTAGATATAAGCTATGTGGGCCTCCATTTTGACTCTACCCTGGGCCCAGCAAATGTCAGGGGTGGTCTTGGAGGACCGGGGGGGACCCCCTGGTAATGGGGGAGCCCATTACCAGGGCTATATTCTAAGCCAAGGCAAGCAAGCTACAGACCCCAGGCAAATTCTTGCCTGCTGTATGTTTTTATACAGGCTGTGAGCTAAAAATGGGTTTTCCATTTACAAATAGTGTTTAAAAGTCAAAAGAAAGATATTTCATGATATGTGAACATTATATGCAATTCAAACTTCAGTGCCCACGAATTGTGTGACTGGCACACAGCCAAAGCCATTCATTCGGCTGATTTCATGCCACAACAGCAGAGTGAGGAGTTGTGACAGAGACTGTATGGCCTGGGAAGCTGAATATATTTGCTCTCTGGCTCTTACATAAACAGTTTGCCTGCCCTACCCCTAGAGCAGCAGCAGACAGGAGGAAGGGGAGAGTCTAGTAGTTCTCGTGTGGGTCTGCTCTACAGAGCCACCTGTTGAACTCTCCAAACACACCAATACCAGGGCCCCACTCTGAATATTTCAGGATGAACTGGTCTGGGGTTGGGTGTTTCTAAGACATCCCCATGATTCTAATGAGAGCCAGGGCTGTGAGCCACTGGGCTAAGTGAATGTAACGTGAGAACCGGAATTCCCCAAATGCAAGGCAAAGTAAAGTTATGGGACCTGTGCCTGCTTTCCCCAGGGATCTGAGTGGATTACAGCCTTTCCCTGAGGACACAAGGTCCCCACTTACCTGACTAGGCCGAAAGAGGAGTGAGGGAAAAGGATTATTGTTTCCCACTGTGGTATGATGTACAAAGCCAGCTTCATTTCGACTTCTCCACATCCTTGAACCGCTGGTTCAAACACGTGTCCCTGCGCGAGCCCAGCACTGTGTGCATCTGTCAGGCAGGCCCACCTTGGACGACGACGGTGGCACACACCTTCACTGGGACCCCTGCTGGGTCACTTCCCAGGACACATTCCAATAGGCAACCCTTACCCCATGTTTGCAGTGTGCCCTCCATAATTATTGGTGGTCTCACAGGGAAGGAGAAAAAAGACAACTCTATCAGAATCCCATTCTCCAGCAGCACAGCCAGCACCATTGGCAGAGGCTGGCTCCGGGGCTGCAAGGCTGCTCTGAGCTATTATTGTGCCTGGCTCTCTCTCAGCAGGACTCGTCGCAGACAATACAGTACACCCAGAGCATGGGGGATGAACAGTAAATACGAGGCCTTGGATTTTTTTTTAATCTTGTCAGTTTTCCCCTGATTTGTGTCCTTTATCCTAGCCCCCTCTGCTGTCTAAGCTTCTCAAAGCTAATGCCCACAACGCCACCACCCACTGGTAGCAGCAGGCTGCTGGGCCACTGTGGGGTTCTCATTGCGGAGACTGACAATGCCCGCCATTATCCGGCGACTGTACGTGTTAACCTAGTGGCACAGGGTTGCTCCGACACCTTCCCCTCTGCTTTCTCTTTACTCTGGGGGCCAACAGCAGCTCTAGGAGTGCCGCCCTCCCGACTCTCGCAGCTTGTCTCAGGCAGCACACAGCACATCCTCCGACCGGCGGCGCTGGAACAGCTCGGCTGAAAAAGAGGACGCTGGGCAATTACGGAGCTGAGAGGGGGTTGTCATCCCGGCGGCTGCGTTTAAAAAGTTAAAAATACTCCTCAAAGCTAATTCTTGGGCCTCTTGTAGATACCAGTCCTCTTGCTCCTTCTTTCCTTCATTAAGAGCTCCGAGGATTCAATGGCACAGCGAGGCTCTAGAACAGGAGCGCACCGCCGAGGCTTGCGGAAGTGACCTCAACCGAGGGCGCATGCGCCCCCGCAGCTGAGGGAAGTAGGACGGTGTCCTGTGTTTCGCTGCCTTGAAACAACTCCCAGACACCAGTTATTCTTTTGACACTTCTCTAATTGTCATCAGTTTCCAGGGTGATTTCTGGCTCCCATCGAACTGAGAGATTTGCGTATTATTTCATTATCTCTGCCTTGGCTACCCCGAAGTCTGCCTTTGCACAATCTCCTGTCTCAGAATCCGCGGGTGCTGGCAGGACCGTGTGGAAATGCACGTGTCCTTGGCGGAGAAGACTTCTGCTGCCGTGGGGGAAAACAGCAGGGGCAGCCGGGGAGTTGAAGACGTGGGCTTCATGAGCTCAGAAAGCTCATGAGCTTTTCTGGAATGGGCTCTGCATCAGCGGAGAACACTTACATCTGGTTTTGTGAGAAGGGTAAGCTTGAGAAAGCTTACAGTCTCCGAAATTTGTAATGATGTTAAGCTTGTGAAGGGCTCACGAACTCAGTTGTGGGAGAGAAGCATGGGAAGGATAACCTGAGGCGGCTGCTGCTGGTGAGTGAGGGTCTTTCCGGGGGAAAGCCAGGGGTCCTGAGTCATCCTAACATAAGGCTTGTTTAAAAAAAAAACTGCGTTTTTTTTGCCTCCAAGGGTAAACATTATTTTAAAAAGACTTGCCTATTTATTTGAGAGAGAGCGTGAGAGAGCTCATGAGCAGGAAGAGAGGGGGCAGAAGAGGGAGAGAATCTCAAGCAGACTGCCAGCTGAGGGCAGAGCCCGACACCAGGCCCATCTCACAACCCTGAGATCATGACCTGACCCCGGATCAAGAGTTAGACACTCAACCAACTGAGCCACCCAGGTGCCCCTACAAGGGCAAGCATTTTAAAATCACCAAATAGTATATCTATAAATTGATAACTGTATCTGGCACAGACACTATTAGCAATTTATAGACGTCATAGTTGGGGGGTGGGGCAGCGGTTTGTTTGCAGTTGTGAAGCTGACAGATCCGACCAGGAGGAGGAGGAGATGACAGAATGTGACTGGTTTCCAGTGGTGGTGCTGTCAATTCGAGTGCAGGCGCCCACTAGGTGGTGTTTGGGGAAGTGTGCTCAGCTCACGGAAAGATGCTTCTGGCAGAATGTGGGCATGCTGAAGCTTTGATTTGTATTCAGTGGAGGGTAACCCACTCACCTCCTCTTAGAATACACGATAATTAAGAAACAGACAATAAAAGATAAACAGGATTGTCATTAAACAAAACCAGATTGGTTCAGATGCATGGAACGTGTGGTGGACGTCATTAAGGAGCTGGTGGAATTGCGAAGATCCTGCAGCTCACAGACTTGTTCTATGTAGCCACTACCCCTTTACCCAAGTCTGACAAAGCATATCGAAAAAGGGAGGGCTTGGGGCGCCTGGCTGGCTCAGTAGAGCATGCAACTCTTGATCTTGGGGTGGTAGGTTCCATCCAGCCCCATATTGGTATAGGGATTATTTAAAAAATAAAATCTTAAAAAAATAAAAAAAGGGAGGGTTTAACAGACTCCTGGAACATTCCAGCTAACTCACTCCTTCTCACATCCAAGGATTGTTAGCTTTCTTACTTCACTCTAAAACTGACTGTGCTAAGAGTTTTTAAGACAATGTTTCTGTGACACTGTATGGTGTTATTTGGCACCAAGAAGATGTAGCAAGAAAATGTACAGAGATTCTGCTATACTTTATTCCGTATCATGTTACAAGAAAACAACAGTGACAGCTGACAAACCATTACATCTTTCATAATACAGACAAATTACACTTGGGAACAAATATGCAACATGTATTATTCCATTCTCCTTACTATGTTTCATTTTGGAATATAATAGTTTTCTGAATGATGCTAATACATTTCTTAGGTACCGACCTTCTGCTATGAAGTACACATCTCAGTGTATCATACAAAAAAAAAAAAAAAAAAAAAGAAAAGAAAAAAGAAAAAGAAAAGAAAAATTAAAAAAAAATCCACTCCCAACTAGAGAATGTAGATTTTTGTATGTGCCTCTAAAATATGCTGCTGTAGGAAGGGGAATGAAAATAGGAGATTGCTTATTTCACTTGAGACTTTTTTTTGTTGTTGTTTTTGGTATATGAGAAAATTGCAAGGCAGTAACATATGTGGTTTCCTCTGCCTACAAGCCAGTAAGAGAGATAGAAGTTATGTGCAATTATGCAGCATATTCCTATGTATAGAGGGCAGGGAATAATCTACCCCAATATGTACAGCCTAAACATCCTCTTATGTAACAAAGATTACAAAACCAGTAAGTACTATTCACAGATGAGTATCTTATATAGACACATAACCTAGGATATTAATTACACTGGCTGTCATGTACACACTGAGGAAAAGATACCAAGAGGTCTTGCTTTCTCTGCAAACCTGGAAGCTCCCCTGGAAACTTTTCTTGCTACTCTTGGGAGGTAGAAATAGCTTCTCACCCTTTTATCAGTGGATGGACAGCCACCCCTGCCTTATGCCCTGTTTTGTTTTTCCTCTGAGCACTGCAAAAACATTTTTTTTATGTCTTATGTATCCTGCATCTTTAAGTCAACCAAACGGTTCCTTTAAGAAAATGGAAACAAAGTCCCAACTTTTCTTTCAGAATACTGTGTGTGCACTCATGTTGCACTGATACCTTCACAATGCTAATGAATTCCTAATATTCCAACTGTATGAATTCAGGACAGTCCTTCATATAAAAATAATCTCACAAAACATTCCAGTGCTTTCTCAATAGAATAATAAATCTGCTAATGAACACATTCTGTAATGATTTTCATGGCTGCCCTCCGTGGGAGGGGGCGAGGAGAGAAGAGGTGGGGGGATGGATTGCCAATAGGAGAGGAAAGGGGAGAGAAGTGAAGCAGACTTTGGATTTCTTGTATGGAGGACAAGGATGGGGAGATACAGACCTCCAAAATGAGACCTTCTGAGACACGTCTGTGTGAAAAACAGATTTTCCTCCACACTGACCAGCTTAGGTTTCCTTTCTGAGAGAAGCTGCCTGTGATGGGCACATATCTCTGAATGATGCCACCATTCCTAATCGAAGTCTCTTAATATTAAATATTTTCAAATGTTCAACTTAGAAAGCTTATTAAATAGCAAGATTTAATCATCAGCTGCTCTTGGTTTAAACTTGGTTAATTACAAAAGTTATGCCTCTCCCCCAAATAAATAATTCAAAATCAATCACAGGCAAGGCTGTTCTTGATCGCATGTAAAATTTTCTCTCCGTATGTACATTAAGGAATCGTAATTTAAACACACCATAAAATACTGCTAAAGACTTCCAGTGGGTTGGAATGTCTGAGAGAAGAATGGGAAAGACTTCTAGGTAGCAAACAGTAAACATTCTAGCCTTGGGTAACTTTTGCTTTCTTTAAAATCAATTAGTAAATAATTCTTTGCTTTGCATCTAGAAGCTTTCAATGAATGCTACTTCTTTCTGAGTAGGATGGATTGTGACCTTGACATATTTATTCATGCCCCACTCCAGGGAAGGTACCCTTTTAATGCTTAGAAGTTCTGGGTTCAATTTCCTAGGAATACTGGCTTCGACTATAGAGAAGCTTTTTCCTCACGTGACTCTCAAGAGAATGCCTTTGTCAAACTGGCTCACAATTCCTAGTCTTGATCCTAAAAAGTGCAATGCATTTCAAGTTCTCAGTCTCTCTTTTCTGACCAACAGGAAAATGTAAAACAATGTACATGAAAAGTATTTCCATAGGAATTGGTGTTCTGAGGGGCCAGGTTTCATGCTTTAGATGAAGTTCCCTAACTACCCCGGTGGCCTCAGTATTATTTGGGGTTCTGTGGTGAGGGCGGCCCCACTGGGAGAAGGCCTGCATCTGGCAGCTCGCCCTCCCCATCAAAGCACGTGCCCAGTCCACCTTTCCGTCGTTGTCACATACGCGCCTTCATCCTTCAAGGCCCCTCATCTTCTTAATAAGGGAAGCTGGGCCTTTCTTTTTTCCTTACCATCTTGAAAGCAAGACTCCTGCACTGTTTCTACAACCTGTGTTCAAACACTTTTTCCAGGAGACCGGTTAAAGTTAAGGTCCCCACTGATGTCTTCCAATCAGCTTGGAATGTTTTAAAAAGTGTAATTCCAAGGTGCTTTGGTGTAAATGAGCAGATTTTCAACTCTGGATAACTCTGTAATGTGCTTTTTTTGAATGTTACCTAGCCAAGATGGCTTTTGGGGCTCTAATGTCCAGCAGATACAATTCTTTTGCATCCAAGTTTTAAGCATTCTGTTCCTCATTCTTTTCTCCGCCACTTAGAAAACACTCCTGAAGCATAACAGAGTGTATGGAAAATATAAGATGTTCACAAGACCCAGAAAACAGGTAAAAAGTCACCTCAATTTCCAGAGGTTGAAAAGTAAGCAATTTATCCCTGTCTTTGTTCTTAACGCTTGATATTTGTTTCTTTACTTCCAACCTACTTGAAAACCAGTCAAGCTACGTGGCTTGAAAATGCTAAGCAGATTCCCATATCCTATATACATGTGCAGTTATTTCCAAGGGAAAAAACCACATTTGCAAATGTCCTCAAAAGGTAAGCGACAGGTGGGGCGCCACAGCCAGGGACCAGGTTGTCAAGTCAGCCTGAGAACAGGGGTTTGCTTTAGCTAAAGATTTCCTTCCTAGTGGTTGCAAAATATGCACTGCTCTCAAAGAAAACACACATTGTTTTATGCCACTATGTGGCTTTCAAGTACAGACGTTACTGAAGAAGTGTGAACACCAAATGTGTTGTCTTAATGTATTTAAGACATGGCTGGTGAAAGCATAAAAACCTTTACAGAGACACTGCGCTGCAGAGGGAAATCAAACAAAATCAAACACAAAAGACTGAAAAGAATACATGCCATGTATCAGTAAGCAAAGCTTAATCTTCACATAGTTCTTGGAAATCACAAGGTATCCAAATGCGTGCAAGGTTTTAAATAAATTGCAGAGAAAACAGGGTCTTGCCAGCTTCAATTTTCTTGTAAGTAAAATCCACCACAGGGAGGGGAAGGAAACTGATCCGTGATTCCCTTCGTATTATTGGCCACTTCATTAATGTGTTTTTTTTTCTTCCCAGAATGATGACAACTTAATCCTGGAAGGAGGAAAAGAGAAAATTGCTATATATTAAAAAAAAAAAAAAAAAGAAAGAAAGAAAGAAAAGAAAGAAAGAAAGAAAGAAAGAAAAAGAACAAACTTACATCATTCATTTTTTCCTAAATTACACAAGACATCAAAATTGGTTAGGCTAAAAGTGAGTCTTACCCGTTTTCTCTGCTACCACCCCGAGCACACAGAGCGGTCTCCTTCACCAAAAACAGTTCTCTTAACACGATAAACAAATGTTCTGACTCCATTTTTTTCCCCCTTAAAATAATTTAACTCCATGAACTTAAATGGTCTAACCTCTTCTTGGAGTATTTAGAGAAAAAGAAATTCAGCAAATTTCCTTCCCCAAATCATTAGTAGTGATACAGGTCTTAATTAAGTGCCTGTAGCATCATACACATCATTAAAAGGACAGATCCTTGTGTTCATTTTTATAAAAGGACATGAAATAGAAAAATGGATCACATACATGCTTTTAAAAAAAGCCCAGCTGTATATAATTCCTTCGTTGCCTGTTATCAGACATAGTTTCAACAGAAGGAAAATTGGCCAGCAGGACCTGAACTGCCAGCCTCTTCCCACCATCCTGCATATGACTGTGCATTTCCAGGGGTGCCTGCTTAAACTTGGTAACTACTTCCATATGAGTGGTTCAAGAAGAAAGAAGGAGTGTTTACTCTCTTCCTCTCCACATTTCTTTTCGGTCCTTAAAAATTTTCATTGAGTCCCTCGGATGGGAAAGGCATGTCTTGCCAGGAAGGATGAAAAGAAAGACTCCCAGGATCAAGTCACACAGGCCAGAGACTCCAGCTCCACCAAATTCCAGAAACAAGTCCTCATTTCCATTTAAAGTTCAAGGTCACTGAGGCCTGGTTAGGCCGGCTTGTCACCAGTCTATGGTGCAACACTGTCATCTTCCCGATCAGGGAAGGAACTTTGGCCTTTTATTGGACACAGCTGGTCATGAGGGCTGTGGTGGTAATAACTTTACTGCCCACGTGAGGCTACCTTGACCAAGAAAGCAAAAAGTTCCAGCCCTTACTGTTAAGAATAGCATCCTCCCTACTCCCAACTCATATCCTCTGCTTAACAGGATAGTTTTTTGGAAGGTTAACCTTCCATCCTTTCTTTTTTATTGAGGTGAAATTCACAGAACCTAAAATTAACCAATGTAAAGGATATGATTTAGTGGCATTTAGGATTTTCATAATGTTATCCAAACATCCCCTGTCTAGTTCCAGAACATTTTTGTTACCCCCAAAGGAGACCCTATATCCTTGAAGCAGTTACTCCCATTCTCCTCTTGCCACAGCCCCCTGGCAACCATGAATCTGCTTTCTGTCTCTATGTATTTACCTATTCTGGATATTTCATACAAACAGAATCATACAATATGTGACCTGGTGTGTCTGACTTCTTTCACTTAGCATAATGTTCCTCTATGTTGTAGCATGTATCGGTACTTCATCCTTTCTTAGGGCCAGTAATATTTTACTGTATGGACAGACCACGTTTTTTTATCCATTCATGAGTTGATGTATATCTGGACTGTTTTCACCTTTTTGCTATTGTGAATAGTGCTGCCATGAACATTTATGTGCAAGTATTTAAATACCTGTTTTCAATTCTTTTGGGTAAATATCTGGGAGTGGAATTGCTGGGTCACGTGGTATATTTATGTTTAACTTTTGGAGAACTGGCAAACGATTTTCCACAGCGGCTACACCATTTTATATTACTAACAGTGATATATACAGGTTCTGGTTTCTTTGCAACACCCTTGACAATATTTGTTATTTTCTGGTTTTGATTTTTTTTTTTTTTTTTTATTATAGATATCCTAGTGGGGTCGACTGGTATCTCATTGAGGTTTCGATGTGCATTTACCTAATAATTAGTTTGAGCACCTTTTCGTGTCCTTGTTGACCATTTGTGTTTCTTCTTTGAAGAAATATGTATTCTAAGTTCTTTTCCACTCTTAAATTTCGGTTGTTGGTCTTTTTGTTGCTGAGTTGTAGGACTTTTTGTATATTTTATTTTTACTTTTATTTATTTATTTATTTTAAGATTTTATTTATTTATTTGACAGAGATCACAAGTAGGCAGAGAGGCAGGCAGAGAGAGAGGAAGGGAAGCAGGCTCCCCGCTGAGCAGAGAGCCCAATGCGGGGCTCAATCCCAAAACCCTGGGATCATGACCTGAGCTGAAGGCAGAGGCTTTAACCCACTGAACCACCCAGGTGCCCCATTTTTATATATTTTAGATATCAATCCCTTGATTTGCAAACATTTACTCCCATTTTGTGGACTGTCTTTTCACTCTGTTGATAATATTCTTTGATGCACAAAACTTTTTAATTAGGATGAAGTCCAATTTATCCATTTTTTTCTTTTGTTGCTTATGGTTTTGGTGTCATATCTAAAAATCCATGGTCAAATTTAAGGTTATGAAGATTTACATTTTCTTCTAAGAGTTTTATAGTTTTAGTCCTTACTTTTAGATCTCCAATCCATTTTGAGTTCCTTTTTGTATGTGGTATGAGATAGAGGTAACATTCCATTCTTAAGAATTCTCTGTCCTCAGTGACTGAGATAAATGTAAACAAAAGCCCTTACCTTAAGTTTCTGGGAGAGATCTGGTGGGGAGGGAGAAGCCTGGGTGGGTGCATATCACACACAGGCCCTTTGTTATCACTAAGTCCAAACACCTCAGATACTATCTCACGTACTTGCTGCTTGTGGCTCACTTGGCCAGCCCTTACTCCTGCCAGGCTGCCCAGATATGCCTTTTCCAAATCTCTTCCTAAACAAGTGACCACCCTAGCAAAAAATAACAAAAGGAGACCAACTGCCTTAGCCCCCATTCTTCCAGGGAAATGAAGTAAATCCATCTTGTGCTCTCCCTGTGGCTCCCATGGAATCATGCATTCTGACTTATGTACTGACATCTTTACTGAGGCCCGTGACATCAAAGACAGAGCACCTGTCCCCACAACAATTCAAACACACCTGTCCATAGGCATCTTCAGCTAGTCCCCAAGCCTGCTACCAAACTTGACATTTTGATTACGCAGATGAAAAAAACGCTCATTCTCTTCCACGTTGCTTAAACAGAGGTTGCTGCTCTTCCAGGAAGCTTGCCCACCCTGGACCAATGGGAGAGCTGTGGGTTTTTCCTGACACCATCTTACCGAGGCGTAGAGTTCCTATCACCACACAGAAAGGACATATAGTTGACCCTTGAACAATGTAGGGACTGGGGCTCTGGCTCCTTGCACAGTTGAAAATTGCATAGAACTTCTGACTCTCCAAAAACTTAACTACTACCTGCCTACCATTGACTGGAAGATTTACTGGTAATATGAACAGCTGGTTAACACATATTTTAGATATGTATCATGTACTGTATTCCTACAAAGGAAGAGCAAAGGAAGTGTTCTTAAAATCATAAGAGAAAATACATTTCTAGTACTGTTTTTTATGTATCAAAAAAAAAAAGTCAGCACGCAAGCATAGACGTGGCTCCATTGAACTGGTGTTGTTCAAGGGCCAACTGCCGTCACTGCTCTCCTCCATTCTACCACTCTAATCCCTCCATTCTACCTCTCCTCCATTCTACCACTCTAATCCCCAGAATGCACTCCTGCCCAGGCTGACCTCCTGAACAAGTGACTTCAAATGTTCCTCCCATATGGGGACATTTCCTGTGAGGGAGCAAATAGGGAGGCAGGTGGCATCTTTATGTTCCTGAATAAACTTGGTTTTGTTGACTATTATGTCCCTAGAGTGTAGCCAAGCCCCTGCTCAGATACTCAGGAAACCTCTGCTCAATGAATAGGAAGGGAGGAGGTGGAATCTGAAAATTCAGGAGTGGAGTATGTGTTTAGAACCAGGGTTCTCTCACAGCGCATTGACAGAGGGCGAACGCTGGGCCTGTGCTCTTGAGGTCAAGAGCACAGGTACAGTACTGACGATCCACAGATACACCATTAGCCAAGAAAGGCCGGTGGAATAACCACCTTCCTGTGCGCCAAGTTTTTTTCTTTTTTTTCTTTTTTAACCATATGACATTCTATTTGAATGATGTAATTTTCAGGATACCTGATTTGACGTAATAATAAATGACGTTGTCACCATAATCCATTGGCATGTTACTATCCTGCTGGGTTGGTTTAAACATTTTTTTTAGCCATGGTGGTGTCTGTCTTTGCCTCCGTCCTGATTCTTTAAATGGAATCTCTAGAAGAACAGTATGTCCCTAACCCAAGGCATAAGCAGAATTGGATAATAAAGGATAATGCATAATAATAGTAATTGGATAATAAATGGTGAACACAGTGATTACGGGTAAGTCCTTTATTTGGGTTTGGGCTCAGACATTTAATGGAAGGAGCCAGGAATAAAAAAGAAGGGAGGTGCCAATAAGAGGTATCCTCTTTCCTACCTATGTGAGAGGACTCTATAGCCCCAACTGTGCCAAGTACCCTGCCAGCAGCATGCATGCCAGCAGCAACCCTGTTCAGCAGCAGCATGACATGCCCCTTCTCCCTCCTTGGGCAGTCTCAGTATTCTTTCCATTTTCAAGGACTACATGTAAGGTAAGCCAGTTTACTGCTAGAAAAATTCTTTAAGATCTAAATGTAATCATATGTTTGATGTATGGGGAGGTGGGTAGAAGGAGTGAGGGTATATAATATTCCCAGGGAAGCAAAATCTAATAGCAATGTATGTCTTTCCCTTACATTTAATTGATTATTAAAACAGACCACATATACAATACAAATGAACAGTGAGTGTGACCACAAGCTCAACTCAGTGCACATCAATTCATAGGTATATATATCATCCGATTAACGGATGCCATTTTTATCTTGCTTCCTGCTTTTACAATGTTCTTTCCCTAGAAATGAACGTTTTAGACAAGAAATTGGATTTTATTGATAAAATCCTTATTCAGAAATATCTACATAGAGCTTCTCGGCTATAAATATTAATTAATTGGATCGCTGGTACCCATAATGCAACTTTGTTCTGACCCATGTGCCCTCTGAACTAGATATTTTTTGGATTCAATTTTCTTAAAACCAACTGTCAGCGTCATGTGATGGAGGAGATGAAAAATGAAAATGAGCAGTCCCGCTGTGCAGGTGGGTGACCTGTGGGAGAGAGTCTGCCTGGTAGGATTTTTACACGAACCATCAGACACAGACCAATTGATTAGATCATCTCATACCCGCCACCAACTAGGCTCAAGAGACTAATTAGAGAGAGTACTGCCTGCGCAGGCACCCCATTGACACCTAATTTGCTCAGCCAAAGCCTTTGGGGAAAATGTATTATCTCTGCAGCTGCACTTCATGCATTTCTGATTTGAGGCATAAGCAAGGAGTGCTTCATCACTCTTTTGAGCAAACTGAATGTAGGAGCCCTTAAGTGCTAAATGCAAGCAAACAGACCCAAATTAAAAACGGGCCAGGCTTGTTCTAATTCCCTCTGTGCTCCCCATTAAGTCTCTGTGTGTACATACACACACACCCCCCTACGTACACACACGCAGTTTGCAGGCTGGCGGGACCATACAGCTGAGGACCCCAGCTTAGGGTGCTACCAATGCGATCAGATGGCCTTTCTTTCACTAGCCTATTTACCCACTCAGAGGCTTTGTGTTTGTTTTATTGTTTTATTTTATTTTTTCCCCTGCTGCACTGCCCCTCTTCGAAGTAGTCTTTTTTTTTTTTTTTCCTACAGAAAGACTCTGGCCCATTTTCTTCCCCTCTAAGCCTCACTGGAGAGAAGTGATTATTTTGGTTCCAAATTAAAACAACTGTAGGTTTTCCTTTCATCGCCTAAATTGTGAACAGGATATTCACCAGGATGTATGTGAGGCTGTAGGGTAATCCGTTCATTTCTGTTTGAGAGACTCTTTGTTAAATGATGCCTAACAGAGAGGAAAGAATTATTAAAATCTGACAGAGAAAGCTGCCTCACAATAGTGAAGACAGTATAGAATTATAAAATATGAAGTTATCTTTGAGAAAAGCAATGGATAGCATTTGACCAAGTTTAGCTTTTATCTGTTCTTCTGTAAGATAAAACCTGTTCCAATCTTCTTTTCAAATGTAGACTCCAAACCACTGGTAAATAAGGAGTCACTTACAGATAGATATGTAATTAAGGACATGCTTTAAAAAGGGGGGAATAAAAATTAAACATTCAGACAATATGGAAAAATTAGGTTATCTTTGTGCCAAATCTAGTGGCTGTCGGGAATGAATTTCCATCATGCTGAAATAAAAGGAAAAAACAAAACAGGACCTGGGATGGTGGTGTTCTAGAGTGGACTTACTGATTTTATGCCTTTCTAGTCACATGCTAGATGAATTATTTTACCCACATGTTCTGATAAACTATAATTCTGCTTTGTAATTTTCACATTTATCTTACTCTTGAGAATTCAGTGAAGATATTTTTGGATCATTTTAGCTGTCTACTTTTAAACCAGCATTCAAAATTGGCCTAAACTGGTAAAGTCAAAGGATTCCAGTGGCCATCAAAGTGAGTAGCTTTTTGAAGGTATATGGAAAGTGGCTTGAGACGTTTGAGAACAGTTAGAAAATCAGGGCCTTAACTAACATATATAACTGTCTATAGAATTTGTTCTGATATTGTAGAAAACAAAGTACAGAATGCTTCCCCTCCCCAAGCACCATATTGATAAGCTTTCACATGTAAAATATCCAGGAAAAAAAAATCTACTAAAGAGGCTGTGCCACTTTGAGTTCAATACTGCTTAAAATACTAAGAAAAGCAACAAAATTAATCTTTTGTATTTAATTCATCTTCAGCAGCATTCACTACTTATAGAAAATTAACTCCAGAAATAAGGTTACTAAACCCTAAAGCAACTAAGCAAGTACAGATCTCTCAGAAGTAAAAATATGTATAAATACAAGTATATACATATATGGCGCATATACTCATTTGTATATATAGAACATACATACTCAAATTTCATACTGTAGATTTTATATAAATGTCACATTCAACATGGTAAGTTTTAATCTTTATACTGATCTAAAAAAATCTGGTGACAGCTTAATTTCATTTTTTTTTAAAGTGAGCTATGTTATGATTTGGCTAGAAATATAGGTTTTCTTTTAGAACATCTGAAATCAGTGTTTTCCAGTTACTCTGAGGTTGCACTGAAGCTTCTTGAAGGAAGTAGAAAATTAGCCAAACCTACTTCTCTAACTTATTTCTCACTTATGATAATCATGTTTCTTCCTCACCACCCCCCAGCCCCCAGAAGGGAACATATCTTTGAGACCAGCAAGAGAATATTAATTAAAATGAATGCAGGAATAGACAGGCTTTGTTTTAAGCTTAACAGAAGGTCCATCATTCAAAATAGCTCAAATCCTTTAAGTTGAAAGCCGTTTGGTAACATCCATATGGATGCACAATGCACTAATTGCAGTGACTTTGCACATTTTAAGCTTCATGCCAAAGTGGAGATTTTAATTAAAAATTTTCAAGCAAGGCTGTAAGTCTAACATTTCAAAACAAAACATTTCTCACACAAGGAAAACGGACTTAACATATCATTTCAATAATCATCATTATCAGTGAACATTTACCAAAATCCTCATTAAATACTGGGCATTGTGTGATGTATAGTTAGTGGTAATTGAAAAGAACGCTGTATTTTCATGGTGTGACTGTTTATTAAATCGGCCTTATGTAAAAGACTAGTCATATTTTAGATCCATGGGGATGGCGATTCTGGGAGTATATTCCATCTTGGTGAAGGCCAAGAGAAGTGCAGACAGACAAGGAAAGTACTGATGTAGGTCTTCTAAGAACATCCAAGACACAGGCCATCTTTTACATACACACACACACACACACACAAAATATGTCTATAAATCATATATATATATATATAATCATATATGCACACACACACAAATACATACACTGTGAGGTTTGAAATAGCTCGTTGAAATAGTTTCAATGACAAAGTTAAGAAGAGCAAAACCTTTACCAAATGAGACTTATTTTTTTCAAAGATTTCATATTGGAAGATTTACTTGCTCAGCAAACCTTTATAACTGACTGGCTGCTAAGTGGGATAAGTTAATTAAACAGAATTCTGACTCTTTAACCTTCCTTATATATTATAGTCCTACTAAACTATATTTAGATAAACCAAATACAAAGCTATGTAACCTAGCAGTGTGTGAATTTTTTACAACTTAAAATGAACACACACACAAATATCATAAAACCACTTCTAAGTATTTAGCAGTCAGAGAAACACGAGGGTTGATGTCTGACTTTAATTAAAAGATCTGAGAGGAGATCTGAGACTTCATTTTGGGTGGATTTTTTTTTTTTCAAATTAAAACTTGTCTAGTATTATTGTCCAAAGTGTTGAAGCAGAAGAAGTTTCCATGCTAAGGGTTTTGAATTCAACATAATATCATCACCCCTACAATGTCATTCTGTCTTACGAACCATTATATTACAGAAATCTGCAAAGCTGCAACACAAATTTCTGGGGTTGAAATTAGATTACAAATGGTTGGTACATAAAAAATGGTGTCAGCATAAACCAGAAGTCAGATTAGTTCATGAGAGAGACTTAAATCTATTGTGGACGTTCTGAGCCACCAAGTCATGGCAGCCGTATGCAAGAGACATAGTCAGTTGCATGGGAGTTGAAGAGGTGTATAGTACTGTACATGCTGTCTGTTTGCCTACATGCTTCCTCTTGCCTTGGTTTGGCCACATGCTCTGTCTTGGAATTAACTGTTTCTTATACAATTCTCCTAGATCTTGGCACATTTGCTCTGTCACCCAAAATTCTACATCTTCAACCCTTTCATCAATCTTCTTTCACTTGTAAGAGATGCTAGTATTTTTATTAGTGTTTTTATTGCTTTCGATGAGTGCTCTGTGCTCTAGACTGAATGTTGTATGCCCCCCAAATTCCTATATTGAAACCTAATCCCCAGTGGGATGGTAGTTCCAGGTGGACTCCTAGGGGGTGATTAGATCACCAGGGTGGAACTCACATGAATGGGATTAGTTCCCTTACTAAAGAGACCCTAGGGAGCTCTCTCACCCTTCACCATGTGAGGACACAGAAAGAAGAGAAAGAGAGTCTTCATCAGACATGAATCTACTGGTGCCTTGCTCTTGGGCTTCTGGCCTCCAGAACTGTGAGAAATAAATTTCTGTTGTTTGTAAAGCCACCATTCTATGGCATTCTGTTATAGTGGCCTGAACAGACAGAAACATTATGGTTACTAAGTTGATTACATTTTGAGCTGTCTGCCTCTTACTCTATTTTTCCCCATAAGCCATATAATTTTTACAGGGGTATTCTGCTGAATGCAGGCAGGAAAATGGAAATCTTAGTCTAGCACTAACATCTATTCTGATACCATCACAACAACACATTCACTAACATAGCACATTTCTTCCCCCAGGAAGGTCCCACAAGGCCATACTGGGGGATGCAGATGCTGGACAGCCAGCTCACCTCCCACCAACTCCTTCCCATAGCTGCCCCACCAGGTGAACACTGCCAAGGAACAACTTCCAGACCAAGATCAAGGACCCTAAGTGCTGAATCATGGAAAGTATCTACATATTGAGTCACTGGATACACATCTCCACAAAATTACAATAAAGTATTTTGATACTGGCTATACTGCTATAACAAATTACTGTATCTTTAAAAAAAAAAAAGATTTCATTTTGCCTTTCACAAAGATGGTGCTGAAAGCTTAGAAGGAAGCCCCAGCCCCTCCTAAACCCGAAGCCAAAGCAAAGGCTTTGAAGGCCAAGAAAGCGGTGCTGAAAGGCATCCACAGTCACACAAAAAAGATGCAGGTCACTGTCACTACTTTCCAACGACCCAAGACTCTGCATCTCTAAAGGCAGCCCAAATACCCTCGAAAAAGCACTCCCAGGAGAAACAATCTTCATCACTATGCCATCATCAAGTTCCCATTGATACTGAGTCAGCCATGAAGAAAACAGAAGACAACAACACACTTGTGTTCATTGTGGAGGTCAAGGCCAACAAGCACCAGAGCAAACAGGCTGTGAAGCAGCTCTATGACGTTGATGTGGCCAAGGTCAACACCTTGATCAGGCCTGATGGAGAGAAGAAGGCATATGTTCTGCTGGCCCCTGACTATGATGCTTTGGATGTTGCCAACAAAATTGGGATCATCTGAACTGAGTCCAGCTGGCTAAATCTAATATAAATTTTTTTGCCATTAAAAAAAAGAAAAAAAAAAGATCTCATTTTTAAATAATCTCTGCCCCAGCATGGGGCTTGAACTCACAACCCTAAGATCAAGAGTTGCATGTTCCACTGACTGAGCCAGCCAGGTGCCCCACAAGTTAGTATATCTAATAGCCAAGATGAGTTCTGAGAGGCAGATCTACAGAATATGTGCCGTGAGGAGTAAATACTAGCATTTTGTGCTCAGGTAGCATTTTCTCTCATTCCAAGTATATTTCCATTTATTTGCTCATTAAATGCAAGTGCCTAAAAAAAGAACATGATGGTAAGAAAATAATAGATTTTATAAAATGGAGTGTTTTTGTTTTGTTTTGTTTAAAGTTCTACTCCTTGAGCCACTGGTTCAATGCCTGTGGCATTTTTGATAGCAGGAGGTGTCTGTCTACTCAGGCTTAAGTGCCCACAGCACTCACTAGAGGAACCACCACCTTTCTAGGAACTAGGGGGACCAGCTGTCCCGGTTTGCCAGGCCTGAAGGAGGTTTCCAGGATGGAGGAATCTCAGTTTTAAAGCTGGGACAAATCAGAAGGAGTTGGTCACCCTCACAGAGACAACAGGGTTGACAAGCTGTTCCTCCCAACTTTATTATATAAACAGAGCCAGCGTGCCTGGCACTTCATTTTACTACATGAACAAAGACATGCTGATGCTCTGGTCTCAAAACGCGTGTCACAAAGTGTTGCAAACGCTAACCCCTGAGAGTGGCAAAAGATTTGTTGAGAAGTGGGTGGGATACGAGACTGCCCTCTGCCCAGCCGCCAAGGGATTTTTCACCTCTCCTCGACTGCATTTTAGACCTTCCTCTGTAACGTTTTTTTTTGTTTTGTTTTGTTTTTTAATCAAAGCCCTGGTCAATCTCATTCTGCTCTAATGAGGTTGTTGAATTCAAGACCATCAGCTTATTCTTCACCACAATTCTCAGTTGCACTTTCAATAAATCCTACCTATTTAAATTCATACATGCCTGTGCTGGGCCTCACAGAGGAGGTGGCTAGGGCTGCCACTCTCACAGGACGAGAAGTGCGAATGTGGCCTGACTCCCCACAGTATACCCCTCTCCAGCCCTCATATCAATCACCACGCACCAGAAAGATGCCTCAGGTACTCATTAAATAGTTTGTTCATTTGAGTTTTTATATTTGCCTATGCATTTAAAAGGAAAAGGAAAATGTGCACTAAATCCTAGCTTTCCTGCTCTGCTGTCCTTTCTAACTCAAACATGATTTACTGGTTTTGATTAGCACACGACCTCAGACAGACTTTCAAATTGCAGTGTTTGGAGATCTGAAATATTGTCAAATCTTTTAAAGAGCCACTGTGATAAATTAGAAAACATCATCACTACACTCCTGTCTTGAATCACTGTGGTCACATGTCGTGGACTGGGAGGTTTGGCTCATTAAAAATGTGAAGGCTGTAATGTCTGATGAATAAGACACTCACATCAACACAATTGGTTTCCTCCTGGCATAAAACAATTAAAATGCCAACAGCTCAGGGGTTTAGCGGCAGAGCAAAGAACAGCGCCTGCAGGCCTGGGGTCAAGCTCTCCCTTCCACTGGCAACAGAGCCCAAGAATGCAGTGACATTAGCCAGTGCACACCAGGCTCGTGAGATGAAGGGATGCCGCGTGCTTTTTTAGTGTCCACTTGGGGCTGACTGAAACAAAAGCACCAATAGAGTTAAGGGAGTTGAGCCCTTATTGTGGGAGGCGAGGCAATACCTTTTTGCCTTGCCCCCAAACCAGAATCCCACATACAATGTGGTTAAGTCAGGAATGTGACATCTTCTCTTCCACACCTGTGAGCCAGAGCACATCCCAGAAAGATCTTATTTCCTCTTCACACAAATGCTAGAGAACAAAGTCATGCCTTGTCTGGGTTATGCTGTTTGTTTTCCAGTCTGCTGGCATTAAAATTGTACCCTAAGCACCTATCACGTCTCATGATGCTCTGTTAAGTCCTTTCAAAAGTTCTGACTTTGAACACTGGGGCCATTTGGAAGGAAAGAAAAACAAAAAAACAAAAACCAGATAGCTTCATGTTATCATGGGGAAAAATCACTCAAATTCCATTTTAAACATAATAAATAGAATGTACATTGTATGAAGTATACAAAAGTGGGGGAAAAAACAAACCCAGCCTCATCAGCTTCAATAAGCTGTTTTGGTTTTGTTCCTTTTGCCATTCTTCAATGGGGTGAGGGGGTAGGCTCCACAGGAGATGTCATGAACAATGAGCTGGGGCCTGAGATGCTAATACAGAAAAGCTCTTTTATTTTCTAATTACTGACCTCCCAGAGTTTTTGTGATAAGAGTTTATACAAGCAATTACATAGCACCAGAGTTCTCATAATCAATTATTGAGGACCCTGGTCCAAGCAGGATGTAAAACTGCTCATGCTTGGATTAACACAGTAAAGTTAAATCCTGTCTCTCTCAGTACTTTATTTTTTAAAAAAGATTTATTTATTTTAGAGAAAGAGAGAGAGAGAGAGAAAGAGAGCATGAGAGCACATGGGGAAGGGGCCGAGGTGGGGGGGGGAGAATGTGTGTTGTGTGTGTCAGTCTGGCTCCGAGCCTAACATAGGGCTCAATCTCATGACCCTGAGATCATGACCTGAGCTGAAACCAAGAGTCAGATGCTTAATGGACTGTGCCACCCAGGTGCCCCACTCAGTAATTTGTTATCAGCACAAATTCTTTTTTTTTAAATTTTATTTATTTATTCGACACAGAGTAGTAAAGTAGGCAGAGAGGCAGGCAGAGAGAGAGAGGGAAGCAGGCTCCCCGCTGAGCAGAGAGCCTGATGTGGGGCTCCATCCCAGGACCCTGAGATCATGACCTGAGTCGAAAGCGGAGGCTTAACTCACTGAGCCACCCAGGCGCCCCAAAGGACAAATTCTAATGGGTTGATTTTAGGCACAAGGTAAAGGGCAATTATTAGGAATCAATGAAATGAAGCAAAGGCATAATTTAGAGAGACTAGAAAACAATTCACGGCAATGAGAGTTTTCTGTTTTCTGTTTTTTTTTTTAAAGATTTTATTTATTTTATTTTACAGACAGAGATTACAAGTAGGCAGAGAGGCAGGCAGAGAGAGAGAGGAGGAAGCAGGCTCCCTGCTGAACAGAGAGTCTGATGCGGGGCTCGATCCCAGGACCCTGGGATCACGACCTGAGCACTACATATATCACAGTAATCCCTCTTTTTTTTTTTTTTTGTCCTTTGTGAGAGAGGCAGGGGAGGGTTAGAGAGAGAATCTTAAGCAAGCTCCATGACCAGCATGGAGCCCTCACAACCCTGAGATCATGACCTGAGCCAAAATCAAGAGTCAGATGCTTAATCAACTGAGCCACCCAGGTGCCCTTCAGGCTGTGATGATTCTTAAAACTTTCTGAGTTACTGCCAAACTTGAGAACCAGAGGAACACCAATGAATTCTCTTCAGAAAATGACATCGCTAAAACTACATGCAGATTTTTTCATACAGTCTGAGCTGATTCCATTAATAGATCCCGGGACCCCAGGTCAAGGACCTCAGGATTAGAGTGTCAGAATGTTGAACCATCATGAGCATTTCCATGATCTAGCCATAATTTCAGAGCATACTGCAGAGGAAATACCTTCTGTGAAGGTTAAGTATTTGAAGGTAATTCCTTTTGAGCAAGTGCACAGTCTAGGGAGATTTCTGTTAAGGGGAAAAGGCTTACATGATTTCTTACACCCTCCCTCAGTGATAAAAATACAACCAACCAAATAAAAACAAAACAAACTAAAAAATCTCATTCAGTTTGTATATCATGTTTCCTTCAAGAAAGATGGAACCTGGTCCATTTTATCTGATGAAGGCAACTGCCAGCAAGAAAAGCAGAAATGGGAGCTATGGATCCTACACAGGGAGCTGAATAGGGATCTAAAATAGATGAACCTCAGACTATGAGGAGCTGAGTCAGACTCTTTTCCCCCACACACAATCCTTCATTCCTCCTTCCCTTTTCTTCTCTATTAAAGACATTATCAGTGATGTACCAACATTAATGCAGATAACAGATCAATGGAAACTAACTTCATTGTACCCATTCTTACTAATTATATTCAATGCCAATGATTATCACTTCATTTCATGTTATAGTTATCGTTTTAGTACTACGAAAACCAAAATTATTGAGAGCTTCTCATAGCTTTGCCAATGACCCTGAACTCTTATTTTTCCTTTTAAGGTAAAAAATAGTATCGGCCAAGAATTTGTAATTGTTTTTAATACGGTCTCCTATGTTTTCTCTCTCAGAGAGGGCTGCAGACAACTCTCCCGAGAAGCTAGAGATTTACTGGGCCTCTGGTCCCCACCTGCAAAAGGAGGGTGTTTTATATTTTATGGTTAACAGAGCTGAAGCTATTAGAGAAATACTTCATATTCCTATTCTCTGGACAAAGTTTTGTTTCTCTTACCAGTAACATTGTTTATTCTTATCATCAGAAGACCAACGCATGGTCTCCTGTTTCTGCTCTTCACAGACTGACTTGGCTTCTGTCGTCTCACTCTGGGTCTGTCATTTTACAGTTGTGGTGTACCAGACCTTGGTCTGGAAGCTCGGCATACCAATGGCACTTGCTCACTTTCATCTTCTTGGCTGAACTCTCTCGACACTTGCACCCTGTTCATCCTGGGCACGTGAATTACTTGTTCCTTCCTTGCTAGGAGACAAGGAAGGCTTATGGTTTATGGTGTCCCTCTGTGACCCGGCATGGTGGCACTGAGATCCCAAAGACTGCAAATCTTCAGGAACCAGTTAAGGAGGGAAAAGGAAAATGTGGAGTTGGGGATGCCTCTTAGCCCACGTGGTACAAGGTTGCCATGGCAACCATACCTAACTGTCCCTCTACCTTGCTCCTCAAACAGATCTGCCTGCTGGTTTGGTGTTCAAGGGCATTTGCACAGAACTGCCTCAGTTCTGTGATCCACGTAATATTACTTTTATACAACTTAATTTTATGCCATTTCTTTCCCTGAGTAGTAATAAAGAGGGGACTAAGAGTTTCAAAATCAAGTATGTACATATTCATGTACATTTTTGACCAGAGTTTTGCACCTGTTTAGATGCAACAAGGCCATTCCTCATTTCCCCTCCTTGAACGTTTTCATTTCCTTGTCCTTCATTCTCCCTCCCCTGAACGCACTCCTACACACACCCACACCATCTGAATGTCAGTTGGTGATATAGAAGGACTATTCTAAAGAGAAATTCTAAACATGAAGAGATGGGGTCCTAAGCATCTTGCAAACTCAGAACCCTTCTGCAATTATGGCAAAGCAGAGGAAGTGTAAGGAAAAACTAGGCTTGGCATAATGACATTTAAACTTTTTCCATTTGATAGGTCTTTCTCTTAAATAAGAGGGAGGTTCACTTCCCTTACCTTCAAGCAACAAGAAAACGGGATGTTCTTTAGAGGTTCTGAGGGAATAGAGGGATAGAAAACCTTGCTCTGATTGTTTTAGTGGCCTGAGAAGCCTGGAGGCCATGGTGTGTGTTGCTGACCCCGGTAGCTGATCTTCCACAATAAAGAAGTGTGAGGAGTTGGACAAAAGCCAAAAGCAAGAACACAGTGCCAACAGTCAGACCAGACACCAGAAGCACGACCAGGAGCTGAGCACAAAGGTGGAGTCAAGAGGCTGTGAAACCATCTGCATGGGGCAGACATACCAAATCTGACGATGAGCTCTGGAGGCTGAGGGGGGTTGGCTCAGGCTGCAGTTTGCAACCCTCTTCAGACCCAGAAGGGGCTCGATCTCTAGTCGCACTGAGACCCCCTCAGTGGCGTTTCACTCTGCCACCCCCTCCTCCCTCACTCTCTTTCCTTATTGAAGTCCTTGACCTGCATTCCTTTCCATGCCTGACACTCACACGAGGCTCTCATTTTCATTCCCACACTTGTTTTCCTCCGTTGGAAATCTTTCCTGACTATCTCTGAGATCAAAGGCAGTAACAGGAATGACTTCTCACCCTTCCCGAGAAAGGCTTTACATTATCTCTAAGGTTTGCTAACATTTCTGTGGCTGTCATTAGTACGTTAGTGACTGCTTTCCAGCTCTCTATCTTCGGGACCCTCAGTGCAATGCTCTTCTATCTCCCCCGAAGTTAGCATGGTCACTCAGCCTACTCGGACCAATGAAATGAGCACCTCCAGGTGGCTGGTTCAAGGGCCAGTGTTCATCTTGTCACGTCTCTTCCCTCTGCCAAGGTGACTGAGGAAGGACAGGTGGAGATGGAGCCTCTGTTAGCCTGTGTCTCTTAGCAGAGCCCCCAGTCATACTGGACACACCGTGTGAGCAAGAAATAAACATGCATCATGGTAAGCCATAGCAAAACCTAGTCCATTCTGAAAGATACATGCCTTTCAGGTCTAATTCGGATCATAAGTCCTCAGACAAAAACTACAACTTATCAACTCTTCAAAACAATCCTAGTGAGCTGGTTGGTTTTGTCACTCTTTATTCCAATAAGGAAAATGAAGGGTGGAGAATCTATAAAATTTCCTTAAGGACTCACAACTAGTAAATGGCCAAGTTGAAACTTGTACCCAGATTCTACTATTCTAAATCTCATACTCTTTCTGCTTTACTGTGATGGCAGGAGACAAGATTCACTTCTGAAAGGCAATGGAACAAAATTTGAGAAGGTAATGAGAAAAATACTACAAGTCATATAAGAAAATGCATGTTTTTATGTTAAAAAATGAAGAGTAGTACTGGATACATCTGCCAAGATTTAGACTATTTTTGCTTGTGTTTTTTCCTTCTGGTAAGAGAAAAGTTTCCAGGCATCCAGCGAAAAGCTTGGGATTCTTATCCGAATATCATTCTCATGCTGGGTAAATTGAGCTTAAGATAATTTGAATCTGAGTAAAATTCAAGTAATAGCATTTTTTGAAATCATAAGCATGACAGATCATGTATTTCAAAAAGGATCTGGAAAGATAGATATCAACTGGTAATGGTGGCTACCTCTGAAAAGAGATCAAGATTTGCTGCAGGGTGGAAACTCTAAAATTCTACTAGCTACAGTAATGTGTTATTTGGATACTTTTCAATAAGAATGTATTTACTAATTATTTGTGTAATTAACACACCCACACAAAATGTGCCAAATAACTACTGACCCCGTAACTGCAGGTTGGTGAGATGGTAATGCTTGGTAATTGCAATGGAAAACTAGACTTGTCTGGCATTTGGCTTAGTTGGTCAGCACTGTCTAAAGCTTTGCTAAATATCTTTATGTTTAAGAGAAAATTGTTCAGAAAAAAAAATGAAGAAGTAAAATGTGTTTCCGGCTGAGCAATGTATATCCAAATTGCATTATTTTGTGATTTTTTTTCTTTGGTAATGATATCTATTCAAGGCATTAGTGAAATGATAAAGAAGAAAAAGATTTCTAAATAGAAATAATCATAAATGCCAACTATTACTCAACTTCTTTAGCTACAAACACATAAAACACATGTATGAAAAAAGAAAATCAAGAACCTCCATACTTTAAGGCCCTTTGGTCATTACTCAGTTAAAGATTCGCCCTTTAAGTTAACATGCTCTTATTATCTCCTCTTGTTTCCAGAAAGGAAACTAGGTTTGAATCTCTAATCTCTAAAGCGATCAACAATTATACAACATAATGAGATTCTGTTGTTCCACAGTCATATGTTATTTTGAGGTATGATATAATGCTGGCAATAAGGCAATGGAATTATCGTCTTCATCCAATAACTAGTTTCTCTATAACCATATTTTATAATGAGCACCAAGACAAAAGATTTGGATTTAGTAATTTTTATCTAAAACTTTAACTAGAGATTCCGAATTTCTTACTCTAAACATGATAGTTGTATGTTTCCTATGTCCATTTGTCTATCTATCTACCTACCTACCCACCTACTTACCTACCTACCTACCTGCCTAATCTATATCTTATTTATATATCTACACATGTGTTGTAGATACACACATGTGTGTGTAGATACACCTTGGTCCTGAGCTCCTAGCTCTTAGCTGGTGAACTCAGAATTCAAGGGGAAGGTATTGACTGCTGCGTACAATTCTAGGGAATTCCACCAGCACTGAGGACTCTGTTTAGTCTGGATATTGCTTTTAGTTTGAGAGGAGAAAAACACTAATCTGTACTACTACTTCTCATTTCCATCAAAAACAGATTAACACTTCCATTTTGTTATAATGTTCATCACCGGTAATAAAGGATATGAATTTAAATACATGAGAAACACTGAAGTAACACTCTTAGAACATCACCATCTTCATAAATATATTTGGAAGAAGTTGCTGACCATCTGTCTTAAGAGATTTCCACATACTTCCTGTGACACTTGCCCTCACTAAAGTTTGGATTTACTTCTTAAAAATTTTTTAAAAGAATTATTTATTTATTTTAGGAAGAGAGAGGGAGAGTGCACACAGGAGCAGAGGGAGAGAGAAGCTCTAGCAGACTCCCTGCTGAGCAAAGAGCCCGAGGTAGGGCTCGATCTCACGACCCTGAGATCATGACCGGAGCCAAAATCAAGAGTCAGACATTTGAACTGACTGAGCCACCCATGTGCCGTTAAAGTTTGGGTTTAAAATGAACACGGAAGTAGCTGTTACGGATTCTCAGGCATTCTAACTGCAATATGAAAAAAGAGAGGGATGTCTTAAATGGGCATATGGCAAAGAACTTACCAAAGGAGTACCTAACAATATTTAAGTATATTTTCAAATAAAAATAGAGTAAGTTAGTAAGGACAAAGAGAAATTATTATGTTTAAAGGAGTTAGAAAAAATTTTAAAGAGATGTGATGACACAGACATAATTATGTACTCTTGTTAATACCTTCTCTATCAATGCTTTATTTAATCCTGAACCTAGTCTCATGCTTTAACTGAGCTAATATTCCACCATTAGCCTGTTTTTGAAGGTATTTTCTCTTGCAGATCTATTGTATTTGTTATTTCCAGGAATGTTACATCTTCAGTAATATAAAAATCTCATGTGCCTATTTTTCCCTTAAAGTCTATAACCAACTGACCCTCAAAGAAAATGTTTTAAGTAGCACAGATTCTATAGGGTCAGTAATAGTCCTGAACTCTTGATATCTAAATTCAGGCTCTCAGTTTCTGTCTCAGAATTTAAAGAAAAAAACAAACTAAAAAACAAAAAACAAAACAACTCTGGATTCATGTAATTGCTGAAAGAAAGACTATAATCAAATGTGTCCCTCTGGTGAAGAACATCAATCCGTCTAAGTATTTTTTCCCAAAGAGAAGGATTCACTCAAAAGCAGCTTTTCAGACTTTACCATAAACTTGGAAGGCAAAACTTTTATATACAACATACAATGAACGGATAATTAACAGGCATTCAGCCTACTTGAGAACCTTATAGTCCAGAGTAGAGGCAGCTCCTATTTTCAAAGGAACCCTATGAAAATGTGGAGGAACTGGAATCCTCACGCATTGCTGGTGGGGATATAAAATAAAGCAGCCGCTTTCACACTCACAGCAATGTTATTCCTCACAGCTAAGGAGTGGAAACAACCCAAACATCTGTCAACGGAAGATGGGATAAATAAAATGTGGTAGAAGAATAGAACGGAGTATTACTCTGGAAACAAAAAAGAAAAGAATGAAAGAAGGAAACAGAATACTGATGCAAGCAGCAATATGGATGAACCCTGAAAATACAACACTAAAGTGGAAGAAGCCAGTCACAAAAGACTGCATGTTGCATGATTCCACAGATGTGAAGTGTCTAGAATCTCAAATTCACAGAAACGGAAAGCAGACTACTGGTTGTCTGGGGCTATGGGGGATGTAGGGCTATAGGAATGTGGAGTGACAGCTGATGGCTACAGGATTTCTTTTTAGAGTGGTGACATGTTCTGGAATTAAGATTGTGGTGATGTCTGCACAACTCCTGCGAATCTACTAAAAACCACTGAACTGTACATTTGAAATGGGTAAGCTTTACGGTATATGAGATATATCTCAATGAAGTTGTAAAACAGAAGAATCCTGCACTCTCTCCAGGTACAAAGTCTAAAACCCTAACTTTGGGGCGCCTGGGTGGCTCAGTGGGTTAAGCCTCTGCTTTCCACTCAGGTCAAGATCTCAGGGTCCTGGGATTGAGTCACGCATCGGGCTCTCTGCTCAGCAGGGAACCTGCTTCCCCCCACCCCCGCCTGCCTCTCTGCCTGCTTGTGATCTCTGTCTGTCAAATAAATAAATACAATCTTAAAAAAAAATAACACCGTAATTTTGGAAGTGATCTGCCCATTTTGAAATGATGAAGATGAGGATGATGCCAGGGATATACTGGGGGTTGTATAGAAGTAATAGATCAGACTTTCCCTTATACTAATACTGATGGGAAGTGGTTATACTTAGTGAGCTTATGGAGTATGTTCTCTTTATATTATGTACTTATATTGTTTTAAAATTCCTATATAGAACATATATTATTTCTGTAGTCAGAAAAAAAAGCTAAGTATCAGAGTGTTTAAGAAAAGTGTTAAACTATAAGGTCTGGGGAAGGAGATCAAGAGGGGCACCTGCTAGGGAAGATGGCTGAACTGAGCTGAACTTTACAGAGTGGGCAGAATTGGATAGAGAAAGGCAAAGGGTAAGGCGACATCTTTCTAAATAGTTCTCTGATTTCTACCATCATTGCTTACTTTCTCTGGGTTCTGAGGGTGGAGATGTTCTGTCTTATTTACCCATGAGCACCCAGGACCTACAATGGCATCTAGAATATAGGAGGTGCTCAATAAATGTTAATTGAACCCAAGAACAAATATTTGTTGCTAGAATCTTTTTCCTAAACTACAAATGACAACTGGGGTACCATGTGCAATATATATTGGGCCTTTATACAAATTAGAAAAAGGTGTTCTCCTCTTGCTTCTCCCTAGAGCTTGTGTCTGGGACAGTCACTCATGAGTTCACTGGTGACCTGCTCCAACCCTGCTGCCTGGCCAATCTCCTTTCCAATGACCCCACCCCTAATGGCAAACAGGACAAAATCCATATACCTGGGATGGGCAATCAAAACTCTTCAATATGGGGGCACCTGGGTGGCTCAGTGGGTTAAGCCTCTGCCTTCAGCTCAGGTCATGATCTCAGGGTCCTGGGATCAAGCCCCACATCGGGCTCTCTGCTCAGCAGGAAGCCTGCTTCCCCGCCCCCCAACCTCTACCTGCCTCTCTGCCTACTTGTGATCTCTCTGTCAAATAAATAAAATCTTAAAAACAAAGAAACCTCTTCAATATGACACTAACTTTCCTTTCCCATCATAACTACTTCCAACATGTATTTTGTGCTTGAGCCACAGTAATCCTATGCTTCCTTGTGTTGGTTCCCACTACTGCCTTCACCCCAACGATTTGGTGCTTCTCAGCCAAACACCCACCATTTAATAAAGATGAGCCCTCCACATTCTGGCACTGCTCTCTGTGACTGTCTAGGACCTACCCTCTGGTCCTTGCATGCTCCCCTTCTGACTCTCCTTTCATCCGACTCTTGACTCCTTCCTCATCTGAAGGTCTATTCCTGTGCTTGGGATTTAGATCAGGTTCTTAGCACGAGGTAGGCACACCGGCTTTTGACTCTCAGCTCTCTATTTCCTTGGTCTGGTTTTGGTCTCCTCTGGACAATATCTTTGGTCTCTCTGGACAAAACTGGCAGCTTGCTTCAGGTGGACTCAGCAGTCACTTTCCACTAACTTACCCAGCACACGGTACAACCATTACAGAACCCTGACCACATGGTATTATATTGTTCCCTGACATAGTTCCACCTTTAGACTCTTGGAGCTTCTAATGGAAGTAACCACAACTTACTATTAGGCACTTAGCACTGTGCCTGGCATGTATAAAGTAGGTGTTCAATGGATTCGAATGGGGAAAATGAAAAAATGAAACATGGAGACAGGAAACGGTCTGAGCAGAGAAAGTGGGAATTTTGGGGTAGATTCTAGAAGGAGGGAGTCAGAATGTGAAAGATCTTGAAATCCAAACAGAAGAGGCTAGATTGGTGGTAGAAAGACATAAAGGGTCACTTTAGATTGCCAAGAAGGGAAATGACATGATGCAAACAGCATTTTGGAAGACTTATTACACGTCACCGTCAGGGTGGAGGGGAACAAGGGAGAGCCTGTCGTCACGGCAAGCATTCCACAAATGTTTGTTTCGTTGGCTGGGGGAGCCCAGAGGAACTCTCACAGAAATACATGTGTGAGGTGAGAGAATGAAGAAAAGTGCAGAAATTCAAGATTGTTCAAAGCAAAGAGAGAAGGGGCTCAGAGGCTGATAGGAAATGCTGAGGAGAGGAGAGGAGAGCCATTGAGATCAGAGTAGAGCAGAACCAGAGGCCAGGAGAGGAAAAGCTGGGAGGGGAAGCCAGCTTGGTGAGGGGGAGAGCCCATGTCTGAGTGTCCTCAGATGCGGCAGCGGGTCTATGTGCATGTGTGTTTATGTGACTGTGTAGTGAGGCACGTCTGTGACACAAACCTTGTGCTGTTCCAGTAAGTCCTCCCTCCCACTGTGCACCACCCCTGTCCAGGGTTTCATTTTCAGCCAACAAAAACAAAATTACTCATAAAATTAATGGAAACAATCTGCTTTTTCCTTGCATAGAAAGAATTTTTTTATTACTTTTTTTTTTTTTTTTTTTGCCTTTGAATCATATATCCTGTAGCTTGATTAAATCCCTTAGAAGTTAACTAAGCATTAGAGGTTTACAGTGTGAACCTCAGAACTGGTGTTTACTTGTCGCATGTAAACAGTGAGGCTGTGGAAAGCTGCACTTGAGCTAGCATAATATGTGTGTGATTTCCCCCTCTGCTGCAAAATTTATTCCTCAACATTTTCATGAAAATAAGAGTTGGTTAAAATGTCAATAGAAACTGAGTCTCTGGATAATCTCTCGGTGTAAAGTTAGATTTTTCTAATGTGATCTCTTCTATTTCTATAGGCCTTCCCTTAAAAAAAAAAAAAAAAGAGTGTGTTCCATCTACGTTTTTTCCTTTTGTTCTCTCAAATTCTCCTTAAGGAGGCATGACAGGTAGTACAATCCTCATCTGAATGATATTTCTTGATATAAACTGAGGACATTAAGGAACTTTCTAGATGATCTAGTTTGTGGGGCTGAAGTCAGGCCTTAACTGTAAGACCAAGTACTCTCTACTCCAACCTCCATTTCCTAAGTCCCTGAGTGCAAACGTGTCAATGTGTTTTCAATGGGAAAAGCTAAGGGAACTCTTGGCCAAGCTGCAGATAACGGGGCACTAGGGGAGTTAGACGGAGACCCTACCTTGTCTGCCATCAGGCACTCACTCCTATAGGCTATGGACAACCAAGGCCCAAGTGTGTGCCACATGAGAGCTTCGTGGCAGATGGTTCACGTCTGTCTCCAGTCCCTCCTGGCTTCCCAGCAAAAATGGAACTGGTTGCCAGAGAACACAGACTGGAATCAGGGCTGAAAGGAGTAAGTGAGTAAGTGCCCGGCCTATAGCTCTGACCTCCAAAAAGGATCTTAAGGGAAGCAGGTTCTCCCATTGTCTTCATAGTCTGTTCTTTTGTTCACAGCCCAAAGCTTCATACCTAAGACCTCTGTCATCTCCAAGCCCGATGACAATGGCTTTAATATCAAAAGGATCTCTTCTTTGTAGAAGTTACAGAGGAGCAAAAAGGCAATGAAACTCGCCCATAATTCTACTTGATCAGGAGAAAAACACTGTTAACATTTTGCTTATATTTTTCTTATTTCTATGCACATACGAGTACCAACCTGTTTCTTTCACTTAGGGAAAGGCAGGCATACAGCATATTTCAATGTGTCATAAAAAATTACCTTTATGACTCTTCAATAGCCACAGCATGAACTGCATTATTATTTAAACTTTTCACCAAAACTAAGTAAACTCCTTGAAGACAGGAGCACTGTGAATTTGTGATGCATTCTGTATCCCAAGCATCTAGCAAAACACCTTTCATGATGAACATGGATGATGTTTATTAGCGGGGAACATCTGGCTGGAATGAATCATATGGTTGTGTTTCGGTATCTCAGCTCACAAGGAGAATCTGAAGACTGTGGATCCATTACAAATGATCCTCTTACACATTTAACCTAATGTTCCTGAGCTCTTGGTATCTGAGTGCAATTAAAAAAAAAATTCAAGGCTACAAAGTTGTATATTTAATGACAATGTTGGATGACACTGATATCTCAAATATGTAATTACAAACCCTAATCATGCTGAACTCTTGCCCCAGCCTCTTTCATGCTAGATCAGCAGCAAGTACAGGAATTAATTAAGTTGGGAAGGCACATGAGAAATCCAGTGAGTTCCAGATCTCCTGGCCATTGGTGAGGTTCTTTGGCTTAGGGCCAGATACAGGGATGGGCGAAAGACATGAGTCCTAAAGGATGCTGATTAGCCTTTCGATAATAGTTATTGTTTGGCACACTGGGAACAAAGTGAATTTGCCTACTTGGATAACATTAAAATAAAATAACAGTAAAAAACAACAACAAAACCAAAACTTTTTCAAGGGTATAGCAGTAAACATTCCATACATTTGCTTTGCATTTCTAGGATTGGAATGTGATCATTTTAAGAGTCTTCAACCTTCTTTTGCTTGACTACTCCACTAATGTTTCTGTTATACTATATATTCTTCTGCACATTTTAAAGTTGAAATGGGGGGAACGCCTAGGTGGCTCAGTTGGTTAAGCGTCTGCCTTAGGCTCAGGTCATGATCCCAGGGTCCCAGGATTGAGTCCTGCATTGGGCTCCTTGCTCAGTGGGGAGCCTGCTTCTCCCTCTCTCTCTGCCCCCCACCCCAAGTCCTGCTCTCTCTCTAGCTCTCTCTCTGAACAATAAATAAAATCTTTTTTAAAAAAGTTGAAATGGGATATTTTTATCATAAATTTGAATGCTAGTAAAAGATGTAATGTTTGGCTTGCTGAAAATATTGACATTTTAAGCTAAAGATTTTACATCATTCTTTAAAGTGGGGTCAGTGGAATATAACTATATAGAGCTACCATATTCCATTAAAAAAGTACATGAACAAATTATTCTTTAACAGTTGGAAATTTTACATCATATATTTTTCCCCTTATCTTGAACTTCCATTGCACTTCTCTAACAAAATTTTATCCTAATATAATGCATTCTTATCCTGGACTATTATCACTCTTTCATACTCTACAACATAAATATATATAGGACCTTTAATTTATTTAAAAATTTCCCAAGAAAATTGATCCAAGTGATAAAATATTACACTATTAAAAACGACTGTTGGGGCGCCTGGGTGGCTCAGTGGGATAAAGCCGCTGCCTTCGGCTCAGGTCATGATCCCAGGTCCTGGGATAGAGTCCCACATCGGGCTCTCTGCTCAGCAGGGAGCCTGCTTCCTCCTCTCTCTCTGCCTGTCTCTCTGCCTACCTGTGATCTCTAGTTGTCAAATAAATAAATAAATAAATAAGCTATTAAAAATAAAACTAAACTTTTATTGGAAGTGCATCTCTTAGTGAGGTAGATGAAGGTGGCTTCCTTTCTCCCCAGGTAAGTTGGTGTATCCCTTAGAGAACAGTGTTTGTTACTAGAGTAAGTCTGGATACTTCAATTAGAGGAGGCTTTCTGGTAAGTATAAGTGGATGTACCCTTTCTTTGTTGCCTGGAGGTCTGTACAGCTGAAGGCAATACTACATGGGAAGGCTGGATTGGGTGAGAGGATGGTTTCTCTGGTGAAGGGGAAAAAGGGCCATTGGGAAAGGTGAAGTAGCAGGTGTTCTCAAGAAGACGATTTTTAGTACAGAATAGGAAATTAGGAAGCGTCTGGGTGTAAAGGGGCAGATTCATCCTAGTTTGAAAACTACAGATAATATGTGCTCCATGCTTTATAGGAACTTATAATTTGATGAGGAAGACATATAAATTAACCAAATTAAACTGTAATGTGAGTGCAGCAGTAAGGTACAAGGTAAAAGAGCTGGAACAATGACCTTTTCCTGGAGAAGTAAAAAAAAAAAAAAAAGAAAGAAAGAAAGAAAGAAAAAGACTTAAAAAAAAGGTTTCTTAGGGGAATAAGTCTGAGAGCATAAGGAAGGAGGCATTTCTATGGGGAGGGAAACAGGTCTAGGGAGCAGGAGCGGAAGGCATGTTTAGCACCCTGAGAGTCTCCCTGGCTGTAGTCCTGAAAGGGTTTGGGGGTTTGTGGGGTCAGGGGGAGGATTAGGTGGGAAGATCGATCTGGGCCAGATGATGTAAGTCTCCCTATTCTCCAGCCAATGGGACTGACTCAAACTTTTCTACGTAGGGAGTGACGGATCAGATTGGTGTTTTGGAAAGAAAACTCTCTTAGTAGTGAGGAAGATGGATGGTGGTGAGAAATGGGAGTTGTAACTAGAGGCAGAGAAACAATTAAGGACGCAGATGAGGAAGAAAGAGGGCCTCAACCCAGGCTAGAAGACAATGGGGAGTGCAGAAAAGCAAATAGACTTTAAGACAATGTTTAGAAAGGACTGATAGGCCCCCGGGGCTCACTCAATTTCTGGTTAAGAGACAGGGCACAGTGTGGAGGACGCTGAGCTTTCTAGTTTGGACTACAGCATTGATGGTGACATAATTACTGCAAAGGAAAGGGAATACAGAGTCTTCCACTGAAGGTGGTTCTCACTGTCTCACTCTTGTTTGTTTTGACGCCACATAACAGCAGATACCAGTGCACTTGACCTCACTAACTCTAAGTTCAATAAAAAGATGGTGCCTCTAGGCAGGATTTAAAATTTGTTTTAGGATAAAATTTGTGGAGTGTACATAAGTGACTCTTAATAATAAAACAATAATCTAAAATCTAGGTCAATTGTTGAAAATAATAGTATGCATTAAGAAAAAAACTGTAGGGACGCCTGCCTGGCTCAGTTGGTTGAGCGGCTGCCTTCGGCTCAGGTCATGATCCCAGCGTCCTGGGGTCGAGTGCCGCATCGGGCTCCTTGCTCCGCAGGGTGCCTGCTTCTCCCTCTGCCACTCTGTCTGCCTGTGCTCTCTCTCTCTCTCTCTCTCTGACAAATAAATAAATAAAATCTTTAAAAAAAAAAAACAAAAAAAACTGTATATCTTTTTAAAAGCCTAGATATAAAATGAAGTTAGTCAAACATTAAAATGAGGCAGTTTGGCTAAAATTGTATAATGTCATGTGTTTACATTTCAAAGGAGGCTATAGTTTAAAGGGGCATTTTAAAAAAATTTAGAAGAATTTATTCTATTTACTCAAAAAAGCATCTTGTAGCTCATATAAGAACACTAGTCGTGGTAGCGGTGGAGATAAAGCTTGCTTTATCAGTTGGGAAACCACTGAAGGAGAACAGTTATGGAGATGGATGGTGGTGATGGGTTATGAACATGGTGGGTATAGTTCATTATCGTGCTGAACTATACTCTGGAAAATGGTTAAGTAGGTAAATTTTACATTATACCTATTTTACCACAGTAAAAAAAGATGGGGAAAAGACTGGAATGAAAACTTGGGAATTCAGAAACAAGTTTAAAAAAAGTTTTTTGGTTATAATATAACAACTTAAAATCATTTTTCCTTTTTTAATTGTATATTCTTCATTATAAAAAATTAAATACAACCCTTCCCCAATTGTCCCTTAAAATAAGTATGTGTATTTTTCGCTCTCTCTCTCAAAAAAATCAAATACAAGCTACTAACATTATTTTTGATCAGCAAATCAGTTTTCACTAAAGTGAAACAATCTAATTGTATCTTTCCGCTTGTCTTCCTATGTGGACAGTACCAAGGTGTTTAATATTGTGGTCTTTACAAGTACTCTAAATGTTATTTTATATTAGAAAACCTGCAAATTTATAATGCATACTATCTCTCTCTCACACACACAGAGTCATTTATTTCTGCCATCATCAGAACTACAGGGTAAATTCCAGCACACTCTGTGGACTCATTCATGATACTTGAAACAATAAAACACTTACGTGCAAACATTTTCCCTGTATATAAAATTAAAACATAAGTCCACAGTTTTACAGAGCCACAAATTCCTGGGGAGACATGTACTAAGATGAGCATTTATCATTATTTTTAGGCCTGTGATGAAGTTTGACTCCAGTCTTCTCCATATCTGTGAACACACAGGGAACAACTTATCATAACATCACTATTTGACCTCTAAGGGACAGTTCATGTCATCACAGAGCAAAGGTGCTGGCGAAACATTTATCTAGATGAAAGACCTCAAGCAGTTAACCTGCTCAGCAGAGGCGATGCAACCAGGCAACAGGATAATGACCTCTATCCAAATGTGGAAGGTACATCAATTTAATACCCTGACAGCTTGACAAAAGATGACGGCAGCTCAGCAGGAAAACATTAGCCATGATAATGCAGGGTACTGTATGTGAAAAGAATGAATTATAAAGCACAATGCTATTTGGGCCGAGGAGGGATTTTTTTTTTTTTTTAACCAACTTTATATTTAGGATGGAAGTCATGCCTAAAGCCTCCTTCCATTCTTTACCTGAAGAATATCCTGATAAAAGTAAAAAGGCAGTGTGGATTAAATTGATAGCTTAAGAAACAAATCGAGTTTCCTAACTCACCCAGGAGACGCTGCACATCATTTCTGGCAGGCCTGCTACTTTTTGGAGTGCAAAAATCTGGGTAATGGCAAACCAGCTTAATCCATTTGAAAAAGAAGGGCCATTCAAATATGTGTGGACAAGACCTAGGCTTCCTGTGCATGTTATTTTGTTTGACTTTTAAAGAGAGAAGGTACTTGGCGCGCTTTGGGGGTGCTACTGATCTTCAGTTCTAAAACTTCCCCACTGCAAATTCAGTTGAAAAAAAAAAAAAAACAACAACAACCCAGTTTAATTCTAGAGTGGTAGCGTGATCATGCTTGTATGTTTATTCAAGGACCTTTACTCTGTGACAGGGGTTCAGCCTGTGAGGTTTTCTCTACACATGGCAGGCAGCTGTCAGAACCAGTGTGAGGGGTGAAAGGGCAGCCCGGCTGCTCTGTTAAATCACGGGGTTCCATCAACATCTCAGAATTCCTGCCGAGTGGGAGCTGGGAGACCACAGATTAGAGTACACTGGAGTGTGTATATTAGGTCACTCAGTGTCTATCAAAGCGATATCACGCCGGTGAGCTGTACAATAGATTTTACTGTGTTCTGTTCAAAGAAAATGTAAGGAAAGTGGACATGTGTGTAGCAGACCACAGCTGAACACTGAATTCTTCTTGTCTTTAAATGGATGGATTTATTACCCACAAGATGAACGAAGAATAGGGGCGCAATCAATAGCTTTGGAAATCATGCAAAGCTGGTGGTTTTATTCAGCTCTTGGAAGTGACTGCTTAGCAGATGCGTGGGGAAGCAGCCATGGGGCTGGGGTAGAGGCCCAGCCCAGGCGAGGTTCTGGGTTACGACAGTGGTCTTGGACTATGAACTTGGTTTATGGTCTTGGATGGTCACTTCCCCTCGGTTTCACAAAACTTCAGGGTCCTCATCTGTAAACTGGAAACAATAAACCTATGCTATCTACATCCCACAAACAAGAGTGATAAAATCACAAATGCACAACTCACTACAGTTCTGTACCTACACTGTTAGCCACGTTTAACATGATTCTGGGGGAGCAGGAACTGCCTTTATACATACAAGTCCCTTTTCCCCACAAAACTGAATGAAAACACAAAGTCAGCATTTTTTAAACCAGTGGCCACATAGTAAAAACTGTACATCGTTGTCCATTCACTTAAAAAGCAAAGTCACTAGGATGGTATAAAAGTGATAACCGGTGCCTTTTTAACTTTTTGAAGAGAACTTTTTCTCTACGATTCAGAATTATCTCCACTCTCTCTGCATGACCAGGAGCAAGATGCAGGAGAATGAAAAATACATTCCTAAATGAAAAAGAACTTTTAAAAAAACTGAAAGGAATGAAGCACGATGGTATAATGTGGGGCATTCCAGAAAAGAAATGTAACTTGTATTAATGGATATTTGGTCTACCTATAAAAACGGAAAATGCCTATTCCTTCAATACTTACTGTTTAATTCACTTTCAACAGAGAAAAAATATAGGTTTTCCAAGGAATCATGTAGTCTTTAACAAGATAATGGATATAAGGTGAATGGCACCATGCCTGACAGGTAAAGTGAAATTTTAAAGAGCTTACACATTTTGTTTAATATTTTATTTCTCAATGACGACTCTGCAAGGGCTTCCTTGACTGTGATAAGCATACACCTGAGTTTATGTTAATAACAACAGTTAACATAAACGAAATCCTTAGTGTGTGCCAGACTCTGTTCTAACCACTTTACAAAAGTTAATTTTTTAAAAAAGATTTTTTTTATTTATTTGACAGACAGAGATCACAAGTAGGCAGAGATGCAGGCAGAAAGGAGGGAGGGAAGCAAGCTCCCTGCTGAGCAGAGAGCCCAATGCGGGGCTCCATCCCAGGACCCTGGGACCATGACCTGAGCTGAAGGCAGAGGCTTAACCCACTGAGGCACCCAGGTGCCCCTACAAAAGCTAATTTATTGAATTCACATAACCATATATAAAGTGGCCCCAATTATCAGCTTTGAGGCTCGATCACCATCTTACAAAAAATATCAGGTTCTCCATGATGATTTCCTTTTGGTCTAAATACATTTTCCAATCTTTTAAAGTGTGAACAAGACAACTACCTTCTATAAAATGGCTTTCTTTCTTATCTCTGATATAGATACTATTCTTTCCACATTTTTTTTTTCCCAGATGAGAATACTATGTCCCAAGAAGTTAAGTGCTTTGCAAAGCAACCTAGTGGCTGGCCCAGAATTCAAACACTGTATGGCTTCTCTTTCCACCAGAGGAGCCCAGAGCCCTTGTTACATGGGGGCAACGTCATCATGTCCATGTCCAATTTGGAACCCAAAACGGAGACGTCAGGTTGGGACCTAATCAGTTACCCAGCAAATAGCCCCACATGCAACATGGCATTGAGACTAGGTTCACACTGGAGCCATGACCCTGTCTACACGACAGCACTCAGCTGGGCAGTGAGGCGCTTCAGCATGAACGCAAGTAATGGCCACCATGTCAAAAATGCACCTGCCAAGCAAGGGAGCTGAAAAGATACCTGGATGAAGGGCAACTCGAAATGTATTTCCAACATTTGCCATTCTGAAGGCAGAGAAGATACCATATAAGGCAAATGTGGGGGCCTTTGTCTTTTCTCTTTTAAATTAGAAATTTTTCATTACTGTTTGGACATAAGTTCTTGAAAATCTTTAAAAGACAGTAAAGAAATTCTTATATTGAATTCCATTTTGTGTGTTGTTACTGGATGACAAAAGAGTATGGAATACAAACAGGCATATACAGAGCTGTACAGGACAGCTTTGTAGCATTCCCTTCAATAAATTCAGAGATTGTCTTTGTATCCAGCGACCTTTTAGGGGGAATTTAAAATTAAAAAAAAAAAATCAAAAGACACGGTACAATTTTTTCTATACCAAAGACCCAATTACAATTCTCAGCCTCATCTTTTATGGTGACTTCTCAAAATTGAGCTTTTGTGAGCAAGAACTGAAAAATATTCCTCTTTTCTGAATGATATTCTCAAGTGAAGGAAGGATCTGGGTGCTCCCTTTCCAGCCCTTGTGGATGAATGCCCTCATTGGTGATTGATTCTTTAATGAGCTTCACCAGTGGGTCCAGGAGCACACAGGCTGCCCAGCTCTCTCAATTTCCATAAGTAATCACTTCAGATGCAGATTGAGCTGTGTTGTTGGGACAGGTCAGAGAAACCAGGGAGTATGGAAAACAAAACCTGAAATTGAGACGCACTAACAACCACATTCCCAAGCATTCAGAGCCCTTACAAATAAAAAGGGAAAATGCCAAATACTTGGATGGTAAAACCAGCCCCAATAACCATCAGCTCCTAGGCTGGATCAGCATCTTATTAAAAAATACAAGGCTCTGTACTATGATCCTCTTATGGGTTAAATTCATTTTCTAATCTTGCAAAATGCGAATGGAAAGGCATCCAATCACCTTCTACAAAATAATTTCATTTCATAGATTTTGTCATCAGGAGGGCAGCTAAAGCCTACTACATTGCTTAAAAAAAATTAAGAGTCACTTCTAGTTCAGCCACTTTGCAAGGCTATCCTATTTATTCATAAATTTTATTAATTCTGAAGCCAGTTGCTCCTCAATGGTGTATTTATGTTCAACTAGGTCAGGTCCACTGGGATGATATTTGGTCTTTCACAGCAGACACACAGAGCCTGTATGGGCAGCAGGCTCAAGCTACCCAACACATTTCCTTTCCTAAGATACGACTACATGAATTTGTTAGACTTCTCTGAGAAAAATCTGCATAGAAATCCACATATGCATTTCCCCAGTGCCTCCACATGAGACCTTCTCCACATAAGGCTGTCAGTAACACGCTGCCTTCTGATTAGGGAAACAGGCATTTGGCAAACAACTCATTTGTGATGTTTTGTCAAACAAAAGTAGAAGGAAACAGTGAAAACTGCTCTTTCGTGTTTTACTCAAAAACTATGCACTTGTTGACCAAACCTACACATTTTCAAACATGCTGCCACAGAATAAAATTTAGTAAAGAGTTAGTTGAGATTTAAAAAAAAAACATTCAAGCTTCTATTCCTCAATAACGCCACGACTGACTAACTTGGAGGATGATGATGCTGTAGAAAGAACTTTAAAAATAAAAACAATTCAGAGGCAACTGACATTTAAAATGTTCAAAGGTACGTTAACAGTCTCACTTTTCCTTTCAGGAAAGGGGGCGCATGTCCTTCTTTGAGAACCATTCAAGCCGTCCCCAGTTGATGGGTAAACATTTACAAGCATTTGGGATGTCCACTTTCTTGGTCTTCCTGCTCTCCATTTTACTCAGGGCAATGGGATGAACGCTATTGTCTTTTGAAACTGTTCTTAGCCAGAACTCGCTGATGACTTCGCACAGAATCTGAGAGTTGGAAGGGCTTCCAGAGACCCCAAACTCTATCCTTACTTTAGAGAAAGGGATTAGGTGACATGCTCAAGGTCACAGCTAGTTGGTGATGAGGTTAGATTTAGTCCAAAACCCATGTTTTTGGACCCCTAATATGGCCCTCATTCACCCTAGCTCCCTAAATGTGATGAAAGACACAGAAATGACAATAATTCCTTACAATTTCTATGTCAGCACATGATTATGAGATGCTGTTGACTCTGTGAGCTCTATGAGGTTGGAAGAAATGTGCTGCATCCTAAATGTCACAGACATTTGGAAGTAATCAAAAGGAAGCTGGATGTTAGTTGCTACCCTGCATAATGCTTGCAACATATCTGTGGTCGGCTGCAGTGTATTATTAGAGCTTGGGTTTTGTTGTGACTGTACAAACCAAGCCGCACGGGGAACGCTGAAGAGTGATCACAAAAACACCTTTCCTTCCCCACTGTCCCTCAAGCAGCAGGGATCAAATAACTGTTTCTCGGCTGTCTGTCGTTTAAACAAAATTAGCGCCTTCCCTCTACGTGTATCTGTGGCAAGTTGGTGCTGCTTCCTCTTCTCTGTTCTGTGCTATTTTCCAGACCCCAACCTTGGATCACCAGGGGATACTGGGACTAGAAAGGACCTGACATGATGTTTTACAAATTCATCTCGGATCCCTTCAGTACGTCACAGTCTGTGTTTGATAACGGCAGGCAGTGTAGAGCTGGCAGGCAGAAAGTAGGCTGCAACTGGATCTGGGGCTTGCAGAATCACCGGCCGCCAATCTTGAGACGTGAAGGGCTTTCCGCTCCAAGGATGGCAGTTTCCATCTATATTTCGGGCCAGCTCTTTCACCAACGTTGCAAAAGTGGTGCATTTTATTCACCTGTGACATAGCCCAGCCTTTCTATATCTGTCTAGGAAATCACAAGTGAGACTTGGAGGAGCCACATGGAATCCACCTGACTTCCTAACTGCACACAAATCCCCCAATTCCTTTACGCTGACTGGCCTGGGCACTTACCAGCCTGGCATGTTTCTTCATCTGACCCTGCCCTAGTAGCTGCATGTGTAAAATGGGTATAGATAACAGCAGTGGCTCTCCTTGAGGGTTGTTCTGGGTACTAAATAAGTAGTCGTAAGTGCAAGACTTATACAGGATCTTGCATCTAAGCATTGTGGAGATATTAGTTATTATAATTATTATTTCTACTCCACAAAGTTAAGACTTCCTCATAGTTTTGGATCTCAGTTGGCTATACTTATTTTTACATCAGTGAAGCAATGGCTTGTTAAGCTAATGAATGTCCTATGGCTATACCATAATCGATTCGACCACTCACCTCTTATTGGACATTTAGTGTGTTTCCAGTGTCCTACTATGCAGATAACGTGGTAAGCGATCTTACAACATCAGGATATCTGTAAGCTATCCTGAAATTGATTCTTATAGCTTCCCTAGGAGGTAGATGCTCTTAATATTGTCATTTCTCAAATGAGGAAACTAACACTCAGAAAATACAAATACAATATGATTATGCAATTTGTTAAGGGTTACTTATAAGACTTAAGCCCACGCTTTGGGATCTCAAAACCTTAATGAATTCCTTATGCATGTTCTTATCCAAAATGGTTAGAACAGCAACTAGTTTGTGTACCTAAAGTTGCAAACTCCATATATGTCCATTTTTCTCTTACACGGACCACCTCATTCCCCAATAATTCAGAATAACCACAGTATTATTTTCCTCTTGGGCCTAAGCTCCTCAATTTTAAACCCTCGGCCTATTATTAGGAATACTTACATTGCAAAACCACTAGCAGCTTCCTAAAATCTTGCACTGGCTTCTAAAGAACCTAGACACTTCTTTGCACCAGTTTATTCCATACTGTCTGGACCAGCAGGACATGGGGTGGACATGAAGAGCAATTTCAGGGACCTAAGGGGACAATATAATTATATCCTAGCAAGATCTTTGCTGCTTTCACTGGCTATAGGCTTGTACAGCACATTTAATATAACCTGACTAACTACCTTGTCAGTTGAGGGGCGGGGGGATCGTCACTACTGGGAGCAGTGAATGAGCAATGAATCCTATGGGTGTTACTTTTAGGAACATATACATTTGTGGGTTTTTGTGTTTTTTTTTTTTTTAAGATTTTATTTATTTATCTGACAGAGATCACAAGTAGGCAGAGAGGCAGGTGGGGAGTGGAGGGGAAGCAGGCTCCCTGCTGAGCAGAGAGCCCGATGTGGGGCTCGATTCCAGGACCCCGTGATCATGACCTGAGCAGAAGGCAGAGGCTTTAACCCACTGAGCCACCCAGGCACCCCTATATATTTGTTTTTTGAAAACAGAGACGATAATTGAGGAATGAGTATGTAAGTATTCTTTTTTTTTTTTTTAAGATTTTATTTGGAAGAGAGCACGCATGAGTTGGGGTGAGGCACAGAGGGAGATAAGCAGACTCCCCACTGAGCAGGGAGACCGACTTGGGGATCTATCCTAGGGCTCCAAGATCATGACCTGAGCTGAAATCAAGAGTCTGACACTTAGCTGACCAAGCCACCCAGGCGCCCCTATTTAAGTATTCTAAACACATAATTTGTATTATTGCCTGCACAACACTTCCCAGAGAAGGGAGTCTAACTGGCTTCTTGACCGCTACATGTCCAAACTGAGGCTGTCTTCTAGACTATGTTTCTCTTCTCTAAGAGGACCTATAAACCACAATAATGGCTAAAATTTATAGATCATTAAATATGTGCCTGACACCATTCTAAGTATTTTATATGTATTAACTCCCTTTAATCATCACGACAACCCAGAAAGGTGGATACAGCTATTATCATTACTACTATCTTCCCCATTTTATCCATGAGGAACCAGGGGCATGGAGAGGATAAGAGACTTCTCCAGGTTATAGAATCAGTAAGTAGTCAGGCTGGGATTTGAAGCTGCCAGTCTGACTCTGGGTCTTTTGCTCTTTGTCACTACCCTAGGCCTATGGGTGCCCCCAGTCCCTGCCTCTCTTATCTTCTGTCCTCTCAGCCCAAGTCACAGTAATGGGTTCTCATTCATCCTTCCCATTTGGTCTTCAACTGGTGCCTTCACAGGGCTCCTCTCCAAACTTGGACCCCTCCTTTCCTCTCCAAACAGTCTTTCTACCTTTTCCATGAGGCCATCTCTCAGAGGGAAAGGAATATAAAGGTTATCATTGAAATGACAACAAAATCACTTCCCTTCAACATAAAGCTCAAATGTTTGCTGGGATTGCACGGAAAAGAAATATTTAATAAAAAAACCGAAAAGGTAGTTATTAATGCAGATACAGATTTTTTGAGAAATTGGTGCTTGAAGAGAACACTGCACCCAGAGCAATTTCCCTGTACATATATGAAACAATTAATAAATATGTATGGAGTAACTGAATGAATGAAGTCAACTTGGGACTGTGGAATTTGAACAGAAGTTTTTGAAAACCTGAACTTGGATGTGTTTGTAGGACGGCTTTAAGAAGATGCTCTTCTGCAAGAAAGACCATTTTGTCAGAATATATATGATCTAATGTTTCCATGTGTTATGAAGTCCTCCATTGAGGGGTTTCCAGCAAGTCTGTCCGTGCTAATGCCACTTGCCTGCCAAAGAAGGCAGTGATTGTTCTCTTTTATGTCCTTCTCTTTCACGAGTTTTTAAAAAATAACCAACGTCTCAGATACCAAGAGAAAAAGCTAATCTTTCTTAAGTATCAAGCTTGGAGAAGATGGAATGACTAATTTGCTTCTCAACTTCCATAGAGATTTTTTACTTTAGTGCTGTGTAAAAAATGTAGTTACGTTTTATGTTGGCATGCCATTTTGAACTGTTAATAGATATTACTGATACATAAATTTTAAAAAACTAAGACCCATATTTTATTTCTTATGTTCTGGCTATGTGGGGAAAGTAAAGAAAACCTAGCAGTTATCTATAGCTTTGGTGTTTTAATAATTCGGTTTAACTACTTATTTTCCTATCATATGTTAGATTTTAAAAGGTATCTCAGGCTCATTGGGGTTGTTTTTGTTTGTTTGCCTCAAGCTGTTTGAAACAGGAAAGGTAAGGATTTATTTTTTGTTTTTAAAAAAATGTTTTTAAAAGATTTGTATTTATTTGTTTGTGAGAGAGACAGTGAGAGAGAGAGCATGACAGCAGAGAAGCAGACTTCCCGTCGAGCTGGGAGCCCGATATGGGACTCGATCCTCGGACCCTGGGATCATGACCCAAGTCGAAGGCAGCCGCCCAACCAGTTGAGCCACCCAGGCGCCCAAGGTAAGGATTTATTAATAAGAGCGTATAATTAAAATAATGAAAAAGTTGACTGACTCAGTTGTAAAAGTTGATTTCGGTACCTTCATTCCACAGCTGTTTTAGGATTAGTCCATCACAAAAATAGCTTGAGCTGTTACATTGAATCAGAGTACAAAGTTATTTCCCACTGTGCTCTAGTCTTGTAGCAAAATGCCACTGCTCTGAGCAGTTAAGTCTTGCATTTCAGAAACCTCACTGGTCAGATTAACTGTAAATTATACGGCAAATGTCTTGATTTCTAAAAGAAATAAATTCAGTTTTTCAGCGTTACCTTCCACTCTTTCTAAGGAAGCCATCCTCTAGCATTTTGCCCGGGCCGTCGTGTGCATACCCTAGCTGTCCCTGCATCGAGTCTGTGCTGGGGCAGCTCCTGCCTGAACCCCCTCTATCCACCACCCCCTTCAAACCCACAATATCCATAATCCTCCCTACACTCTAGGTTCAGATCAAATCCCACCTCTCCTGTGAGTATCCCAGCCAGGAGCAGCGTCTCCCCATTCAGAATATCGACACTGAATGGACTTGTTATTCCATGGTTTCTGCAGGCCTCCATCTCCCTCCCCAATAAGACTGTGACCCCCTGGGGGTCACTGACATCTACTGACTCCCCATACATAAGTGGAGTTGACAAATAGATTATAACAAAGAAAATGAAAACGAAGGAAATAGCAAGTCTGGGATTTGGCAAAAGGGATTGGAAGTAAATAAAGAAAATCTTTAAAAATATATACAGTATGTGGTAAATATTTGATTACCTATAAACCTGGACAAGCAAAATGAACAGATAACCAGAAATTAAATGTGGGCTATGGGTTTCAGTCATCTGTTGAACTAAACACTTTCCCACAAGCATGAGAAGGGCACAAGTTGCGCGTGTGAATTTGTTTTCCCTCCCTGTCATAACACACCTTTATACGCGTAATACCCGGATGGTGGCTAGAAGCTTTTCCCATCTTTAGGTCTGGGGAAAAAGGCAATTCCTCAGCCCATGAAAGTCCACAATCCCCAATATTTCTGTAAACTCCTGGGAGAGGGGTGATGCTTATGCTGCCTTGGGCTCCAGTGCTCTCCCACCTGCTGGCGGGGGACCCATACACCAAGATTCTGCTCATGACAGATGCTGTCCGTGGGATCTGCTGAGGATTTGGGGAAGGCAAAGCCAAGAGCAAGTGGTCTTATGCCACCCAGATGGCTCTTTCCTATTATCCCCTGCTTTTTTCCTCTTTTCATTTTCTTCATCCTGGATAAAGTAATATAGATTATTTTTAGAGGAAATCTTGGCACCATCTCGTTCTCCCAACCAAGGTGGACCTCATTTCTAAATGTAACCTCTAGTCAATATTTCTTCAGATAAAAGTGACTCATTTTGATCCCAGCTATTAAATATTGTAAACACGTCTTCCTATTACACTCATGCGTTAAAAAAAGTAGTAGATGGTCAAAAAGCTCAGAGCTAGAGGGGAACCAGAAGCACATCCAACCTGCTGCTCTGTCTCCACAGCTCCCTGACCATCTGTGACTGAAGCTGCAGGTGTCCTTGAAACACCACCATGGGCAGAGTCCAGACTCTACCCATCCTAGGCTGGTAACTCCAATTTTGATCTCGCTGCCTGTCTTCTGGATTTGTGTCCCCCCCACCCCAGATGCACAACTCAGAATTACAGCCAATTTTGTTTCCTTCCCTCTCTGATTGAGGCTATCATGCTCCGCAACCCAGGGGCCCATTTCAGGTTCCCTTGTTCCTGCACAGCCTCTGCTCCCCTCTGGTACACACAGCAAAGTTGGGACCCAGCTTTAGATAATACAGGCTCTGAGCAACTGGCTATGGGTAATTGGTAAGTAGATCTGCTTTAGATTTCCACATTTCCAAGTGTTGAGGAGTATCATGAAGCTGAGTTATTCATCTCTATGGAATGCTCTCTTTCCTACCATGGGGGGCAATGAACAGAAGAGGCAGAAGGGCAGTCAGTGACCACACCTGCGGAGCTAGCGGCAGACAACAGCGTCACCATGTGGAACGGCCGGTCAGCAAACCAATCTATGGTGGTGACACTGTTAGATCTGAGCACCAGAAGGAGCCCATTCCATACCTTCCAATCACCTTCATTTCTTTCTTGGCAAAATTGTCCTTACAATTTGTTTTTAGTTGGAAAACACAGTATCCTGCGGTCATGACACCAAGCCAACATTTTCTCTGGTCCCAGTTAAAGGAAATACAAAGATGCCAGAAAATATTTGTCTAAACAGTGCTGTTTCTCATTAGAAGGGTACTTGCAGAGCCTAGTTACTGCAATATCAACTCTGTATTTTTCTGTTACCACGAAGCTCCCAAATGAAATAGGCACTTTTTTTTTTTCTATTAGTAGCAGATCACATTTGTTGGGCAGTAAAGAAAGTGTTCACAGATACTAAAAGTCTTTATCCTGTGGTAAAGGGACATCACTGAAAATGGAAAATTTAATATCCATTCTCTTTTGGTGTCATGAAGTTTAAGAATGTAATTTTTCTGAGTTGCTTCAAGATAGCCAGCATATTAAATACCTATCCCCCAATGCCCACCTCATGATCTGACTACATCTAAGCTGGAGACGAATGTTAACCCTTTGCCTGCAAGTTCTTTACCTCTGACAGGGCAGCAAGACCACGCACTATATACATCTGCCCTGGAATGGCCTTTCGTGGTCCTTCTTTTCTACAGTAATTTTCGATACCATGTAACTTATCTTGGAAAGGATACATGACTTTGCAGAGACCACCACTCAGGAATTAGAGAATGTTCTACATCAATGGAAATTCGTATGCAAGTTGGGACCAATTCCACATCTCCAGTGTAACAAGTCTGGAAGTGCCATGCCTAACTAGGATGTCAAAAATGTCTATGTTTGGCAAATGGCTATTGTGAGAGAAACAGGAAGTTTCTTGGGAGCTGTGGAAGTCATCACGGCTTTGGAGAAAAACAGTAGCATCACAGATGGTCAGTGCCAGACCAGATGCTGCTGTGGCCAGGATGAACTCGGAGCGATGAGCTAGGAGGGCCAATCAAGAGTGCTCATGGTAAGGTGGGACTCCACATGGAATTAATTCTGGATGACAAGGACAGTAGCCACCACTCACTGTTTGTGGCGTGCTAGGAATCCCAGACATGACGCCCATCCGCCCAACCATCCTGCCAGGTCATTATATGAGAGTGCTGAGCGCTTTCCCCAAAGCAGGCGAGTCCTAGTCTAAGTGCCATAGGTGGGTCATCTCAGTCACTCCTCAGCACAAGTCATGAGATGTGACTGTGGTCACTGCTGCATTCTAGATGGGGTGGGGGGGGCGGTTTCTGTTCTCAAGGCCACAGTCAGGAGGCATCAGAACCCAGACAGTTGACTCTGAAACTGGAACTCCAGATGGCCTGTCATAATGGCCTGATGTCTCCCAGGGAATAGGAGGTACCTGACATCCCTCCTCTCTCCATGAATTCTCCAACAGCTTTGTGAAATCAATGTTACTGTCCTTACTAGGAAATAAAAGAAAACAGATTTAAGGGCTTGCCCCTGGCCACACAGTGAGAAATGACGCCACTGGGATTTGAACCCAGGTCTGTCTGAATACGAAGTACAACTAAAAGCATGGTGTGGCTCCCGAAGAACTTGACATCGTGAGCCTATTGTTGTCATGGATAAAAGCTGACTGTGGCCAGAGTTTTGGTGCTCATCTCCCCATATCTCGGGCGACATGAGACCTTTTTAGCAAGAAGTTGCCTTTCGTACTGATACACAACTTCCCTTTGTACAGAGAAAACATGAAATGTGTAACACAGCAACAGTCTGCAGCAAACAGCATCCCCATCCAGGCTGGACCCAGACTCAAAATCCTTTGTCCACGTGGTTCCCTGTCTGAAATACTTTTGAGCACTTAAGATACCTAAGTCACAAGGGCGGAAATTAATCACTGGAGACATGTAATGCACAAAATATGGAAATGACAGCTGCTTAAAATAAAATATAGGTTGTATCATCCAAGTGAAGGCTGATCCCAAAACGGCATGTCAAACCACTAACATTTCCTCAACTGCTATTTATTTGCATGTTCTCTAGTTTTGTCTACAGCGTTTTCATGAGTCTGCTCATGCTCTAAGTGCTGGGCATGCCAAGAGCTCAGTGCTGTATAAATAGTTTCAAATGCACAGAATGTGATGGAAATCTCATTTGAAACCATATGGCCTTTCACAAATGCTCCAAATGGCCACTACTCAAAGGTACAAGATTTAAAAAGTAATCCCGCCACCATTAAAAATATATGAATAAATAAATGACGGCAATGACTTCCTTTTCCCTACTGGATTTGTGGATGAGCTGGGGAGTATGAATTGCTTCTGCTCTGTGGCTGATTTTCAGTTCAGATAACTCATCTTTATTCATTTCCTTTCAGTCGTGATGAGCCATATTGAGAGCAGCTGTAGGCAAGAGAAAAAAAAAAAAAAAGGATCTCCTCACTCCTTCCTTTAAATCGTTGTCAAACAGCCGTTATAAAGAATCCATCTGGGCTCAGTGCTTTGCTGGGCACCCAAGAAATAATAGAAAACAGGAGAGAAAAAAAAAAAAAAAACAATCGAAGCTGAATCTAACAAAGAGATTTAAAAATTACCCAAACACATGTTTTGGGGGAAAAAAAAAATCAACCTCAGGATGATTTAATGCAAAGTCGGGGAGACCAGGCCTAAAGGAAAAGTATACTTCAAATTAAATGCAAAACCAAACCCAAACAAAATGTACTTTAAAGGTGATGGTCACTGGTCAGGAGAGGTCTGGCAGGGAGTTCTAGTAAGAGTTACTTATAAAGTTAGAAGGTGGTAAGCAAGCTCAATAAGCCAAAACTCAAAATGTAATAAGACTAAAATGATATGGGAAAACAACTTGCATGAAGTTGTTGAAATGAAATGAAATGAGAAATGATTTGCATTAAAAACTGAGTTTTTATATCTGAAAAAGTCTTTTTCAGTTTATACAGCAAATGATTCGGGGGTCAAAATGCAAGTTTTCTTTTTTTAAAATTTTGGATGAATGATGAATATTTTTTGGATCAAGCTTGGCCTGAATTAGAAAGTAAATGCTTTTAACATTTTACTTAAAATTGTCTCATCTGTTTTAATACATCAAACCCAAGAGAAATCTTGCTTATGGATCATTCTACTCTACTTCAATGACACAAAAACGGCTTCAGTTTCAAAGGGGAGACTTGGCAAGTGATTACTACATAAAATATCACAGTCTTATTTACTTTACAGCATTTTTGTTCATGCGTTTTTAATGGTTACATGAACCAAATGCTTAGGCAACTGTGCCGGAGATGAAATGAATGAGAAACAAAGATCTGTTAGAGGGCAAGCTGGAAGACTAAATGCTTTGCGAGTTTTCTTTAAAATACAACAGAGCAAAGAATTCTAAGTAGTGTCTGAAAATGACCATGAAAGCACAGTGACTAAGATTCACAAGAAAAGTTTTAAGATATAGAAGGAAAAGTCAACGAGAGAACCCTCAGAATACACACACACAAAACTCTGCTTTCGATTTATTGCTAGGGAACGGCTTTTACTTCCCATCATCTCTGAACTCTCTGCTATTTTGGCACAGTGGAGTACCCTCTCCCTTGTGACCTTAAGCCTTCCATGGCCCCCACAGTTTGATTCTCTACCTCTGAAATCTTCTCGGTCTCTGTAGCGGGTCTCTCTTCCTTCCTGTTGTTTCCATCTCCACTTACCTCCTGCAGGCCAGAGTCCTGAGCCTGACTCTCTCCTGGGAGTCCAACCACTTCTAGGTCACCATGTCACTCCCAATCGTTCCCAAATTGACAGCTTTCCTCAGTCTCCACTCCACAGCCTACAGACACCAGCCTGCGTCCCTCCACCATGGTGTTAACTTCAGTATGGTCTGAGCCACCTCCATCACTAAGAAATCTATTCCTCAGGCTTAAAATTTTTGACTTTCTCTTTTTCAAACCCTTTCCTCTCCCTTGGCCAATAGAGCCAATCGGCTCCTCAATCCTACTGATTTGTCACAGATTTCCCTCTGTATTTTTCTTCTCATTAACTGAATCTAGGCTCTCACCACCTCTAGCCTAAACTATTGCCATAATAACACTAATAACAGTTCAAAAGTGTCAACCATTATGTGCCAAACATTGCTCTTATTGCTTCATATGAATACTCTCATTATCCGGGAAGAAACTAAGTACAGAGATGAATTTATCTGACCGAGATCACACAGCAAGCAAAGCCAGGATGTGAATCAAAGGTGTGTAATCCTGGCATTCTTTGGCACTATGTTGAATTGCTTCTCACAGAATCTCTCCTCCAAGCCATGCTGCACACTACATCCACTTTCTTTCTCTAAAATCATGGTTCAAATGTGGCAATATGTATTAGCAACCTCAATCATTCATACCTATGGGCCTCAAATTTCTGGAAATTTATCCTAAGGAAATAATTAGTAATGTACGGAAAGACTAATACCCAGGGATCTTCACTGTAACATGATTTACAATAGTTCAAAAATGGGAACAACTTTAATGTTCAATGAATTGTGGCATTTTCATACAGGGGAATACACACCATTAAGAAGGACATTGCAGAAGAGTATTTGGTGATGGGGAAAAATGTTTAAGTTTTATTCAGTAAGAAGAAAAAGTGGGTTATAAAAGTTATATAGAGTATGGATCCAATTTTATAAAAAAAAAAAGGCGAAATAAAAAGAAAATGCCAAATATACCAAAATGCTAACCAAAATTGTTTTGAGGTATTGGAACTCTAAGGCATTTATTTTCATGCTTTTCCAAAATTTTACGATCAGTATATGAACACTGTAATCAGAGATCCTTCCCATGATAAATGATACTTAAAAAATAATATTCATATCTCACTGCTTCTAACAGTGTCATTTCCTTGCTCAAGAGCACAATAATGAATACTTATTATCTGTTACATTAGGTTGAAAGCTTCCATGCCTTCGAAGCAAGCTCCTTTGTCTAAAGCTTCTTGGTTCTTGAATCCCAACCTCTGTGTCTTTCCAGGAGAATGACCCCAGCCAGACTGGTCTTTTCAACAGGCTTCCCTTTCCCATCCCCCACCAGCTCTGCAGTTGGTCAAGGCCCAACCAGGGCCTCACGTCACTCACACCTCACCAATGCAGATGCATCAATCCTTCACTGGATTCTTAGACTATAACTTGGTTCTATTTATAAATGTTTGGTATTTCTTCCTAATTTTACCATGTATGGAAAATGGCACTCAACCTGTACACCACACAGCTATTATAAAAAGTCATCATTACTATACACAATCAGGCAAGTGGTAATAATATTTCCCCCATTTAGCAAAGTAGTTTATTTACATTCTGGTCTTAGTTGCTATTCTCTGTATTCCTCATCACATGTTTCACACTCTGGCCACATACAGTACTTCCCACCTAAATTAAAATCATATATTTATATATGTGTTTCTCTTGCTTAAATGTGAGTTCCTTGAGTGGAATAAAAATACGTGACTAAATTTTACTGCCCCAGCATATAGGACATAATAGTTAATAAATATTTGTCGAATGAATTACAGATTAGTGGAAATAGGTAAATCTGTATCTAAAATAAATACAAATAGTTTAAGGAAAATACTGGAAGCAACTTTCACATGACCTATGACTGATATAATATCAGCAGCAGAAATGAGTAAGATCTCCATGAATGGAATTGTTAGAGCTAAAAAACAAGTCCTCTCTCCAGTTAGCTTTGCCAGATACCTAAGAGATGCGTAAAAGTTAATCTGAAAATATAATGTAATTCTTACACATCATACTGATTTCTTACATCAGAAGACTGTCCCTATCTAGAGGTTTAGTGATCAAATGGGTGGTAGGAGGAGGAGGGAAAAATAATTTTCACTGATTATGAAAATTCTCAGTTGGCAATTCCAGTTGTTACTTTTTCCCACTATATTCTAAGTAACTCTACAGTTGCTATGTATCTGTGGAGACTGAAAGATCACACCATGATTCACAAGACGTAACACTGTATGAATAAGCGATCTATATATGGGGAGCTATAATTTTTCTATGGAACTTTGGAGAAGTTGTAACCACAGGAGGAAAGTCTGATTGGTTAATACAGCCAGTCAAGCCATGGGTTGTGTTTCAGAATACCATCATCTCAAATACCCAGGCTTGGTTTTATATAATACAAGGGTGTAACTCCAACTGAGTCTGCATGCTCTAAGGGTTCTCCCATCTCATGTTGGCCCCAATTTCCATTTCTTTAGACTATTTCACTTCTCTGAGCTCAGTAGGCCATAACATTACATCATAAGTGGGCAAAACGGAGACTCATCTTTCCATTTTAGTGACCATATAATGTAGATATTTAACTACTAGTGGATTCTGTCATACATCTAAGCATGAAACTGGATTAAAGGGAAAATATGTAGGGAAAAAAGGGAAGAATTTTTCCTTTTCTTCATCTATGGGATCACGGAAAAAAGTGCCCTTTGGGACGAAATGAGGAAGTACAAGAGAAACCCCATTCCATACTACTTTTTATTTATATTGTTGTAAAAGCATGGCAAACATCATTAAAATTGAACTGGTAAGAAATCAACTAGAGAAATAAAAATCAGGAAATAAAGAAGGCACAATTTGCAACAGAACCCCAACAGAACTCTGAAGTTAGGAGAAGTCAGTCCCCCCACTTTATAGGCTAACCATGCTTCCCTTGGGCTTTTACCAGGGGAAGGCAATGTTTTGCATGAATGAGAGCATGATGAGATCCATAGTTATCTGGATCTGAATAACAAGGAGCCACTTTTAATAGGGTCAACCTGTATCAGGGATATGATCTGAAATGAACAGACTCTGGGAAAGAGGAGGCTCCCATGGGACCTGTAACTGTTAGCAAATCAGACTCACTCTAACACTGAGAATTTGAACTCTTTGTTCCGCACTACTAGACAGCCTGAAGACCCGGGTCTGGGCAAGGAAGGGGTAAGGGCAGGGGCAGAAGAGTTAAGCAGAAGCAGATGGAGCGGTCTCTACAAGGGGACTCTAGTTTTAAGAAAAAAATTATGCCTGCTTTATGGGATATACAATCCTTGGGACATTGCAGACATTAAATAGCAAATATCAGTAGTGACATCTCTGTCCTTTAGTGGACAGTTTTCCCACATGAACAAAAATATTTTATGCATTAATGAGGCAAATCATCAAGAAATATGGATCTTGTGTTTAGTACACTAAAATCTATTTGGATTAATGTCCTGAAAGACATAGCTGCATCAAAATCTAAATTCTAGTACTCTTTAAAGAGATACAGTTATATTATCTTTAAGTATATACAGAAACAAGAGGAGGGCTAATTTTATCAAACAGATGTCTTTCACCAGTTCACTTGGACTTAGCATATTAACAGTGACTTTAACATGCCTGAAAACAGTTTTCTTAACAGGATAAAGGTTGTCTTTTACATTTCTCTTCAGAACCTTTACTGACCTAGTAAACTACTTTTCATGGATGACAGAAAGGCCAAATTCACTAGGCCATTTGACTTACCAAAAATTAAAACACACACACACAGAGTATATAAACACTAAGCTTTTCTAGTTTTTTATTATTTTTTAAAGATTTTATTTATTTATTTGAGAGAGAGAGAAGGAGAAGGAGAAGCAGACTCCCCCTGAGCAGGGAGCTCAATGCAGGACTCCATCCTAGGACCCCAAGATCATGACCTGAGTGGAAGGCAGATGCTTAACTGGCTGAGCAATCTAGGGACCCCAAGCTTTTCTACTTTTTTAGACCAATATGTTAAAAAAAAAGTCTGAAAAAGAGTGTAAATATATTACATTATTTTACTATAAAGCAGCAAAAGTAAATGAACTGACTGACTACATTTCACCTAAACAGAAAATTAATTATTGATCTAGCATATTTTGATTTAAAAGGAAATTTAGGAAGGGGAATTACATTCACATAAATGCTTTAGGGGTGCCTGGGTGGCTTAGATGGTTAAGCAGCCCACTCTTGATTTCAGTTCAGGTCATGATCTCAGGGTTCTGGGATCGAGCCCCAGGTTGGGCTCCTTGCTCAGTGGGGAACTGGCTTGAGTGTACTCTCTCCTTTTCCCTCTGCCCCCCACCCCCGACCCATGCTTCTTCTCTCTCTTAAATAAATAAATGTCTTTAAAACAAAAAACAAAAAAAAAAAAAAATAAAGAAATGCTTAAAACACAGAATGTGGCTTTGTAAACAAGCAGCAATCAGGAGGTCTTACATCTATGGCATTAAAAGGGTTAAGGGTGCCCCCAGATGTCTCTTCCACTTCCTCTCAACTGGAGGATTTCACAATTTTTTGGATTTAGGCCAGGCCAGTTGGCATCTTGAACTCAAATGACTCTATCTAGATCTGTCCCTTCCTTGCCGGTTGGGAAGAGACAATTCCCCTCACACTTGGAACCCTGAAGCCGTTTAAGCTGCCTGTCCCCAAACTGCAGCAGGGGATCCTACACCATTCTTCATCTCCTGCCACTCAGCCTCACTAAATAAAAACTATAGTGCCTTGTTAGCCAACAACTGAGCGTGAAATCACTACATTGCAATCCCCTACCCTTCGAGTCAATCAATCCTACTGCCCCCCCACCCCATTATAGATCTGGATGCATCAGGTCAATAAAGAGAGGGGGAGAAAATGGAGCGGAATAAAATGAATGTATCAGTGGAACCGAAACACACCCATACGGCATATTGAATTCCATATAGTGAAATTAGTTGGTACATTCATATAAAACAGTTTAGAGCTGGCTAACAAAACCAAGACACGTGCTATTTAATGTCATCATCCTGCTCTGAACTTGCCAGGACACACAGAATAGGGAAAACTAGGGAGACAGATACGCAGCGAAGAAACAAGCTTTTGTCAGGTCTAAAATTGCTAACAGATTAGAGTGTGTCTGACAAGGCACTGAGATTGTAACATATGTTCTTTTTAAGGAGTATTAACATTTCATGCATTAGCTACATGCTGGCTGAGAGAGCTGGAACCACTAAGCACTACGAGATATTGTTTGCAGGAGTCTGCAGTCCGCCCTCGGGATCCATCCTGAGCACGTATCTGAGGATGTGGGATGCAGGAAAGGTGGCACCAAGGGTAGGAAAGCCAGGAAAGACAGAACGCAAAGAAACAGGCTGTAACATGGGTTGAAGGTGGGGCTAACTTTTTTCTTGAAGGAGCTCCCAAAGGGAAGGGCACGTTCAGAAGAGGGAGGGAATATTTTGAAAGAAAGCTCTTTTTAGCATTTCCTCCCACCGAAATAACATTTCCCACCGAGTATTACTTCCCTAGTTGTAGGGCTGTTCTTTCTGTATCCTGAAATGGCCATTTTGCTTCCATTTCTCGAGATGGTTCTTTTTCAAGAGGGTAAAACTGTTTTAGTGCTGAATAATTATTAATATTAAAAATAAGCCAGGACTACTGGTTCATCCAGAGCACTCAAAAATCATTTGGCCTCTAATACAGGGCCCAGGTTTCCTAACAGTACACATTCATATCTAGTGTGTTATGTTTTTATAGAAAAAGTCCACGACTTTAGCTGTTTGTCTATAGGCCCTTTACAGCTCAGTTGGTTAAGCATCTGCTTTCAGCTCAGGTCATGATCCCAGGGTCCTAGGATGGAGCTCTACTCAGCGGGGAGCCTGCTTCTCCCTCTCCCTCTGCCTGCCACTCTGCCTACTTGTGTTATCTCTCATTCTGCCAAATAAATAAATAAAAATCTTTAAAATGTGCTCATTTTAAGGTTAAACATAATTCTAAATATAGATGAGAAGAACAAAAGCTGTGAAGTATTATCATACCAAAAGAGAAATAACTTCAGAGTTGGTTTGTTATCTTGGGTTATTTATGTACCTATCCAGATTTTTGTGGAAAAAAAAAAAAGTTGGGTTTGGATCCTGGGCAACACAGTCTTCATATGTAATACGTTAGTAACATCTATGATATAGGGAAAGATATTTACCATATATGCAAACATAATCTGTTAGGGGAAAAGCAATTTATATGTTGAGAGAGATAGAAAGAAGAAGAGAGGGAGAGAGACGGGGAGAGAGGGCATGACTCTCCAATCATTTTGAGTTATATGAGAAGGTAAATAAGCAGGGCACATACTTTTGACAAGGTTCCACATTTATAAAAACAGAGTTTTATAAAAACAGAGTTAACAGGGGATTAGGGAAGTGTTTTCTCATGGAGAGAGGAGCTGATTTAAGATGGGAAATAATGAGTAGAACCAATATTTTTCATCAGAGAAGTGTTACAAGTAACAGAGAGCATTGGCTAGATTTTCTTTTTTTTTTAAATTTTCTTTTTAATATTAAAAATTATCTTGGAGAGAGAGAGAATACACACTCAAAGAAAGAAAGATCTGTATGACCCATCTGCTTCTTTCATGTGATAAAACCATGGGAAGATGTGTGTGTGTGTGTGTGTGTGTGTGTGTGTGTGTGTGTGTGTGACAGAGAGAGAGAGAGAGAGAGAGAACAGAAGAGAAGAGAGAAGAAGGAGGGGGCGTATAGGAGACCTGAAAGGTGATAAGCAGATGATGCTTTTACTTCTGTACCAATCTGGTGTATCTGGCCCACTTAACATGGACAAGTTTTATTACTATGTCCTATAAGATATCTGGTTAGAAAAGTTCAGTGAAACTGGGAGAATAAAATATTCTAAGTATTATTTTTTTAAAATGGAGGGAAAAAAACTTCATTGGGGTGTGTGTGTGTGTGTGTGTGTGTGGTGTGTGTGTCTGTGTGTGCAATGAAAGAAAAATGGAGGACAGAAAAATGGAGGATAGAAAAACTGTTCAGCAAGGAAGAAACAGAAGTTGAGGGGAGTGACTGGAAAAGTTTATAAAATCACAAAGGACACAGGTGGGGGTATCCACTATGCTCACTGTTTGTACAGCAGAGGCAGGTAACCCTCTCTGAAGTTTAAGAGACTCATTTAGGACACGCAATAGGAAGGGCTTAGATTTATACAACAGGCGGCTATTCAAGAGAAAGCATCCAGGCAAAAATTGCAATAGGCACTAAGAAGTAAGCCTTGGGACATTTGGGAGGCTAGATTCTTAACAGGTTAATAAAGGAAATGCATCCCCAGCTTTTGAACCTCCCCTCCAGTGCTGCCTCCCCACAGACTGAGGAAAGGTGCTGGGCCTGGAGAGCCACTGGTTCTATTCTCTTGATTAATGCAGAAAATGGAGCATGGATTGGGAACGTTGCATTAGTATTGCTGTTGTCAACCCTAGTCACTAATAACCCAATTTGGGGGGGAGGGGGCAGAGGGGAGAAGGTTCCAGTCAAACAACAGTACTGTCTGAAGATGTAGAAAATCTTTTCTGAGGTAATTAAAAAAATCTTTTGGCGACTTTAAAGACGGGCTTTCTTACGTGCCGTGCGGCATAGAACAGCTTGTAGGCTGCAGATCAATAAATTCCAGTTAACTTTCAAGTCATGTCGGCATGTAGCCCTGACTGGTTTATTAATGTAAATTTCAGCCTTCTAAAAAGGTATGTCTAAAGAAATACGGCACTATACAGATGCTACTGAGACTGCTCCATCAGAACAGACCTTTGCATATACCGGTTACCCACATCAATAGGGAATCTTAAACTGCCGGAGAGAATAGGTCACCCCCTCCTTCTGTCTCATTCAGTTAGTGTTCTTCTTAGGAAAACCCTGAGAACCATTTCTTTTTGTTTTTAAGAGTACCTGATCTCTGAACAGCAAATATCTATGGCTTTCCTCACGCTACTCCAGCAACTAGTTAAGAATTAACAACAACAACAAAAAAAAGGTGGAAATGGAAGGAAAGAAACACAATCTCAATGTTTAAATTTCTTTGTAGGGAGAAAGGTCCGCCATCGTCTCCCTTCTTTCTCTCTTCCCTGCCACTATGTCCCCAGAACCCACTGAACTGTAAAAACAATAGCCTAGAAATGAAAAGTGAGGAAGAGCTCATGCTTTTCCTTCAATCATCTCTCCCTTGCATGCTTTCTTACCTTTGATTCTTTACCTTGTTTGCTTTTGCTATACATTTTTAAAAAGCCCTCAAATACCTGTCAAGCGGATGATCCCTTTTGCGGACTAGCTTCTAGGCATCAGGACAATCTGGAATTCCTGCTCCAAAAAGACCAGTATTTTACGAAGTACAGACTAATTTTCCTCTTAGGTGATGCCAAAAATGACTACGATAAGACAACTGAAGTTCAAACAGTGCGTCTTCAAACTAAATGGCTTCTGGGTGATCTGTGTTCCCTTCTCTCTTAAGGTGACATAAATAAGAACAGGCTTCTGGAATGCATGAAAACTGGTCAGAGACGAAAGCTGCACAGGAATTCTACTGCACCTATGAGATGTTTATTCTGAAAGAAATATTTATGAAATGGTAAGTCTATCTGAATTTGGTCCCTAATAATAGTATCTTAAGGATATGTTTTAAAAAACAAGTGCTTATGTAGAAATCTCAGATGTTTTCAGACCATTTGGGCCTTCATGGAGTTTATATAGAACATTATCATTTTACTAATAACTGAGATATATGTTTTAAGAGCCAACTGAAACAATATGGAACACGTGCCCAATTTTCATGTTGAGAATTTTAGATGAAAGACAGGTTTACACTTTCTATTTCTGACTGCATTCAGTTTTAATCAAGGTTCCTGGAGCTTCTCAATAACAGTGAAATTGTATTTAAATAGGGCCTTTAGGGTCTTTGAGTTACAGATTAATTAACTCAATTTGGACAGGGTTTTGGGGGCAACTCTAGCTCTCACATCTCTAATTTCATCTCCGGAGGTAGTCCAAGTTCCCCGAGACATCAGCAACTAAGTAACTACATAGGCTCAGAAAGACTGTGATGAAAGCATCTGAAACAATGGGATGAGGCACTACTAGTTGACATTTCCAGCCCCTTGTTGAACAGGGCTAGGACAGCAACTGCACCACTCAGCGGGATGTGGGCAGTGCGACCAAATAGTTCATGTCTGTTTCCCACTCTGCAAACACCTGAGTCAGAAGGCGGTTGTATGGACTAATCAGCGCTCAACGTGGATGTCTGGCACGGTGAGCGCTCAGTAAGTAAGATGCTGTCACTATTATTCTTATAAACCTGATCACCATGTTTCATTGTGCACAGCAGAATTCTCTAGAAATAAATGGCAAAGGGAAAAGGTTTGGGAAAAGGTTCAGGAAGAGTAGCACATGCATGCTCAGACATTTTCGGATTTTCTTCCTTGCCCTTCTCCAGGCCCAGACACCCACTCTTGTACTGTGCTGTCCAGGGCCACCATGTTTCTGGTCCACTTCAAATACATTCCAGACTTTTTAGCCTTTCTGTGCCTTTAAGTGACCCTCTCCAGAAGCCCATCCCGAACTATAAATATCCCCTGTCATCTTCAAGTCTTAGCTCACTGCTATCTTCTCCACAAAGCATTCCCTGACTGGAGGGGGCTGTCCCTGCTCTGTTTTCCTTGCACTGTATTTACATTTATATAACTATACTTCTCACCTCTTACCTTGAGCTAGTGATCCTCTTTATCTTATGTCATTCACTGTATTTACGTGACACTAAGGGACCACTGTTACAGACTGGGTGACATTCCTCTAAATTCTTATGTTGAAGCCCTGACCTCCAATGTGGCGGTATCTGGGGTTGGGAGGTAATTAGGTTGAGATGAGTTCATGAGGGTGGGCCCCCATGATGGGATGAGTAACCTTATGAGAGAGGGAGAGAGACCAGAGCCCTCCATCTCCTTCTCTCTGCTATGTGAGGATATCATGTAAAAGTGGCCACGTACAAGCCAAGAGAAGAGCTCTCACCAGGAACCAAACATGCCAGGACCTTGCTCTTGGACTTTCCAGCTTCCAGAACAGTGAGAAATAAATGCCTGCTGTTTCAACCCACCCAGTGTATCATGCTTTGTTATGGCAGCTTGAGCAGACTAACACAACCAGGGCATCAGACAGCTCACAGATCTATATGTGATTTGTTGGCCATTTGTTAATACATGTTTGCCAGTTGTCTTCTGGTTCCCATTCATCTGGGTCATTTATTTCCATGAATATCTTCCTTCCATAGAAACTTGTTAGATTCTTTTCAGTTTGCTCCTGGTTCCCCAGCAACTAAATGCAAATATTTCACTTTACGTGCAACTATGCTAGATGCTATGGAATACATTGACTTTACATCAAGAAGTTTTATAGTCGGTCCCCTTGGAAGTGGAAAGTAAATACATATAACAGTAAAATTAATCTGACTAATTACTGAAACAAAAAGGTTCTGAGGCCAATAAAGGCCAAGGAGATAACGTACATGAGGGAAGCATGTTACATTAATTTATATAAAGAAATATGCTCTTGTCAATTTTTCTTCAACAAGCTCCTTTGGCTATTTTTACATTTGTCATTTAGGACAGAGACATTGTTACAAGTGATGTCTCACTTTTCTTTTACCTCTGCCATAAGATAAGCCACCGCAAAAAGGTGAAGGTGAGGACTATCTGGTTCCCAGCCTCAGGGCAGAGACTGTGGCCAAGTTCAGAGCACAGCCTCTTCTAAAGAAGGCATGACTCAACCCGCAACCGTAGCTGATGGCTGCAGTTAGAGAACACCAGAATGGCTCAATGATCCTTTTCTTTTTATTGAGATGCAGAAAAATGTGGATTTTTATGTAGAATCTACATAGTTGTCAATGCTGGCTCTTACCATAAAGGTTTAAAAACACTGTTTGAGGCAAATCCAACGTGTGTGGCCAGGGTCTGCTAAAAGCTGCCAGGTAATGGCCTCCAGAGTGTTCTGGAGAATCAGAGCAAAACAAACACTTGTAGTGCGGAGCTCTGCATGGGGAAGAGTTCCCAGACAGGATGCTGAGCAGGACACATCCACAACATATTTCTGCCTTTCTTCTGACCTCTCTTTCTCTCGTCTGTGCTGACCTTTCCCCACAGCTCAGTATCAGTGAGCCCATTTTTGAACCATTATGTCGATCTCATCAGAGCGCTGTCATCTTCGGTTCAGCTTTTAACTGCTCGCTCTCTACTGATACACCAACCTAAATTAAAGCCCACTTCTACTGGGCATGGGCAGACGGCCTCCTTGTCCCCAGCCACCGTTCCCCCCTCCCCAGTTCTTCTAGGCCACCAGGGAAGGTGCCATCTGGCCAATGCTCTAGGCTCACAATGTGGGAAGCAATTCTAATTCTTCTCTTGCCTATCCTCTCCCACTTCAACCACAGGACTACCTCACATGAATGATTTCTTTGGAATGATTTTCAACAACCCTCTATGGAGGGCCAAGAAACTGAAATAATCTTCCTTAAAGATTGCTTCCATCTTATCACGGTCTTTGCTTCACTCAAGTAAATTCTTGCCATCCCCTGCATAGAACAGGTTCAGTTCTACCTTTGTCCTTTTCTGCTGATGACAAAAAAATAGTCTCTTGGATATCTTACCAATCCCCTTTCTTCATCCTCTTTAAAACTCATGTCAAACTGAATCCCAATTTGTTCTTCCTTCTGTCATGATTATGTATGATCTTTTTAAGATTTTATATATTTACGTGAGAGGGAGACAGAGACAGAGAAAGAGAGACAGAGAGAGCATGAGCGCATATGCAGGGGAGCAGCAGAGGGAGAGGGAGAAGCAGAGTCCCTGCTGAGCAAGGTGTCTATTGTGAGACTTGATCCCAGGGCCCTGGGATCATGACCTGAGCCGAAGGCAGAGGCTTAACCCACTGAGCCCCCCAGATGCCCCTGATTATATATGATTTGTACCAAGAAATACATTGTGTTGTAAGGATTTCTTGCTAAAAATTTTGCTTTAGTAAAAGAAATGGTAAGACAAACCAAAAACAATTATAAAAGAATTCGAATCAATATGTCTTTTGTTTCTCACAGACTTCATGGAATTTGGGATTCCTAATAGCTACTGAGCCCTTGTTACAAACCAAGCAAGCCACTGTGCTAAATACTTTATGTGTGTCATTCCATTTAATCTCAACATGCTGATAAGAAAGGCACTATTCCTCATCCTGATCGACAGACGGCGAAAACCTCAGGCAGAGGACGTTAAGACTTAGCCCAGGTCAGGGAGCTATTAAGGAGTGCAGTGAAGCCTCAAGGCCCGAGCTACTAGGCCAAGCCAAGCCCTAAGCCCTCCTCTACACAGCTTCCCTGAGTTCAGAGAGCTGCCTGTTCAGAGTGAAGGCCACTGCTAACAGGCTGATACTAATGCAATGAATGACTAATAAAAGGTCCACGAACATAAAGTCCAAAGAAAGGAAGCCCATAACTGTTTCACATGTTTTTAAAGATATTTATTTATTTGACAGACAGAGATTACAAGTAGGCAGAGAGGCAGGCAGAGAGAGGGGGGAAGCAGGCTCCCTGCCGAGCAGAGAGCCTGATGCAGGACTCGATCCCAGGACTCTGAGATCATGACCTGAGCTGAAGGCAGAGGCTTAACCCACTGAGCCACACAGGCGCCCCAATGTTTCACATTTTTCACATCTAGACAAAACAGAACTCATAACTAAATGAAAGAGTTATTTAACATGAGATCCCAGCTTTTGGACACTGTGTGTCACCTAGATCCCCTCAGCAAAATCAAAGGCAGAAAAAGTGACTGCTTCACCTACTTTAACTTTCCAAAGGAAGTCAAATAAAATGCACTTTTAGGAAAGCCAGCTTGTTTTATTATTTATTTTGATTAAAGAGACTGCCTCTCCCCTGGGTCCCCAGTTCTCTGAGGACCTTATTTGGGCATGTGAGGCTGCCTGGCTCCTTCTTGCTCATGTCACCAATGCTCACTTCTGCCTTTTGTCCCTCCCTCATGAATCAGACAAGAAAAGTGGGAGAAAGACTCGAGTTGCTTTCCCCTTTTCTAATGGTAAGGCTGTTTAAAGTCAGTTCAGATTTAGTGTTGTCCTGGTTATATGCTAAGTCTCAGAGTTTTCTACGGATTAGTAGGGAAACTGCATTTCAACTTAAGAAAGAAAGAAAGAAAGAAAGAAAGAAAGAAAGAAAGAAAGAAAGAAAGCAAGCAAGCCCAAACAACTGAGGGCTGGATAGTTTCCCAAGCCCTCCCTAGAGCAGAAAAGCAATATAAGGACTGTTCTGGTCCTGGCGGTTACTGTATTTAGTTCTAAAAATCCCAAGAAGGGACCTGGGAAATCATTTATTCAAACTTTAGGCCACTGAATCCTTTGTTTAAAAGATATTTTAGGTGGAAACAAAATGAGGACAGCAGATTAAAGTGGAGCTACTTTGATGGGGAGAGTGATGGACTTGGAGTCCTGCCCAGTGTCACCCCCCCCGACCCCCTCCCAAGAGAAACCTTGAAAGGGATCAGAGGAGCAGCCACTGGCTTTCAAAGTTGTTTTGGCCACAGCTCATGGCAAAAACACATTTTATTAACTGACTCAGTACAGGTGCACAAGAGCACACACAAACCCCTACACAGAGCTGAGACAAAACTTCCATCAAACAATGCTCCTACTACACCTGGCATCTGACATTCTCCTTTCTCATTTTGTCCATTCCATTTAAAAAAACACTATTTCTAGCCCACTGGATTTTGATCACTGCACATGAAAGGAGTTCAAAAGTACCGTATGCAATGACAATGCTCAAAGTAATTGTATAGATAAGAAAATTTTGCTCATGTCTCTTTGTCGTTGTCTTTAAGAAACTGATGAGGGAAAAGGAGCAGTGAGAAGTGGTAAGCAGAGGCTTACCCTTGGATGTAGGGTTAATTCACTTGGTCTAAGAAGGGCAGATTCCCTTCGGAGGGAGTTGGGACTGCTGACCCACCGTGATGTCTGGTCTTTTTTCTCATGACACATCATGGGCCTAGTCCACAAAGGTTTCCACCATGTGGACCAGAAAATCAGGGAAAGTCAGAATCTAGGCAATAAAACGGAGGAGGAGAGACAACATGTCTGTGTTTGAGTCTCTGCTTCCAGTTTATGCCTAAGGCTGTTTTATTTTTGTCCTTGATTCCATAAAACATCCTATGTCTTGTAATCTCCATTTAAAAAAAAAAAAGAAAAAGAGGTAGAAGAGAGGAAAAGAAATCCCAGCACAGTCATGACAACAGTTCGAAAATAAGTTGTCATTAGTATACATAAAACCTATTCATGCTACAAAATTAGGACCAACCTAAGAAAAAAAAACCCACTACCCCCTTTAACGAACAACACCACAGCAAATCTCTCTGGTGGATCTGAAGAAAGCGAAAGAGAATGCAAATGCATCTTTGAGGAAAGAATTCCCAATGTCTACTCTTTTCTACCCTTTGGATGGTTGACTCACCAGGCCAATCCAGTGGCAGCCACAGAATTTAAAGGTTTCAATGAACTTTCTACACTAACTTAAAAGACCCATCTCCCAATACCATTTATTCAAATGTGTGTCCCTTTTTACTCTTCATTTTTGCAAGAGGCTGTAAGACATACATCTTTAGGGAAAAAACAAAAAACCTCACAAAAACCTAGCCACAGTAAACGTGCAACAAAGAAGACTTCAAACATACGTACTTCCACACCCAATCATAAAATGGGCTTTTCTAAATTTCTTTCTACAAAAATAAATACGAGAAAGTAATAAAAAAAGATAAAGCCTTCATACAGAATTGCAGCAATTATATCCCCACAGCTACACTATAACCCAAAACTTTGCAAAGGCTTTGATTACTGAACCATGGCTGAAGTGAATAATTTGCTTTTCACTAAGAAAACAAGCACATTCATTCTCACCACAATGGAGAGAGGCAGTTTTAATTAAACCTTATCAAAAGATGAATAAAGAATAAACTCAATACCCATTCCACAGGACTCTATTTTCATCTGTTTAGTTTAAGCTTGCCATGTTCGTGCAATAATTATCCACTGTCCAAGGAATGCTGGCGTTGTGTTAATGTTGGTAAAGATTTAATTAGCTCAATTATCTGGAGAGTATTGAAGTGAGGCTCAGCACAGTACAAATTTCTTCAGGCTTTATACATACCTCTGATCAAAATACATGAAACTGAAATCTAAGTGAACAAAAGACTCTTACTTCTACAATTCTACTATTGAAACAGTTCCATACTTCATAATTTTATTACTCCAACTGGGCGGGGAGGAAGAACCCTCACTGTAAGTCTTCAGAAGTAGAATTCGTAAGTGAAGGCTTATCTTGGTGTGTGTGTGAGTGTGTGTACACACGGTGCATGCAGCTAACTTCCTAATCTGTAAATATGTTCTTAGAAAGTTAATTAAATTTGTCTTTTAGATAAATATTAATGCCAAAGTCGAGTCCTTTTAAAAATTTTTATCTTTTTCTTGTAGTCTCCACATAATACGTTTTTCTCGGAAAACGAAGCATTTAAAAGGCATTGAGAGCACAGTAACACAGACAACTGTTTCAATCTGTCAGACACCAGGGACAGACAGTAGGGCTCATTTCAAAAAACAGATTGGCCCCCAGCGGCCTGACCTTCCTGGTGGGAAAGAGAACATAGCGCTGTGCTTGACAAGCTCAGCAACAAAGAGGTGTTTTCAGGTCCCCCCAATTCAGACACGCTTCTCACAGGGAAAAATGCAAAGCAGGAGAAAGACATGCACCACTTCCAGCAAAGCGGAGTTTACTTAGTTCAGAGACAAGGATCTCAACAATAACAAAAAATAATGTATTTAGGAAAGTAGCAGGCACTTATCTATTCATTTGTAACTTCAGAAAGCTCTCATCTGGCCCCTGCCAATGTCTTAGCTTCCAATCTCACCTGTAATCCAAACTCACTGGTATTACAACATCAGAGGAAACCTGCAAATATGAATATCTTGATAAAAGGTTGCTTAATTACTTTACCAGTGAAGAGGGCATAACTCTCTCTCAGAAGCTGGTTCATGCTAATTTCAAAGTAAGCTTTCTCTCTCTCTCTCTTTCACATGTTACAGGTTTCACCTTTGTTTTGAAATTCAGAGGGACATTTCTTTGACAGATTTTTTCATTGCTTATTTTTATTTTGAATTTGTATAGGGTCTTCTATGCAGATCTCCGAAGGAGCCAGAAATCCAGCAGAAGTATCAACAACAATAAAAAAATTGATAAAGTCATTTTTTAAAAGATTTTATTTATTTATTTGACAGAGATCACAAGTAGGCAGAGAGGCAGGCAGATAGAGAGGGGGAAACAGGCTCCCCCCTGAGCAGAGAGCCTGATGCGGGGCTCGATCCCAGAACCCAGGGATCATGACCTGAGCAGAAGGCAGAGGCTTTAACCCACTGAGCCACCCAGGAGCACAGATAAAGTAATATTTTTAATTAAAAAAGTCTCAAGCTAAATTAGCTGTGATGAATAAATATCTACCTTTTTTCCTAACTTCCAATATACAATTTTATTGTATATCTTGCTTAATTAGCTATAAAGCCACATTTAGTTTGTATGTTTTGAAATATATACAGAATATATTAGTATTATATATTATATCATATATAATATACACAGACTGAAATGTAATTATAATATATAAATATAATATATAATAAAATAATATAATCAATAAACACACACACACACACACACACACATACACATATATAAAACCCATATTTTCTGAAGCATTAAGCTCCACACAGAGGGCAAATTTAAAAGGCACTCACAACTGCCCACACTACCCTTATAGACCAGTACACCATCATTTTTAAAAATTCAGATTCCGAGTTTTAGTACCTACTTTCCTGAACTGTAAGGATTATGGGCACTTAGGCTCACACCAACGAGTGCAGCTGAAACAAGTCCTGGTTTCTGACCCATAAATATCATGCCGATTTATTACATAAGCAGGTACTGTAGCTACACGCGCCTCACTATAAATGTGTGGACTATTAGAAAAACTTCCCCTGAAGGATAGACCATCGCATACTCCACAGTCCACCACAGTTTATAAAAGGAGGCATACTTTTGACAACCAGACACACATCACAATCATAAGCTCATGTTGCCAGAGAAAAGATAAGGTTGCTCAGGAGGCGAGGGAACTTTCTGCTTAATGGTCCAAGCAATTTGCCTCAACTTTTAGACTTAAACACTCCAATCTCAGAAAATTCTGTGAAGAAATAGGACAATGATCCATGGCAATTGAAAAATTGTTTTTTTAATCTGCCACATTTTCCTGAGCCATCTTTTTGGGGGAATTATGTTAAGGACTTCTTTGAGCTGGCAAAGAAAGACACAACCAAGGGTTGGTTTCACCTTGTTTTCTAGCCTGTGAACACATTCATGGCATGACTCACTCAGTGTGGCTCAAAAAGATATCCTCGGAACTTCAGAGTATTTTGTGCAAGAACAAAGGGTGCTTGGGTTCAGTTTGCAACACGAGTCATTTTTACCACACAAATTCCCTTCTTTTGTGCTGGCAAAGGGGGATACTTTGAGCCCTGTGGGTTTAGAAGATCTTCAAACAGACAATAGTGTGCAAACAACCCTCAAGAACATAACTTGACGAGAACAACCTCAAGGCTGAGACCCAGGCTTTGAGAAAGGCCCCTTCAGATTTCCTTCTGCTCTCCACCCCGAACAAAGCCTGCCTGACAATACTGAAATCTCTTCCTTTCTTTGGATTAAAACCCCTTTGCAGGAAAAGTATGCAAATGCCATCCGTGGCTCCCTTGTCTGAGGCTACTCTCACCCAGCTATCTTTTCTCTGTCTGGCTTCCCCTGCAGACCATCGCCTGCCTGACACGGAGACCAGCCTTCCAATTCAACATCCTTCAACGCTCTGACAGTCAGCTCCCTGGGCCCACCACTGACTCTAAAAGGGGCTCATTTAGTCATAATTAACTATTCCCTGCATATTTCCTAAGGTATGGTAATTGTGCTAAAAGCCAACAAGTGAGGCATTCATTCTAGTTCTCATTTAAATCTTTTTTCCCCCTCAGCAGTCTCCCTCCCTCTGCCTTCTTTCCACTCCACCCAGCCGCCCCCCAACCACACACACACACTTTTCTTTTTTCCCTCCTCCCAGGGAATATTTCAAGCCAAGAGATGGAATGAAGGTAGAAATGAGAAACTACAGAAAACAGCTCAAAAAGCAAAGCTTACTGAATGGTGAAGTATCACATGGAAAGTCACAAAGAAAGAGAGAAAGAATTAAAAATGAAACAAATTGTTTCCTTGGCACAAATACATAAACATGTATAAATATAAATGTGTATGTTTGTGTAGACACATGATACAAAAATTCTACAGAGGCATTTTCCTTCACTTACATATTTTTCTTCTCAAAATCTATTTTTACTCAGCATTATAGATAAAAGGTACAAATAAAAGGTGATGATTTTCTCTCACCAGCCTTTCTTTTTTATCCTTAAGCTGAAGACAAGACAGACGTAAGTTCAAGAATCTTAATTTCTGACCTCTTGCAAATATTTTGGGTGCTGGCAAGTGGTCAGTGGACTACTGAAGACTGTATTACGTTCTTGCAGGCAGACCAACGCTATCATGATCAGGAGAAGTTTTGGGAATGAGGTGAGGTGATACATTATTTACCTCAAAGACTTTCCATCAGCCATGAGCTGTTGAGCTGTAGTTAAATGGATTTAACTATAAAACAGTCATGGCTTTCTTGCAATGTCTCCATGCTCTCAACACACAGAACAATATTGTGCCATTAGTCTTGGCATAGGGAAGGAGATAATCTTCCATTAAAAAAGACTCAAAACAGCCTTTTGAAAAATTTATTCAGATAAGCAGAAGGTGAAGAATCTGGAATTCCAAATTTTTATTCTGATGTGATTACTTTAGCTCTTCTATTTATTTGCTTTGGCTAAACTACATTTCCATGCTGTTCCTTAATCATCTAGACACCGCTATTTCTATTGTTAATTTACCAGCACTTCTTAGGAGTAATAGAAAATACTTGAAATTATGAAATACTCTGTGTTTATAAATGAGTTTATTTGGCTTGGTGTTTGACTCTTCATCATATGCTACTATCTACAGAAGAAAGTCTGGTATTGAGAGAACATCAAAGAGCTGGGACCCATTCAAGATGGCTCTGCAGTTGGACTTACAGTGAGAACCTACCATTGCTATAAAACTGTAAATTAACTAACTTTTCCAGTTATGCAATAAAGTTTATAAATCCATTTTTCTCTAATAAACCAGGGATATACCAATTTAATTGTATTTCCCTTGCCATTTTTCCTTACACTTAAGTTTTACATACATATAAGCAGAATGTTCTACCTTTTTTTACATTATCCCATGTACTTCTGCATGTTCATTACTTTTATGACTATAATTTTTAAGGCTGTCGTAATATTCCATTTAGTTTGGTATACTTTACTCAACAATTTCTTATAAAAATACTGAAGTCATCCATTCTAATTTATATTTAATCTGTCTTATGTTAGTTGTTTTAACGTTTTTTTCTCTGTTACTATGTCTTTATGATCAAAAATGTTATTGTGTTACTAAATATTAGGTGGTTTTAAGTAATTGGTTGAAGTATAGCTGATAAGCAATATTAAATTAGTTTCACGTATACAATACAGCAATTCCATATAAATACATATCTTATATAAGTATATGGATATATATATACATATATATGTGTATGTATGTGTCTTGCTCTCTCTCTCTCTATATATATATGAAATGCTCAGTATAGTTGCCATCTGTCACCATTCAAAATTATTACAATACTACAAAAGAAACGCTCATAAATTTTTATTCCTGGAAAACTAGTTATCTCATGTCTTAAGTTTTATTTCCTCTAAATTTCACATTGAAAATCTACCTATTCATAAAACTTAAATTAAGGGAGTCATTATTCACTTCACAAAAAGATATGTAAGCAGAGAAGGCATACCGTTTCAACTAAAATTATTCATGCATAACTTTCCAAGAGACATGTTATGTACATATAGAAAAATGTATACTAAAGGAATCATACCTGTAATAGATTCACAGAATTATAGGGCTGAAGGATGAATAGATTTCAGCCAAAAAGAAGCGTAAATATTGGCAAAATTTCTAATATTCTAATACATGTTAGATGAAAACATCAATGGAATTTAATGCATTTTCTTTACTTACTTTCAAGACATGACTTATCATAATAAGAAGTTCAAAGAAAAAAAAAACACTGCATCTTCTTTCAAGTTGTTTTATGATCCCTAAAGGATCTTCCCAGCTTTAAGATGTTTTGATTCTTGGGCACCTGGGTGACTCAGTTGGTTAAGTGACTGCCTTCAGTTCAGGTCATGATCCTGGAGTCTCAGGATTAAGTCCCGCATCAGGATCCCTGCTCAGTAGGGTATCTGCTTCTCTCCCTGACCCTCTCTCCTCTCATGCTCTCCCTCTCTCTCATTCTGTCAAATAAATAAATAAAATCTTTACTTAAAAAAAAAAAAAAAAAGATGTTTTGATTCTTCTGTATCTGCCCAGGAAGTTGTATATATTTCCCCATGGGCAATCACATTAAAATCCAAACCCTTTAGCATGTCATTCCAGACCCTTCACAACCCAGCTTCAGATTCTGTTTTCAGTTCTGTCCCTTCTCACTCCTCCTATCCATGCTCTTTGGCTTTACCAGTCCGTTCCCTATAATGCTACACTTTGTGACATGACTTGGCTCTCAGTGTTTCCTCTGTGAGACAACACCCTTTGCCTCCTTCTTGTCCATGGAAAATAGAATTCCTCTCATGGCTCAAAATCTCCTGCATTGTGAGACCTTTCCAAGCTCCACTGGCAGAATTAATTTTTACCTCATCTGTCCCCCCACGTAGCTTCATGCCACCTCCTACCACAGCCTTCATCATCCTGAATTTAAATGTTCTTTTCTATGTCTCTAAATGGTGAAGGTCTTGAAGCTAGAAGCTGTGTTATTCACTCCTTCCTACAACAGCACCATATAATGGCTACTCAAAAAATATTTGCTGAAAGAACAGGAGATTGTGGTATGGTAAGTTAGCTGGATATTCACTAATTCGGTCAACATTTTAAAAATATTTAATGAGCTTAAATTATGTGTCATACTAGGAAATGGAGATAAAATTGTGAAATGGGGATAAAATATCACCAAACCCCTGTAGGCTGACATTTAGATTCTAGTGGGGAAGACAGACAAATCATAGGAGACTTCAGTACAGAGGGGCTGAAACTTGGTTTTATTCCCAGCATGTACAAAACAGCTAGATATTTATTCATGTTCATGAAATATATTTCACAGTCAGACATGTTGCTAAATTCTATAACTAATCATAAGTCAGAAGATAGAACATCTCTGATTTCCTAACTCAGACACTGTCCTCTCTGCCAGTGACTCCTCTCCATTTCTACCCATTTTCACTTGGAAGGTCTGAGCCTTAAGAGTCATTTCCCCTGCCTCTCCTGATATGTCCTCAGTTCAGGAACTCATATTGAATTCCTTCCATCTGATTGAGAACCTGTCCCAGATTTCCTGCTTCTCTGATTTTACTTGCTAAATATCACAGTGGCTTTAAAACCTCACCTGTCTTAACCTAGTGATCAAGGTCAACATGGCCAGTGATCAGGCTTATGGACATTATGTACTTCCTGACATGCTGTGAAGGGATGAGCACTTCATGTGGGTGGTACTCTTCCCTGAAATCCCTCACCATGAGAACATCATGAGGGACGTTCTACAAAATACCTGAACAGTATTCTTCGAAAGAATCAAGGTCACGAAAAACAAGAGAATATTGAGAAACTATCATAGTTTCATAGAGACCGGATGGGAGTAAAGAGATATGATTAAATGCAATGTGCTACTCTGTATGGGCTCCAGGAACAAAAGACAGAAAGTATGAAAACAGGTGCACTACAAATATAGTTGTAGTTTAATCACTAGTATGGTACCTGCATTGATGGCTTAAGTTGATAAACATACCATGGTTATAAAAGTTGTTAATATTAGAAGTTAGGTGAAGGGTGGGCACCTGGGTGGCTCAGTGGGTTAAAGCCTCCGCCTTTGGCTCAGATCATGATCCCAGGGTCCTGGGATCGAGTCCCGCATCGGGTTCTCTGCTTAGCAGGGAGCCTGCTTCCCACCCACCCCTCTCTGCCTGCCTCTCTGTCTACTTGTGATCTCTGTCTGTCAGATAAATAAAATCTTAAAAAAAAAAAAAGAAATTAGGTGAAGGGTATAGCTTTCTGCACTGGTTTTACAACTCTTCTGTAAATTTAACAGTATTTCAAAATAAAGAGTTAAAAAAACACAACCCTAATCTGATGACTACTCATGCTGAGCAGTTACTTTCAATTCTGAACCCCCAAATGCACCCAGATTTCTCCAAGCTACCTCATAGCAGGGAGCAGGGAAAGAGCAGAGTTCATTCTCCTGAAAAAAGTTGAATTTACAGTGAGTCTGCCCTGGGTGCTGTCCCAACAGTCCTCTTGAGTCCTAGGCACAAGCTATGTGAACTGGCCTGAAGCTTTACGGTCTTCTAATCAGAGCCTCTCCCTGCGAGGTCAAAACTAATGTGTATAGAAAAGGGAAAGCTACAGTCCAAAAAACTAATATAGAGAAAAGTTCTTTTAAAAACTGGCCTACTAGGGCGCCTGGGTGGCTCAGTGGGTTAAGCCTCTGCCTTCGGCTCAGGTCATGATCTCAGGGTCCTGGGATCGAGGCCCGCATCGGGCTCTCTGCTCAGCAGGGAGCCTGCTTTCTCCTCTCTCTCTATGCCTGCCTCTCTGCCTACTTGTGATCTCTCTCTGTTTCAAATAAATAAATAATAAAATCTTTAAAAAAAAAAAAACAAAAACTGGCCTACTAGGGGGGCCTGAGTGGCTCAGCAGTATGTTAAGCATCTGCCTTTGGCTCAGGTGGTGATCCTGGGGTTCTGGTATTGAGCCCTGCATCAGGGCCCTGCTCAGCAGGAACCTGCTTCTTCCTCTCCCTCTGCCCCACCGCCCCCCTGCTTGTGCACATGCTCTCTCACTCTCTCAAATAAATAAATACAATCTTAAAAAAGAAAAAAAAAAAAAAAGGAATTGGCCTACTAATCTTCAGGGGCATAGTAAATGGTACTCTACTATAATTTTCAGATGGCATCTGTGTGAACACAAGAATAAGGATTTATACCCATCATAAATTGAAAAACAGATATTCAATTAGATGGTTAGAACTGGTATAACTTTGTAAAAAAAACAGATTGCACTGAACTGGGATAACTTTATAAAGAGAAAAGATTGCACTGAATAGCAATTTATTCAAAGGGGAAAAATATTACCCATAAAATTAGCATGTTAGAGTTAATGAATGACACTGCTGATATAGAGTAGTGGCTCTCACATTTTTTGGCTGTTAAGGACACTTTATACTACTAAAAATTACAGAAGACCCCCAGGGGCACCTTAAGGTTAAGCATCTGACTCTTGATTTAGGCTCAGATCAGGATCTCAGGGTCCCCCTTGGGCTCCACATTCAGCAAGGAGTCTGCTTCTCTTGTTCTCCATCTGCCCCTCCCACACTTATGTATATGCACACCCTCTCTCTCTAAAATAGATAAATAAGTCTTTAAAAAAATTATAGAGGATCCTTAAAGATCTTTTGTATATATGGATTATAGTTATTGATATTTACCATATTTGAAAATAAAATTGATAATTTAAAATATTAATTTATTAGTTCATTAAAAACCCACTGTGCTGACATTAGATATTATTTTAATAAAAAATAACTATATTTCCAAGAAGAATTAGTGAGGTGGTGGCACTGCTTTACAGTTATGCAAATCTTTTTAAAAATGTCTAGCTGATATAAAACAGCTGGATTCTCATATCTGCTTCTGTATTTAATCTGTCCTATGTTATACTGCATTGGTTGAAGCAACTGAAGAAAATGTGGCCTCTCACAGATACATAGTTGGAAAAGAAAAAAGTATTTTAATAGTCCTTTCAGATAATCATGGATATATATATTCTTTTATATTACAACAAAACTCAACATGCAGTAATTTCTTTTTTTTTTTTTTTTTTAAGATTTTGTTTATTTATTTGAGAGAGAGTGTGAGCGAGTGAGAGCACAAGTGGGAGGAAGGGACAGAGGGAGAAGCGGACTCTTCTCTGAGCGGGGAGCCCGATGTGGAACTCGATACCAGGCCCCCAAGATACGACCTGGACCGAAGACAAGTGCTTAACTCACTGAGCCACCCAGGTGCCCCAACAAGTGGTAATTTCTAAAGGGTCAGTGGTACTAGGAAATCTGAAATGGTATCAATGAATTCTTCATATTCCTTATTTTAAATCTATTGGTTTATTTCATATTTCCAGTGACTATTTTATCCATGTAGTGATTTTCTAAAATCGTGCATAGATCATTTGGAAAATATGGATCCAATGTTTTTAGAGATTTTCAAACATTGACATATTTCACTATATAATATAAAAAAATCATGTGCTTATATCACCATCCACTTTACCTGAGAAGTGTGTTTTGGGAACTATCAAGCTCACAGGGACAGATAAGGTTTACAAGTTTCCCCAAGTTCTAATTTTCTATTGAAAGCTTTAATTTTATCATCGACAGCAAAAGCGGTCAATTGTCTTCCTTGGGTGACAGACTCACTTTTTGTTCATGTTTGAGAAAATCATGTCTGATAAAATGCCAGGAAGAAAAACAGCTAGTAAACCCTGCAACTCAAACACCTGCACCAGAGCTTCTCCTTGAGACAACCACAGTAATTTGGAACATGGACGTGGCTTATGCCCACTTCCCTGTTAGTCCCACAGAATATTAAGACATTTACTCAAAGTGAGAGGTTTAAGAAAATGAATAATTTTTAGTTCTTAATGGAAGACATTATTAAGTGAAACTGCCTTTGAAAAACACTTACCACTGTGGAGTGGTAAAACAAAACACCAATCTCCCCCACCCGCCCCCAAAAAAACTAAAAAAAAAAAAACCCAAAACAAAAAAAACCCCAAACCCCCAACACACACACACATGCAAAAACCAAAAAACCGCATACCAAAAACTAGTGCCTACAAATTCAGTTTGGTGCCCCTGCCTTAATACATGCTGGCCCACTGCTTTTGCACCACTACTGGAAATGTCCTCAGTGCAAAAGGCAAAGGGTATCTTAGTTTTATTATGCAAACAATCTTGACCCCCATGGAGCCTCTGGGGATCCCTAGGGTTTAGAGACCACACTGTGAGAACTGCTGATACAGAGGACAGTTATAAGGATGCCTTATCTGTGGAGACCTTATCTGAGGGGAACTTACAAATCTGAAGGTGAAACTTTTAACAAGGTCACTCAATCTATAGAGCAGTGAACATATTCAGCAAAGGGAATTACAAATACAGGAACACCAATGTGAAATAAATACTATTTTAGTTAATAGAAAGAAGATTGATTGAGAAGAATACAAAAGAGTAGAGATTCTATAAAGTCTGTGATTGCCGAGCTGAATGTGGAAGGCCAACTTGAAGGCAGGGAACAGAAAGAAGGATGGCGGATGAGACCAGATATGGACACAAGCACTACCTTCACCACCCGTCTGCATGGCCAGACACCTCAGTCTTGCCCATCTCGAGAGATATAAGGGCATCTCAGCTAAAAAGCCAGTCTGAACAATGGGAAACCGACTTATGGATGACCAGACTCAATTCTCTTTTTTTTCTTAAAAAAAATTTTTTTGACAATCCTTTCTCTCAAAATAATTGATTTATTCATTTTTTTAAATACATCTGTCAGTTATTAACAAATTGACTGGCAGAATTAAAAAAAAAAAACCCACCTGTCAGTTATTAACAAACTGAGTGACTGCAGCAGAATTAAAAAAAAAAACAAAAAAACTTAACTTTAGATGAACCATTTCAAATAGTATTTCCTAGATTTTTTTCAAAGGCCAGCTTCTGGACCACACAATAAAACTCCCAAATGAGGGGATGAGTGGATTCACACTGATGTTTAAAGTTTTAGATTTAACAAAACTAATGCAGTCTATCTTGACAGCTATATTCAGTAGCTTAATGCTAAGCTTTTTATGCTGAATACAGAACAGAATGAATTTTCCACCGGTGTTTTGACTAGGAGGTTTTAAGATTCCTAGTCACTTAAGACAGCAGTCTGAGACTGCTTGATAAAACAAGCATTGGCTATTTCATAACTACCCATAAAAGCGTTCAATATTTAAGAGAAATGAGAAACTCAAGGCAAAGACATTTTGAAAATATATGCTTGAACCAAAATCTGGACTCTGAGTAAACATCCTTCAGTAAACACCCAGAAAGACTTGCAGCTGTGGCATCTGCAACTTAAAATAACAAGATGAAGATCTCCAAGTAAAAGATAAATGATATCGTAAAAGTTTCTTATCAAAAGAAAATACATTTTCTGATGGAATTTATGTAGGGAAAGGCTTTATGCCAAAGCTTATTTCATACATTGTAGAAATACCGGAACCTTTCAATTTGGAGTTCAGTCTGAATATATGCAAGGCAATATTCTTTTCTGTTTTGCCATTACATTCTCTTTTTACAAACTGCAGATTAATTTTTCCTGCAAGGACACCTTTTTGGTTTAGTTTTGTCTGTAACTATGGCTACTGTACGTTGTTGACTTTATGGCAAAATATCAAATTCTAGATGAACTGACAACCAGGCAGTAATGAGATCGGAGAGCTTCCCCTTTAAAAAAAAATTAAAAATTTAACATTATACCAAAATATGATACAGACATATTCTAAAATACACATACATATTTTCACATGGATTAGAACTATATCTCCCAAAGGGCAAATGCTCTCTTGTATAAATTAGATTGCAGGAGAATGGAGACCCCTGGTTTGATTTACACAGCCTAGCTAACCACTAACGATAAACACAAGCTCTGTTATAATTCAGTATGCAACTGAGCTAGTCTTCCATGCCAGCAGAGGGGGGGGAAAAAAATCATTCTTCTTTTCTGAAGTTGCCCATCTCTATCCATTTCTGTTGAATTACCACAATTGCCCAGATAAAACATTTGAGAGTATGTCAGCTTTAATTAATGTAACATGACCTGATCATTTCCACAGTTAAGAATAAAGAAGTTTGCATTCTTCAAATCCAAAGCTCAACCTGGAGATTATGCTAAGTTGCTTCATTCATAGTCCATACTCCTCTGCTCATGTCAGAAGGACAGCATTTGTCCCCTCTAGTGATAAACAAATTATACATGAAATCAATTCCACTTCACAATCATTTTCCCTATTGGGTATTATCTTTCCTTCTCTGCTCCCTCCAGTTAAGCCCACATCCTGTAACTTGCTAATGAGCTGGGGGCTTTCTGTTCCAGGTGGCACCCCCTGCCTCGAAGTCATGACATTTCCCATTTCGAATGCTGCTGACATTTTTCGACAGCTCCTGCTAACTAGCCTTTTTGACCTGCACTAAGAGGAACTCATCTGATCGAATCCTCTAACCTGCCAATCATTCCAGCAAATGATCTTCACAGTCACTCCCAAGGCAGGAATGGAGGGGAAAAAAAAAAAAAAAAAAAAAAAAAAAGGAAATGCGAAGGAGAGAATGAGGGAGTAGGCGAGCGGTTGCCTCTGCAGCTACCTAATGAGAATACTTTAAGTCTCTGAGGCAGCTGAAACACTGAAAAACTGGTGGGAAAATTAGGACACAACTGAATGCCTGGCTCTGTAATTACTGATTTCTTTCCATCCTGAGATCATTTTGAGAGCAACACCTCTGAGATGTGCCAGTTTCTAGAGAACACAAGAACACCCTACCTTTCGCAGAGAAAATAGATTTATTTCTCCTGCCACTATCAATATGCAATTCTCATAATCCCACTCTGCCAAACGGCATCCTTTGCAGAATTCATTATGTGCTCTAAGCTTGTTAAGTGTGCATTTATTTGTAAACTAAGGATGAATATCATGTTTGCCACAATGAAGAAAGGACCTTTTTTTTTTTTCCAGGCATATTTTAAACACTGTCATTTAGGGGTGTTGATTTTTACCCATTTACATAAAAACAAACAGGTATGGTGGAGGCTGGCTTTGTGCTCAGGGAGGATTTAACACTGACAACAGAGGATAATCTGGGCATTCCTAATTAATGGAGATCAAATAATTTCTTCCTTCCAGATTTTTTTCTTGCTGTGCACAGTTCACTTATGGGTTCCCAGCCCACGGAATAACCCAATTACTTTAGAAAGAGAGATCAGTACATGGATCACCACTCTAGGTATCTCAGTATGAATGGGATTTGTTGACCAAGGAATGATACAATATAATTATGTGTTATCATTACACCACTGTATGTAATAATGTAAAATAAATACTGTACATGACTTAATTGCACATGATAATCACACATCTTTCCCCATTTATAGTAATTAGGCCAATAGCCCCATTTACAGTAATTATTATATGTAATTGAGGGCATTTTACTAATTGCATTGAAATTGATAATCTGGAGCAATTAAAAATCCAAGGGCACTATACATAATGCAAACTACATTAAGAGAATAGGGATAATTTAAAGGAAAAAAAATTCACCCAATATGGAAGTTAACGGTGCAGTACTCGATTCCATGGTTGGCATATGTGGTGAAATCTATTCTGAGATAAATTTCCATCAATTTCTGCAGCTTTGGTATTGTTTTTGTCTTAGACTTTGTACATTGTTTCCTTGGGTGGAAAAATAATCCTTTGACTAATCTGTGATGTTATCCTAACAACTCTAGGACTGTTGAAAAATTATTCTACTTGGCTGTGTGAGTGTACAGTGTGTGTCTGTGTGTGTGTGTGTACATGTGTGTGTGCGCACGCATTGGTAAAGGAAACAGCTACCCTAAATTCCAAAAGAGACTCAGTAAATTATTCATTTGCACAAGCAATTTGATGTTCTTAAAAGCTTTATTCATAGAAGCATCTCAGAGTATTGCAAACATTTTGTTAAATATACTTGTAATAATTTAGCTAAAATGTTTAACTCTGTTAGACTTGAAATACATTTGGGTTGCAGTTTTCATTACATTTGCTATCTCTGGAATTTTAATGTGCCTGAGGACCTGAATCCCTGGCTTTTGTCCCAGGGTCCCAGGGTCTATCCCTCCCTGATCCCACTCCCTGTTTCTACCCAGACAAAGCTTCCACGTGAGGAATATCTCAGGAGGAGTGATGAGCATCTGTGGGACAATGGGAACAGTTTCAAGCTTCTTTTCGCCTTCCCTTCTCGACACTGTCATTTAGACATTGTCCTCCATGCATTCAAATGTCATCCCAGACCATCAGCCCACTTCAACTCAAACAGCCTCCTTTTATGCTCAGACACTTCTTAGAGCATCCGCAGACCACAAAGACTGTCTTGTGGGACTCAGCTGCTATCCTGGTATTAATAATACAATACAGTGCACTTAGGGCATAGACGATTCCCTCTGTATCCCAAATTCATAAGAATCAACATTAAATGAAAGGGAAAAATAGAGCACCTGAACTGATTATAACTACTTGTTATATGTGACTGCTAACTTCATAATAGTTTGGTCAAGCATTCTAATAGATATCTTGCTTACTAGCCATATCACATCTTGTGCCCATCACTTATAAGAAAGCTTCATTCATATTATGCTGCTGGCTAAATAGTCCCTAAGAAATTAATTTGGGTTTTAAAAAGACAGAAGATGCCAGTTGCAGTGCCTTCCCCCACCCTCACTCCACAATTTGAAAGCTCATCTGACCTGGAAAATCGAATCACAAAGATACAGCTAATTTTTGAGCATCCATGGACTGATGAACCAATTTGTAGAGCATCACACCAGTTTCTTCCCTTTTAGCCATTTTGCTTTTAAAAACTCTCAGAGAAAGGAAAACGAAAAGCAAGGGCAAAAAGCAATTTTTTTTTTAATTTAAAAATATCACTCTGAATTCTGGTTTTAAGAAAAGCACACTGAAATACTTAAAGGTAATGGAGCATCATGTAAGTAAAAGTAATGGTTTAGAAAAACAATGTGTATATACGTGTGTGTGTGTGTGTGTGTGTGTGTGTGTATGAGAGACAGCAGGAGAGGGAAGGACGGAGAGACAATGAGTATGATAAAGCAAATGTAGTAGAATGCAAACACTGGAAAGTAGGTGAAGGGTAACAGGACTTCTTTGTACTCTTCTTGCAACTATTCCACAAGTCTGAAATTATGTCAATCCAAAAAAATTATGTACCCTGGGAAGCATGATATATTTAACTTTATTTTCATTCTGCTTTGTGACAATGCCAGGACATAATTAAGCAGAATTAGATAGTAATGGCCTTCGATTCCTTTGCTAATCCATTCATAGGGTTGGTGGTGGTGATGTAGGGTACAGATCAGAGGTGACACAAGGAGAGGCAAGGGTAGAGGGACAAGATGGGAGGGAGAGAAGAGAAGGGACAAGCACCCTTAGCCTACTATTTTGCATCCGAGTTTAGAGGACATAATAGACTTTCCAGAGTGGAGGGAAGCTAAGGAAAGGGGGGTGTAGATGGGGTGGGGAAAGCAAACCGCCAACATTCCAGCCTCTTCTCAATCTGGTGTTCATAACATGCATTATGCATTTGTGGTTCACAGCACCCTCAATTTCCCCAAATGAGATGTATTTTTTCGTCTGCAGCAATGTGGGAGTAATGACACAAACCAGGGATTCTTCCAGTTAAAACCTGTGAGGAACACTAAGGTTTGTTTCCTCCTCTGCCTGTTACTTCCACAACTATTGTCAACTGCATGAGACAACAGAGATAATAAAACTGTAGTCATTTGATAGGGAAAAAAATCTGTAGGGTCATGCAGAAAATAAGTTATTGCAGGAAAAAAAACAGAAAACTTCCTGCTGCTAAAGGGGAGCTACAACTAATACCTGAATTTCTTACACTGTGCTAAGTGTTAATAAGTATTATCTCCTTTTGTGTCTGTAGTTGAGAAAATGCAACATGGCTTAAAAAGACCCTTCGTCAAAAATATCACACAATGAAAATGCTGTTATGCCATTAAAATTGGAATTACCCTCTGTACTTGTTTGATTTTTTTTCCTTGGTAATGTACAGGCCAGGCAAGGTGCCTTCTGGCTACATTCCTTGCTTTGTAGAAGCTTCAGAGACTGCTAAACCCAGAGCTCTCTCCTGAGGGGTTCCTTGAGAAAAGACTGGCCCTGTTCACAGCTCAGCAGAAGGGATCAGGGCTCTGTGCTGGGCCCAGGGCAATCTAGTCAGTCAGCAACTTATGGAGTGATTGGATTGACACAACAGCCTCGCTCAAAGCTTTGTTTTCTGCTTCATGAGGATGCCTACACCAATCAGAGCTGCTCCTGAGGAAGGTTGGAATCTGAGGAAAATAGCTCATTGACAGACTATCCCGGAAACAGAGGGATGAAGGGAAATGACAATAAGCAGGATTCATGAATAAGCAGAAATGGGCCGGCGGAAGCCATGTGATGAAGAAAAGAGGAAAATGTTAGCAGAGGCACAGCTGGAAAAAGCGAGCTGCCATAACGTCACAGCACAGAGGACAGCAAGAGCTGGCGGCTACCACAGGAACAGTTACCAGAGCTCAGTCGGTGGTTCAGGTGGTAGAAAAAGTAAGGCTCCCGTTGGATTCTGATGGACGCCCAGTCTTTGTGAGGCCTGTCTGTGCAGCTGCGGAGGCTGTCAGCCTTGTTCTGCCTAATTTCCCAAAGCAACCTCAACAAGGACCACTGTTAACTGAAGAAACCTGACCGTCCTCCTTCCCCTGTAAGATCCCAACACCCACTGCCTCGTGGTCTCTCCTGTTCCTGCGGCACAGCCCTTCCTGTCATTCTCAATGCTGTCTCTGTCCCTCTCACTCTGCCACTTGTCCTCTCCCTTGAAGGCATCCCTTCCTTACACATTTCAAGCTTCTCTTAGACGGCTATCGTCTAGAACCGAAACATAGTTTTACTGGTTGAATGCCGTTTAATTTTCCCGATTCCTTTTTTACAAGGCAGGCAGGGTAAATGGGCTTCATCAGTGCTGTCCAGAAGAGTGTTATGTGACACTGGAGAGGTTCTGTGTCTGCTCTGTCCCCAGTAAGTGGCCACGAGTCATGTGGAGCTAATGAGCACTTGAGATGGGGTTCTGCTACTGAGGAAACAAAATTGTGATTTAATTTTAATTAATTAAAAATTAAATGGAAAGAGCACATGTGGCTAGGGGGTTACCATGTTGGATAGTGTAACTGCAGTATTCTTCCCTAAAAGAATAGGGAAAGGAAGGAAAGGGATGGATTTTCCTATTCTGTCTTTAGTTGATTATTTTATTTCATAAACATACAGTTCTCAAATATTTACTGAAGATTTCATAATATGTGGTTCAAAGGCTATTTGCATTAACATCCTCTGGGGTCCTCTTCAAAGTGGATTCACGGACCCCAGGAACTTGCGATTTTAAAAACTTCCCAGCGCATGAGAACACCTGAACTAATGTTCAGATAATAATGCCAGAGGGTCTTTCTTACCCCTGTATTCAGCAAAAGGAGTAGACAGAGTGACCAGGCAGTTCCTATCTCAATTTAGAATGACTGGAAAATTAAGCTCAGCACAGGTGCGTGTTTGGGATTCCTAGATGCAAATGTGAGTGATAACAAATGGATGTGGCATTTAATGGCTCTGGTCTTTTCTTTGGGAAAAATTTCAATGCACATTTTAAGGCTCTCTCAGACTTTAGGATGGTCTTAGCCTAAAAAGAATGGGGACAATCTCTGAAAGCATTAGTCTACTAACATCTTTAGAGGCTAACAACACAAAGGAAGCACAGTATTTTGACCATTTAGTGGCACCTACCCCATTTAAAACATTTTTTAAAAATATTTTATTTATTTATTTGACAGAGATGACAAGTAGGCAGAGAGGCAGAGAGAGGGGGGAAGCAGGCTCCCTGCTGAGCAGAGAGACCAATGTGGGGCTCGATCCCAGGACTCTGGGATCATGACCTGAGCCGAAGGCAGAGGCTTTAACCCACTGAGCCACCCAGGCGCCCCACCTACCCCATTTTTAACTTAGGTGCAGGGAGTTTTCTTTTCTTTTAATTTGGTTATAAGACTCTGAAACCGAAGTTGCTTTCTGCTGCAAAGAAAAATGCTTCTCATTAGCATTTTTCCACTAAGGCCACTTTATGCAAATCCAGTATTATTAACTAAATAATTGAGGTGACCTTAGTATGCAAGTTTAGAAACAATTTGGCACTGAGGTATAGGAGGAAAGTTAGGACTTAGAACCGCTCTCCATCATCTCAAAAAGAGAAGTGAAGCAATGCACTTTTCACCCTGACTTGCGAGACTCCCCAAAGACATGTGGCTGAAATGCTAGATTACAGTTTTAGCTTAGTTGGGCCCTGAACCTCTTTCCCACCCCTCTACTTCCCAATTCCTTTGGGCTTTACAGAGAGCCCAGAATTGGTACATTTGAGAAAAACTAAACATGCCACAGCCTGCTCGAAACAGTTAATTAATTCATCAATGACAAAACCAAAATCTAGGGAATTACATGTTTTTCTGTACAAATGCTCTTATTTATGTAGACTTTTTGCTCTGTCATATCTACAATACAGACATTAATATTCAGCTATTGGTCAGAGTAAGTTCCACACCCAGATGTAGCAGGTCCACATACAGGTTATATTATTTGATCTCTAAGATGGCCTCATTTGAGTAAAATTAAAAACCCACAAAGGTGAGAAATTAAAATGGTTTCTTTTTCTGCTGGCTGACAGAAAACTCTTAGAATCCAGCTGTTTCCTCAATATAATATTGACTCGAGCTGAGGTATTTGGATTTGGAAGAAAGCAACATAAACGATAATATTAGAGCCTCAAAAGTTGATGTAAAAAGGAGAAAACGCAAAGAGAACATATATGTATTATTATCGAATAATTCTAGAGGAATTAGCCTGCATAACCTTAAATCTAGATCAAAAAATATACCACAAAGAAAATACATTTTCCTAAAAGCCTTCAAAACCAGGATGACTGCTCTTTACAAACCTTTTCTTGATTAGCAATCCTGAGACCTTACGGGCAGTGTTTCTGTCCAGTCAGCTTGACTTGATTTTGCAAGGAGAAGCTGACCTGATGCACCTTCGAGCAGCTTTGACTGGCTAGGTAGGCTCAGGCAACACAAATGAAATCCACCTTTGGTTTTGTTTTACTGAATTGGCTGTGGGATTTCTAAAGCCAGGCGCCCTCATTATGGTAACGCAGCCTAAATACTTTTAAAAACCATATGCTACAAACCTCATGAATTAAAACTATTCTCAGACCCAGGAGGTAACTCAGCCCACTCTTTGTGTGACCAACTGAAATTCAGAATGGGAATACAAACACTATGGAGGGAATGAACTTGTGCTATGTAACATTTGTATTCAATGGGGAGAAATAACCTGAAGAAGGCAGACTTTTAAGCACGGAGCAGCAAGTCTATCAGTAACATTTTCTGACTGGCATTTATACATCACATTTTACCTGGGGATCTTTCATTTCCATCAATCAAAAGTCACCACCATATTCCCAAGAGGCACACTGATGTAGGCAACAGCGAAGTCCCCCATACAGCTCAAGGTTGTGGCACATCACCCCCAAGACAAGGGGGGCAGTTTCATTTGTTCTTTTTGCCATGCTGGCAATTCAGCCCTATTCACATATTTCCTATTAAGAAGAAGAAGGAAGAGGGGCTCTTGCAATGCTGTGTATATCCTTCGATTGACTGGAACATTTAATTACTGAATATCCACACGAGCAAGGCATATTTGGACTAGCAAATAAAAAGCCTTCCCCACAAAAAAGTGTGTTCTCTATTTGCTTCAGAGCTATGTTACATTAAACAGAAAGATACATATAGGCATAAAATTCCAAACACACACACACACACACACACACACACACACACACACACACACACACGAAAATCCAGACATTTCCATCTGGCAATAAAGACACAGCCCTTTCAGAAGTGGCTGTCTTCTGCTTGTTTCTGCGAAGCATGTGTGACTAGAACAGGCTAGAGATGGCCTTGTTTAGAGGATGCTTCCTATCCGCAAAAGAGCAGGGGTCAAGGAATTGAACAGGAAAAAAAGAAAAACTTCATCATCATGATAAGGTCTGTACTAAGGGCCAGGGAGGAATCAGAAGTGGGCTAAGTAGCCCACACGGCAGCAGAGCTAAACGAGGGAGCTTCTCTTTCCAAGGGAAGCAGCCACGATTCAGTTATACACACAAAATTCTGGCAGGACTGTGAGCCCAGTAGTGCCAGAGTTGCTGATTAGAAAACAAACAAACAAAAAAACCCAAGAATCCAGACTTTGTGTAAAATCTCTCCATTTAAAAATGAGAGCCACAAATCTGAAAAATTGTGTGGACCCAATAAAGCAGATCTGTGACTTAGATACAGCCCAAGGTTCAACCTTTTTCTAACCTCAACAAAGAATGTATGAGCAGTTAAAATGATTTGCTTATAACTGAAATGGTTTATGATTGCATAAATAAAATACAGTGTTGGCCAGGATCCAGCAGGTACCTGAAAATATGACTAACTGTACTGTCCTCAGTAGAATCTGTGCTGAATGCCATAATGAACACAAGAGATTCATAGGACATGTAGGGGGAAAAAGAAGAATCTGAAATAGTCCATTTAAAAGATCTATTCAATGTCTATTCATTATTACTTTCCAGGCAAAGTAGGTCACCTTACCTGTGCTTTATTGAGAATGCTGTGCTCATCAGTGCTTGCTATTTGATAGACTTTTGCCATAACTATTGTTTTTCCCGAAGGCCCGCATGCTTTCTCCAGCTTCTGGCTGTAATCTTACATTTGGGACGGTAAAAATAGAAGACACTGTGGACAGAATAAAGAGTTTCCATTTATATATTTATAGATTCTTTATAATCTTTCCTTGTAAAACACAGAGACTGAGATGCAATTCCAGATGTCCAGCCCATAAAAACATCATGAAATGTCAAGTGGTAATAGCCACAGACACATCAACAAAGATTTATACGCACATATGACGGCATGGTCTGCCTTCCCTTCAGAACCACAGGGCGGTTGATACACGTGCTCAGATTTCTCTGATCTAGAACAATGAACTTGGGTTGGAAACAACGTATCTTGCACTTCCTTCATGCCATTCTTTCATTTGTTCACTGGAGAAATATTTATGGAGCCCCACACTGTTCTAGGTATTTTGGAATCCTGCAGTGTATAAACCAGAATGAAAAAAAAAAAAAAACCCTTGTTCTTGCTGATTCCATTCGGGGGAGACAGATGATAAACAAACAAGTATATGAACTAGCATTAAGTGTTATGAAGAAAAATAAAGCAGGGAAAAGAAACTGGAAATGCCAGGGTGGAGGAAGGTCAGTGAAGGCTTTCTTTTCTCTTTTTTTTTTTTCTGTCTCTCTCTTTTTTAAAAGATTTTATTTATTTGACAGAAAGAGAGAGAGGGGGAGAGAGAGAGAGAGAAAGCACAAGCAGGCAGAGTAGCAGGCAGAGGGAGAAAGAGAAGCAGGCTCCTGCCAAGCAAGGAGCCTGATGCAGGACTCAATCCCAGGACCCTGGGATCATGACCTGAGCTGAAGGCAGCCGCTTAACCGACTGAGCCATCCAGGCATCCCTCTTTTCTTTTTTCTTTTCTTTTCTTTTCTTTTCTTTCTTTCTTTCCTTCCTTTCTCTCTCTCTCTGTCTTTCTTTATTTCTTAAGTAGGCTCCATACCTACCATGGAGTCCAATGCAAGGCTTGAACTCACAACACTGAGATTAAGACCTGAGCTGAAATCAAGACTTGGACGCTAAACCAACTGAGCTGCCCCGCTGCTCCTAGGGCCTTCTTAATAAGGTACATTTGAGCAGAGACCAAGGAGGTGAGAATGCAAGCCAGGCACAAATCTAGAGGAAAAGCAAGCACAAATGACAGGAATAGGAAAGAGCAAAGCTGACACCAAGGAGCAAGACAAGAAGCAGGCAAAACGAACGCTATTGTACAATGCAGGTGAAAGAGGACAGGGAGCGACGTGGGGCAGGGTGATAGCAGTGAAAAAGTGAGGACTGGTGTGCCCTTGCTCTATCTGGAAGGGAGCGCCAACAGGGTCTGTGGGAGAACTGGGGTTGAGTGTGACAAAAGAAGAGGCATCGAGGACAGCTTCCATCGGGGGAAGAACCATGTTGCCATTTATTGACAAGGGGGAGAGGAGAGAAGGAGCAAGTGTGGAGGGAAAGATCAGTTCAGTTTTGGTGACATCAAGCTCGAGACCTACCAGAGGGCCAAATGGAGATGCTGAAGAGTTGGTGGAACATGCAAGTCTGGAGTCAGGGAAGGTGGGACTGGAGACAGAAATTTGGAAAATGTCAATGTATAGATGATACTGAAAATCATGAGAGTGAATGAGATCACGTTGGCTCTGAGAGCGTATGCAGATAGAAAGACCTGGGGATGATGTGCTGGAGCACTCTAAAAGTGAGAAGACTGGCCGATGAGGAGAAATCCACAAAGAAGTCTGCAGAGAAGAGTTTAGGGAAGGAAAAGGAAAGCCCTGGGAGGATCCCGTCCTGGAATCCAAGCGAAGGAAATGTTATCAGGAAGCAATAGTACATAGTTGGATCTAGATGAAAGCTGGGGAAAGATCAACGGACAGAGACCTCAAGAACAGTCTGGAGCCTTGCACACGAAAGCCTTGTTCAAAAGGACTCACAAAAGAATGGAAGTCTAGGAACTGGAAGGAGTACATTTGTGTGAACCGGGTGTGTTTGTCTTATTTTTAAGAAGACGGCGTGAGGCTGCATTAATGGCTATAATGATGTTTTAGGATAATATACAGGACATATATAGGAATGAGCAGGAAAACTCACAAACATCAGAGCTGGAAAGGTCCTGAGGGATCACCATGTCTCTAAATGAGAAACCAGGAACCCAAGGAGACCAGGGCATTTGCCCAAAGTTGCCTGGCCAGTTCCCAGTGGAGCTGAAGCTAGAAGCCAGGTGGTCTGACTCCCAGTTCGGGGCTCTTCACACTGCACCAATTTGCTGGCCTTCTTTTACCGCAGATCTGAGTTTTGTGAATTAGCAAATGAATGTAATAAAATCAAGGACTCTGCGCTATGAAGTATATTTTGTTCATTTACTTTGACAAGGGTAGTTCAGCTTCAATAATTTATGTAACTTGATAGTATACACAGGAGAACGCCCTGTGGTGTATTTGGGAAAAGTAATGAATTTCTTCTAAATCAGCCCTCCATTTATTTCCCGGCAATTAAATTTCCGCAAAGAAGTGGGGCAAGGCTGTTGGGGTTTCTGGATAGAGGGAGAATGACAGGGTGCCACCAGAATCTGCCAGCTTTAACTACCAGATCCCCAGGTATCACTATTCTTGCTTGATGAATGTATAATTCCCCCTTTGGCGGCCCACTAACACGTCACTCCTAAATTTTGGTATTATGTAAACCACTGAGATTTTAAGGGATGGTATAGTAAAGATATTATATTGTTAAATGTTCTTCCAAAGCAGGGTCTGACATAAGCATACAACTTCATTTTTATACAAATCCACAGAACAACTGTAATGCTTTGTGTAACCAGGATTCTAACAACACTCGATACCCTTCTCACAGAGCTGGATACATTAAAGTAGGCCAAGAAGGCTCAAGCTCACTTTTAATTTATTTTTGTTCCAATTTTCTCCTTTTAACCCAGTTTTGCTTTCTGCTTGCATCCTTTTGTGGACATTCTTTTTAAAAAACGCTATGAACTATCTTTAAGAATGTAAGCACTATGGACTGAATGGCCTTCCTCCCAAATTCATATGTTAAAACCTTAATTCTCAACCTGATGGTATTTGGATATGGAGACTGTGGGTAGTAGTTAGGTTAGAGGAAGCTGTGAGGGTGGGGCCCACACGATGTGATGTTAGGGCCTTTCTAAGAAGAGAAGAGAGAGGGAGAGACTTCTCTCTGCCATTTGAGGACCCAGCTAGGTGGCTTTCTGCAAGTCAGGCAGAGGCTTCACCAGAACAAAATGTGCCAGCATGTCCATCTTGGACACCCTAGCTTCCGGAACTAAGAGAAATAAATGCTAGTTGTTTAAGCCACCACAAGCTAAGGTATATTTTGTTATAGCAGCCTGAGCAGGCGAATACCGTGACGTTCCCGGATTTGACGAATCTAAACCAGTCCTTGGTTGCTTAAGACAATCCATTTTATTCATTCATTCACTCATTCATTCATTCACTTAATTCATTAATTAATTCATTCATTTTTAAGACAATCCATTTATTGGCTCTGCAACACTTCTTCCCAGATGGACCTCCTTCGTAATCTCCTTGTTAAAAGGAAGCACGTGAGAATATCAACCTTGCTGCTGCCATTTGCCAGGTGGTAAACTTTTATCAGACTCCATACTAATGGGAAATTTAATTTGAATAATTTTTAAATATAGTCTGCTGAATTAACCTAGATAACAGAATCCCTGGCGGAAGTCCTTTCACCTACAAGAGCTAGTTCCCAAAGCTTCCGAAGTCTAGGAATTTTGTTTTGTAAACATGTTTACAAGGACTACCACGTTGTTCTAAATGGAAATGACTATAGTATTTAATACTGGGATTGTCCTTTCTTGGGACTGGATTTATGCTTCATAATGATTATCTGCTGGGCACAGAAATAGCATTTCTGTAACTCAAAATTGTTACCGGAGGCATTTAGCAGAATCTTGCTTTAAAAATATAAATGATTTTTCATCTTTATTCTCCCCCCTTCAAAAGGTTTCACTGCTCCTGATGTTTAACGTTAATGCAAAGACGTGTTTCTGCCAATGAATATCGCCTTATGGTTATGCTTCTGCAAATAGCCTGCTGTGAGCTGATAAAGGGATTAATGCAGCCAAAATTCTTAATCTGTGAAATTACAAATTAAATTCTCATATTAAAAATACCACCCTGAGGTATTTTTTGTGGTTTTAATTCCCCTCTGGTGTTCTGCATACATTGTGCTTGTTAATGACGGGGACAAGGCTGTCTCCGGTGGCAGCCTGCTGTCGAGTGATAATGTGTAGGCATTTACTTACTGATAGAAACTGGATTTAACCACCGGCTGATAAACTAAGTGGCAAGTGGGTAATAAGTCCATATTAACAGAAAAGTACTACGACAGAATTCAGAATTCGTAGACCATCAAAATCCTGGCTTAAACTCAATCATCGAGTCAGATGGGATTGAGATGTCACCAAGGAGGAGTGATATCAAGTTACAAGTCATACTAAATGGGAAAACAAACCATATGTTTGAATTTGATGAGCCATAAACAAATGAGCCCGTTTGTATCTTTTTTTTTTTTTGCCAGTATAGAAAGATGTGTCACTAATTCATGATTTTTCCACAGAAATTTCATTATTAATTTTTTAAAAAATGGGAAGAATTGTCATAATGGTCAATGGGTCGACTTTTAGAAAGAAAGTAGGGCAGAATATAGAATCAATATTGGTTGGGAATATATAAAATGTTAAAGAAGATTTACTAAGCATAAGGGGGAAGAGTGAGTAGTGGATTAATACAGCTATAGACAGTTAAGGATAAAAAGAAATTCAAATTAAATGTGGGATATCAAGAAAGACTTAGGGTAGAAATACGCAAGAGGAGTTGTTATTTGAGACTTAGCTACAAAATAAAGAGTTCCTGTTGTCAAGGAGAATCTAACGCTACAATGGGGGAAAAGCTTAAAGTCCAAGAGATTAAAGAAATAACTTTCTATATGTCTATGGTGTGTACCCAAGAATTAATAAACATATTATAAATACCTATGCAGGCAGTGTATTAATTTTTAAAGTAGTCAGAAAAGAATATGAGAAGGAAGATTTCGAATTGGCATTTGGAAAGAACATATCACCACTGAACAAAAATGTTCTTACTGCAAAATTTCGTAATAATTCTGTTTCACACTTTGGAAGAAAGATGAGATCCTCCCAGCCATAAATCGACCAAATATTTAAAATGTAATTGAAAAAGGCTGTGTAAATATGAACACTTTTGTAAAAACAAAAACCCACCCAGGAGTGTGTTTTGTTTTAAAAGATACGGAGAAGCACTGTCTGCATGGATACCAAGCGCATTTGTAGTTGAAATGAATTACAAGTCTTCGGTTCTTACATGTCAATTCAGTGCATTAGCCAATTGCCAACTCTGCTCGTCAGCTCACTGCATAGCAGCCCTTTTTAACGTTATTGTTACGACCAAGATGGTCTCTGAGAATCAAACAAAAACGAATCATTTCTCCTCTGTGTACTGCAGCCAGTTAAAAAGTACTGCATGCATAAAGCACTAAATATGTAAATCATATTTTCCTTTTCCTTTATGACCGCTCAGATCATTCCTTTGGACACACACATAATCAAATACAAAGACATGCAGTTGCAGACTGCAGAGCAGAGATAGCAAAAAAGGAATCCATTTTCTTCCTCTGTCTGGTAAGCTAGCAACTGAATGGCAGGATTCCACTAAATATACACACACATAACTCCCTTTCCCTCATTCCCTCTGTCTTACTGTCTCTCCCCCCGCCCCCACCTATAGACATACGCACATATATGTGTGTACATGTAATGCATATGCAAACATACATAATCTTATGTATGCACATGTAAAAACATACAAACCCTCCTACAAGTGCGTTACACAGAGATGCTAAAATGATATGTCTGCTTTGATTGGATGTCTCCGATTTGTCATACTCACTGTCGGTCAGTTCCCATAGCCGTGGGGGCAGGTCACTAAAATACTCGTGGCTCAAGGCAGCCTGTGCTGATAGTCTGTTCTTTGGGGAACACTGTAGGAGCTTGGAGGCCAGATCCTCTGCATAATTCACATAGCTGAGCCTGAAAACACAAGCAGAAAAGAGAAATCAGACCAAACAAGAAAATCCACTAAATAAGACATAAAGCTTACCCAATTTTTCTGGACCTATTTATTCTTGGCCAAAACCAAGTTAAATTATCCGCTGAAAATAAACAGAAGCAGAATTCAGTTTGGTTCTTAGAGCATCAATTAATTGAAACTAGCTTTTGCTCTTGATAGCCTCATCTCATTGATTTAAAATATTTCTACTATAAGCAGAAGGTTGATACCTTCAGGATAGAACAAGGTCCCAAGGTAGAAAATTTCAGGAGATAATTTATCAAACAGTTACCAGAATTTGTTCATAGAATCTATCTATTGCATACACATCTGGATATATTTATAGGAAAAGTAATACAAAATAACAAGGGGAATTAAAATAAAATGACTATTAAGTTCTCTAGTTACTAAAGTTACTTTTCCTCTAAGAATTTCCATTTTCTTACATTGAACATAAAATTATTGGCATAAGTACCCTGTCAAATATCAGCAATCATGATATGAACATGCAGGTTAACGAAGGGAATGTGTATAACCCATATGGGGCTGAATTATTTCAAGATGACCATTAAAACAATAGCAGATAGAAAATATGTAGACAGAAAATATAAGATTACCAAAAAAGCAGAGACGTCTCGTCTCCCATGTGGTACAACTTTCAAATGCATACCACATCACACAGTCCAGCTCAGCCTTGCTTCTTGTGGAATCTCTATTTCAATGCTCAGTACAATCAAGCCCAAATAATTAACATAAACATGATAATAAAAGTATTCCTGATAATGGCTGCCACTTATGGGGAGTTGAACACGTGTCAGACACCTTCCTAGGCACTTTCCACACACGCTCATATTTATTTTGTCTGACAAGGGAACTCTGTCTCCATGGAACAGCAGGGTCAGCTAAGTGGGAGTCAGAGACAGGCGTGGATTGCTCAATTAGCAGGTTGAGTGGCTTTAAACCCATCTAGAATTACTTGAAACTAAAGTAGTCTGCATTTGTTACGCTCTCAGACGATTTCCAAAGGCAACCCATGGATTCCTGAGTTTCTGCAACAAACTGCAACAGGGACACTGACCAGAGAGCGCCAGAGTGTGAAGGTAAGTTGTATCTGCTGGTGAGTATTTTTTCAAAAGTCTTGAAGCTACTAAACACACAGCCAATGAGCTTTCCTCAATAACCGGCTGTCCCGCTTCCCGTGCTCAAGCAGCTCTCCATCACTGATTGAAAACTGTTACGGAGCAAGGGAGGACTGGGGGTGAGGAAGAGGAAAGCAGGTAATGAACTTGGGTAGAGGAAGAAACAGGGAAGGAGCAAAGAAAAATACTACTCAGGACTCCGATGAGTCCTCTCTAGGTTTTCATACATGAAGGTCTCACAGACAGGGGTTTGGTATTTGGTTGCCCTAGTGGCTGTTTAAAAACCAAACCAAACCAAACCAAACCAAACCAAAAACCCCAAACTGATCTATGGATTGGTTTTAAATGCCTCTGCCTGACAAAGACAAATCTGTCCACAGAAAAAGGAGCCATTCTCAAAATTCTCTACGTACCCCCCACTTCTTTCCTGTAAGAGGGGCCAAGGCCATCCAAATTATTGCTGCCTCTTCCCAAGACTCCCATCATTAAAAACTTTTCATTAACATCTTTTAAAAAACCAAATGCAAAGTTTGAGATAGGGAGACTTCATGGTAAAAGCTGCACTTATACTGAGTGCAGAGTTTATGTATAATCACGGTGAACATGACTGTTGTATCACAGCTTTGATGAAATAGAACACCAGCACCAGACTGAGGCTAGAGTTGAGTTACAGACTTGATTCTGTACAAGAGTGACGAGCCACCTTATGTCTGCAGTCCCTCCTGCTCCAGTGAGCCACAGATCACACTCCGCCCAGTTGTTGATCCCATTCCTACCAAATATAAGGAATTAACCAATATAAGACAATCTCGTTTCTCCTCCCCCCAAATGACTAATATCAAATTTTAATGTTGATGAAATAATCAAATGCTTATCTGTGATATTCGGGTTATATAGAAATATTTTAATTATCATATAATTTTAATTTAGAAAGTCTATTTCCTCACTTGCATTTTAAGAACCACTTTTATTCTAACTCTCCACATTTTCAACAGCAGAGTCTTTGTCATTTACCAGAACCACTTTTTGAGTTCACCCAAGTTGTCTGAGATAGGATACTTCTAGGATATGTTTTTTGGACATTTTATCCCAAAGCATAAGTGCATTTTATCAGAATGCTAGAATGATTGTAGCTGTTTTCAATCTCTCATTGTGATGATCTATTTAAAAATCTTTCCTTGTAATTTCATTAATTTTTGTTTTATATGTTATAAAGCTGGGTAATTTAATGCATAACAGTTTAGCACTTTTGTCTTTTCCTGATAAATTTAGTCTTCAATCTCTCTGTAGCAACCTTCTTTATTTTCAAAAGGGTTTTGGGCTAAAATTTATTTTTTTCCTCATATTAATTTAATGACCTCAGCTTTCTTTTGTTTGGTACTTGCTTGGCATACCTGTGTCATCCTCTTACCTTTAATGTTTCATATCCATAATTTTAAGGTCTCTTTTACAAATATTATATAGATGGATTTAATATTTCTCCAAGGAGAAAATTTAGCCCACTTATATATTGTGATTACTGATATGTTTGGAATTACTGCTAACATCTTAATACTGCATTTTGTCTTTATCTTTTTTTCTCTTTTCTTGCCTTCTTTTAAATTGAATTTTAGAGTCGAACATGTCCATCTTCTGTTTCAGAAGTTATAAATTCTATGTCCATCTGTTTAATGATTACTCTTAACTTTTTCTTTCTTTTTTCCATTTCAATAGTTAATTTAAAGGTTTAAATTCTTGCACTAAGTTTTTTCAAGCTGATGGACACTGACAAATTATTTTTCACAAAGATCTAGAATCATACATTCCAGAAATTATAAATACATGACTGAACACTGATACACAATACCACCTTATCAATTATACAAGACAAATTATCAAGTATACAATAAAGTTACCACAGATCAACAGGAAAATAAAATATTAGACACCTACTCAATTCATTAGCAGAAACTAACTTCTCTTTTTGTAAGAAAGATTGGGGGAGAAGGAAAAAATTCACACTTCTATCAACAATAGTAGGCAAAGAACTTCCAATAAAAATAGGAAAAAATTATAGAATTTTCAGAAATTTTGTGATTAAGAATTATTTGGCTACAAAAACAAAGCATGTCTATCTTAAAAACAAATATTTATTAATAGGCATAGTCAATACACCCTACACAAGACAAGCACGACACTTCGCTAAAAGTACTGATAGCTCACTCCCACATTTTTCCACCCTCTCATTTAACTTGCACCCCAAAGTGCAAACATTCAATTAACTTAAAGATGTTTTTGTCTGGAGACATTAAAAATATGTGCTTCTCATACAATGCGGACTTTACATGAACTTTCAATCAGAGGTCTCTGATATTCACAATGGAGGTTTTCATAATAGCATAAATTATAAATAAATGAGGTTTATAGAAAGACATTAAAAAAATCATTATCGGGCTTTGGCTAAAAGCCAAAAACTTCAGTGGTTACACAAACCTGATGTATACTGTTTTAAATGTGGGAGATATAAATGCAAAGTAGCAGGCAAATAGCCATACAGGTCCTACTATCAATGTCTGAAGTGACTGAAGAAATAAACCACAGAAGATCTAGACTGTTTTTTACAGTTCCTGAATTTTAATTCTTTATGATATTAAAAACATACAAGTATGGTGGCTGGGTATTTCGGCACCCAATCTTTTAGAATTTTTTATATATTGATAAGATTCTGGCATGTGAATAGATTTGAAGACGACTTATAACTCAATGCTGCATGCTTCCTGGAAAGGTCAATTGATAAAAATGATAAGCACGTTTTAAATGCTGAACAGCAAGCATCTATTCTTAAGTTTCCAGACTGCCCAATGACAATCCAAACACAGAGCCTGCAATTCTGCAAGCTTGAGGCTTGATAGGACTGCTTATCAGTACTCCTATGAAAGCTTCCTTAGACTTCCCGTCGCCAAGCCTAAGTGTTGGCTAACTCTACGATAAACTGGGTCCTGTCTTGAGCTCTATTTCAGGCAGCCCAATTTTACTGACTGTAACAGCAGTTTCTATGACTACTGGAAAATATGAAGTGCAGCAGGAGGTTAGGACAAGAGCTGCTTTTTTTTTTTTTTAAGATTTTATTTATTTGTCAGAGAGAGAGAGAGAGCGAGAGCACGCATAAGCAGGCAGAGGCGGAGAGAGAAGCAGGCTTCCTGCCGAGCAAGGAGCCCCATGTGGGACTTGATCCCAGAACCCTGGGATCATGACCTAAGCCGAAGATAGTGGCTTAACCGACTGAGTCACCCAGGTGTCCCGAGCTGCTTGCTTTTAAAAGCTCTACTCCACTCTTGTCTTCTAAACTTCCCTGCATCTTTATATTTTATGTCACCTTCAATTCATGTGAGGACAACAAGCATTAGAGCTCTCCCGAAATGTGTAACATGAACACAGCGACACAACAGCCAGGTTCTTCAAGAACTTCACCTGCCCGAGACATAACTGGTCACCAGCCTGGCCAGATGGTAGTACACCACCACCAAATGGTAAGCTGGAACCTAGATGCCTACTTTTTCTGCAAGAGCAGTGGGGTAAGTCGCTTCATGTATTCTTCTTATCGTGCTAATGCCACACTTTTTAAGTTCCTCTGTAAATGTGGGGTCACACTGGTTAGGCTGTCCTGCGTAGGACTTCATAAGAATTGGTCAGTTCATCTGCACCATACTTAAATACTCAAAAGGATGATGAAAGAACTGAAAGAAAAATGAATACAGAATACAGAACTGAGGTGTAGAAGCTGTCATCTTCTTCAGTATACCACACTTGTAAGTCTCGGTGCTTTGAGTGAGACATTGGGAGGAACGGGAAATGAAATGAACCCCCCAGCAAGCAGCAGCAATGCTTTACTCCAGTAATGAGGTAAGAGAAAGGAAATCCTCCTAGGTTTAGCCCATCTAGGTCAGAATGCTGGTAAAATGATTTCCTGATTTAACTTCATCCTCCTAGTGTCCTAGCTAACCTCTCTTATGGAGCTTCTTGGTGGAATAGTACTGAATTTCTAGAGCTCACTTGTCTGTATGGGGTCATGCTGTGTTCCTCACAAGTGTCCACTGCCCTTCGGAAACGTAATAAATATGTGACCGAGAACACAACAGAACCTCTCAATCTACGACCAGGTGTGTCCTTTTTTGGGGTCATTTGGTTGTGTTTCATTGTTTTTGTTTGTTTGTGTTTGTTTTACCATCAAGGATATGAGAAGAAACTTCCACACTTTGTACCTTCACCTTCAGTTCTCCAAGGGAATGGCTCCTTAACTTTTTAACATTTCTTTTTAACTTTTTAAAGTTTAGAGTTAAACCTTCCAGCTGAACAATACAAAAACATCAGAACACTTCTGATGACATTAGTCCCGTCTCTCAAGCAGTATTGTCTCATATTTGATTCCTATTTTCTGTGCTTTTTCTTTCTTTCTTTCTTATTTTTAGGAGGGGAGGGGCACAGGGAGAGGGAGAAAGGGAATCTTAAGCAGGCTCCATGCTCAGTGAGGAGCCCAATGTGGGGCCTGATCTCAGAATGCTGAGAACGTGACCTGAGCCAAAATCAATAGTCAGACGCTTAACTGACTGAGCCACTCAGGTGCACCTATTTTCTGTGCTTTTAAAAATCATACATATTAAATGCCACTATGGTTATTATTACTTACATTTACCCACGTTTATTATTTATTTCATTGCTTTTCTTCTCATGTTTCAGATGTTCCTTCTCTCCTTAGTTTTTTGTATCTGAAATACAAACTTCAGAAGTTCTCTCCATGGTGAAAAAACACAGTGGCAAATTCTCTCAGTTTTGTCTTCATAGAGGATAACAGTTTGGCTGGGGATAGAATTGTAGGTTCAAAGCACTTTGGCTTAACTCTGAAGATACTGTTTCACAGGCTTCTGTTGTTGCTGCTGTTCGCTCTTCTCTTTCTCCTTTTAAAATTGTAACGTAAGGTATTCTTTTCATTTAACCTGCTTGGTATTCAGTGTTTCCTGAATGTGAGGCTTCATGTCTTTCAACAATTCAGGGGGGAAAAATCTCAGCCATTACTTCTCAAATATTGGCTATCCCCATTCTCTCTCTTCTCTCATTTTGTAACCGCAATGTAATGCCATCTTATTAAATTTTCCATGTCTTTACTCGTTCTTTCATCTTTTCCATCTATGACTCCCTGTGCTTTCCATTCTGGGTAATTACTTTAGTGCTATCTTCCAGTTCAACTAATTCTCTAACCAACTGAATTAATATGCTGTTTTCCCTGTTCATTTTGTTTTCACAAGTTCTTTTTAAGTCTTTGACAAGTCTGTGTGGCCAATTTGATGGTTTCAAGTTTTAGATTAGATCTCTTCTTTCTTTATAGTATTTGAAATACAGTTACACTCTATGTCTCAAAATTTCCAATATCTGAAATTTTGGGTGAGGGGGGAGTCCACTTTTGTTGTTGCTTTTGCTACTGACCCTCACTCTCAGTAACTTTTTCTCAGATGTTTTACAATTTTGGATTGTGAGCTCAGGCTTGGCTAATGTTAATGTGTGGAAATTCTGATGGGCCTGGGTTGAGAATATCTTTCTCCATAGGGATTTTCTTTTGCTTCTGTCAGGAGTCCTGGGGCTCTTAATAGCAAGGCATTCTAATTTCTTTCTGTTGGCTTCTGCAACCGTGTGAGTTATGTGAATCTAAACCTAAAATTATAGAATTTTTAGGGGACTTTTTCAGTCCCATCCAGAACCAAAACCAACACAGTTGTTCCTGCCAGTCTTTTTGCTGGAAGCAATTTTTTTTTTTTTCCAGCCAGCCCATAACTGAGGTCGAAGTGCTTTGAGTGAGTTGACTATGTGGGGAATCTCAATTCCTATGCTGTGCCTTTCTTAGGCCCGAAGCATTGTGTCCTGACCCCTAAGTGGCACCATGTTCCTTTTTTAGCAACACTTCAGGGCAGCAGCAAAATTAGCACTTCCTTATCACTCTGCTTTCTTCATTCTTGGTCTCTGGAAATTTCACTTACTATCTTTTTGGTTCAGTGATGTACGTGCATTGGAAAGCATGTGTTTGTTGTACCTTCTCCAGCATTTTAGGTCAGTATTTGTGGTAGAAGAGACTCTTTCCTCCCAGAAGTGCATATGTATAATCTTCCTAATAAAAACATCTATACTTGTAATCTTCAGGACTTTCTCCCTGGCATCACTAACTTGGTATTGTTTCCCTACCTTAAACAACAACAACAACAACAACAACAACAACAACAACAACAAAACCTACTTCTTTTAGGTCACCTCTATTAAGCCCCGAAAGTTAGCTAACCAAAGTGTTTTAGGCTAAGGTGTTTTACCATTCAACTTTATAGATGAGTCTCCAATGCATTACCTAAATGATAGAAACCAAAGGCTACGTACTCAGTAATTCCACTTATATGACATTCTGGGAAAGGCAAAATTATAGAAACAAAAGAGTGATCAGTGTTTGTCAGAAGCTGGGGGTGGAAGGGGTTAACAAAGGACACAGAATTTTTTCAAATGGCTCTTGGTCATGAAGGACGGACATCAGACGGTCTATAGATGTGAGAAGGCAGGGTCAGGGAACTTATCAAGGAAATTCAGTGGAGGGAGCAGTGTAGAGAGACAGGATGTTGCAGGTTTTTCACAAGGAACATTCAGCCCTTAGCGGTAGATGGCTGACCCTCTGTGAGTGGCTGACATTGGGACTTCCATGTCTGGGGTAGGAGGTCTGGTAATTCAAGGGATGTTCTGGCAAATGGGGAGATGCAACTGCTAGTGGTGAGGCCTTCCCACTGACTTCAGTGTTTGATCCCAGGTCACCAAGTAGAGACCTGTCTCCAGCTGTCAGAGGGTGCGTATCAGCTCAGAGGGTGGATTCAGGGAGCTCTATGTCCACGAAGGGTCGCATTAACATGGCAGGGTATGCAGGACAGAGGACTTTCATGTTCATTCCACATTCATTTTTTAAAAAAGTAAAAGAAGTTTGTTGTTGTGGAAACTCTAAAAAGCTAAGGAATTTTAAAAGGATAAATCTAGATGACAACAAAGAGAGACAATCCCTACTGAGTTCAGAGTATTTGTGTGGAAAGACTCTTATGAGTAACTTTCAAACAAATGCTTCTACTATAGTTGAAAATAATCGTATGCTGCTATTCTAATCATAATATTTTTTATTTTCCTAGTCCTTCGCCACACAATACCACACACACACACACACGCACACGCACACGCACATACACACTCTCCCTCTCTCTCCCTCTCTCTCTATCTGCATCGGAAAGAAAGGCACCAAAAAAGGTTAACATGAACAGTAAAAAGCTGCCTTAGACCAGGGACATGGGGCAGGATATTTTCTTTATCCCTGTGCAGGTCAATTTTCATGTCACAGAAATGAGGGAAATGGAACAGATGATCTTGAAGAGCCCTTTAGGTCTAAGGTTATATGCCCTCCAAACTAAGAAGAACCTCATTGTGACTTAGTGGCAGGGACGGTTAGTATGGCCACACTGGCCTGCCATTGCTAATGTACCAGAACTTTCTGCCATCACCAATGAAATGATCTAATGTGTGTTTCACTTCTCTTCATTTAACCTGTCAACTAACTGCTTTCAAAGTTCATCTAAGTTTCTCAGCCATTCTGTAAACCAAGACAAAGAACAAAGGGTATCCAGTCTTTTGCCAGGCTAAAGAAGACTGACAAAGTTGAGAAGAGAGCACTGAAGGTGAAGGATGAATATGATGATGCAAAGAAGAGGGAGAGTGCCACGAGGGTGAGGTGGCCAGGGGTACTTCCTGCAAGGCACGGTTCTGCTATAGCTTGGGCACATGACATTTGTTGAATGGATGTTTGTTTGAGGACTGAGTATATCAACTGTTACACCTATAGAAGTTTTACTTTACCTGAAAAACATGCATTGAAAAAGTAAGCTAAAAATAAGAAAAAGCTAAAAAAAAAATTAAGCTATCATTTTTGAGCAAAAACTTTTTTTTAAAGATTTTATTTATTTATTTGACATACAGAGATCACAAATAGGCAGAAAGGCAGGCAGAGAGAGAGGAGGAAGCAGGCTCCCCACTGAGCAGAGAGCCTTATGCGGGGCTCAATCCCAGGACCCTGGGATCATGACCTGAGCTGAAGGCAGAGGCTTTAACCCACTGAGCCACCCAGGCGCCCAGAGCAAAAACACCTTAAGGTCAAATCCTAGTCTGTAAGGTGTATCTTCAAAATAGATATCCCCTGGAAGGTGTAATTTTCTTTTTTTCAAGTGAGAAGGAAATTAGTCCTTGTCTTTTTAAAGATACATTATAAACCAGGATTAGAAGTCCTTTGTTTTTTTTTGTTTGTTTTTTGTTGTTGTTTTTTTTTTTCCACTGCAGTTCCAAGAGACTCCCTCCAAAATTGATGATACACCTGCCTGTGGAACAACTAAGACAAGTTACATTTTGTTCCCAAGAGTTGACTTCTAAATATCTCTACAGAAATCTTCACTGGGATTTTAACATTTTATTTTATTTATTTTATTTTATTTTATTTAAGTGGGCTCCATTTAAATGGGGCTGACATGGGGCTTGAACTCATAACTCTGGGAGCAAGAGTCACATGCTCAGGGCACCTGGGTGGCTCAGTTGGTTAAGCATCTACCTTGGGCTCAGGTCGAGATCTCAGGGTCCTGGGATAGAGCCCCATGCTGGCCTCCCTGCTCACCACTCAGCAGGTAGGCTCTTCTCCTTCTTTGTCTGCCCCAGTCTCGTGCTCTTTCTCAAATAAATAAATAAAATTGTATTTTATTTAGATGCCCCTATTAACATGTTAGCTCATGAAAGCTGGATATAAAGAGTAGGGGTATAGTAGGTTCAATTTATTTAGAGCATTGGAGATACTGATTTCCATATAAGTTGAAGAAGAAGTAAAGGGGGAACAAAAAGTTCTCGAATAGTCCTCAATGCAGTCTATGACGGCACAGAACTATATACACTGTGGGCCTATATGTGGAGCATATTAGTGTGCTCTGTCTCACAGAGTTGGAAGTAGAGTGACCTGGAGTGAGATACTGAGGCTCTGTACATTCATGCTTCACTCACTGTCACGCTCTTCACAGAGCAAAGCTGGGGTACTGGAACCTTTCATTTGGCAGTACATATGCTGTCACTGTGGCAAAGATGCTAACATGGGGGCTGGCCATTGGATTATGCAACAAGTAAAATCTTGGAAATGATTTGTGCAGACGTCTACCCCCCCCCATAAAGACAGGCTATTTCCTCAACTGTAACCAGGGCTGTCAGACGTGGTTCTCTTTCTTGTCTACACATGAAAAGCAAAATGCTCATTTAATTACCATCTTATCAAAGCTTCTGACTTAGGGGGAGGACTATAGTTATAAAACTGCTTCGATTTTTCAAAAAGCGACTTATTTTTAGAAAATAGGCTCAAATTTATTCATTTTGCAAAAAGGGGTCAGTAATTTGCCAAGTAGAACAGGAAGGGAATATCTGACATTGGAATAAACTCTAAGGGAAGATAAAAGACTAACAGGAAGAAAGGTTTAGGTAGGAGGAGCAAGAGGAGTAGGAGACCTAATATCATCAGGTCACAGGAGTTCAGCTAGATAGTTATCAAACCATTCTCAACACCTACATACTCAACAGGAGATAGGAGGAAGAGCAGCAATTCTAGGAACAGAAAAGCAACCACTTTATGGAAGGTAGGATGTGTGGAGAGTGAATCTGAGGAGGCATACAGGACAACAGACCGGTGGGGGGTGGGGTGGAGTGAGGGGCGGTGCCTCCTAGCAAGCGGTAGACTAGCGGAGCACAAAATCAGAACTTTTAGAAGTCTGCTCCACTGGGGGACATTGCTCCAGAGGCTAAGCGAGGGGGTGGAGCCCTTGCTGAGACAGTGTGGTCTCAGGACCTGTGGGGTCACCAAAAGCCCTGGGGTGTCTGAGTGCTGCAGAGCCCCCAGGTATCAGAGCGGGGAAGCCAGCTGCAGAGACAGCTGAGGAGTGCACTCTCAGCTTGGGGTTACCTTGAACTGTGATCTAAGGCAGAGTCGGGCCACTGTTCTTCGAGCAGAGAACCCACAAGTGGCAGATCCGGTAAGACCCCCTCCTCTGGGAGGAGCAGTGTGGGAGCATGCTGCAGGAATCAGCTGGGTTTGGAGACTCCAAACGGGGCCATGAGCCAGCACAGAAATACTTGGTCACAGGCTGGGTGAGCACAGAGTGTGGACGGAAACCAGGGAGATGGGAGGAATTGACTGCTTTTCTCTGAGGGCATACTGAGAAATGGGGACCTGAGCTCTTGGCTCCTATGGGGCGGGATATTGGAAGGCTGCCATTTTCTTTCTTTCTTTTTTTTTTTTTTTAAAGAATTTATTTATTTAGTTGACAGAGAGATCACAAGTAGTCAGAGAGGCAGGCAGAGGGAGAGAGGAGGAAGCAGGCTCTTCGCAGAGCAGAGCCCGATGTGGGACTCGATCCCAGGACTCTGAGATCATGACCTGAGTCAAAGGCAGAGGCTTAACCCACTGAGCCACCCAGGCGCCCCGGAAGGCTGCCATTTTCATTCCTGCCCTCCAAACCTGTACGGAAAGCATTCAGGGAACAAAAGTTCCAAGAGTGAACCCGAGCAGATTACTTGGCCTGGCCCCTGGCAAGGGCAGTGCAATTCCGCCTCGGACAAAGACATTTGAGAATCACTGCAACAGTCCCCTCCCCTAGAAGATCAACAAGAACATCCAACTAAGAACAAGTTCACTGATCAACGAGAACTGCAAAACCTCAGAAATATGGGAATACAGCATATTGAATTCGTGGCTTTTCTCCCATGATTCTTTAGTCTTTCAAAGTTAAATTTTTTAAATTTTATTTTTTTCTTATTCTATTTTTTAAAAAATTTCTTCTTTCCTATTTTAATGTTTTTAAGTATTTTATCTTATCAATACCTTTTTAAAAATCTTTTTAAAAATTTTAATTGTTACAGTCATATTCTATCCCTTCATTGTATTTAGCTTTATTTTTTGTATACTTATAGGTTTTTCTTTTTTTAAAATTCTGGGACACAATTTCTTCTAACAGATCAAAATATACCCTAAATCTAGTCCATGGCATTGTTCTAGTCTCCAGCCTGATCATATTCTTTCCTTTTTTTTCTTTTTTCAACTAACTTCTTATCAATTCCTTTTCTAGAATCTTTTTTAATTTTCATCTTTACAGTCATATTCCATCCCTTTATTGTGTTTACCCTTATTTTTGTATATATGTAAGTTTTTCTTTCTTTAAAATTTTGGGAGGTAGTTTCTTCTAACAGACCAAAATACACCCAAAATCAAGTGTATGGCTATGTCCTATTCACCAGTCTCTCTCTCTCTCTCTCTCTCTCTCTCTCTCTCTCTATATATATATATATATACACACACACACACACACACACATCTATATATATACACACACACACATATACACATACATATATACATTTATATATACACATACACACACACACACACACACACACACACACACATATATATATCCCCCCCCCCTTTTTTCTCTTGGTTTCAGGTCTCTTCTGATTTGGTTAGTGTATACTTCTGGGGGATTGTTGCTACCCTTTTAGTATTTTGTTCTCTCATTCATCTATTCTTGTCTGGATAAAATGACAAGGTGGAAAATGTCACTTCAAAAAAAAAAAAAAAAAGAACAAGAGGCAGTACCAATGGCTAGGGACCTAATCAATAAGGATATTAGTAAGACGTCAGATCTAGAGGTCAGAATGATGATAATCAAGGTGCTAGCTGGGCTTGAAAAAAGCAGAAATAAAATCCCTTTCTGGAGAAATAAAAGAACTAAAATCTAATCAAGTTGAAATAAAAAAAGCTACTAATGAGGTGCAATAAAAAATTGAGGTTCTTACTGATAGGATTAATGTGTCAGAAGAGAGAATTAGTGATATTCTCCAAATGACGGAGAATAAAGAAACTGAGCAAGAGAGAGACAAACAACTACTAGACTATGAGGGGAGAATTCGAGAGATAAGTGATACCATAAGATGAAACAGTATTAGAGTAATTGGGATCCCAGAAGAAGAAGAAGAAAGAGAGAGAGGGGCAGAAGGTATATTGGAGAAAATTACAGCAGAGAATTTCCCTAATTTGGTGAAGGGAACAAACATCAAAATCCAGGAGGCACACAGAACCCCCCTCAAAATCAATAAAAATAGGTCAAGACACGATCATCTAATAGTAAAACTTACAAGTCTCAGTTACAAAGAGAAAATCCTGAAAGCAGCTTGGGACCAGAGGTCTGTAACATACAACAGTAGAATATTTGATTGGCAGCAGACTTATCCAAAGAGACCTGGCAGGCCAGAAAGAACTGGCATGATATATTCAGAGGACTAAATGAGAAAAGTATGCAGTCAAGAATACTATATCCAGCTAGGCTATCATTGAAAATAGAAGGAGAGATAAAAAGCTTCCAGAACAAACAAAAATTGAAAGAATTTGCAAACACCAAACCAGCCCTACAGGGAATACTGAAAGGGGTCCTCTGAGCAAAGAGAGAGCCTAAAAGTAACAGACCAGAAAGGAATAGAGACAATACACAGTAACAGTCATTTTACAGGCAATACAATGGCACTAAATTCATATCTTTCAATAGTTACCCTGAATGTAAATGGGCTAAATGCCTAGTCAAAATACACAGGGTATCAGAATGGATAAAACCCAAAACCCATCAATATGCTGTCTATAAGAAACTCATTTTAGACCCAATGACACCCCCAGATTTAAAGTGAGAGGGTGCAAAACAGTTTACCATGCTAATGACATCAAAGGAAAGCTGGGGTGGCAATCCTTATAGCAGGTAAATTTGATTTTAAGCCAAAGACTATCATGAGAGATGAGGAAGGACACTATATCATACTTAAAGGGTCTGTCCAACAAGAAGATCTAAACAATTTTAAGTATCTATGCCTCTAACATGAGAGCAGACAATTATATAAACCAATTAATAACAAAATTAAACAAACACATTGACAATAATACAATAATAGTAGGGGAATTCAACACCCTCCTCACTGAAATGGACAGATCATCCAAGCAAAAGATCAACAAGGAAATAAAGGCCTTACATGACACATTCGACCAGATGGACATCACAGATATATTCAGAGCATTCCATCCCAAAGCAACAGAACACACATTCTTCTCTAGTGCATATGGAACATTCTCCAGAATAGATCACATCCTGGGTCACAAATCAGGTCTCAACCAGTACCCCAAAAGACTGAGATTATTCCCTGCATATTTAAGATACGTAGGAATAAACCTAACCAAAGAAGCAAAGAATCTGTACCCAGAAAACTATAAAGTACTCATGAAAGAAATTGAGGAAGACACAAAGAAACGGAAAAACGTTCCATGCTCATGGATTGGAAGAACAAATATTGTGAAAATGTCTATGCTACCTAAAGCAATCTACACATTTAATGCAATCCCTATCAAAATACCATCCCTGTTTCTCAAAGAAATGGAACAAGTACCCCTAAAATTTATATGGAACCAGAAAAGACCCCGAATAGCCAGAGGAATGTTGAAAAAGAAAGCCAAAGTTGGTGGCATCACAATTCCAGACCTCAAGCTCTGTTACAAAGCTGTCATCATCAAGACAGTATGGTACTAGCACAAAAACAGACACACAGATCAATGGAACAGAACAGAGAGCCCAGAAATGGACCCTCAACTCTATGGTCCACTAATCTTCGACAAAGCAGGACAGACTGTCCAATGGAAAAAAGACAGTCTCTTCAACAAGTGGTGTTGGTAAAATTAGCCACATGCAGAAGAATGAAACTGGACCATTTCCTTCCACCACACACAAAAACAGACTCAAAATGGATGAAAGACCTCAATGGCAGATAGGAATCCATCAAAATCCTTGAGAACACAGGCAGCAACCTCTTTGACCACAGCCACAGCAACGTCTTCCTAGGAACATCGCCAAAGGCAAGGGAAGCAAGGGCAAAAATGAACTACTGGGACTTTATCAAGATCAATAGCTTTTGAAGAGCAAAGGAAACAGTCAACAAAAACAAAAGACATCTGACAGAATGGGAGAAGGTATTTGCAAATGACATTTCAGATAAAGGGCTGGTACCCAAAATCTATAAAGAACTCATCAAGTTCAACACCCAAAGAACAAATAATCCAATCAAGAAATGGGCAGAAGACATGGACAGACATTTCTGCAAAGAAGACATCCAGATGGCCAACAGACACATGAAAAAGTGCTCAACGTCACTTAGCATCAGGGAAATACAAATCAAAACCATAGTGAGATACCACCTCTCACCAGGCAGAATGGCTAAAATTAACAAGTCAGGAAAGCACAGATGTTGGAGGGGATGCAGAGAAAGGGGAACCCTCCTACACTGTTGCTAGGAATGCAAGCTGGTGCAGCCACTCTGGAAAACAGCATGAAGGTTCCCCAAAAAGTTGAAAATAGAGCTACCCTATGACCCAGCAATCTCACTACTGGGTATTTTTCCTAAAGATACAAATGTAGTGATTCAAAGGGGCACGTGCACCTGAATGTTGATAGCAGCAATGTCCACAATAGCCAAACTATGGAAAGAACCTAGATGGCCATCAACAGATAAATGGATAAAGAAGTGGTATAGATATACAACGGAATACTACGCAGCCATCAAAAGAAATGAAATCTTGCTATTTGCACGACGCGGATGGAACTAGAGGGTATTATGCTGAGCGAAGTAAGTCCATCAGAGAAAGACAATCATCATATGATCTCCCTGATGTGAGGAATTTGAGATGCAGAGTGGGGGGTTTGGGGGCTAGGGAAGGAAAAAAATGAAACAAGATGGGATCGGGAGGGAGAAAGACCATGAGATTCTTAATCCCAGGAAACAAACTGAGGGTTGCTGGGGGGTGGGTAGGTAGGGATAGGTGGCTGGGTGATGGACACTGGGGAGGGTGAGTGCTGTGAATTGAGTAAGACTGATGATTCACAGACCTGTACCCCTGAAGCAAATAATACACTGTATGTTAATTTAAAAAAAAAGAAGAAGGAAAAGTTTAGCCTTGTGCAGTGAACTTCTTAACCCCAGGTGCTGGGCTGTGCAATGAAATGAGAAGCAAGACTCTCAGTTACATTAATAATGGAGAGAGAGAAAGAGAGAGAGAGTTGTTTAATGCTGAGACTTCCTTTGCCAATACACTGCTATGAGAAAAAAAAATTAATGAGATTCTTTGCCTGAAGGTAAACAGATAACATTTTTATATTAGTTTCCATAAATAGGTTGTTTTGTTGTACACAGAAGACTGTTCAATTCTCATTCATTTATTCTAGTGAAACTGTTTAATGACACAATTTCCCTGGAAGACACTCATTCCCATAGTGGTCAGCTCCCTTGACTGTCAAAATGTTATATAATGATAATGCTATATACAGGGAATACTACAGTTTACAAAGTGCTTTCACGTGTATTATTTTATTTCATCCAGATAATTAAAGGGTCAAAATGAAGAGTATCTAGATTTGTGACTCTTAAATCTTGGTGTCCATTACATGTCACACCAAAGATTTACTGCTACTATCCTACACACACACACACACACACACAAACACACACAAACACACACACACCCCAGGTCGTATGTTGCCAAGTTAGTAAGAGGGGTTACTGGGTTATTTTAAACTTTTCTTAATGGACACCTTACATTTTTTTATCTTTCTCTCTTCCTTTAATTCTGAACTCTGTTTCTGTTGAGCCTCTTCTCTCTCTAGTCTTGTTAACACCCACATTGCCCTGTATTAAACAAAGACAATAAAAGGAGCCCAGTTTCAACATGAATACGATGAACAGTCCCCAAAGCTAGTCAGACCAATGTGTGCTGCTAGGTCTCTCCTTCAGATCTAACCCTTACTCAATATAGAGCTGCCCTTACAGTAAACTCTATCTGGTGGAAAAGTACAGAAAGTGCTGGAGAGTCCTCAGCAGGATGTGAATGAATCAAGTTTTTGGAAATATTAGCACTGACACTCAAGAGTATTATAAACTGCCAGAAAGTGGGCCAGAAAAAGGAAAATATTAAATTCTTGCTTTGGATTGTGGAGCTTAGTTAGATAAAAACTACCCCAAATTTCCTAGCTGTGATTTTATTTATGACTATTTTCTACCATCCCTGGAAAAAATCAATGTTTTTGAGTGTTTAAGTTCACTCTCAAATCAAGTAAGAGTGGTCTGGCTTTTAAAAAAATCAGTTAACTTTTCATATAACTCTACTAGCCTCTCCCAGGTACTAATGTGAAGCTATAGATTTTTCATATTTACATTTTATAAATCAACTGATACAGATATTATCATAAAATATTCATAGAGAAAAGCTCATATAAGTGAACTTCTTGCTATTTTTTTTCAACAAAAACCCTTGTGTATTTGAACTTATTTTTACTTAACTCCTGCATCGATCACACTTTCATTTAACCTGCTTAAGGGGAAGAGAAGGTTAACTCGTTCATTACATTATTTCTGCAGAGATTCCAAATTAATTTCCTCTCCAGTTCTTCTCAGTGCCTAGTAGCAGTTACTTTTTTGGTTGTAAAGCTTTATTTTTTTAATAGCTTATATAAGACCCATATGTGCTCAACCTTTAATTCTATGTAAATAATATTAAAAAAATTTTCTCTAAGATGTGTTAGAGCTTACCAAACAGTGACATTTTTCTTCTACAGGAATAGTATAAACCGGTCAGGCATAACAACTGTGCCTCAGTTACATTTTAGAAGAGATTCATAGATTTAGTTGACTGGTGATTAAATGATTCTATACTTATGTTCAGTATTTTACTTTAATAATGTGGTTTACAGTGGAAGAGGCACAAATAATTACTTTTTAATCCTCTGAAGGACAGGATAGAAAAGGATATATTTTACTTCAGTTAAAGTAATAGGTAAAAATGCATTAATAAAAATTAACCCTTATAATCAGAAGGATAAAACTTAGAGAATATTTAAAATTCCAAACTCCCAGGTCAGTGCAGAATACCCACAAAACCCAAAGGATGTGCATTCATCAGAACTGGCTTTCAACATCCCGGTTATTTTGTTTGTTATATCCAATTGTAAACATTAGGCCTTCAGAACCACATGACCTTCCCCGCATGGAATTCCATTGTTACCGGAAGAACATCAGGCAACTTGTAACCTTTCCGACTTCTGGATATAGATCAGGATAAAATTAATAACTCTCCTCTACTCCACAGGACCGCTGTGAAGACTGACCTTTTCTTACCATAACCTGCTTCAATCGATCATAGGCATATTATTTCAACTATTTCACAAGTTTTCAAAATGTCTTTATGAAATCAAGAGTGAAGCAAATTCTTCACGAATGTTCTACCCTTGTGATGTTTTTGGTATTTTTGCTGCTTAGACAATAAAGATGATCCAATTTCCTGAATTCTAAGTGACTGATTATAGCACCGTTTCTTCTGAAAAAGACTTCTGACAATAAAAGAGTGCATCAATTTAAATTCAAAACTTCATGTATCCAAACAAAACAAAACAAAACAAAACAAAAAACCCACAAAAAATCCACACACATTAGACCTCAGCAATGGCTTATGTTTTACATTTCAGATGGTTATGTTCTTAATATCTAGTCTAAATTATATGGACAGTACAAAAAACATTTTCACTACAAAAGGCTAGGAAACTCTTTAACTTACTGCGTCTACATTATGGTAAATTGAGTTAATGGAAACTGGTAACTTCAGAGACCTTCATTCCTCTGAAACGCTATAGAAGTTACAAATCTCATCATCAGAGGCTGGATTTGGAAGCTGATATCTGCTTCCCCAGGATGGAACGGTACGTCCTCCGACTATAAACAGTGCTAAAAATAGCTCCGGAAAGGCATCATTTTGTATGAAATTATTTCACCAAAAGAGAAGAAAAATATATCTTTAATCCAGAACAAAACCTCTTCAAAGTTTATGTTCTCGATAAACCTTTCACTGTGAACTGCAAATATAACTTAGTAATGCAATAAATGCCCTTACGAATATATCAGATTTTTCACTTAATGCTTTTTACAGGCTTAAACCAAATGGAGTAAAAGGAAATCACCTTTTACAGTCCGACTCATACAGGAAGAATGTCTTGCTGTTATGCTTTTTAAAGAAGGCATGGTGAATTTATATCAACTTTGGCGAATCTTGGGGCATGATAAAAGGAAGAAAAATACCAGCACAGTGAACATTCCACAGAACTCTCTTCACATGTTTATTTCCTTAGAGACTGGAGGTGATTCAAAATGTTGAGAAAAATGTAAAAAGAAAAAAAAATTAAGGTAAGAGATAAACAGTTTAGCACCCATGCTGATGATACAGAAGAGATGGTCCCCTACTCCTTTTTTTGGGGGGGGGGGGTTAAAGACTGTATTTATTTACTTGAGACAGAGAGAGAGTGCACCCAAGTGGGGACAGGGACACAGGGAGAGAGAGAAGCAGGCTCTCCACTGAGCAGGGAACCTGATGCAGGGATCAATCCTAGGACCCCGGAATCATGACCTGAGCCAAAGGCAGATGCTTTACTGAGTGAACCACACAGGCGCCCGATGTTCCTCTACTCCTTACAAAAAAAATAAATTGTCATCTCAACGATTAAGGATAATAAATGGTTAGGATTAGAGAAAAATCACCAAAACCAGTGCTCCCATTAAATCAATACAAAAGAAAATTTGGTTAGGTCAGAGCATATTATGGGTTGTTGAAATTTAGTTCAAGGCAAATGAAAAACATGTTTTCTGGGGCCTCTATTCTTAGCTTCTTTATCTTATGATACTGTATCAGGAATTTGAAAATATATGATTTCATTATGATGTAAAAAAGAAATGGCCTGTATGCTTATGTTCAAAATAAGAATTGGGTTAGGACTGTTGAAGAGTTGGCATCCTCTGTAAAGGGCCTGGTAATCTTCAGGAAGAAAAGTCAAAATACTTTTTAGTGCTTACTCCTCTTACAAGGAGCCTCCTGTCTTCCCTATCCTAGTGTGTCTTCTAGACGTCATTCTGAATCAACAGCCTGTTGAATTATCTGCTCTCCCGATTATCACAAAGGACATGACCAGCAAATGCCACTCTTCCTTTTTTAAAAGATTTTAATTATTTTATTTACATTATTTATTTATTTAAAGATTTTATTTATTCATTGAGAGAGTGAGGGTGTGCACGTGAGTTGGGGAAGGAGTAGAGGGAGAGGGAGAAGCAAACTCCCCACTAAGCAGGGAGCCCTACTAGGGGCTCCATCCCACAACCTTAAGATTCATGACCTGAGCCAAAACCAAGAGGCGGACACTCAACCCACTGAGCCACCCAGGCATCCCACTGTTGTTCCAAATAGTGTGGGAAGGTATACAAAAGAGGACAAAGCATTTATTGAGCACGTACCAACCACTAGAGACTTTTCGCATTGTCTCCCTATTCTCCATATCCAGCTATGAGATGATCATCACTCCCCTTCCTTAGAGATGAGGAATCTGAGGCTCAGAGAAGAGCAGCACAGCCGAGGTCACACAGCAAGTGAGGGGCAGAGCATGTTCTGTGCCTAAATGCTGATGCCTTCTACTGTGTATCATCCTTCTAAAGGTTTGACTTGTAGCTCTTTTTTTCTCAATATAAAACTAAGACATGGGACGCCTGGGTGGCTCAGTTGGTTAAGCGGCTGCCTTCGGCTCAGGTCATGATCCCAGCGTCCTGGGATCGAGTCCCGCATCGGGCTCCTTGCTCGGCAGGGAGCCTGCTTCTCCCTCTGCCTCTGCCTGCCACTCTGTCTGCCTGTGCTTGCTCTCTCTCTCTCTCTGACAAATAAATAAACAAAATCTTAAAAAAAAAAAAAACAAAAAAAAAACTAAGACATGGTCACTGGAGAGAACTGAGAAAATCCCGAAACATGTAAGGGAAAATAAAATATCCCATAAGTCGACCATCTGGAAGTGATGAACTTTTTTTTTTAATTATTTTTTTAATTTTTTATAAACATATATTTTTATCTCCAGAGGTACAGGTCTGTGAATCACCAGGTTTACACACTTCAGAGCACTCACCATAGCACATACCCTCCCCAATGTCCATAACCCCACCCCCCCTCCCCCCCCCCCCCCCCCCCCCCCCCCCCCCCCTTTGTTTTGTGAGATTAAGAGTCACTTATGGTTTGTCTCCCTCCCAATCCCATCTCGTTTCATTTACTCTTCTCCTACCCCCTTAACCCTCCATGTTGCATCTCCAGGAAGTGATGAACTTTTATCAGATGTGTTTACTCCTGTGTGTGCAGATCTGAGAAAATGTATCATTTTGTTTCTTTGTAATTTTTATCACCTCATTTTTTTTAACAAGATAAAATTCCCTTTCAAAACCTGAATTTTTGGAGAAGAGAGGCAAGATGGTGGAGGAGTAGCAGACTGAAATGACATCAGATCCCAGGAGTTCAGCTAGATAGGTACCAAACCATTCCGAACACCTGCAAACTCAACAGGAGATAGAGGAAAAGAAGAGCAGCAATTCTAGGAACAGAAAATTGACCACTTTTTGACGTGCGGAGAAGTGAATCTGAAGCAACGGTAAGATAGACTGTGAGGGGAAGGGCTGGCTCCCGGCAAGCAGTGAAGCAGTAGAGCACAAAATAAGAACTTTTAGAAGTCTGCTCCTCAGAGGGATGTCACTCCAGAGGCTAAGCAGGGGTGGAGCCCGCCCGGGGACAGTGTGGTCTCAGGTCCCACAGGGTCACAGAAAGATCGGGGGTGTCTGAGTGTGGCAGAGCTGCCAGGTATCCAAGCGGGGAAGCTGACTACAAAGACAGAGCTAAGGAGTGTGTTCTCAGCTTGGGGTTACCTTAAACCGTGATCCAGGGCACAGTCAGGCCACTGCTCTTCGACCAGGGACCCCACAAGTGGCAGATCCGGGGAGACTCACCTTCCTGCTCTGGGAGGAGCAGCATAACAGGAATCTGCTGGGTTTGGAGACTCCAAACAGGGCTGTGCGCCAGAGATAGAAATGCTCAGTCACAGGCCAGGTAAGCACAGAGGACGGTAGGAGACCAGGGAGATGGGAGTGATTGACCATTTTCTCTGAGGGCACACTAAGGAAGGGCCCTGAGCTCTCAGCTCCTCTGGGCTAGAGAATGGGAGGCTGCTATTTTCATTCCCACCCTCCAGAGCTCTATGGAAAGCCATCAGGAAACAAAAGCTCTCGAGAACGAACCCAAGCAGATTACTTAGCCTGCCCCCTGGCAAGGGCGGCACAATTTCACCTAGGGCAAAGACATTTGAGAATCACTGCAACAGTCTCCTCCCCCAGAGATCAGCAAGAACACCGAGCCAAGATCAAGCTCACCGATCAAGGCAAACAGCAGAACTCCAGAGTTAGGGGAAAGCAATGCCCAGAATTCATGGCTTTCCCCCCATGATCCTTTAGTTCTGCAAAGTTGAACTATTTTAAATTTTATTATTTTTCTTATTATACTTTTAAACTTTTCCTCTTTACTCTTTTAATGTTTTTTATAACAAGTTTATCTTAACAATACCTTTCTAAAAAAATTTCTTTAAACCTTCATTTTTATAGTCATATTTTATACCTTCATTGTATTTAACCTTAGTTTTTGTATACATGTAGGGGTTTTTTTCCTAAAAAAATTTGGGATACAATTTCTTCTAATAGATCAAAATATACCCTAATCTAGCACATGGCTTTGTTCTAGTCTCCAGCCTGCGCACATTCCCTCCTCTTTTTATCAATTTCTTTTTTAGAAATTTTTAAAAAGTTTCATCCTTAGAGTCATATTCCATTCCTTCATCGTGTTTAACCTTATTTTTTTATATATATAAGTTTTTCTTTTTTTAAAATTTTGGGAGGTAGTTTCTTCTAAGAGACCAAAATACACCCAAAATCAAGTGGGTGGCTCTGTTCTATTCACCAGTCTAATATATATGTGTGTGTGTGTGTGTGTGTGTGTGTGTGTGTGTGTGTGTGTATAATTATTAAAATTTTTATTTCTTTTTCCCTCCTCTCTTCTCCCCTGGGTTTTGGATCACTACTGATTTGGTTAGCATACATTTTTATGGTATTTTTGCCACGCTTTTAGTATTTTATTCTCTCGTTCATATATTCTTATCTGGATAAAATGACAAGGTGGAAAAAACTCAACACAAAAAAACGAACAAGAGGCATACAACAGCTAAGGACCTAATCAATATGGAGATTGTTAGTATGTCAGCACTAGAGTTCAGAACGATGATTCTCAAGGTGCTAGCTGGGCTTAAAAAAGGCATGGAAGATATTAGAGAAACCCTTTCTGGAAAAATAAAAGAAGCAAAATCTAACCAAGCTGAAATAAAAAAAGCTATTAATGAGGTGTGATTAAAAAATGGAGGCTCTTACTGCTAGGATAAATGAGGCAGAAGAGAGAATTAGTGATTAAGAAGATCAAATGATGGAGAATAAAGAAGCTGAGCAAAAGAGAGACAAACAACTACCAGACCATGAGGGGAGAATTTGAGAGATAAGTGATACCATAAGACGAAACAATATTATAATAATTGGGATTCCAGAAGAAGAAGAAAGAGAGAGAGGGGCAGAGGTGAATTATAGTAGAGAATTTCCCTAATACGGCAAAGGGAACAAACATCAAAATCCAGGAGGCACACAGAACCCCCCTCAAAATCAATAAAAATAGGTCAAGACACCATCATCTAATAGTAAAACATGCAAGTCTTAGTGACAAAGAAAAAAATCTTGAAAGCAGCTCAGGACCAGAGGTCTATAACATACAGCAGGAGAAATATTAGGCTGGCAGCAGACTTATCCACAGAGACCTGGCAGGTCAGAAAGGACTGGCATGATATATTCAGAGGACTAAATGAGAAAAGTATGCAGCCAAGAATACTATATCCAGCTAGACTATCATTGAAAATAGAAGGAGAGATAAAAAGCTTCTAGGACAAACAAAAATTGAAAGAATTTGAAAACACCAAACTAGCCCTACAGGAAACACTGAAAGGGGTCCTCTGAGCAAAGAGAGAGCCTAAAAGTAACAGACCAGAAAGGAATAGAGACAACACACAGTAAAATTCACCTTATAGGCAATACAATGGCACTAAATTCATATCTTTCAATAGTTACCCTGAATGTAAATGGGCTAAATGCCCCAGTCAAAAGACACAGGGTATCAGAATGGATATAAAACCAAAACCCATCAATATGCTATCTATAAGAAACTCATTTTAGACCCAATGACACCCCCAGATTTAAAGTGAGGGGGTGCAAAACAATTTACCATGCTAATGACATCAAAAGAAAGCTGGGATGGCAATCCTTATAGCAGGTAAATTCGATTTTAAGCCAAAGACTATCATAAGAAATGAGGAAGGACACTATATCATACTTAAAGGGTCTGTCCAAGAAGAAGATCTAACAATTTTAGGGGTGCCTGGGTGGCTCAGTGGGTTAAAGCCTCTGCCTTCGGCTCAGGTCACGATCCCAGGGTCCTGGGATCGAGTCCCGCATCCTGCTCAGCGGGGAGCCTGCTTCCTCCTCTCTCTCTTTGCCTACTTGTGATCTCTGTCTGTCAAATAAATAAATAAAATCTAAAAAAAAAAAAAAAAAAAGAAGATCTAACAATTTTAAGTATTTATGCCCCTAACATGGGAGCAGCCAATTATATATACCAATTAACAAAATCAGACAAACACATTGACAATAATACAATAATAGCTGGGGACTTTAACACCCCCCCCCTCACTGAAATGGACAGATCATCCAAGCAAAAGATCAACAAGGAAATAAAGGCCTTACATGACACACTGGACCAGAAGGACATCACAGATATATTCAGAACATTCCATCCCAAAACAACAGAATACACATTCTTCTTTAGTGCACATGGAACATTCTCCAGAATAGATCACATCCTGGGTCTCAACTGGTACCCCAAAAGATTGAGATCATCCCCTGCATGTTTTCAGACCACAGTGCTCTGAAGCTAGAACTCAATCGCAAGAGGAAAGTTGGAAAGAACTCAAATACATGGAGGCTAAAGAGCATCCTACTAAAGAATGAAAGGGTCAACTAGGAAATTGGAGAAGAATTTTAAAAATTCATGGAAACAAATGAAAATGAAAACACAACTGTTCAAAATCTGTGGGACACAGCAAAGGTGGTCCTGAGAGGAAAGTATCTAGTGACACAAGCCTTTCTCAAGAAACAAGAAAGGTCTCAAATACAGAACCTAACCCTACACCTAAAGAAGCTGGAGAAAAAACAGCAAAGAAAGCCTAAACCCAGCAGGAGAAGAGAAATAATAAAGATCAGAGCAGAAATCAATGAGATAGAAACCAAAAGAACAGTAGAACAAATCAATAAAACTAGGAGCTGGTTCTTTGAAAGAATTAATAAGACTGATAAACCCCTGGCCAGACATCCAAAAGAAAAGAGAAAGGACCCAAATTAATAAAATCATGAATGAAAGAAGAAAGATCACAACCAACACCAAAGAAATACAAACAATTATAAGAACATATGAGCAACTATACGCCAGCAAATTTGACAATATGGAAGAAATGGATGCATTCCTAGAGACGTATAAACTACCAAAACTGAACCAGGAAGAAACAGAAAACCTAAATAGACCCATAACCAGTAAGGAGATTGAAGCAATCATCAAAAATCTCCCAACAAAACAAGAGCCCAGGGCCAGATGGCTTCCCAGGGGAATTTTACCAAACAGTTAAAGAAGGATTAATACTTATTCTCCTGAAACTGTTCCAAAAAACAGAAATGGAAGGAAAACTTCCAAACTCATTCAATGAGGCCAGCATTACCTAGATCCCCAAACCAGACAAAGACCCCACCAAAAAGGAGAATTACAGACCAATATCCCTGATGAACACGGATGCAAAAATTCTCATCAAAATACTAGCCAATAGGATACAACAGTACATTAAAAGCATTATTCACCATGACCAAGTAGGATTTATTCCTGGGCTGCAAGGTTGGTTCAACATCCGCAAATCAATCAGTGTGATACAATGCATTAATAAGAGAAAGAACAAGAACCATATGATACTCTCAACAGATGCTGAAAAAGCATTTGACAAAAGTATAGCATCCTTTCTTGATCAAAACTCTTCACAGTGTTGGGATAGAGGGTACATACCTCAATATCATCAAAGCCATCTATGAAAAACTCACAGCAAATATCATCCTCAATGGGGAAAAACTGAGAGCTTTCCCCCTAAGGTTGGGAGCACAGCAGGGATGTCCAGTATCACCACTGCTAATCAACATAGTACTAGGAGTCCTACCCTCAGCAATCAGACATCCAAATCGGCAAAGAAGAAGTAAAACCCTCACTCTTTGCAGATGATATGATACTTTATGTGGAAAACCCAAAAGAATCCACCCTAAAAATGCTAGAACTCATATAGGAATTCAGTAAAGTGTCAGGATATAAAAATCAATGCATAAAAAAAAATCAATGCACAGAAATCAGTTCCATTTCTATACACCAACAGCAAGACAGAAGAAAGAGAAATTAAGGAGTCAAACCTATTTGCAATTGCACCCAAAACCATAAGATACCTAGGAATAAACTAATCAAAGAGGCAAAGAATCTGTACTCAGAAAACTATAAAGTACTCATGAAAGAAATTGAGGAAGACACAAAGAAACGGAAAAACGTTCCATGCTCATGGATTGGAAGAACAAATATTGTGAAAATGTCTATGCTGCCTAAAGCAATCTACACATTTAATGCAATCCCTATCAAAATACCATCCCTGTTTCTCAAAGAAATGGAACAAGTACCCCTAAAATTTATATGGAACCAGAAAAGACCCCGAATAGCCAGAGGAATGTTGAAAAAGAAAGCCAAAGTTGGTGGCATCACAATTCCAGACCTCAAGCTCTGTTACAAAGCTGTCATCATCAAGACAGTATGGTACTAGCACAAGAACAGACACACAGATCAATGGAACAGAACAGAGAGCCCAGAAATGGACCCTCAACTCTATGGTCCACTAATCTTCGACAAAGCAGGACAGACTGTCCAATGGAAAAAAGACAGTCTCTTCAACAAGTGGTGTTGGTAAAATTAGCCACATGCAGAAGAATGAAACTGGACCATTTCCTTCCACCACACACAAAAACAGACTCAAAATGGATGAAAGACCTCAATGGCAGATAGGAATCCATCAAAATCCTTGAGAACACAGGCAGCAACCTCTTTGACCACAGCCACAGCAACGTCTTCCTAGGAACATCGCCAAAGGCAAGGGAAGCAAGGGCAAAAATGAACTACTGGGACTTTATCAAGATCAATAGCTTTTGAAGAGCAAAGGAAACAGTCAACAAAAACAAAAGACATCTGACAGAATGGGAGAAGGTATTTGCAAATGACATTTCAGATAAAGGGCTGGTACCCAAAATCTATAAAGAACTCATCAAGTTCAACACCCAAAGAACAAATAATCCAATCAAGAAATGGGCAGAAGACATGGACAGACATTTCTGCAAAGAAGACATCCAGATGGCCAACAGACACATGAAAAAGTGCTCAACATCACTTGGCATCAGGGAAATACAAATCAAAACCATAGTGAGATACCACCTCTCACCAGGCAGAATGGCTAAAATTAACAAGTCAGGAGAGCACAGATGTTGGAGGGGATGCAGAGAAAGGAGAATCCTCCTACACCGTTGCTGGGAATGCAAGCTGGTGCAGCCACTCTGGAAAACAGCATGGAGGTTCCCCAAAAAGTTGAAAATAGAGCTACCCTATGACCCAGCAATCTCACTACTGGGTATTTTTCTTAAAGATACAAATGTAGTGATTCAAAGGGGCATGTGCACCTGAATGTTGATAGCAGCAATGTCCACAAGAGCCAAACTATGGAAAGAATCTAGATGTTCATCAACAGATGAATGGATAAAGAAGTAATGGCATATATATATATACAATGGAATACTACGCAACCATCAAAAAAGAAACCCTGCCATTTGCAATGACATGGATGGAACTAGAGGGTAATATGCTGAGTGAAATAAGTCAATCGGAGAAAGACAACTATCATACGATCTCCCTGATGTGAGGAATCTGAGATGCAGAGTGGGGGGTTTGGGGGTTGGGAAGGAAAAAATGAAATAAGATGGGATTGAGAGGGAGACAAACCATAAGAGACTCTTAATCTTCCAAAACAAACGAAGGGGTTGCTAAGGCGTGAGGGGGTGTGGAGAGGGTGGTTGGGTTATAGACATTGGGAAGAGTATGTGATATGGTGAGTGCTGTGAATTGTGTAAGCCTGATGATTCACAAACCTGTACCTCTGGGGCAAATAATACATCATATGTTAATAAAAATAATAAAACAAAAGAAAACATAAAAACCCAAAACCTGAACTTTTAAAGCTCTCTTTAAACTTCTCAAAGTCAAACTCAGGTCCATATTTAGATCATTTTAGCTTTTTGTTTTCTCCCAGTGAAGAAAAAAAAAAATTGTAACAAACTTAGACATCATAAATACTTTTTTTCCTATTGATGGTGTATCCCCCCGCTCCTTAATACTTGGGATATTTACTTTTCTCTCACTATTTCCTAAATTTTGTAGTTAGTTTGATCAAATCTCCACATGCAAAAAAAATGGTTGTGGGCATTTTATATCAAGCCAATTCTTTGTGATGCACTCAGCTTTGTGTCTATCACACTGGGATGTGAGGATGAAAAAAATTTTTTTTTCCACTTTACTGCACATCTCTCCTTTTACTGTATTTGGCTTCACAAAGTTTGCTGCACCAAGAACTTCCATTAAGAGGAGAAAATAAGCCTTCAAGGATAAGTGAAAATTGTTACTATTTCTTGCATACTGACAGGTGCAGCTGCAGTAGGAGTTAGATGGGAAATTTAAAAATGTATTTTTCTTAAAAGTGTGGGTACTTATTATCACACAGCTTCTAAGGTTCAGGAATTCTGGGCCAGCTCACGGTCTCTCACAAGGTTGCAGTCAAGCTGATGTGCAAAGCTACAGTCGTCTGAAGCTTGGATGGCCTTGATGAATCTGCCCCCCAGGATGGCTCACTCACATGGCTGCTGGCAGGTCACAGGTCCTCACCATGGGGGCATCTCCACAGGGCTACTATTCACATGACTCACATGACTTGGCAGCTGGCTTCTGCAGAGCCAGTGATTAGAGAGAGAGAGAGAGGGAGTCCGAGCTAAGGAAGGGGCTACAGTCTTTGATGACTTAGCTCCAGAACGAATGTGCCATCATTTCTGCCCCATGCTACTGGTCACCAAGACCAATCCTGGTACAGTGTGGGAGTGACCACCCAAGGGTAAAAAGACCAAAAGGCAGTGATCCTGGGGTGGGGGGACTTGGAGGCTACTGATCCATGCTGATGATTACAGAAAGTACCTGGGTTTTTAAAAATTGTGGTAAAATATATAGAAACTAAAATTTGCCATTTTAAGCATTTTTCAGTGTGCAATTCAGTGACATTACATTCACAATACTGTTCAACCATTACTAATATCTCTTTCAAAACCCTTTGTCATCCCGAACAGAAACTCTGTACTAATTAAGCAACATATTTTTCTTATTAGAATACTGTGACAGTAATATTAAAGATAATTTTCAGAAAGTAGAAAAACAATGCCCCCAAATTCTACCACCCTAACACAACTGTTTTCATCTTGTATGTTACTTTTCAGTCACAGTTCACAGATGTAATTTTATAGTTAATATGTTAATGAGCATATAATTTTTTATTTATTTATTTTCCCCCCAGAAAAACACAGGAAGCCTTCCTTTTGTTTTCAGAGTCTTCATAATACCATCCTAACACTGTTGTATAATAATACCCAAGGTTCCTGAATCATGATTTATCACACCTTTCCCCTTTTCCTTAATCTTGGTTAGGCTGACAACAAGTCTTTTTTAAAAACAGAATACAGGGCGCCTGGGTGGCTTATTGGGTTAAGCCTCTGCCTTCAACTCAGGTCATGGTCTCAGGGTCCTGGGATTGAGTCCCGCATCGGGCTCTCCGCTTGGTGGGAAGCCTACTTCCTCCTCTCTCTCTCTGCCTGCCTCTCTGCCTGCTTGTGATCTCTCTCTGTCAAATAAATAAATAAAATCTTTAAGAACAGAATATATTACACAGTAATGAAAATCTTTGGGCAGCTAGATTTTTACTCCATTGCCCTAATTCTCTGGCATAAACACCAAAGAGTCAAATGACTATGTAAAAAGCAGAATTCCCCAGGCTTCCTGTTGCAAGTAAAATCCCATCTGTAGCCCATGAGGCCTTTCCTTGGCGGGCCTCTGCCTCCAGTCTCCAGCCTCCTCTCCTCCCACTCGCTAGACTCTCACATTGGGTTCTCCCACCTTCATTCTTCAGCACATATTTCTTGAGTGCCTACTATGCGACAAACTCAGTTGTAAGTACAAAGGACGTGGAAGGAAACAAAACAGGCAAAACCCTAGCCTTTGTATGCCTTCCAGACTGCCCACGTTCTTCCTTTCTTATCACATTGCCCTGTTTTATTGTCGTCATGTACTTATCACTCTTGGAGACTATTTTAGTGCTTGTGTATTCTTCTTGCTGGCCTAGCAGGTAAGCTCTGGGAGGACAGCAACCTCATCCGTGCAGTCCCCAACACCTGCCGAACCTATACATGACTCGAAGTCAAATTTCTTTAAAGTGCCATGAATGAGTATCTTTGCAATTTTTATCACATTTCCATTAAGTTTTCCACATTGTTTACCAGTTTACGGTGCCACGGCAGTAAATTAGTGGGACCATTTCTCTGTAACTTCCCTAGCACCAGTATTTTGGAAGGAAGAATGAAGGGTTGATCGACAGAAGCATAGGAATGACTGAAGTGATCTTTTAGTGCTTTAAAATATTGCACTAAAACGTTACGTATCTTGATGACTAAGTCATTTTTGGTGAGCCCAAGGTGCCTTCCTTGCCTCATCCTGGTCTCAGTCCTGCTGTGAATCACAGCAAAAGAGGGACAGATTTCCAGATCTGCTTGAGGGCACAATATGATTGAAGACAGGGAAATAAGCGTTCTAAAATCAGCTTAAATGTTCCTATCAGAAAAACATGGGAAACTTTTATAGGATGCCTGGGTGGCTCAGTCAGTTAAAGTATCTGCCTTCGGTAGGGGGTCACGATCCCAGGGGCCTGGCATTGAGTCCTGCACCAGGCTCCTTGCTCAGTGGGGAGCCTGCTTCTCCCTCGGCCCGCTTCTCCCTCGGCCCGCTGCTCCCCCTTGCTTGTGCTCTCTCTCTCTCTGACAAATAAATAAATAAAATTTAAAAAAAGAAAAAGAAAGAAGAACATGGGAAACTTTTTGAGAGTAATTCTCAGGTTTAAATGAGATAAACAGCACAAAGCATTCAGCCTGCTGCAGACATATCCAAGTGTGCCACGAACATGTGTGGCTGGTGGTACTTAATACTAAACATTCCCACTACTTCTCCATTACTTCCATACATGTGAAAAGTTAAACCCACTCTACTAAATGCAGGAAAAGGAGACTTTAAAAAAAAAAATTAATTTTTTTTTCAGTGATCCATCCATAATTCATTGTTGAAAAGGAGCCTTTTAAGACTATAATACTTTTTCCAAATCAGACTATAACCCCGAAAATCCTTTGGTAGAAAACACCTCATCATTCAGAGATTTACAACTATTGGGAAAAATAAAAACTTCAAGGTCACGAATAAACTTACATGAGAAAAAAATCTCACTTTCAATTTATTTTAGATTTTTTAAAAAGATGTATTTATTTATTTTGGGACAGAGGGAGAGCACAAGCACATGACTGGGGGGAGCAGCTGCAGGAGAGAATCTCCAGCAGACTCCCCGCCGAGTGAGTAGCCTGATGAGGGGCTCGGTTTCATGACCCGGAGATCAGGACTTGAACGAAAATCAAGAGTCAGTCACTTAATGGACTGAGCCACCCAGGCGTCCCCCAAATCTCACTTTTTAAAATGTTCATCCAATAGAATAATGAGAGAAAATCTCAAGTAAAAATATTTTCAGGGGCGCCTGGGTGGCTCAGTGGGTTGAGGCCTCTGCCTTCGGCTCAGGTCATGGTCCCAGGGTCCTGGGATCGAGCCCCGCATCGGGCTCTCTGCTCGGCGGGGAGCCCGCTTCCCTCTCTCTCTCTGCCTGCCTCTCTGCCTACTTGTGATCTCTGCCTGTCACATAGATAAATAAAAAAATCTTTAAAAAAAAATATTTTCAGTATTATTTTTACATATCTAAAGATAGATGCATTTTCTTGATAGATCTGCTTCAGGAATTGTTTCTTCATTTTAAGATTTGCGACTGTGTTTTGTTGTGTTACATACCAAGGCACACTCCCCTCTTTGTCAGTCTCCCCTTGACTCTGTGTCCTCTTTATGACTGTCTAATATCTTCCTCACTTCCTCATGACTGGTTCCTGTTTTCCTGTTTTTGAAGTCTTGCTTTTCTCCTGCCTACCAGGCACTTGGGTGCTGTCTTCAAATCCACATTTATCAAGACAATGGTAAAAAGCATGTCTTCGACCTCAGCCATCTTCATCCTTTTTCTCTTCCCAACCTTTTGTTCAAATGGTTCCCAAGTAGAGGGACTCACAGATACCAGAACCAGGGCCCTCAGAACTGTAGAATATCCAGCTGTCTTTCTATTAGATCCCTGGCTTAATACAACCGTGTCTGGAGAGGGATCACTGTGATTTCTTATATGGCCCAGGCCGTTGCTAAAGTTAGCATGGAGAAAACATTTTTTGTTGTTGCATTTGATTTGGCTTTGTGGTTCAAGCTCTGGAAAATAATTTATGCTACTCTGTGATGTGATGTATGCTCTAAATACAAGAACCCATCATTTGAGAGATCTTTAAATTTTGGGGAAAAAAATTTCATATATTTCTATCAAAAGACTTTATTTCTGGGGCACCTGGGTCGTTCAGTGGATTAGGCCTCTGCCTTCAGCTCAGGTCATGATCCCAGGGTCCTGGAATCGAGCCCTGCATCGGTCAGGCTCTCTGCTCAGCGGGGAGCCTGCTTCTCCCCTCTCTCTGCCCGCTTCTCTGCCTACTTGTGATCTCTCTTTCTGTGTCAAATAAATAAAATCTTTTTTTAAAAAAAGACATTATTTCTTCCTATATGAAAATGTGTAACGTAAGTCGGGAACTTTAGCAACAAATCTGTAGGGTGCATCACAACTCAGGAAGAGTTAAGAACTGGCACCTTACATTCTTTTCTGAGTTCTAAGCCCTTGCCTTTGACCTTGCACTTTTTTCTCTCTCTACCTATACGAATCTGCATGTGATTGCATTACTGTTATCATTTAGCCCAAAGTGCTTTGGGGTAGTTACAAATGGCTGTTCCTAGCACAGAAACAGTTGCTATGTTATAGAGACTTCCGTCTAATGATTCCTCTGCAGATAATACACATACCCATTAACAGAAAGCCTACCACTCTTAGAATGGCAGGGAACTAGTTTTGTGCACAGGAGCCCAGTCCTAAAGCACATTAGCATTGACAAGAACCTCAGGATGCCTCCCTATTTTGTTCTGTTGTGTGTGGGGTGTGGGGATGCCAAGGTTTTTCCAAGAGGCTGGTTTCTTAAAGAAAAACGTGCCTACCAACCAGCCCTGCTTTTGTCTCTCATTGTGTAGAGGAGATTATGGAGCTGGGGGCATGGGTGCTCTAAAGGTGGTTTGATGGTGAGCACAAAATGGGCTGAAGTTGTCTTTACTGAAATGAGCACAACCTTTGAGTTGCACATTCCTTTATTCCTGCCTTTAACTCCACATCTGGCTCTTTGTGGAAAATGATTTATAATGGAAGGGCTATCATTCCATATCCACGGCTTAAAGAAACATAAAATTCGCGTAACTGCTAGAGCTGTTTATCTGATTGAGTACTAATTTTATCTTTATAGCTGAAATAAAAGAAAGATAAATGTATAAAGTTAAAAGGCTACACATCTATTATCCTCTGGGGTCTAACTACTTATAATTGCCTGGTATACATGGGTAAGGGTGTTTTTAGGCAGAAGCTAGTGGTATGATACAAACTGTTAAAAACACATACACACAAGTCTACTTGGGGCACCTGGGTGGCTCAGTTGTTAATCATCTGCCTTCAACTCAGGTCATGATCCTGGGGTCCTGGGATCGAGTCCCGCATCAGGCTCCCTGCTCAGTGGGAAGCCTGCTTCTCCCTCTCTACTCCCCCCTGCTTGTCTTCCCTCTCTTGCTGTGTCTCTCTCTATCAAATAAATAAAATCTTAAAAAAGAAAAACAAAACCAAACCACAAAGAAAAAACAGGTCTGCTCATGTTTTAAAACCAATATATCATGTAATATAATAAAATAATGTAAAAAAAACAAAGATATGCATTTGCAGATCATTATAAAAATACAGAAGCGTTTAAAAAATTATTATTTCGGAACTTCCAAGAAAACTTTCAAAATGATACTGAGGTCACTTCAGAATGGATGGAACAAGCACAGGCTTTATTTTTAGTCGATGTAAAGAACTGTTTCATAAATAGAAAGTGGGGGTGGGGTGCACTCCAAATTAAGGAAGAAGCTTGTTTGCAGCTTGACACATTTTTAGCACATTCTTAAATTTTATTTCTATATTTAGGAAAAACTAGCTATAAACAGGTGACCAAGCTGAGACAGTGACATGCTACTTGCCCACAGAAGTAGCGATGTCCAAATACCAGGCTTTGAAACTCCATTCTGGATACCCGAGAGAGAGATGTCCAATATTCAACAAAATTGAAGGATTGGAAAATTGGAAATCTCTCAGATGTCCTGAGAGAGAGAGAAAATCCTGGGGGAGAGTTAGAGGATTTGGATTTAAGCCCACAGCTACCTGAGAAAGAAGCAGCAAGAGAATAGAAGCCCGGGCAGTAGGTTTTTAGCTACAAAATCTAATCCACCTCACCACAGATTCTGGCGGAACATCTGTTATGAACTGATCAGAATTCACACTCTACTCTGCACTATTCAATTTGGTAGTCACCAACCACATGCGGCTACTTAAATTAAAATTAATTAAAATTAAATAAGACAAAAAAAATTCAGTGCCTCAACTGCACTAACCACATTTTCAGTTAACGAAGAGCCACATGTGGCCAGTAGCTGCCATCCTGGACAGCGCAGATATAGAACATTTCCATCGATGCATAAAGATCTACTGCACAGTGTTGCTCTGTCCTTTCAAGATCCGCTGCAGCTTCCAGAAATGTCTAAAATTAAAAAAAAATAATTGTGTAATTTAAACACTGGGAGGATTTGGTTCATTAGATGAGAAGCAGAAATCGGGTTGAGAACAGCAGTGAATACAGCTATGGAGAAGATGGCTGGCTCAGTGATCACCCCCAAAACATGCTGGCCCTTAAGGAGCCTGAAGTTGCGAGGATGGAGGATGTCCCCGTGGAAATCTTTTTCACTTCCTTGGGGAAAAGAAGAGACATCAGAATTCTTTCAGGGGTCACAGCCTAAAAGTTAAAGATGGGAGGTAGCAGAATTCCGGAATGGAGTAAAGCCTAATTGTCCGCTAAATAAAATTACAACTGTTAGTATAATTCAATGCCAATTCTAAGCTTCAGTCAAGGATGATAAGAAATGAGAGACAAGTGGAAAAATCACATTTGTGCTTATGTTTATAAATAAAATGATGTGTCTCATTCTACTCAGAGGCAAAGGCATAGAATCTGGTATAATCCTTAATCAAGCAGCCTGCAAGGTAGCTGAGCCAATGAAAACATTCTCCACCTAAGCAGATACCTAAAGCGGCAGACGATCAAAGCATGGGGAAGCTCTGATTTCTCTACTGGAGATACCTTACTTGTTTTGCTTAAGGGAAAAAAAAAAAAATTAGTTGCTTATCTCACTTTTCTTTTTTCCCAGAACACGTTGCCCTCTACAGGTCACATGGATATACACATACGTAAAGATCTGCATGAATAAGGGTTCAGTTATATCCAAAGTTAGCAAAGGTATGACGAAAATGAGGGGAAGCAGTTAGTTCTGTTGTCTGAAAGGCTTTAGGATCAAGCTGAGAAACAATCAACACTTACAAACCTTTAATAAACCCTACCTCGTCACCTGACATAAATACGAGAACTCGTAAATAGTACTATAGTCCTATCATGGCATTTTCCTGGAGAAGCTTAAAAGTATGTTGACAATCATTTTCCCTTTGTTTTATAACGGTTGAGACCTGATTTAGGACCGAGAATATGATCTATTCTGGAGAATGTTCCATGTGCACTAGAGAAGAATGTGTATTCTGTTGCTTTGGGATGAAATGTTCTGAATATATCTGTGATGTCCATCTGGTCCAGTGTGTCATTTAAGGCCTTGATTTCCTTGTTGATCTTTTGCTTGGATGATCTGTCCATTTCAGTGAGGGGAGTGTTAAAGTCCCCTACGATTATTGTATTATTGTCGATGTGTTTCTTTGATTTTGTTATTAATTGGTTTATATAGTTGGCTGCTCCCATGTTAGGGGCATAGATATTTAAAATTGTTAGATCTTCTTGTTGGACAGTTCCTTTGAGTATGATATAGTGCCCTTCCTCATCTCTTATTATAGTCTTTGGCTTAAAATCTAATTGATCTGATATAAGGATTGCCACTCCTGCTTTTTTCTGACGTCCATTAGCATGGTAAATTCTTTTCCACCCCCTCACTTTAAATCTGGAGGTGTCTTCAGGTTTAAGATGAGTTTCTTGTAGGCAACATATAGATGGGTTTTGTTTTTTTATCCATTCTGATACCCTGTGTCTTTTGATTGGGGCATTTAGCCCATTAACATTCAGGGTAAGTATTGAGAGATATGAATTTAGTGCCATTGTATTGCCTGTAAGGTGACTGTTATTGTATATTGTCTCTGTTTCTTTCTGATCTACTACTTTTAGGGTCTCTCTTTGCTTAGAGGACCCCTTTCAATATTTCCTGTAGAGCTGGTTTGGTGTTTGCAAATTCTTTCAGTTTTTGTTTGTCCTGGAAGCTTTTAATCTCTCCTTCTGTTTTCAATGATAGTCTAGCTGGATATAGTATTCTTGGCTGCATGTTTTTCTCGTTTAGTACTCTGAATATATCTTGCCAGCTCTTTCTGGCCTGCCAGGTCTCTGTGGATAAGTCTGCTGCCAATCTAATATTTTTACCATTGTACGTTACAGACTTCTTTTCCCGGGCTGCTTTCAGGATCTTCTCTTTGTCACTAAGACTTGTAAATTTTACTATTAGGTGACGGGGTGTGGACCTATTCTTATTGATTTTGAGGGGGGTTCTCTGAACCTCCTGGATTTTGATGCTTGTTCCCTTTGCCATATTGGGGAAATTCTCTCCAATAATTCTCTCCAATATACCTTCTGCTCCCCTCTCTGTTTCCTCTTCTTCTGGAATCCCAATTATTCTAATGTTGTTTCGTCTTATGGTGTCACTTATCTCTCGAATTCTCCCCTCGTGGTCCAGTAGCTGTTTGTCCCTCTTTTGCTCAGCTTCTTTATTCTGTGTCATTTGGTCTTCTACATTGCTAATTCTTTCTTCTGCCTCATTTATCCTAGCAGTGAGAGCCTCCATTTTTGATTGCACCTCATTAATAGCTTTTTTGATTTCAACTTGGTTAGATTTTAGTTCTTTTATTTCTCCAGAAAGGGCTTTTATATCTCCCGAGAGGGTTTCTCTAATATCTTCCATGCCTTTTTCGAGCCCGGCTAGAACCATGAGAATCGTCATTCTGAACTCTAGATCTGACATATTACCAATGTCTGTATTGATTAGGTCCCTAGCCTTTGGTACTGCCTCTTGTTCTTTTTTTTTGTGGTGAATTTTTCCGCCTTGTCATTTTGTCCAGATAAGAGTAGATGAAGGAGCAAGTAAAATACTAAAAGGGTGGCAACAACCCCAGGAAAATATGCTTTCAGAAAGTGGTTGCTTTTCTGTTTCTAGAGTTGCTGTTCTTCTTCTCTTCGATCTCCCGTTGGATTTGTAGGTGTTTGCAATCTTTAGATAAGCTATCTAGCTGATCTCCCGCTACCTGAAGTAGTCTCAGCCTGCTACTTCTCCGCCATCTTGACTCCTCCCTCCCTTTCCCTTTGTTTTAATGAGGGAAGGGAGGATGTGGAGGAAAGAGGAAGAAAAATGGGTGATGTGGTTTGACAGCTTTCACTACATCTCCAAAGTATACCAATTTGATCTAAAACTCAATATATTAAGACTAGGCTGAGTTGGGAAGTAAAAGCCAATGAATTTAAAGGAATACACATGATTTTATCCCTGCTAAGAGTTTAATCTTTTAAACCCTGGCTGCAGTGAAGTGGACAAAATCTGGCCTAAGAAATGAGAACTACCCTTCATCTTGACTTCAAATCATTTTTTCCCCATAGTCGTGCCATAAATACACACACACACACACACACACACACACACACACACAGCTGGTATGTTTATTGGTTTAGTCACTAAAGGATTTAGCTGGACAAACATCACAAAGATGATGACTGATTTAATTGAATTTATGATCAAATGTTTTCCATTGCAGGAAGAGTGGGAAATCACTTATGGGGCGATTTGAATAATTTAAGGGGAAGTTCTCTATTTGGCATTATGTTTGTATATCAAGTCTTGAGGGATTAAATACAGCTGAGGCCTAGCAGATAATTCACATACAGATACACACTATACGCTATGTAACAATGCAACAAGGGGCAGAATATTGATCCCTTTGTGTACATTTCTATTCACTTGTATGTCGTTGACATTCTGAGTAAGGACATCCACACACATGAGACTTCAATTTAAATCACCACTAGATTCTCCAAAATGTCTGAATGATCTAAACATGCTCTTTTAGGTAAAACAATAATTGATTTGGGGATTGTATGCATGTCTGTTTATGGCGTTTTAATGTATCTTTGTTGTTAAAGACATAATGAAATCTATTGTTAAAGTCACTCCCACGATGACTATAACAAGGTAACATGTGATTAGTGCTTTAGGGTATAGATGTGGCTCAATGTCTCAAAGAAAAATGCCAAGTTACCTTTGTTCCCCGTGATAGGTAGCAACTTAAGGTCATGCTTCCAGTTTTCGTGGTGTTTCTAGTGATAAGTCATTCACTTGTGCCATTTAAAAGTCCCCAAACAGCAAGAGTAACTCCTGTTGGTCTCACCACTGAAACCCCTGGATCAAGTGGACATTCGGTCCTAGCACAACTGGATTAGTCTTACCCATCAGTTCATGTATGAAGAGCACGACAGGAAAGGTCTCACAGATGCTTTGAACTTGATAAGTGTCTATGGGTTTCTTTCAATCTAATTAGGAAAACTGTCTAGTAGATGTGTTTCAAGACTTAGGGTAAATCACAGTTTTACATTAATTATGTACAATGCTATTTGTTAACATATCACTCTTAGGAAGGAACTGCTGGGAATGAGGGAATCTTATTTCTACACGAGAAGTATTTTAAAAAATGATCTGGTGACCAAGCAGTTCAGCATGGGCTCCTTGGAAGGTAGAAGAAGTAGTCCAGATGTCTGGGGACCCCCTACAGCACTGGGATTCATGTTTAAGGACCGCTGCTTATTGGGAACTGAATGAAATGCCCTGCCGGGGAGGGTAGGACAAGCTGTGCTGAAAAACAGGAGGGAGGTAAGCTAACGCTGGCCAACGGTGCCCCATCATTTACACCCATACTTTATTCAATCCTCACAACAACCCTGCTAATAGTTTAAAGACTGAGAAGCTGGGGTTCAGGTTGATTAGGGAGCTTCTGGAACATCACTGCCATTGAGTTGCTGATCTAGGATTGGAACTTGGCCCCTATGATACCAAATGATGCTGACTTTAGGCATTTTCTTGCCATTTGTGCCCATTGAGCTTTTGCAGCCTTCCTTCTTGGTTCGCATCAACTGTATCTATTGGCTGTGTATTCTTACAAGGTCAACAGGACTACCGTCTACACAGCAGATACCGGATGTACATATCAACATAAACAGTCTAAGAGCTGTATCTTCACAATGGGTGGAAGTTCCGCTCAGTTTTATACAGTCTCCCCATATGACAAGGGAGACACTTGTCCAATCCTAATATTCAGGACGATCAACCAAAGTGTGGAGTGGGTGATAGAAGATGACATTGTTAAAATCATCTCTTTCTCCAGTGACTTCTTATGTTCGTCTCAATTTTGAGGCTGACAGTTCACTAAGTTCATAAACATTTTCTTAAAAGAAAATGATTAAAAAAAATGTTGAGTTTTTTTCATAACCAGTTTTTTTCCTAATAAATAAAGAGCAGTAAAAACTGCATTTCTGTTTATGTTTCACTTTTTAAAAAGTGGTAATTTTCAAGTTCTGAAACTGAATAATTAACATATGTACCCACAGGGGTCCATGGGAGGCTTACTTAGAAAAATGGAGCCCTCTCAATAGCATCTCATATGTGGCGAAGAGGAAGCTGAGCCTTTATGATATTTTCTGAGTAGAGTTAGGGTAGATCAAGGGGGCCGGGAACAACAGCAGAGAGGTGAATTCTTGAGGGAGTTCAAAAAGGGGAAAGAGCTGTGTGTCTAACCCCTAGCAGTTCCCAACAGAAAAGAGAGAGCGAGAACACGAACAGGAGAAAGGAACAGAGGCGCTTGCAACAGGCAGCGCCCCTCAGGAGGGAACAGCATGGCTTCTCGAGGGGAGGAGGAGGGGAAGGGATGTCTGCATGCTGTTCTTTGATACTTCCACGAGTTCCTCTGAAGATTTATTACACTTATTGGGCCCTCCAGAACTATTTTCTTCTCAGTGTTTACAAATAAAAGACAAGGGTGAGAAGCAAAAATATAAGGAAGATCTCTGGACATTGGAGCACAAAATGCCAAGAGCTTGAATGCACGGAGTTTTCACAGCATCAGACATCCATGCCTCTACCATGCTGGGTGGCACTTAAGATAAGTGAAGAGTTTACATGTTCCCTTACAGCTGTGCTGCCCAGTATGGTAGCAATGTATGGCTATTCACATTTAAATTAACTCTTAAATTAATTAAGTTTAAACAAACTTTAAAATTCAGTTCCTAAGTCACGTTAGCCGAATGTCAGGTACTCAACAGTCACAGGAGGCTAGTGGCTGCTGCACTAGGCAGTGCAGATGGAAAAGATTTTCATCAATGAAGAAGGTTCTATTGGACAGCACTGGTCTAGAGGAGAAGGAAACCTTAGGTCAGAGTTTTCGTTATCTCAGAGGCTATGAACTTTCTGGAGAACAATCCGTTTTTACCCCTCTAAGTGTAGGGGGAGGGGATTGTTTCTTCCTTACACATAAATTTGAGGAACCAGTGGGAATTAGGTAACATGGAACTGCCGGAGTCAGAGGCCTGTGCTTGTCACCTGATGGGTCAGAGATCAGATGAACCAGATGTGTCTGAGCTGGCAAGGACTGGGATGGCCCCCTCTGCTCTGCCTTACCCCACGCATGCCTCATTGCTGAGTAGGAAACCCCAGTACCCACTTATGAAAAGCAGAATGGGCCCCCAAGACGTCCACTCACTAATCCCTGAAGCTTGTGAATGTGATGCCTTCCATGGCAAAAGGGACTCTGCAGACATAATTAATGTTGCAGACCTTAAAACAGAGAGATTAACCTGGATTATGCAGGTAAGCCTTTGGAAGCAGAGAACTTTCTCCTACTGGAGGCAGAAGACATAGGGCAGGAGGGGAAGTGAGATAGCTATGAGGCAGTGAGAAAGGCTCCCTTCACTGATGCTGGCGGGACAGGGGAGGGGGCCACGTGATGAGGAAAGAGGTGGCCTTTGCTGGGTGAGACTCCTTGCTGACAAGCGGTTAAAGAAAAGGAGGCTTGGCCAGGGACCACATGGGACTGAATTCTGCTGACCCACCACCTGAATGAGCCCGGAAAGAGATTTCCATCAGAGCCTCCAGATAAGGCTCGGCCCTGCTGATACTTGATTTCTGCCTTGGGAGAACCAGAGCAAAGAAACCAGCTGGGCCCACCGAGGCTCCAGCTCCAAGAACTCTGTGACAATACCACAGTGGTGTTTCACCAATACATCTGTGGTGATTTGTCAGGGCAGCCACAGAACACACAAATACCCTGTTTTATATTTTGGAGAGGCAGAAGAACTTCTTTAGCTCGCGTACCCTTCTAGAATCTGTTGTGGGAAACAGTGCAAGAAAGCCTAGTTCTCTCAGTCGTACGGCTTCCACAGTTGCTGCAGGAAGCTCGGTGCCACTTCAGAAGCATGGCTGGATTTTATTCCTTAATGAGCTGGACGGCAGAAGGAAGGTATTAGCTGCACCATAAGCATGTACTTTGGGGTGAGGAATCCAACACATCATCTGAAAGGATGAAAAACAATGGCTGTTGCCAGCTCCCAAGCCTGGCACGTACTGCCAATTAGTAAGAGAGAAGATGGATATTTTCTGTCTATCAGAAGGGAAACAAACAAAAAAAACCCCTTGTGCTCAGCAGATAACAAACAGCACAGGGTTTGCCCTTGGCCATCACCAGGGGTTATTAATAATAGCGAATTCTTTGCTACCACAAGAAAGATACGGACAAGAAATCTCACAATGGCACAGAATGACAGAAGGTAATTTCCTGGGGGCAGAGGGAGCTGTGTGGGATAGGGTACAGAGCTCACCAGCAGGGTCTGGATGGGTGGCCAGGAGGCCTGTCACCTCTAGCACTTCGACTGTTGCAAACTGGCCTTTATCCCAACGGTACATCATCCAGCAGCTGCACAGGGGAGGCCTGAGCTGATGTGTGTGGTCGGCCTGCTGCAAACCCTTTCCCCAGGACAGAAGTCAGGTTTCTACTCCATCACAGCTCTCCTGCTGCTAAGAAACCTAGGCTGGGAATAAATGACATCACTTCCCAGAAGAGATCTTCCCAACGAGGGCTGTAGTGAGAACAGAAAATCAGATACCTATTCATTTGAATATCAGGGTTTTAAAATTGATATTTCTCTCCTAAGATTTATTTTGGCAGCATACATTCTGAGCTGCAATTCTCAACAGCATTGATCAATTGACCTCACTGAGCGTGTTTTTTTTTTTCTTTTAAAGCTATAAAATAGAGATGATGGTACGTATCCTGACTACTTCCCAAGACTGTTTTTAAAAACCACACTGAGATGTGGTAACATACAAGAAAGCAAATTCTACATTGCCAAAGGCTGCCCAAGTGTTAATTACCACGGCTACCCCATCACAGCTCTGACTGTGGGGAAAGGAGGGTACATGAGGGCTCTGACAAGGTATGTTTCATCTGTTATCATATTTACACCACTGCTACTATTAGTAGCCAGGTCTGAGCCTCCGGGAAACTTGCCAGCCTTCCCTTGGTTAGCTTTCTCCGTGTCCTCCTGGTGGATGCCCGACCCATATCTTTGGACAGCCCTTGATTCCATCTTCCTTGAGGCTCCCACCAGAGCCTGGACCTCCTCTTTCCCCTCTGAAAAATCCAGTCTGCAGTTTTCTAGAACTGCTCCCTGGCAGGTAGCAAGGGGCTTAAGAGTGAGTAAACACCACACCTACATGATGCTTTCAGGACCTGAACCAGTGATTCATTCCTGTGAAGAGGAACGTCCCCAGCAATTTCTCTGAACTGCAACTGTGGGGCCTCCCAACAACACTACGTGCGGGTGTCCGAGATCGGGACAGAGACCCACTTGGATCTGAGCATCCATCCATCTGTTTCCAAGGCTGTCATAAAGAATTGCATGCCGGGTAGCGTCCAAGGAGCAGAGGACTGCAGCTTCAGCTCATACTGGAGTGAAGAGAACGGAATTTCAAAATGTCTGCTTTACAGCATGTCACCCCATTAAACCCAAGCCTAAAAAAGTGCATTGATGATGTACAGAGTAATTTCTTTGAAAATACTGCAAGAAGAAATCTCCAGGCACTAAATAAATTAAAACTGTTACTTTGAAGTAAATAGAATTATAACAAAAATGATCAACAATGAAAAAAAAAAAAAGTGGAAGTGGAAGAGGAATTAAAACTTCGGCTCAACTGCGCCTCCTAGTGCCAACAGCTGTTCTTACGTTCCTTTCACTTCTCTAAACTAGTATAGAAAGGGACAGTCCTTTCTTTGCAGCGTATTATTATTATCTTAGAAAATTTTAGATCGACTTGGAACAATAAGGCAGAGTAGAAAGACAGGACCTTTCGGTTTCCTGAGGAGGCACTGATTTAAATCTTAATGGAATGCAATCAGATAGGACAACAAGAAAAATAGGGACTTGGCAGCATGAATATAGAATGAAGTGTGTTATTATTTCTTTAAAAATTATTTTAAATACATTATGTTTTATGCACATGTACCACAACAACCGAGCAGGTCACCTTTAAAATACGTTCTGAAAATTGAGCATGGAATTCAAGAACCCTTTCAAGGAAAGTGCAAGAATGCGAAGTTAGAAAACTTTTAAATCTCCTGAATTTGGGTTTGTGACTGCTGGTACATTCAAATACATGCAGGTTAATGTTGTCTTCTCTATTCTTGCATTTCCATTGAAGGAGCTTCATGGCAATGTCTCTGTACTTTCTACACATTTTAAAGAAGCGATGCTTTCAATTCTTAGGAGAAATTTGGTCGGACTTACCTAACTAGAAGGATTATAAGCTGAAGCAGAGCACGTGGAAGGAGAAAGCAGGGCAAGGCTGGCCTCCACCTAGTCAAGTCTGTGGACATGTACTGCTTTATCTGCCACGAGTTGTGTTTTCCAAATCTGTCCTCTGTGGCTTTGTGGTTTATCCTTGATTCTCTTTTGGCTCCTTTCAACCCCACCCCCCCAAATTGTTCAGCTGTTAAAAAGTTCCAAAACAAGCAAATGTGTTCCTGGAATCCTACCCTAACCAGTGCTGGAGAGTGTATACTAAGGCTTGCTTCTCCAGCCAAAATAATAAAAGATCTTTTAAGTGGCTGAAATTCTTGGTTGATTGCATATACATGCCCATGTCAGACAACTATAAATAGAGAGATTTGGAAGAAAAATAGGGAGAGTCTTTATAACTCCAGTGAAATAAAATGGAATGTTTTTGAAGGCAGTGAGAAAACAGTACATGTATTTATAAAATTAAGATGTGTCTCCCTTTAATCCCAAATCTCCTTTAAGCAGGAAGAGTCCACACAAATCATGCATGTCCACATGAGGGAATAAAAGGGCTTTCTTTTCTTTATTAATAGTTATTTATTATTCTCAATCCTATAATTAAGACTTCTTCTTTATATTATCCTTTTGAGTTTAGATATCTGCAAGATCTTTTGATATTTTTCTCCCATCACTGCTTTGTTTCCCCAGAATACTAAAAAATCCTTCAAAGGATAAAATTATGCCCGTGGTTACTGGTATAAATGAAGTCAGGAGGGAATTGTATTGGTGTTACCAAGGGCAGACTTGGCCCCCCCCAATAAACTGGGTCACTTGTTATAGCTGTTCAAAGAGACTTGAGGATTCACTGCTCAAGAAATTCTGGCTCTTTTAGGTAGGTTAACACATCACCTAGCTTTAACAGAGGAGTTAATACAAACTTTTAAAAAGATAACCCTACTTAATTTGGAACAGTGACTTGCTTTTTATTAACCTACCCATCTTATATTAACCCATCTAAGTTGAATTCAAATTAGTCCTTGCAAATTAGTTCACTTTATTTTGAACCTATTACTGCTGTACAAGAGAATTTACCAACTGCTCCAGTTACACAATTGTGCTTGTAGACAAGCAAATTAGTTAGCAGTGATGGAGAAAGCCAGCACTTGCTTAATAGCCTTTAAATGCAGTTCTTCTGAACCTTGACCTCCCTCCAAAGTGACAGATGTTGAAATGTTGGTGGCTGCAAAGTCACAAGTCCATTTGGAGGAGGGATCAATAATATAATTAGGGTCTCTGAATTCTCGGTTTTCTCTAAATTTCATTGGGTTTTAATGGGTTAGAGGCTATGGCTCTAAGGATTCAGTATATAACACTGGGATGCCAGTAGTATTTTAAAAATATTTTTAGTGATTTTTTATTACTTCGTGTTTTCTGAGATAAATCCTTAAGGCAACAAAAAATAAGACTTATGGGAGCTTAAAAAGTAGCATGGTTCTGAACAGGTTATGTTTATAATTTAAAAATCTTACCTCAAGTTCAGCTTTTAATATTTTTGCTAAAATGCTTTAAAAGCAATCTAAGGGTAAGACCCAGTTTGTTAGTTGCTTTTGAATTAACCCTAGTTTTTTAAACAAAGATTTTATTTATTTTTTTGTCAGAGAGAGAGAGAGAGAGAGAGAGCACACAAGCAAGGGGAGAAGCAGGCTTTCCGCTGAGCAAGGAGCCTGATGTGGGACTCAATCCCAGGAGTTCCTAATTCTAATTTTTTTTAAAGCACATGTGATGTTATGGATTAAAAGAAAGACATTAACCACAGTTCTACCAGTTCATTAAGAATACTTTACATGAAAATGTAAAATTTCCTTTAGTATTTTAGACCTTGATTTTGGTAGAAAAATTATAAATCCTATGTTCATAGAAAATGCAAGTAATAAATATCCCTGAGGATACAGCTTAAGAAGACTATGTTATTATTTTGCAAAAAATCATATTCTGAAGAATTCTTATTCACCCTCTAAAGTCAAAGCGTATTTACTGACACTTGGCATCTTTTTAAAAAAATCTGGACATTGTGCATAATGCACACAGTTTTTAAAATTTCTAAAACATCAATACCAGAGGACTGTACATCCTGATTTTCATCAATGAAATTAACTACTCTTGTTGTAACATGATCAATACCTCTCGGAGCAAAGTAAGCATGGGGTCTTAGGTGGTCAGAACGAAGCAAGCTTATCAGAAGCAAGTCAGAATTCAAGCAACGCTTGAGTACTATTTCAATTTTGCTTTTCCTTTAGAAAGACATGAGGCAACCTCGATTCCCTGAGGCATCCCACCTGTCATGGTGGAATGGCTGGGTGAGAAAGGCCATTCATTCGTCGGGGCCCGCGTGCTTGAGAGCTTGCGGTGGTGGGTGGTACTGAATACAAGCTACAGATACGAATGGCTGGAGTGGGCCAGGTGTACACAAAGTGGGGTCATATCCATAAGAGGACAGTGGAAGAAATATCATTCACCATCATCTACACACACCCATTTCCCATTTTTTTTTGTTGACTACTCTAAATGGATAAGGACTGCCATTTATTTTCCTGGGCAATTTAGAGGTCACTCGAGCTCGGCCCCTCTGAAGGAAGGAAATGGTTGTTCTCCACAAATGCTCTGTGTAGATCTGCCAGATGTTCCTGTGACTTCAAAGGTGGGGTTAGAAATTCAACTGCTTTATAAAGAACTGTCTCATAAGATGGTTACCTGCTTGGACAAACCTTCTTGAGCAATCATGAGAGAATATGTTTGGTTATTTAATTAAGGTAGGAACTGTATACTATATGTGGTACCTGGTGTATGAAAGCACTTAATTAAATTGTTAGAGGGGGAGGGTGAAGGGAACAAGAGTGGAGGAACAGGCACAGAATGTTCCCAACAGAGGGCATGCCTCCCAGAGGAGACTCCAGACATTAAGTACTGATTCTTCAAACGGCCAAATGCAAAGCCTTGTGTTAGACGAAAATAGTTATCCCAGTGCTCTTCTAAGGATGAATTTAATCAAAATAAATAGCCAAATCTTCCAAATAAACTAAATAAGTTATTTCTTAGAATAACTAATAACTTTAACTGCAGAGTTTAAAGTACTCACTTCATGAGTTCCTCACAATAACTTGTCTACTGGATCTACTGACAACATTTTTATTATAAAAAGGTTTTTTCCTTCTTTTTTTATTTTTATAATTGATGGTGTCTAAAATGAAACATGTTGTAACAGTAAAAACTGAGGCAATAATACTAAATTCCCCACAGACAAAATTCTGTTATGACAAATTAATTTTTTTTAAATCAAACCAGTCCCAGTTACCTTTTTCCCAGCATCATGCTTGAAATATGATCTCCACAACTAATGAGAGTGACTCAATCACTCTGCTTTCCAACTTTCAATGATTTATTAACACGCTGGCTTGCAATAAAAGATCTCTGAATAACTTGAGAAACCCAGACCTTCAGATTTCATCAAATTTCGAAACCAATAAATAAAATTATTTCAATGAGATCAGATGAGAGAACAGAAATTAAATAAACAGATCACATATATTTCAAGTGATACACATACTTCGCTTTCCAACAAGGCTTAGGAGAACAACAGATAAACTGAAAAAATCTGAAAGATCAATTTTATCTAGCTCCAAGTTTGTCACTGGCATTATTTAGATTAGAATCAGTCATTACACTGCTCTTAGATGCTATTTTGTTATTGTGAAAACATTTCTTGGAATTCAGTTATGAGAAGATTAAGCATAATGAATTTTAGGATTTAGAATTCTCAAGCAATGCCACGTTGCTCTAAGAACCCAAACTCATATATAACAGCATCGGCTTAGGGTGAACATGGTGGCTGGTGCCCAGTTAGGGCTTACCGACTATTTAATGGTTAAATGAATGGATGCATGGATACTTGGATGAGCAAACGAAAAATGTCAAGACAAGCTTATTTGGAGAGTTTTAAGAATTGAGAGAGAGACTGAGAGAGAAAAGAAGAAGAGAGCGAGAACAAGCACAAACTGTATAAAGACTTACTTATTCCATGCTTGCCTAAGGTTTTTAGAGCTGTACGGGGTAAAGCGTTCTGAAATAAAAAAGAAAAATGATAAGCAACCTTTATTTCAAATGTATACATTACAAGTATGTTTAAAAAAAAAAAACAAAAAACCTCAACTTTTAAAAAGACCATGTTTGACTTAGCCATGGTTACGCTGGCCATGGTACACTTCACCTTTAAATCGGGCAGTTACAAAGAATAAAACAGGAAGATCATAATATTTTAAATAAGGAAGCATTGTTTTCTTTTGTTACGGTGATTTATTTCATAATCCGGTTTCCTAGTAATTATTTCTTAGAATAACTAAGTTTTGATCAGGTAGAAAAAAGAAACACAAATTCCAAACCTCCAAACTGTAAGTCTACTGAAGAACACTGACACATCGGTGAAGTGAGAGCTGCTGCCTTCACTATGAAGATATCTCTGATCCAATACAGTAACGGTGGCTCTCCTTTCTTACACTATTTAGTATTTACATTTTCTTTCTTACATTTACTTGATTTGGCTCAAAGCCAAACTACTAATGTCCTCTAATGTACCTTTATGTTTTTCATTAAGTCATCTTTATTATATTTTAAAAATTAAGATGTTGGTTTTACCAAGTTAAACAATAAAGCAGCACAGAACAGATGTTAATAATCTCCTCTCCTGCTCTCTATTTTTGACTCCTGAAGACACAGCAATTGTTAATGTCTAGGGTATGTCTCTTTCCACATATTTCTTTATGTTTACAATACAAACCCATCCATATATACATGTGTAGATACTATTTTAATTTTTAAAGACAGATTGTACAATGAACAGTCTGAAATCTTTTTAGTATACAGCAGTCCTTCAAAGCAAGAAATAGATTTAACAATTGTTTTAAGACTGTATAATATTCCATAGACTAGAAGTATCATAGTTATTTAGACTATTTCCTACTGATGACAATTGAGATCGTTTCCAGTTCCTTTTCCCTTAAAAACAATGCTTCAATAAATATCCTTGCACATCTATCTCTGTATACTAATGCCTTTGTTTCTATTGGACAGATTTTTCCATGTTGAACTGCTTGGTAAATGGTACACACATTTTACATTTTAATAGATGCTGACAGATTACTTTTCATTTTCCAGCAATGAAAAAATGATGTCTCTTTATAGTATGCATCCCTGGAATGCAAGGATGGTTTAACACATGCAAATCAATAAATGTGATACACCATATTAATAGACTGAAAAACAAAAATCACATGATTATCTTAATAGATGCAGAAAAAGCATTTGACAAAATTTAGCATCCATTCATGATAAAAACCCTTAAAAGACTGGGTATAGAAGGAACGCACCCAATGCAGAAAAGCATATACATGACAAGCCCACAGCTAATACCATACTCAATTATGAAAGGCAGAAGGCTTTTTCTCTAACATCAGGAACAAGACAAGGGTGCCCACTCTCAGCATTCTTTTTTTTTTTTTAAGATTTCATTTATTCATTTGACAGACAGAGATCACAAGTAGGCAGAAAGACAGGCAGAGAGGAAGGAAAGCAGGTTCCCTGCTGAGCAGACAGCCCGATGGGACCCGGGGTTCGATCCCAGGACCCTGAGATCATGACCTGAGTCGAAGGCAGAGGCCTTAACCCACTGAGCCACCCAGGCGCCCTGACTCTCTCAGCATTCTTATTCAACAACATGCTACTAAAAGTCTGAGCCTGAGCAATCAAGAAAAAAAAAAAAAAAGGAAGAAAGAAAGAAAAATAAATAAAAGGCATCTGAATTGGAAAGGAAGAGGTAAAACTGTCTGTTTGCAGATGACATGATTTTATATACAGAATATCTCCACCAAAATACTATTCGTGCCAAATTCAGCCCAGCTGCAGAATAAATAATCAATATATAAAAGTCAGTTGTGTTTCTCTATGTTAACACTGAATTATGTGAAAAAGAAATAAAGGAAAATTCCATTTATAAAGCACCAAAAATAATGAAATGCCTAGGAATAAATTTAACCAAGGAGATAAAAAAATCTGTACATTGAAAATTATTAAGACACTGATGAAAGAAATTGAAGACACAAATAAATGGAAAGGAATCCTGTGTTCATGGATTGGAAGAATTAATATAGTAAAATCTTCATACTACCCAACATCATCTATAGACCTAATACAATCATTATTGAGATTTCAATGGCATTTTTTTGTATTTATACAAACAAGAACAAAACAATCCTAAAATGTGTATGGAACCACAGAAGACCCTAAATGGCCAAAGCAATCTTGAGAAAGAAGAACAAAGCTAGGGGCATTACCTTTCCTGATTTCAAACTATCTTTCAAAAAGTTAGAGCAATCTGAACAGTCTGGTACTAGCATAAAAACAGACACACAGACTAACAGAACAAAAGTGAAAGCCCAGAATTAAACTCAGGCATGAACAGTCAACTAATGTTTGACAAGGAAGCCAAAATACTCAATGGAGGAAAAATAATCTCTTCCATACATGGTGGGAAAACAAACAAAAAAATGAAACTGGACTCCTATTTTAAACCAGGAAGAAAAATTAACTCCGAAAGGATTAAAGACTTAAATGTAAGACCTGAAAGCACAGACAAAAACAGAGGTAGAAAAAGCTTCTTGACACTGGTCTTGGCAAGACCATTTTTATGGATTTTATGGATACAACACCCAAAGCACAAGTAGTAAAAGCGAAAATAAACAAGTGAGACCACAACAAACTAAAAGCTTCTGCACAGCAAAAGAAACCATCAACAAAATGAAAAGGCAACCTATGGAATGGGAGAAAAATATTTGCAAACCACCTATCTGGTAAGGGGTTAATATCCAAAATATATAAAGAACTCACAAAACTCAATAGCAAAAAAATCAAATAATATAACTAAGAAGTGGGCAAAGGACCTGAACAGACATTTTCCCAAGGAAGATATTTAACTGGCCAACAAGTACATGAGAAGGCACTCAACATCACTAATTAGCAGATTAAAACCATCAAAACCACAATGAGATGTCACCTCACAGCTGTCAGAATGGCTAGTATCAAAAAGACAAGCTAACAAGTGCTGGCAAAAATGTGGAGAAAGGGGAATGTCTATACATTATTGCTGGGAATGTAAATTGGTACAGCCACTATGGAAAACAGTAGGAAGGTTTCTCAAAAAATTAAAAATACAACTATCATGTGATCCAACAATTCCATAGGAGGATATTTAATTTCTGATGGAAATTAAATCACTAACTTGAAGAGATTTCTGCAGCCTTATGTTCACCTCGACAATACTTACAATAGTCAAGATATGGGAACAACCAAAGTGTCCACTGATGGATGAAATGAATGAAAAAAATGTAGCGTATATATGTAAGGGACAGTATTCAGCCATAAAAAATAAGGAAATCCTGATATTTGCAACGATGTGGGCACTGTGCCCATTGAGGGCATTATGCTAAGTGAAATAAGTCAAAGAAAGATAAACACTGTATGATCTCACTTGTATGTGGAATCTAAAAAACCCTGAACTCAACAAAAGCAGAGAACAGATTAATGGTTGCCGGGGGTAGGGGATGGGGAGGTAGAGAAATGGATGAAAAGCAATCACAGGATATAAATTTCTAGTTATAAAATGGATCAATTCTGGGGAGGTAATGTAAAGCATAATGACTTTAGTTAACAATATTGCACTGTATATTTGAAAGCTGCTAAGAGAGTAGATCTTCAAAGTTCTCACCACAGACACACAAAAATTGTAATCACATGATGTGATGCATGTGTTAACTAAACTTACTGTGGTATCATTTTGTTATATATATATATATATATATAGATGTATAAAATCACTCTGTTGTGCACCTTACACTTATACACTGTTATGTGTCTATTCTATCTCAATAAAGGTGGGCAAAAAAAAGTGTTCTAGCAAAATAAAACAAGGAGATATAATGTAGACAGACCAGTATGAGAGGAACACTTTAGATTAAGTGATGAGGGAAGGTGAGTTTCAAACAAAACGGTCAGTCAACAAAATAAAGTTCCCACTGGAAATCTGGTTGGAGTGTCATTAAAATATCTACTTATCTGAAAAGAATGATGTAAAATCTTTGTACATAACCTTTTGGTGTGTCTTTCCATTCAGAAAGGTTTTGTGTGTATGTCCTCCAATAAAATTAAATGGCATCTTGTTCATATTAATCTTGATTCCTTTAAAAAATTTCATACTTAAAGGCTTAAGTATTGCTTAATATTGGTTGGTGTCTCTTTTCAGTGTTGTCTGCTTTTAAGGACAAGCTTTTAAAGGAGAGAATCTAAATGACTGGTATTGCTTGTGTTATAGTATATTTCCTGTGGAAGAATACCATTAGATAAGAAGAACAAAAAGAAATTTAAGAACCTGCTCAACTTTCCACTTCTAAACACAGTCTTTATCCAAACAGAATGACTGGAAATACTGTGCAATGATTCATTGATTCAACTACTATTTATTGAGCAACTACTATGTGCCAGGGGCCCTTCCTGGTGGCTGAGGCTACACAGAAGGGAATCACACAGAAACCCTTCATGCAGGCAGGGGGCTCATATTCCAGTAGGACGTGCAAGGCTGGAGTGAGCCTGAAGGACAGGGTGGCTGGAGCAGACAGAAAGCCCGGGAGAGAGAAGTGGAGGCTGAGACAGAGAAGGGGCACAGGGCAGAAGACGGGCTCATATGGAGTCCCTGTGGCCTGTAACTCACCTTCCACACATTTTGCCTTCTGTTTCGAGAACACACTATCAGGAGCAAGGACAGAACTGGAAGATCAAGAAAAGTTTTTTACAACTGTATGAGGGGGAGACGATATACTCTGGGCCCTAGAAACAGTGACTGCAGTGAGAAGGGGTCAGTCCGTCCGCAGCTTGTTAAAAGGCAGAGCAACAGATTTACTGATGGATTGGATATAGGCTATGACAGGAAGGTAGGCATTAAGATGAGGAATAGAGGGTTTACAGATCTCTAATTTCCAAGTTCCCAAGATTGAGAATTTCATACTCAACTCAGCTGTCATGCCAAGAATACATGAATCTTTCCAGGATGATTCAGAAAGTACTGGAGGTTTTCATGGAGCTTCAGAGTCACCATTCAAGCTGGGATAATTGTTAAAATATTTAAGAACCTGCCAGGCATGGACTCTGACCAATCAGCGCAGAAACTAGTCATTATGCTCTCATGGCAGGCATTTGCAGAAGATCAGGCCTGATTCCAAATAGCCATTGTTCTAAAGCTATGGGTCAAAGTGCTCACCAACAATTATGAATTAAAAGTCTCATAAGAACATGTAATATCTGAGTTTACTCTCTACTAGACTGCATTATAAAGTCACAACGTAATTCAGCCAGTTGGTGTAGAGTAGAAACTTAAAGGCATATTCTAGGTTTGAGGATTCACTGACAAAGAAAGGAGAAATGGGGAGAACAGTTCTTTTTATAAAGGTCTTTAAAAAACTTATTATCTGCAGTCTGGTATTTAAAAAGCAAGATATATTTTAAAAATTAATTACATCAAGTGTTCTTGTAAAGCAAATTTGATCTCCTTAACTTTGTACTCCCCACAAAGCAATTTTAATAATTTGCTATGATTTCAGGAGGAACAAGAATTCCATTACAGATAAAATTAATACAATCTTGAATTTACAAGTAAATTATTATTCTTGGCAATTAACGGCTGCACATAAATATAAGTTCTAAGAATTGCCTCTATTTAGAGTTTGACAGGATATGCTAATAGAATTTTTTCCCCCAGAAATACAATATGTCCAATTTAGCTGTGCATAAAAGCCCAAACTGAAACGTGCCATAGGAAAGTTAGAAAAAATAAGGAAGAATGAGGTTTCCCTTTGTTTGCCTTCCATCACTACTCATGTAAACTCTGAATTCTTTTAGCAAATGTGACCTAAGCACCTGCCGGGGTGCCAGGAGCTGCACTGGACACGGAGAAGTGGGTAAAAGTCCCAGTTATAGTTCAGTGGCACCGAAATGTAAATACAGAATTACAAATACAGGATGAAGAGTGCTGTCAGTGTGGATACGGACACCGTCCCTTGGGAGCCTGGAGGCAGAGCCACTAAGTGCATCTGTTTCTTTTCCAAATGAAGACAGGATAAACTCAAATATCTGAAGCCAGCCCCAGTAAAACACAGGCACTGCTCTCTTGTATCCAGCATCCTTCAGATCTTAACCGCCAGGTACACAATTTCAAATGGAGGAGGCTCTACCATTTTGGGGGGGGGGGGGCAGCAACATGCATTACATTTATAACTCTATGAAAAAATTATATTTTAAAAGCGATTTCCACTACGAATAAAAGTGATGTTCCATTAGAACAAACACAATATAATTTAGCATGTAAGTTTGAAAAACAAAAAGGTGCTGGAATCCAGGGCTCTGAACCAGTAACCGTTATCTTTAATAAAATATTCAAGGGCCTATGAGTGACTTTATCAGATTATTCAAGTTATTTGCATATGAGTATTTTACACTGTTATGCTTTAGTTAAGTTTACTCTGTCAGTGACTACTTTAATGTCAGCTTTCTCTTTCCAATTATGTTTAAACTAGAAGTTTAGAATGTTGTGATGTAAAGAACTGGTGAAACTCTGAGCATAACTGATGCGTGCAATTAATTTAAACCTGCAGGCTGATTTTCACCTTCTCTTCTTGCAGGGACATTGTAGAGGACGATCACACGCAGCGGGAGGCCAGGGAGGAGGGCCGGCCCAGAAGAAATCACTCACTCTGCCACGGGAGGGGGGTGGGAGGACAGAGAACTGGAAAGGTTTCCCCTCAAACTGCCCTGCTTGTGTGCTGCGGGTCGTTGAAATACGGCAGGAAAACAAGCGGAGAACAATGGTACACATTCTAGTGACTCAGCTTAAAAAACCTGTAACCGCAGTGGCTTCGGGCATTAGGAAAGCAGACTGGAACCCACAGGAAGAGAAAACCTAAACTGGAATGTACTCATTCGCTTATAGGTAAGACCTGGATCCATCAGGAAAATAACTTTAATTTGTATTCCTCTCATTTCCTTCTCACCAAATTTTTATTTTTTTGGCTTCTATCTTACGGGACACTGCTGTGTTTCTAACTTCAATAACAGGAAACCATATGAGTAAACAGTTACATCAATCAACAAATTAGAAACCCCAAATATGTTCGAAGGATTTGAGAGGTAAAATCAGGATTTGTAAGCTATTGCTTTTCTTTCTTTTTTGGGAGGGGTGGCAACAGAGATGAGATCTTACAAGTCTAAGACTTTAGCATATCTCTTGTAAACAGATTTAATATCATCCAACATAAGTAATATCACCAAACAAGTGTTTCATAAGTCAATAAATCAATATAAAAATGAGCATGTCCAAAACGCCACAGGAAATGTTAGATGTGCTTGATAATTAACTCCTCTCAACAATATATTCAAATGTTCACAATTAAAAATTTTTAGAATTGTTTTATATTTTAACAAATACATTTACTCTTTCTTACTGAGCTTGTAAGAAAAGTAGTAAGAATTTTAGCAAAGAGCCGTGGTCATTGTATCACCTGGCAGGGCTGGTGAACCTGAGGCCCTTCTCGGGATTGTTTCAGTGAAGCAGAAGGGCTCTGGTCCTTTAGAAGGTCAACAACAAACATAGTTATGGATCATGCTAGTGAGATTTCAAACAATCACTCTTATTCCTTGTTTATGTAATGTATAATATTCTTAAATCCTTTAGGATAGGAGACATGAGTATTCCTTCATTCTCCCGTTTATTCTACAAATATTTATTATGTGCCTACTGTTTGCCAGGCCCTGTTCTAGGCACTGTGGATATACAGTAGTGCACAAAACATATATGGTCATAAGCAGCCTACAATAAATCACGGCACCCATACTAATGGATTATCAATAGAAGAAAACTATACTGACAAGTATGCAGAAGAATTTTTATGCAACCTTCACTATCTCCTATTAGGAAAGCCAAGCCAGCAGTGAACACTTCAGTTGATAGTCTGATTTAGACAGATAAGCTGGATTTAAACTATTTATACTTTTTTTTTAGAAGATTTTATTTATTTATTTGATAGAGATCACAAGTAGGCAGAGAGGCAGGCAGAGAGAGAGGAGGAAGCAGGTTCCCTGCTGAGCAGAGAGCCCGATATGGGGCTCAATCCCAGGACCCTGGGATCATGACCTGAGCTGAAGGTAGAGGCTTCAACCCACTGAGCCACCCAGGCACCCCTATTTATAGTTTTTAAAACAGAAGTAAAGCAGAATTCCTGTACAGAAGAGGAAAGTTTACCCCAGATGGAGAGGGTTAAACTTGTTCCAAAATATGGGGATGTTAGATCTCTCAACTCCAAAAAAGCAGAGTGACCTAAACAGGCATTTTAATTTTTATTTTTTAAAATATTTTATTTATTTATTTGACAGAGATAGAGAAGAGAGAGAGAGCGAGCATGAACAGGGGAACATCGGGCAGAAGGAAAGGGAGTGGGAGAGGGAGAAGCAGACTCCCCGCTGAGCAGGGAGCCCGACGTGGGACTCGATCCCAGGACCCTGGAATCATGACCCAAGCTGAAGGCAGATGCTTAATGACTAAGCCACCCAGGAGCCCCCTAAACAGGCATTTTGGAAATGATACATAAATAATACATATGTTCACACACCTGCAAGTCACAGCTTTAACATACTTGATAGCCCCAAAATACATAATGACTGAGATCTGGCACACCTTGAATGCTATCCATGAGGCTCTGGCATGACACATTCATGCTGAACACAAGTGCACTGTCCTGATGCTGTCCCCCGATGGCCACCTCAAAATGCTCGGCAGCCACCTTCAGATGGTGCACGCAGGAGACGGAAGTAACGTGACCTACTCCGGCCGTGGCAAATCATCTTTTAATTCCCAAACGTGAGCGTTTTAAAATGAGTCATCTCTTAGCAACTTCTAGAAACAAACATTCTCCTACTTCATTAAATATTTTTATTTCTGATGGCTTGGCTTTTCGGACATGTGTACAACTGTGGCTTTGCGAGTGCGCAGTCCCTGACGAGGTCTTCAAACTATCCAATCTAAAAGTCAAGGAAGGCTCCTCTTCCCCATAAGATGTCTTTCTCTAGGAAAGTTTAACCACAGGCATTCTTGCAAATCTAAAGTGTACTGTTCACAAATCATGTCTTCACAGTGCCCAGAATACAAAGGAGAGGAAAGATTCTGTGTCTCATTCTCCATGCGTCCCCACCCACCCTTCATCTAGACTTCCCTAAGCGAGAAAGAGATCAGGAAGGGGGCGCTCAGCACCTTCAGGGGCAGTGTGAGCAATCAGGGAGTCTAAGAACTTCATTTTACAGGAGTAAACTGAGGTTGGAAAGGTTGAGTTGCCAGAGGCCATGATGCAGGCTACTGGGACAGGCTGAACGAGGACTCTGCTCCCAGTCTACCGTCCCTTCCCAAAGAGCTGGGCTACCCAAGCCTCCCATTAGATATTTAGCAAACATTTTCTACATGGTTAAGTAGTTTGCAAATATGCACTCACTTTAGTCCTCATGACAACACTGTGGGGGAGGGGCTATGGTCATCTCCACCTTATACTTTACACACAGAGAAACTGAGGTAGTGAGACACTGGGCACCTTGTCCGTGTTACACAGCTCACATGTGGCAGAGCCAGATTTGAACCCAGCTAGAGGTGGAGTCCATGCTCTTCGTCACTATACCAGGACACCCCTCTGTGTCTCCGAGGGCAAAGACTTGGTGTATGGACCTCAACCATACACTAAGCCTGCAGCAGCACAACAGAGCACAAAGGTCCTTTAGCCATCAATATAAAACAGCATGCTTCCAACGAGCTAGCATTCTGGAACAGGCAAAACTACAAAGACAGTAGAAAGATCAGTGGATGCTAAGGTTAGGGCAGAGGAAGGGAGGAGTGGGCAGAGCACAGAGGATTTCTCAGGGCTGTGAAATTACTTTGTATGATACTGTAAAGGTGAATACATGTCATTATACATTTGTCCACACCCACACTATACATTTGCTCACCAGGAGTAAACTCTAATGAACTCTCGGTTATAATGATGGGGCAATGTAGGATCAGCAATTCTAACGTCCCGCTCTCGTGGGGTTTGTTGATATTGGGGAGGCTGGGACTGTGTGCACACACAGGGTACGTATGGGCAATTTCTGTGTTTTCCCTCAGTTTTGCTGTGAAGCTAAAAGAGCTCTTAAAAAAAGCATGCACACAAACGTACTCTTTTCACTCCCAACGCACTTTCCATAGGCAGTCAGTGCCTTAACCTTTTGTCTAGGAAAACGAATCTGTCTTGTGTTCACAGCAAGTGCCAGACCATGTCTTCCCAGTTCTAGTAACCTTGGACATAATACTTAAAAAAAAAAAAAAAATCTCTTTCGGTGCCTCCGCTGCCCTATATGGGAGTAATAGCAGTACTTATCTCAGTTACTGTGAGCATTCCATCAGGAAATGCACTTCAAGAACTGGTAAGAGTGTCTGATGCACAGTAAACATTTAATACCTGCTAGCTATGACTACTATTATCACAACTAATACTGATATGCTTGAAAAACAGACCATCTCGTACGGTAAAGTTCTATATCTACGAGGCAGACATACTGTATGTGGGAAAGCACTGTTACTCTAGGGAGAGTAAATACTCAAGCTATCCTCAAGTACCCCTTCTGAGGCAATAAAGAAATGACAAAAATCACAGACATTTCAATACTCTTCTAACTCCTTATAGGTTAAGTCTGTGATTTTAATGCACTCGTGGAGAGCAAGGATGAGCATTGAGAGAATAGCAATTGTTCTTTTCAGCAGTCAGGAGATTATTAGTTGGGTTTACCAAGCTGGCTGTAGAGGTGAAAGCACTGTGTAGCTACACCATGATGTCCTTTCTTAATAATCTCCGTTGCAAACATTATTGTCTGGTAGCTAAAAAGACATTCTGACAGCACTGTATCGAGAACAAGTGCAAGTGAAGGAAATTTCATCAGATCTTAAAACTGAGCCAATCGTTAGTAGTCAGTTTACCTTATCTTACTTGAGTATTATTCTTTGCATCATACATAAATCAAGATTTTTCCTTTCACCTCTATACTAGCCACAGAGGTATTATACCATGGTCATGTCTATTTGTCTTGCATGATCCCTACGATAAGAGCCCAAGAAAGTGTTTTAAATCAACATCGTTTTAAAAAATTAAGGCTCTGAGTCACTTATTTTAGCCAGGAGTAGCTGATCAGCCTAGAAGTCATAAACTCTAATCTGGGAGATTAGATTAGTATCCAGGAAATATTTCTTCTTGCCCCTCTCCCCACCCTCCCTGCCCTGCCCCATGGAGATGATATTTGGTGTGAATAATGGATGTCAGTGGTATTGACACAGTGCGGGTTTAAATGTGTCTGTGCATTGTGCTCTTCCTGTCTCTTGTCACAGGAAGAGCATTATTTCATAGCTGTCGCTCTGAGGAGGATGCAAGATGTGTGGTGAGACCAGAACCCGGCCTATATCTTGGACGTAAACCCTGCAGAACCCAGACAAGATCAGCTGAAACCCAGCTCACCACAAGGCTCGAGCAACTAACAGATACTTATCTGGGTTTGGCACCAGCATTGGGGTGGTTTGTTTCGAGCCCTGTCAATGCGGAACCGACTGCTCCGTGTGGTTTTGGCCCAGTGCTACCTTCTGGGGCTTTCCTCATGGATCTTCAGCTACATTTATCTTCCTGCCTACCTGCCCTCCTAAGAGGGTAATTCACAGGAAAACATTTGGCAAAGTGTCAAAAACTATACAACACAAATAGCATCACAAACCAATGAGCACTTCAATTTTCAGTTATTATTCTGTCTAAGAATTTTCCAATGCTGAAAATTGTACACAAATTCTCAGGTTACAAACACTGTTGTCTGTGTGCCTCTAAAGTCCCAGGGACAGAAAAGAGACAATCCTACCTTCCTCCTACCCTTGGTTCAATCACTTAGTCATGAATCTCACAGTGGAATTACTACTCAGGATGGTTAACTATGCACAGCTTAGGTCTGTGGGGTCCCACTCCTTCCCTGGGGAAACAGTTAACTAGTCAATGTACTCGGCTCAAGACCCAACTTGAACACAGGAATCAACTGTCTTGTTTTAGATCTAAACTTCCAATTCCCTGTCCCCCGTTCCTAAGATCTTCTTCTTATTATATTTTTTAAAGTTTTTGGAAAGATGTTTAAAAGTTCAGGGTCAGGAGACATGGAGGACCTTTTCCAATGCATAGATTTCTAGTTATACTTACTGTGTGCAGAATAAATATAAAACATCATGTTATAAACCAAAGAAAGCCATAACAAGTGTATGGCCGGTTTATGGTACAATGGATGGTATGTAACAACTCAAGCCTGCCATTTCTAAAGAGCTGACAGTTCTTTCAGTACCTTGAAAGTTATCCTTGTCTTCATTTGATTCTGTTCTCACTCTTAGGCTGAATCTCTTATTCTTTTCTTAGACGTGGTTTTTAACCAAATCACACACACTGGACCGTATACAAGGATATTAGCTCTTTTGGGGGATGGGGAGGGGACAGCAGGATTACTGAAGGGATGGGGAAATCTTTATTTGGTGACTGGCGTGCCATATTAACCTTGGTGAGATGAGGTATGGATAATGCCCCAACTGAATCTTTACAAAACTCCAAGAGTGAAAGTAATGAAACTCGCCTACTTAGGATTTTGTTCTGTTTTGTTTTGATAAGGCTGTGGTCAGAAGAACTTTATTTCTCCTTAAAATTGTAACCTTATTCCATCTTCTCTGGCATTTTCTGGACACTCTGCTAGTCTCCATCACTACTGATGCCCTCTAGTGAAAATACATGGAAAATTCTTCAAGCAGATACAGAGAAAATCAGTACAGATAGTCCCCACTTTGCAATGGAATGGGTTTCTGGAATTTATAGATAATCCCCTCCCATAGGTCTGCTTACTGGGGAGGAATGGAATTATCACATTACAGTGTTGAGTGATTATCAAACTTTTTGGTTATTTCTTCTCTCTCTTTTTCTTTTTTTATAAAGATTTTATTTATTTATTTAGAACACATAAGTGGGGGGAGGGGCAGAGGAAGAGCGAATCTCAAGCTGACTCAGCGCTGAGCATGGAGCTGGACGTGAGGCTCAATCTCACGACCCTGAGATCATGACCTGAGGTGAAATTAAGACTCAGATGCTTAACTGACTGAGCCACTCAGGTGCCCCCTTATTTTTATTTTATAGCACTGGCCACTTCTAGGACTTACTTCATATCTGATACTTGGTCAGCTCTATTCTCCATGTCTGTGGCATCTCTGCTAACTGCTAAGAATAATTTCCCCCAAGTCCAACTTGCCGTTATAGATCCTTCTCAATGCAGAGCTGTAGACAGAAACGCCCAATCAAGAGGACTTCACACATGAGGCAAAGACCTCTTTCCATCTCTAAAATTGGCCCATGACTTTTTATAGCCAGTGGGTCCTTCTGAAAACGTAAAACATCAATTTCCTTCCTTGATCAAAAACCTTCCCTGCTCCATGATTCTTCTTGCATTTCAAATAAAACCTGAACTCCTCACCTTGGCCTTCCAGAACCCACCCCTCTGCGGCTGTTTGTGGCCACACTATTCCAGCCACACTGACCTGTAATCTGTCTCCTGTCTTTCTGTGAACACATAAGCTCCACATGGAAAGAGGTTTGTCTGCTTCACTCATGACCGTGTCTTCAGCATCTACAACACTGCCTGGTACCTAGCGGAGCACTCGATAAGAATCCGAGCCATGAGAGTCTGTGAGGCATGTTACTGCTGACTGAATGTGGCCTCTTCATGTGGGCACGCTCTCTCCCGCCTGCAGCCACCAGCGACCTCTCAGCATGACTGCCATGATCAGAGAAGTAAGGAAGTAAGGGCATTCTGCCCTTCCTGTTACGGTGAACCTTGCTAAAATTTCTTCCACTCTACAGTGTTCACTTCATTCATAAATCTACTGATTAACTGGCGTTTTCACTATGTGACCAGAGTGGCATTTACTGGTTGTAGGAGGAACCGCAAAGTTGGAGAAGGTGATGATTGATGGTGGGTGGAGAGAGTCTAACTGTCCTAAGCCTTGGGTCAGGCAGATCCACAATTTTAGTAATAAAATCTGAGATAAGAATCACATATTTGCATAATAATTTTTAAAGTCCATTTTTACAACCATTACAGTTACACCCTTGTATATCCAGATGTAACCCATGATTATTGCCACTGCTATCAATCAATTTAAAGAAAGACATAAAAAGCAATTCTTGAGATAAAGCATAAATGGCAAGTGGGAAAGGAAATACCAGACAGAGGACACTATAAATGGTCCAAAATATTTTGTAGTTATATTCCCTTAGCAGTTTAAAAGCACTTTTATATCAATTATACAGCTAGCTCAAATCTTAAAAAGAGGCAGAATATAAGTAAATACAAAGCAATAAAGAGAATGTAAAAAAAATAGATTATCTCATTTAAATCCCACAGGATTTTGTGAGCTGGATAGAGCAGACACCATTCTTCTGGAAGAGCAAGGAATAGGTCTCTGCACATCCACAAGGATTCCTTGACTGAAGGTGAGGTCTCTGTAGGGCAACATCTTGGCATGAAGATGTCCTCCTTTCCACCTTCCTGCACTGAATGTCCCACACAACAACTTCTGCTGCTTCCACAGCTTTTCCACTACCTTCTTAAAGACTAGGGAAAAAGCCAAGAGAGCGAATCAAGGCTAAGAGTCCAAGCTTCCTTCGGGCTGCAAATCACGAAACTGGGCAATTTCCATAATACGTACTAAGGACTGCACGTCTGAAGGTAGACATCCACAGGGGGCAATTCGGAGCTACAATTTATTGGAAGCACAGGTTAAAGCGGGAAGAGGCTGGTTCTGGTATCCACAAGAAGGTAAAGATCTTTTCCAAGATGCCACAAGGCAGGGCTGAGGAGAGACTGACAATTCTCCCTCATGCCCCTGTGTTTGCAGTTAGGGAAACCCACTGAAAGGCAGGCACAGGCATGGGTGGGACTACTAGGCTGGGGGCTGTAAGACCTGGATTGAGTTTTGGCTCTGCTACATCGCTGAGATAGAGCCCTGGGCAAGCCACACAATCTCTCTGAGCTTCGCTTTCTTGTCTGTAAAATGGGACAACAGTTTTAAGGCAAAAACATTCTTCTCATAACTCAGAGTTATTCTAAATACCAGTTGAAGCAACATATAAAAGTGCTTTGTAAATAATAGAATACAACATAAAAGGTAAGGTGTTATCACCATAGCATCCTATTTCTGAAATAATTTACATCTTCTCACTGGAATTAAGTCTAGATCTGGTTTTTGAGCCCCAGTCATGCCTGTGAATAGGCAGGACTGGAGGAGAAGTTCTTCCCCTCATTACAAAACCTTAGTACAACTAAGTCCATATTTATCTATCTCTATATTTAACCTCTAATCTCTTTTTTATTATTCCAATGCTCTGTGCATACTCTTTTATCCTTTCTTTTAAAAAAATATTTAAGTATAGTTGATACACACACACAATGTTAGATTGATTTCAGGTGGATGACAAAATTCAGTATCTCTATACATTAATGCTATGCTCACCACAAGCATAGTGGCCCCCTGTCCCCAAACAATACTATTATAATGGACTATATTCCCTATGGTTGTACCTTTTATCCTGTGACTTCCTCATTCCATAACTAGAAGCCTGTATCTCCCACTCTCCTCTTGACTCATTTTGCTCACCTCCCCACACCATCCCTCTGGCAAACATCGGTCTGCCCTCTGTATTTATGGGTCTGCTTCTGCTTTTTATTTATTCATTCATTTTATTTTTTATTTTTTCAAGTTTGTACTTAAATTCCAGTTAGTTAACATACAGTGTAATATTAGTTTCCGGAGCAGAATTTAATGATTCATCTCTTACATATAACATCTGTCATCCACTTAATCCATCCCCTGCCCACTGTCTGTTTAGTAACGCTGCACATTTAAGTGAAAGCGTATGGAATTTGTCTTTCTGTTTGTAACTAAGTCTATATTTAAATGTTGCCTTCAAGGTCAATATGTCTGTGGGCTTAGACAAATACTACCATTCTGTAATTTGCCTCCAATGGCAAGTTTTTCTTTCATCTCACTTCGTTTATTGAAAAAATTGAAAAAATATTCATCAAATCTTCTTTAATCTGTCTCTTGTATTAGATACCTTTCTCTTCAGAAGAACAGAACACTTTAGAAATGCCCCGTCCTCTTGCTTGATTTGGGAACACAGATTTTAGTCTAAATTTTATTACTTTTAATTGCTTCTAGTCTAGCAACAATTTTTTTCTTCCCAAAAGCACCCTTCTTTTTTAAACTCCTGAATAATAATCTGTCATTAATGGAATGCTGTTGAATGCCCTTTTGTTGGAAGCACTTAAGAGATAAATAAAAGTGGGACGCCCAGGTGGCTCAGTTGGTTAAGCGCCTGCCTTTGGTTCAGGTCATGACCTCGGGGTCCTGGGATCGAGTCCCACATCAGGCTCCCTGCTCAGCGGGAAGTCTGCTTCTCCCTCTGCTTGCCTCTCTATTTCTCTCTCTCTCTCTCTCTCTGATAAATAAAATCTTTAAAAAAAAAAAGAAAAAAAAGAGATGAATAAAAGTATCACACATGGAGTCTACATGTTATTTTGAGGCCAAACTACATTTGTTTGTTTGTTTATTTATTAGAGAGAGAGAGAGAATAGAATGGGGAGGGGCAGAGGGAGAGACAGGATCTTAAGTGGGATCCACACCCAGCATGGAGACCAACGTGGGACATGAGCTCACCATCCTAAGATCATGACCCTGAGATCATGACCTGAGCGGAAATCGAGAGTCTGATGCTTAACTGACTGAGCCACCCAGGCACCCAGAGGCCAAACTACTTTAAACAAAGTGATATTTGTGGTTCTATGTAGTTCACTAGATACAGAGATCAAATAACTTCTAGGTTTTGTTTTTTTTTTAAGATTTTATTTATTTGACAGAGAGATATCACAAGTAGAGAGAGAGAGAGAGAGAGAGGAGGAAGCAGGCTCACTGCCTAGCAGAGAGCCTAATGTGGGACTCGATCCCAGGACCCTGAGATCACGACCTGAGCCGAAGGCAGAGGCCTAACCCACTGAGCCACCCAGGCAGCCCGATAACTTCTAGTTTTTTGTTATTTTCTTTATAGACTGATGGTCAATAAAATGCTCACTGGAAAAAAGTCAGTGAGAAATCATGATATAGTCTTCTTGCTCAGGTCCAGTAGCATGATCTTCCAGGATGTATGCTGAAAAAAAGAGCACTGGACAGAAACCCAGGAAGACCTGGGATCTATTTCCATTTCTTTCACTAACTTCAGAGAAATCCTTTAACATCCCTGGCCTTGGGTTCCTAACCTTACAAGGGAGAGAGCAGGACTGGATGCCCCTGAAGCGTCTTCCAGCTTTAATGTTCCATTTGCTTAAACAGTTATAGCACAAACAAAACAGTGCTTGTCTCCCAACCAAGGATCTTCCTCAACAGGAGGAAATTTCAGCGTTTTTTCAGCATCCTCAATCACCTGCCCATTTTCACCAGCCTGGAGAGCCTCCAATGTCTCCCTATGTTCTACCCTGATTTAGGAATGACCACAATTCTGCAAAACCCAAGCAACACATCAAGTATGCACGCAAGATGGTTTTTTTGTGTTTTTTAAAAAAATATTAATGCTGGGGCGCCTGGGTGGCTCAGTCTTTAAGCATCTGCCTTCGGCTTAGGTCATGATCCCGGGGTCCTGGGATCGGGTCCGGCATTGGGCTTTTCTGCTCAGTGGGGAGTCTGCTTCCCCTTCTCCCTCTGCCCCTGCTTGGTTCCCTCTCTCACTGTGTGTCTCTCTGCCAAATAATAAATAAAATCTTTTAAAAATATATTAATGCTAAGTCTGTGTTATCTAACAAACTATTTCCAGTATCACTTCACCAGGGACACAGAAGCCGGTTGCCTCTGTCGATGTAAAGTAGCAGCAGGCAAAGTGGGGAAAGCCTCTTACTATCTCAGAGGGGAACTGAGGCACAGAGCATTACGCAGAAGTATCCCGTTACTGAGTAACTATGGAACAAGTGAAAGGAAAATTGTCCTAATTTTACAGTGGACTTTTACTTTTTGTCAGGGAACAGGGCTTGACCTGTGATGAATCCAGTCAGAGGTCACAGAATCACCGAAGTGCTAAGAACAACCTCTTACCTCTGGGGCTGGCCCATAGCAAGCGTCCTGAGCTTGGTGATAAAGAAATGCTCTGATATAAGGCGGGGGGGGGGGGGGGGGGTGGGGAGAGGCAGGAGGAGGCAGAAGAAAGAGAAAGGGAGGGAGAGACCTCTCCTTTTAAGACTATATACTACAGAAACCCACGGGTGAGGGAAGAGAAAAAGGACAGCAATCAGGTTCAAAACACCAGACCCACTTCCCACTTCTTTAAAGAGAAATTTAAATAGAAGGAAATGATGGAAAAGCAGCACCTCCACAGTTAGACTCCTTATTCTATGCAACACACACACACATGTATGTGTATGTGTGTGCATGTGTGTGTTACATATATACTTATTTTATGCAGCGGTGGCCTGTCCCAGCTGCCTGGCTGCTGTGGGAGTAAGCAAATTCCCACAAAAGGTTAAGGAATGAGGTTAAGGAATTTGGTGTCAGCATAAATGTAAGAGCAGAAGAGGATACAGAGTAAATACTAAAGAATAAGACCCAGTTGTTATCTAATTGTTCTTTTACATATTTGGCAATTGTTCCTAAAAATGTTTCTCTTTCCAAGGGAAAGCCAGATTAAGTTCTCTGCTGAAACAGAGAAGTTGAGAAGGTAAAATCACTTTATTCACGACACATTTCGTGATCTCTCTCCTGGACTCCTGTCCCAGTCTCTGAGCTGGTCTCCCTGCTTGAGCCTGGACCCCCTCATTCTCAGCACGAGACACAAAATAATCTTAGTAAAATGCAACCCAAATCATGTGCAGCCTTGTTCAAAATCTTCCAGTACTTTCTGTTTGGTTCAGAGTAAAGGGTGAAGGACTCCTGCTAGCACAGTGCCTGTTGCCTCTGACCTGATTTTATACTCTCCTCTTTCCTTCCCACTGGAGGGCCTTTGTATTTGCAGTTCTCTCTATCTGGAAATTCTGCAAATATCTTAGTGGCTCTCTCTCTCTCTTATGTCCTTGATTCAAATGTCATCTTTTCAGAGAGGTCTTCCTTGATTACATTTACAATTTAAAACTGTGAGGTGCCCCCTTCCCTGGCTCTTCCTGATCCCATTTCTTGCTCTATTTTCCTCCAGAATACTCATTGCCACCTACTATACTGTATATTTGATGTATTATAGGTTTCTCCTACCTGCCAGGGATCTCATGTGTTTTGTTCACTGCAACACCCCCACTTCCTATCCACACAAATGGTGCTCAATAAATATTGCTGAATTAATAAATTGGACTTATTCTATAGAAATTAACTATAAGGGTAAGTTAATTTAAAAAAAAAAAATACCTTGTAGGTCATTAGATTAGAATATGTTAAAACCAAGAGACTCAGCTTTTTAGCTTTACTCATGACCTAGATCATAGCTATAAAATAATTCATCTGAAAAGTTTTTCCTTCAAAGGTACATACATAAAGATTTATATACAGATCTCCAATAACAGCTGATCTTCTAAAAACTATAATGACTGCATTGTTCTCAACCATTACACCTTTTTTTTTTCTCTTAGGGCAAAATTGATTCAGTTAAGCAAGAAAAGTAAGATATGAAAGTGAGGATTATTTTCAAAATTGCTTTCTTCAATGCATAAGGAACCTGCAGAAACTGATAAAAAAAAAATAACACATAACTCAACTGTGAATTGGCAAAAGAGATTAACTCTTCCCAGAAGAGGAAATGAAAGTGATCTTGAAACACAAAAGGATGCTCAACCTCATCATAAAAAGGAGTATGAAATTAAAAATTGTGTTGAGATTCCTTTTGTCACCTAACAGACTGGCAAAATCTGAAAGTTTGGCTGTAGCCTGTGGAGTGGAGAAGCAGTGTTCTCATGTGTTTGCTGGTAACAGAGCCAATGGGCACCATCCTTCTGGACAATCTGACAGGGTGTTCAAAGTTATAATTGGATATATTTGTTGATTCTTTAACCCTATTTCTGGTAATTTATCTATCACATATATCTGTATACATGTGACCCGTGTGTGTATGTATATGTGTGTGTGTGTGTGTGTGTGTGTGTGTGTGTGTGTATTTATAATAGCAACAATCTGGAAACAACCCAAAAGCCCGTAAGTAGAGAGTAGATTAAATCCATACAATGGAAAACAATGCAGCTATGAGCCCGACTGGCCTCCTTCATGCAGTGATATGAGAAGACCTATGAGATGCATTAATGAGACGAGCAAGATATAAAATTATGTTTAATATTAGAAATATAAAGTATAAATGTTAATCATTTCCTACAAATACATAAAGGTAAGAAACATAATAATAATAAAATGGAGGAGGGAGGAATCTGAGGGCAGTGGTTCTGAGGAAGTGGCAGATAGCAAAAAGGGTTGAGAGGCTTTGTACCATGTTCCTTTTTCATACTGTTCAATATCTTGAATTGCTTAAATGTATTAGCTATTAAAAAATTAAGCAAAGTATGTATGACCTAGCAATCATACTCCTTGGTATTTGCCAAAAGGAGCTGGAAGCTGAAGTCCACATAAAAACCTGCCCACAAGTATTTACAGCATCTTTATTCAAAATTGCCGTAACTTAAAACAATCAAGATGTCCCTCCGGAGGTGAATTGATAAATAAACTGTAATATACCATGATAATGAAATATTTAACATTAAGAAGAAAGCAGCATCAAGCCATGAGGAAACATGAAGGCAACTTAAGTGCATATTAATAAGTGAAAGAAGTCAATCTGAAAGGGCAACACCCTGTATGATTCCAACTTTACGACATTCTTGAAAAGGCAAAACTATGAGACAATTAAAAAAAAAAGGTGGTTGCCAGGGGTTGGGTGGGGGAGGGAGGAATGATAGGCAGAACATGGAAGATCTTCTAGGGCAGTGAAACTACACTGTAGGACACTATAATGGTACATGTATGTCATTCCGTATTTGTCCAAACCTACAGAATATATGACACTGAGAGGGAACCCTAATATAAACTATGAACTTTGGATGATAATGCTCTGTCAATTTAGGTTCATGAAACTGTAACAGATGTATCACTGCAGTGGGAGATGTTGATAACGGAGAGGCTGTGCATGTGTTGAGGCAGGGGTATAGGAGAAATCTCTGTACCTTCTGTCAAGTCTGCTATGAGGCTAAAACCTCTCTAAAAAATGAAATCTACTAAACAAAACAAACTACGTCCTTCAGGTTCAGATACTCTTGTTTTCCCTCAGACTTTCTAAGGCATACTTTGGGGATAGAATAAGGAGGTACAGGGTGGGTGTGGGACAGGCAGACCCTCGCACTGCGGTTTTTCCCCTTTGGGAATGTGTACCTTCTTCCCCTGGAGGATGAGGTCCAGGAGGTCAGAGACAAGGGCTCCCCTGATGATTTGATTAAGTGCTGTATGAAAGGATTCACAGATTTGCTTCCTTTGCCTCAGTCTATTACCTTGCTTCCCTTTGGCACTTCTCAAGCTAACTCAGGAAATATTTATCATGTCTACTCTTACCCACAAGCCCCAAGCTTTGCCTGGAATATCTTCCTTATCTGTCAGTACCTACGACGTTCACCATCTAAACACATCATTCTTCTGGGCCTCCATTTCCTTCTATGTATTAAGTGTCTGTAATAGTACTTATCCATAATATTAAATAACTTAAACATATATAGCCCAATTTATATATGTCTATCTCAGCAAAGCCATATAAATGATAACTGTATTAAACATTCAGTAGACTTCAGAGCAACAAATATTTATTGAACACCAAAATACAAACTATGCACAGTCCCTGATCTCATGAAGTTCCCAATCTGTTAGCTTGACTTGCACTACAACATAGTACTTTCCAGAACACATTTGATAAATGCTTTTGTATGTTGTTGATGGAGGTTAATTCTGTTCACACCAAAATAAACATATGACTCCATCTTTTCTGGTGCAGAACCTTGGCAGGCCAAACGACTGGCTTAATTATTCCTCTCTGCATCTAACTTTATTTATTCAAAATCTTTTCGTAGTCTCCTCTACTTTATTTTCCCAAGACCTCAGATTTTAGTTACTAACATGGGGAAGCTAACCTTCTCTCACAGCCCACATTGGAGCATCTACAAAGAGCTGTGTTCCCAGACTCCATTAGGAACAGCTGGAGCAGTGAGAGGGCGCTTATTGCTTGGTTAAAAAAAGAAGAAAAAAAATCCATCTTAAATTGTTAAGTTTCTATAGTCTTCCAGAACATAGAAGTTACTTAAAATTTTCAGTAAAAGTACAAAGAGTCCTTGGGGCAGCCCAAGAAGATACAAAAATTCTCATCACACTGTACACTTTCAGAAGAAAAATACTGAGAATAAAAATAGTTTCTCAACTCAGTCATTCTTTGGGATTGATAATTTATTCCTGATGGTGCCCCAGAAGAGGGGAAGAGGAGCAAGAGAATAAACTTGGCTTCCATAACAGAAATTATTCATAGCTCTTTTCCCCTCATTAAATAATGGACTAAGAGATCTTCCATAAAATCCCTTTCAGTAATTTTACTGTGGGTCTGCACTTTAAAATCCATGTTTTGTAACAGGGAAAAAAAAAAAAACCAAGAGAATTATTTTACAATAATTCACTCCATTGACTTTTATTAAATTTCCAATTCCAAACCTTTCATCTCTCCTATAAAAATTAAATTACCACATTTCAGATCCTTTCTCTAAGTGTAATTATTAAAACTGAAAGTTTCTTGACTGCCATCTACTGGCGAAGGAAAAAAGTGACAACTTATTTTAAAAGTGGTCTGCATTTTATCTCAGATTTTCCAGTTTAGAGGTTTAAGTATTTCACATTAAAAAAGACTGCATGCTATACGACAGGCATGCAGAACATTTTACATGTTTAAACTCAAATTAATGGATTATATATCACTAATTTTAAAAAAATAAATCAAAATGTCAAGTTTTCATTTTTAGAGGGTACTACTTTTCCTAGTAGTGTTTCAAGAAGTCACACAGGCAGATCATAGTACCCCGATGGAAATTCTGTTTTGTAGACACAGAAGCCAGCCTAACTGATGAGGATACAGCTATGTTATTAGCCAGTTAACTCAAATGAGATACACGTGGTGAAAACCTCTCATAAGGAATGTCATTAATTCTATCTTTACAGACAAATAAATTGTAAAAACAAAGGACAACTCCACTAATAGGCAGAATATACAAGAGCAAGGAACCAGAATTTTTCTCAGTATAATATAGAAGCTTGAAGGGAAAATGTATCTATTCACTCTGCATATTGGAAGCACTTAAGTCATTTGTAATTAATGAAACATACCTGGCTTAAAATGTGGTAAAGAATGAACTCCAGGCCATGTGTCCTCATTTGGCGTTCCAAGAACCTAGTGGAGAGCAGGAAATTGTGGAAACAGACTTGTTATTTCCAAAGCACTCAAAATTCTCCAGTGTAGAAAACAGTACACTGCATATGATGAAACTCTGGATTTTTTTTTTTTCCATGATCGTGTGCCAGGGATTTTATTTCAATAAAAACAAACCCCATACTAAAAGCTAAAGAGCCACCCAAGATGAATGTCTGCGTTTTACCAAATGCAGCGGAATGCAGGCAGTGAAATCTGCTGCATTTTGTCAGCTACAAACTTAGCAAGTAGGCTTAGGACTCCAACGATCAGCTGTCATCTCCATGGAACCGAATCAAGTATAAGTGTGTCCCTCATGATTCTTGCATGACTTTTTGTCCTGTACTCCAGCATCAGATGTCTCATCGCTTAGCAGTTCTCCAAATTCTGTCATTTCACCCCCGCATCCTCTCTCTCAGCATCACGATGTCTCAAAGAAGCAGGACAGGCAGCTGGGGAAGCTCATTCTCAACTAGCCACACTGCTCATTTCAGGTAACAACTTTATGTGGCTTAGAATTTCCTCATCCCCCCAATACTGTCCTCACTCTACACTCTCCCCTTTCGTCATCCACATTTTCACCTTCTTCCCCATTTCTTTTTCTACCACCCCGGTGTCTGACTGAAGAAATTAAAGGGCAACTGCAGCTCACACACAACTGGGTTCGCCCCATGCGAACAACTAGGCCCACCACAGGCTGCTGTTATGGTCCACGGTCACGGGAGATCACCAGTCGAGAACAGTGGCGCTGGAGGGCCAAGAGCCCAGACCCCAGAAACAGACTCTGTGGGTTCAAATCCTTGCTCCCACACTTACTAGTCATGTGACCATGGGCAAGAAAATAACCTCAGTGAGCTTCCTCAATGAACTGAGCTTTCAGTTCCCGACTTTGTAAACTGGGGGTTTACACCACCTCATTTGTGGTGAGAACACTACCTGGCAGGAGTAAGCACTGGGTATTAGATACTATTCAAAATACCCCTCAAAAACAGGCTCAGGTCAGGGCAGCCCTGGCCAGGCGGGAGAATCTGGTGCCCCCCACTGTACGTAACTCAAACTGCGATGGACCGACATGCACAGTCCAACAGGTGAGGAAGGGCAAGAGATAAAGTCAGAAACTGGCAAAAGAGAAGGAATGGCGGATATCACGGGTGGGAATTCAGCACATTCACTCTATCCAAGCGTTAGCAGGTACTGCTATGCAATAAGGAAATGCAGAACTTTGAGTATTTGTGTGTTTATTTACTAGGGGGATGCGGCATCCTGTCAGAGTGGCAAATGCAGTGAGTGCTTCCCTCACTGCTTCCTACTCTGGGGAGTTGGGATTAAACATGTATTACGTTCCTCACTGGGTTCTGGGATGAGATAATATAATTCTTTTCAACTGTAACCGATTAATTTTGCAAACACAATCACTTGTAACAGTAATAAGCACATCTACACATCTACAATAAGCACATCTACACAACTACACAAGCACATCTACGGATAGGCTGGGTGGGAGGTGGGCAGGCAGGCGAGAGGGCTGGGGAAGGGAGCTGTAAGACAGGAAAGGAGACTGAGACACTGTCTGACATGAGCTCCTGCAGTAACAGTGTCTGCAAAAGGCATTTCCCCCTTTCTTTCATGAACTCCGACGATTATTTCAAGACTGGGAGACAGCCATTCTTGCAGGCAGCGTGCAGAGCTCACCTGAGGAAAGCCCTCCCCTTCCAGCTTCCACTAAAATCTGCATGAAGGACGTGAAGGACTTTACCAACTAAAGGGAGGAACTTACGGCTCAAAATCACAACTTGATCGCAATCAATCCATCACTTCTGACACACACCCTCTAAAGATTTTATAAACCACAGAAAGTCCAGCCAGAATGTGAACCTCGTTCTCTCTCTCCCAGTAAAGGTCGTTACCCCGACTGTACACGTCTCTACAATGTCTGCATGAGTAAAACTTTTTCACAGGCACTAACCCCATTCATACCCAGGGTTCCATTTCAAATTGATTATCAAAGATTATGGCTGTTTCATAAAAGTCACCTGCAAAGTGAAAATGCATATGTCTTTTTTTGAGCTATTGTAGCACTGACTGATGGGACCATACCACAGATTCTCCTGCCTACAACTCCTGGGCCATTTGCACAAGAAATACGATGTGGGCAGAAAGTTGGCAAAGGAAAAGAAGTATGAAAAATCAGTCTTTCTTCCTGTGAAAGCCTTTTTGGGAAGTCAGTCTGGGTTAAACGCATGGTTAGAGATGACAGGCTACTTGTGCCTGGCAGAAAGTGGATGTGTTTGCAAAATCTGATGGCGGATTTTTGTTTCTATTAATTGACTAAGACATTCCACTTTTAGGGACACTTTAGGTTAGAAAAAGAGGTATTCTCTAAAAGTAAAAACTAATCTTTTGTAAATACAACAGGGCCAAAGAAAATAGCACCTCCGACCTTCCAGATGTGGTCCCGCATCTGTAAAGAGTCAGGTTGTTAACATCTGAGGCGGCTTCCAGTCTTAAAGTGACAGAAAGGCTGTGATTTGTTAAAACGTCTTCTACAAGGTCAACTCAAGAAGCTTCACTTGACACCTGTGCCCGGCGGGTATGTCTCCCTGTTCCTTTATTGGTCCATGTCTTCACCAGGCTAACATTTATTGTGCTCATCACAGAAGATATAAGGATGAGACTGGGGCTTGGCCCGGAAGTGCTCCCCCTCTGTGGGGAGAGAGAGCTGGGAGCCCAAAGTGGGGGTGTATCTGAGGCTCCCTGGGGCGGGGGGAGAACAGCTGCATGGGAGAGGGAACACTGAGTAATCTTTGGCCAAGTACGGAAAAGGGGCGTGGGGGTGGATAGTGACAGCAGAGAACTCGGGTTATAAGGAAGGGCTATGTCAAAATACTTTCAGGTCTCCAAATTCTCCTGCTGCTCATGCCCCCATGCCTTCTCACAGTGGTTTCCTCTTTTGGAATGCCCTGCCCACGACTGGCCAGGTTAACTCCTTTTTTTTTTCCAGCTTCAGCTCATGAACTACCCTTTCCAGAAAGACTTTCTGGCCCAAGTTACATGCTGTGATCCTCATAATCTCTGAGGGCTTTGTACAGGATTCTTACAGGACCTACCCACAGCCTTACAGTCGTTAGATTACTGGTCTGTCTCCACACTGCACCATAGACCTTCGAGTAGAGACTGCGGTGTTCATATCTTCAGATCCCTGGTGCCTGCTCTGTGCCTGGCACCAAATATGCACTCAGTACAAGCTGAATGAACGAGCGAATGGAGCGTCTGGGTTACAGCATGAAGTCTGGTATCACTGGATTACTGGCTGGGTTATGGAAGGGGAGGCGAGGGCCACAGAACGAATAAATGGGAACTGCATTTTATCTCTGTCTCAGGTTTTCTCAGACTATAGGTCCCATGACTGGGGGGACTATAAATTTCACAGAGACTGCTGATATCAGCATTTTTCTAAAGATGAAAATAACAGGTAATGTCAGAAGGTAACATACATGTTAAAGATGAATGTTGTTTTATGAAACTTTTATTCACATTATATCTGTGTGTGTATATGTATATGGGTGCTTTATGAGTCATGAGGTAAAATGTATTTCTTGGGGTGCCTGGGTGGCTCAGTCAGTTAAGCATCTGCCTTCAGTTCAGGTCATGATCTGGCTCTCTGCTCCATGGGGAGGCCTCTTCTCCCTCTCTCTCTGCCCCTCCCCTCTAACTCTGGCACATACATGTGCTTTCTCTCTCTCTCAAATAAAACCTTTAAAAAAATAAAATATTTCTTACTATTAAGGGCCATTTTACAGGAAATAAGTTATTAGCTAAAAATCAAGAATGTAGGTGTTAAAGCAAGTTTGGGGGCTGAGGGCAAGGAGTTTAATTCTAGATCTGCTGAATGGCAGAAAGGCCCAGATCAAGATAGGGGGTGTGCAAAGAGCAGCTGGAAATACAGATACAGATCTCAGGAGAAAGATTCACGTGGAGAAAAACATTTGGAACTCTTTAGCATATTAATGGTAAAAGAAAGCAAATGCCCAACACAAGCTACAAAATGGTCTTACTTCCCTAAACTCATGCATACACAGTTCCCAGAAGGGTGTCTCTCTTATTTCCTGGACTTTTAGCTTCTGTTAAGACAAACACGGGATAACCTCACCTTCTCAGTAGAGGTTTACACCGCCTGACCCTGATAAACTAGGATTTGATGACACCAAACCTACTCTTCTGGGCTCACCTCTGCACTGACGGCTGCGGCATGGATCCCACCCACTGTATCAGCCCCTGTGACGAGCAGAGGACACTGAGGAAAACAGGGTCTCTCTGCTGAAACATCGACTTTACAAGAAACAGAAGAAAAAAAGACTCTAAACTTCTAAAACTCGGAGCTCAAGAACTAGTGGTTGTCAGAAATACTTACCATTCCAAGTGATTAATAGTTCCACACATTCTCGCATTTCGCTGTCAGGTCCCAGGGCTGCTAAAGGCCAGTCCGTAGGCTTTTCCGGAAGAATGCCCACGGTTTAAACAGAGCAAGGGGGGCTGACAGTTTTCCTGGGTCAAAGGGTCAGAGGAGTCCATCACGGAGACTCCAGCCTATCAAATGCAGATAAGACCAGCTCACACGGGTGTGGACTAAAGCAGTGATGAGGAACGCGCTGGGTTCCCACTTCAGGTTTTCCAGTTTTATGAGATGGGCATCCTGGGGCAGTGTGGGTGATTTCAACCTCACTTAGCAATGAATCCAAGGAAATGGAAGACCAAATAAGTTTGATGCTTTTTAAACCGAAACCTCAAAGTCCACACATACAACACACATCTGTAAAATAATGACTGCTTCATAGCTATATCACTTCTGGAAGATTCTTTATGATTCAACAGCGCAAAGTCCTAAACAAAGCTTGTGAAGAAGCTCGGCAGAACCGGGCTTGGCTATCACAATGCGCTGAAATGTTCAAAGATGAGCTGCAGAAAAGCAGAACTTCCTAACTCTCGCCCTGCCTGTCTGAGCTCTATCTAGAAAAACAGTTCTCCAGTGGGTGGAGCCGGAATTCAAAACCAGGTTGGTTTGACTAGAAAGACTGCTCCTAAGAGTTGTGGTGAGTGCTGTGAACTGTGTAAGACTGATGAACCACAGACCTGTACCCTGAATCAAATAATACATTATATGTTAATTTTTTTTTTTTAAAGTTGCACTATCTTGTTCCCAGAAGGATCAGAAAGAGCAGCAGTGGGGCTCGGATGGTGTTAAACGATTCACAGCCAACTGACCAGACTCCAGAAGTAAGTTTTGTGTATGAGGGATTTTTTTTCATTCTTCTCCCTCTACCAGTCTAATGCACACGCGTGTATACATACACACTGCACACATTACTACGTACGAACTTCTTCACCATTTTCATCATAGAAAAATGTCTTACATTCTCAGATGGCACAATAGAAAAGATGTGTAATATTCTGATGGCCGAGCCAGACTTAAAGAATATTTAATCAGGTGGGAGCAACTGGCTGAACCCAACACAGAGAAACCTAACAGCAATAAACTTGAAGTCTAGGACTTAAGTTCTAATAATTGCTTGAGATGGAGAGGACTGCCAGGGAATCAAGGGCTCGCGGTGTTCAGCAGAGTACAAATTCTACGAGACCACGCAGAGGAAATGAAAGGAGATTGGGGCAGGCTGATTTTAAGATAGTCCTGTATATCCCTGCCTGCTGGTGTTTACACTCCTCCCCCTGACTGAGTGTGGAACCAGTGACTTGCTTTTAACCAACAAAATATGGCAAAAGTGACAAGATGTCACTTCTGTGATCATATTGTAGGGGATGCCAACTCTCATCCTGCTGGGAGACTCTCTCCCTTGCTGGCGCTGAGGAAGCAAGTGGTCATACTACAAAGACCGTAAGACAGGAAACTGGAGGGGGCTTTAGCCAACAGCCAGCCAAACTTAAGGCTCTCAGTTAACAGCTTGCAAGCAGCTGAATGTTGTCAACAGCCGCACGATATTGGAAGCAGATCCTTCCCCAGGCCAACGTCATGTAAGATGGAAGGCCAGCTGAACACCTTGACTGCAACCCTGGGAGAACCCGAAGCAGAGCACCAGCTAAGCCATGCCTGGATGCCGCACCCACCGGCACTCTAAGATCATAAACGTGTGTTAAGATGCTAAGTCTGTGGGGCACTTGGGTGGCTCAGTTGGTTAAATGTCTGCCTTGGGCTCAGGTCACGATCCTGGGGTGCTGGGATTCAGCCCCACATCGGGCTCCCTGCCCAGTGGGGCATCTGCTTCTCCCTCTGCCCCCTCTTCGTTGCTTGTGCTCTCTCTCTCTCTCTCTCTCAAATAAACAGATTAAAATCTTTTTAAAAAAAGATGCTAGGTTTGTGGTAATATTGTTACACAGCTATAAACAAATAATGCAGATTAAATCACTGGGTTTATTGCTGTGCTAGTATCAGGCACTGCCTGTGAAGAGGGACGAAAATAAATAACACAGTCTTCTAGGGGATGTATCCAGAAAGGGGGTGGTGGACCCATGTCTCATGAGGTGGACTGGAGATGTCTGCCCTCGGTGAGAAAGAAATGGTTTGGGACATCGCCTCGAATAGATGAAGTACTGCAATGTCAGTGAGGGACTGAATTACACTTTGCTGAGTCAGATGGAAAGTAAGGGCCAATGGGTTAAGATATTAATATACAACAAAGAAGGGCATTCTAATGACAAGGGCTGTATAAACTGAAACGGCAGCCTTATGGGGTTTAATCACAGCTAAGAGATGGACTGCACCACATTTTGCATTCAGATATTATACGGATCGAATTCTGCCTCCACTGACACAAGGGTCATCTGTAGTAAAATTCTGACATAACACTGCAAGTGAGAGTTTGCATGACAGAACAAAGTCCTGCATTTGCATCTACTTTTGCTTATATTTGACCATCTTTATAACTTACTGGATAGATAAGGAGAAGTGAGGTGATAAGGAAAGGGTATGATTAGATGAAGCAGAGTAGAGAAGATAGGGATGAAAGCTTTCTTTCCCTAATTTCTATCCAAAGTATGTATCAATAGTAATTACTTTGCAGGGAACCAGCACAATCAATGGCTGATATCAGAATCTTTTCTGGTAGTATAAGCAAATGTAGGCATGTATGTGGTAGGCATATACATGTATATTATATGTGCGTGTTTATGTATATACACCACACACACACACACACACACACACACACACAAATTCCTCTCTTCCTTCATTCTCAAGGCTTTACCCACAGTGCCACGGATAAAAGAGTTAGAGTGTTTGGACTGCTTATTTTTGGCAATGGCCAATGGCATACACGTTGCATATGGGATTAGAAAAGCAGCTTTAAGCTGCTGTGATTCCAGGTTGGTTATGTTTCAGAGCCCAGACCCAGCAGTGAGATTCTGCAGAGCAGTGACCTTTACCGAGAAGGGCCAGCAGGGGGAGCCACTACACTGAGAAAATGAAAAGCTGCCTGGGGCTTCAGAAAGCTGCTGGAATATTTAATCAGGGCGTCAACTGCTGGATTAAAAGAGATGGTGATTCCAAAATACTGTGTAGAGTTTTCAGCAGGGCAAGAATTCAGATGGGAAGGAATCGAAATAAAGGACTGTTCTTCGAGATCTACTTAAAGTGAATTCAATTCACCTGCTAGAAGGTAAAGGTCTGGCTTAGTGGCACTTGTCAGCATATGGGAATCATCTGGGAGGCATTAAAAAAAAAAAACAAAAAAACCCAACAGGTTAAAAAACACACTAGGGACTGGGACCCACCCCAGTGATTCTGATTTAACTGGTCAGAGCTGCAGCCTCGGTATGTGGAATTTTCTAAAGCTCTCCCGGTGATTCTAATGTCAGCAAAGGCTGGGACTGATGGGCCCGACCTAACCAGGCGATCTCTCAGAGGTCCCCAGTTTAGTTAGATGGTTTGCAATTTTTTTAAAAGTCTTTGGCCTGGATCCGAAGGACCACAACGAGCAGATAAGCGCACAAAACAAGCAGCTGGCTGTTAAGAGAAATCGGAGGGTAACTAAAGAATAAACCTGAAACTACTCCAGAAAATGCTCTTCACCGGCAAGTTCTGCACCAAGAACAGCTCATTTAAAACATGCTTTCCTCCAATAAAATATTCATTTTCCCCCTCCCCCCTTTCTCCAATTGTTTCTCTCCCCTGTCTCCTTAAACTCTGACTCCCTCATGGATTTCAGTCTCATCTCAATGGCTTTTCTCTTCTTTTCACGGAGCTGTGTTGCTGTGTCACAGCTCGGCCTGTCAGTCCCCAGGGCGCAGGGAGCCTGAGCGTGGAGGCCGCAGAGGCCAGAGCCCGGCGATGTTGCCAAGCAGATGCCACAGCGAGGCTGACTGAAGCTGCGGCACGAAATGCGGGGAAAGGAGCTCAGGGAGAGGAGGGACCTGGAGGCAGGAGCACCAGATGCCGGAGCCTCGCTACTCAGAACGTGGTGCAGAAACTGGCAGCATCAGCACCACCTCCAGGAGGCCGCTCGGGCTCCACTCCCGAGCTGACGCGCCAGAATCTGTAACTCAACAAGGACCCCAGGTGATTCATATCAACACTGAAGTGTGAGAAACGCTGCTTTAAAGAACACATTCTAACTGGAGTTTTCAACCTAAGCACAGGCTGTAGAGAGGAAATTCTGGTCATGGGTACCTTGATGTAGAGCACTTAGGTAAGACTATTCGTTCAAGCAGCATTTGCGAAGGGTGGGGGTGGGGGGCGAGGTGTGGGCGGTTTCCAGTTCAGTGGTGCGGGCACCTCGTATCAGGAGCTACCGCAGATGACCATGATTGCATGAGACTGGCTTGGCGTTCTATGCCTCCGAGCTCATTCCCCACACGTGAACAGCCCCATAGCCTAGGTGTTTCTTATGGCAAGAGATTTCAAATCATTCTGGAAACAGGCAAAAAAACAACAGACCACTGATGCTCTTAACTTCAGCTGCAAACTTGAGGCCAGTGAAAATTCTAGGATACGGACACAGACACATACCACAGGCCCAAACAGATCACCATTTTTTTTTTTGTCTCGAATAAAAGTGGTTTTCCTAGTCACTGAGCATCACCTGTGTGCAAAGCAATGTGCTATCGGGAGACACAAAGAGGCAAACTATAACTTTTGCCTTCAAAAATGTAGTATTTCAAATATTCATTTTAATTACATTAAAATGAAAAATGACAAAGCTACTGAACTGATCTGTAACACTATGAAACTTTGCATCCTCAAGGATGTTTTAGAAAATTACATTTCCTTCAAGAACATGTGAATGAGAATGTATTCGTTTCCTATCAGTGCTGTAACAAATAATCACAACCTTGCGGACTTAAAACATCAGAACTTTAATTCTCTTAAAGTTCTGGAGTCAGCACTGGAAATTGTTTTCACTGGGATGAAATCAAGGTGTCTACGGGGTGACCCTGCCTTCCAGGCTTTAGAGCAGAGCCCATTTCTTGCCTCTCCCAGCTTCCGGAGGCTAAGGGGGTTCCCTTGGTTTGTGGCTGAATCACTACAATTTCTGCCTTCACCCCCTACACTGACTTCCCCTCTTCTGTATCAGACATCCTCTCTTACAAAGATGCTGAGACTGCATTTAGGGCCCATCTGGATAATCCAGGATAATCTCCCCTATTTCAAGATCCTTAACTTAATCCCATCTGTAAAAACCTATTTTCCAAATAAGGTAAAATTACAGGTCTGAGATTTGGGGTCTAATATTTTTAGGTGTTCCTTAGCCTACTACAGAGTAAAATTACCATTTACAAAATACTCTTTATACATGATTCTCAAAATGGATATTTTATACATCTAAAACATGAAGTAAACAGAAAAAGCTATGGGAACATATCCACTTGCAGTAATAATAAGCTCACCGAAGCTGCTCTACTGCTTGCAATTCCACACTTTTTATTTCATGAGTTGCGATCAACCCAATAAAATAGGACAACATTAGTCACTTCGCAGATGAGAAAACTATATTGCAAAGAAGGGAGACTTGGTCAGGTGCCCTAGGAGAGAAAAAGAGAACCAGGACACAACCTGGATTTATGTCTGGCGCCCTTCCCACCCCATCACTCAGATGCCAGCACTTTATTAATAGGACTGTTAATTCATCTCAGTTGACTTGTAAAGCAATTAAAGTCTGCAAGATCAGCAAAGACGGACAGACTGAATGAAGCTGAGCTGTCAGCCAAGCAACCTCACTAGCTAAGGGCTGCTGTGCCTCTGTTGACCTACTGGGCATACTTAGATGGGTTTCAAAGTCAAAGCTACCCCCATGTAGCTATTTACTAAGAAAGCTGATTTTGTCATTCATTCTTACTCCAACTTGACAAATGTAATAGTAAAGAGGATGAATTTAATTTTTTTTTTCTTTCTTTAAACCCAGTGCACAGAATTTTGTTTCCATTAACAGAATAAGCACCTATGAGCTCACCGCCCTGGACAAGAACTGGGTTATTTAACAACAGCCACATCTAATCCTGTAGCTCAGGACCTATGCGATCACCCAGCCATGCCCACCTAAAGCAAGCTCCATTCTGACTCACATGCATTCTTCTCTACTTGTTTTTATATAATTTTATTGTCCTTATAAAGATTATAAAGTATTTTTAATTATTTAATATTTTATATTCAGGATACAATGTTGTCGCTAATTTCTTGGAATTTTTTTTTTTCACTTCACATCATATCGCTAAAATTCATCCAAACTCTCCCATGACTATAACGTTAATGGAATGGTATTCCTCTACTCTCTCACTGATGAGCATTTGTGTTGTTTGCCAGGTTCCGCCCAGGAGTCAGAAAAGAAAACACCATTATGTAAAAATGGCAAGTGAAAGCTTAGCAGGGATCCTATTTTTCCCTTTACAACTATAAAATTCCATAAAGCAAAAATTAAATAGCGGCACCTAAAATGGAATTGTGTTCTAATAGTCTGAGAGCTGCTTGGGACTCACAAAATATTTTCCCAAAGACATGATTCTCTGCATGGTGGGTGATGCGTGAAAGGCTGTTATATTGAGAACAAACCAAAAAAACACCACAGAGCCAAATCAGCCCAGACAACAGCATTTCTGATCCAAATGCAGGCAGTATGGAAGTCACAACTCTCTTCCCATGAAGGCAGCCAGGGAGGGAGCAGGAGAGGGGACCAGTCCCCAAGACTTGTCAAACTCTAGACTAGAGGGGAAGAATGGGAGCCCAGGGAGATGATGCTGGGACAGATACTGAGGCCAAGAATGAAAAGGTTGCTGTGTGACTTGGCAGCAGTGCAAACACTCCACTGGAACAGGCAAAGGGTGGTCAGACAGTGAATCATTTTCTCTGGATTTTTACCGCTGGCTCATGGGGAGCGACAGTCGGGTGGGGTCTGAGGCTTGCCTGCAGGGTGTCTCTGCCAGGTGACCGGCTTGGATGTTCTCTGTCCCCTTTACCACGTGTTTGCTTCTTTCATGGAGACACCTACTTGCTCTATGAGTGGGGCAGAGGAGGGAGCCCCTGGAAATGGTGGATGGCTTGGAAAGGAGGCACCCCCTCTCCTGTGTTGCTGTGTCTGGGGTGCTGGGGAGGAGGAGGGAGAGCAGGACAAAGCCTTACAGGCTGGGAGGAAGGGCTGTGCCTGTGTTAGATGTATGTAGGTCAGAGGCTGCCTACCAAAGGCAATCTATACATTTACCTGTTCCAAAAAGAGATGCTGTTATTTTTAGAGCTTTGAATGGGGTATGCAGGAAGGTGTGAGTTACAAGGAAACCTCTGCTAAGTTTACTGGCAGGAAGGCTGTTAAAAAATTTAGGTCAAGATATTTCTATAGAATGTGCTCGAGTAGCAGTATTTTATTATAGTTTTTGCAACTGTATATATTCTAGTTAACTATAATTAACTAGGGTTTAACTATATAACTGTACAATATAACTATTTAACTCCAATTTAACCATAATTTCAACTTGTGTTTATTATTACATATTTATTCATAAAAAGTTATTGGGAACCTATTATTCCAATGATTGTGCCAGAAACTAGGATACAGCTGTGGAAAAGACAGTCCCTGATAAAGGGTGATGTTCATGATAATAAGCTGTAGGTCCACCGAGCCCCTCTCACCCCCACGGCAACCAACATGCAATAGCACAGACTTTCACCTACAAATGGGCTTCTTATTCCTGACAGGTTCAGTGTGGGTCAAGAGCTGGTATTTAGACTACCAATACCAAATCTGGTATTTATAATCTAAAATACTTAGAGTTGAAAAGAGGCATCATTTCCAGAAGCATGAGTCGCCACTCACATTGTGACAAGGTTGGATCTTTCTAAGAACCCCTGGCACATCAAGACAGCTGGAGTTCTGCAATTCTCTGGACAACACTGAGTGAGTGGTTCACTTCCAATGTTATAACCTGATGGTTGTAAATTTCAGTTGCTGTTATTCTTTCTAAATGGGTGTTAATTTAGCTTCATCAGCACCAGCTTATATTATTGTGAGTTATTTGGTTAAGTTCACATTATATTTTAATACACTTATGCATCAATGCCATATGGGGCCTATTATTTTCCAACAACTAGAAATTATGACAGTTATGAAGGGTGGGTTATGTATGAATCAGCTAAGAGATTAATGCTAACGCACACAGATACCTGATTCCTCTTCGTCCCTTAATCGGTTTCTTTCAAACACTTACTGCTGTAACTGCCAACCCTGCCCCCAAACTTTTATGTTGAAATCCTAACCCCAATGTGGTGGCATATGGAAGTGGGGTCTTTTGAAGGTAACTGGGATTAGATTAGGTCAGGAGGATGAGGCCCTGATGAAGAGATTCAGGTCCTATAGAAAAAGAGGAAGAGAAACAGGATCTCTTTTTGTGTACATTCTGACAAAAGCCATGTACACACATAACCAGGAAAAGGGCCCTCACCAAGAATCTAACCGTGCCGGCACCCTGATCTTGAGCTTCCAGCCTCCAGAACTGTGAGAAATCTTTACTGTTAGAGCCACACAGCCTACGGCATTCTGTTACAATAGCCAGCACTGACTGAGACATTGATACTTAGTGCTAAGTCCACAATTAAACAGCAAAGGGTAGCATTGATAAGCCAAGAGCTCTTGGGACCGTCTAAGTGTCCCAAGGAAAAGAAAGGCCGAACCTGTCCTACAGGAGTTTCAAGTGAGAAACACACAAACTCTAACGTATCCTGCATCACAGTTTGGACAGACAGTTTACATTGCTCAGAGGAGTTGGGGGGAGGGAGCTTCAGCATATATAAATATGAAACGTGACCTAATAAACCCTCTATGGGGATCCCTGATTTATACAGAATATACAAATGGTGTTTAGAACAGGCTGAGCAACTTGCAAGGGTCACACAGCCCATGGTGACTGATGAGGGGAGGGGAGAAGGGACGGCCTCTGGACTCTAGAGATCTAATGGATTCCCACTAGATTATACTGTAAGAGTAATTTAAGCACATATGATGACCTTGACCATGAATTTTATCCCCATGTGAAAGACAAAATGGATTTTAAAAACCTTAGACAAATCAGGGATTGAAGCCACAATGGGTATTTTTTCCTATTTTCCACCAAACTTCTGCAAGACCATCCTGTCTTGTTATTTCTTAAGAAGCTGTTTTCATTCTGGATTAACAACACATCAAAAGACACAGCCAGGACAGTTTATTATTTTGAGTAAAAGACAGAGTCTCCCAAAAGTTGGGGGTCTGGATGTTGAGATAATTACACAGCTGAAGCTGTCAGCTCTTCTGGTCTCTCAAGAAGGCAGCAATCCATCCATCATTCCCTCTCCGCCGTGCCCCCATTCTCCCACTAACAGGCTGCGGGGGACAAAGGACAGCTTTACAAGCCTCCTGGTCAACAAACAGGAGCACAAGGCCAGTCCCACCAAGCTGCAGAGTCTTCTAAAGGCCACATTCACTAAATAGGCAGGTAATGATCCTTTAAAAGAGCTCACCTAGATTTTTTAAGATTCATCCGCGTTTGCCTTACTGTTGTACCTTATCATTAAAACAGGTTCACAGTGCAACAACTTGAGGAACAGAGATGGAAGGTAGTGGGCATTTTTGAAAGATAAAAAAATTAGGAATTTTGGCCCATGGCACTGCTGCTTAGAGTCCTGGGGGACTCATTCTTTTAAGTATATATGCAACTCAAAAAGGAAGAAAATGCCATAGCCGCTCTTCTTCTCCTGCATTGCTTTAAAGACTGTGCAAATAAATAAATAAATAAATAAAGACAGTGTGCAGGCAGTTAGCTCTAAGTCTTAACTGCACAAGGTTGTCCTTGGTAGATGCATTTCAGACTACACTGAAATTTACAAACAGAGCCATTATGTCTTTCTTTCACCCACTAGCCTTGTCAAAAGGAAACAGCAACCGGGACACCTGGGTGGCTCAGTTGGTTAAGCAGCTAGCTGCCTTTGGCTCAGGTCATGATCCCAGCGTCCTGGGATCGAGTCCCGCATCGGGCTCCTTGCTCAGTGGGAAGCCTGCTTCTCCCTCTTACTCTGCCTGCCACTCTGTCTGCCTGTGCTCGTTCTTGCTCTCGCGCTCTCTCTGACAAATAAATAAATAAAATCTTTAAAAAAAAAAAAAAAAAAAGGAGACAGCAACCATATGGTCAAGGTCACCCGCCATCCCTTAAAGTACCAGACCCGAGGCCAAGAACCAGAACCATCATCTTCAGCACTTTCTCATCTCATGTACCGCACTTGCATAAGTACAGTTTAATGAGACCTAAGTCATAATTCCCCAAGATGTCACCGAAAATTTACTCTTCTGTCTTTGGACAATCCTGTGGTAGAAACCCATCTCCTCCTTAATTTATGGGTTGTTCTGCCGCTGACTTCAGAATTAAGAGATCTGAACAAACTGACAGGTACAGCTATAGTACAGTGCAAGGCAATCCAGTTTTGTGATAGTATGTTCATAACAGATAACGGACTCTGATCCTCTTACTAACATGCACTATGAAAAGTTGCGTTACTAGATTAGACACAAACATTTTGAAAACACAGACCCTCCCACTCTTGACCAAGAAGACCTCACTTTTTAAAGATGGTGCCAGTGATCATGTAAATGAGCAAACAAAACACCTCAAGATATATATCCACAATTCTTAAATTACTTTAAAGTTATTCAACACTATTTGCATCTGAAGTCAGGCTGGACTGTGCCTGGAGTGAGAGGAAGGTAGAAAACTCTAAGCTGTTTGGGTAGAAAGAACGTTCATGGGCACATATATGGAAGATGAGAACATTAGGTACTCAGATTACAAAACTAGGAAGAGGTGTTTGGAGAGTCCCAGAAACTGGGAGTATAATTCTAATATGATGAGTCAACTCATTTCTTCCTATCCCAGATAACCTCTGTGTGTTACATTTTTTACCTCATTTACCTCTGAAGATAGTAAATAACCATATCAGGTGAATCTAAGACAATCCATCATATGGACTTAGCTTAACTAATTAGCTATACTTCTCAGTGATTAACAGACTGCCCCCAGACGTAAGTTCGGGTTTTGGTCTGCCATCCACCTACCAACCACATGATCTGGGTAGGCACAATGATACAAGTGTGAACTCTGAACTCAATTTATCCACACTCAATTCCCAACTGAAATATTCTGAATATTTTTTATTTTAAATAAAAATAAACCTCTTTTATTTTAGTTAACTTCCCTGCGCCTCAGTTTCTTCTTTGGTAAAATGGGTACAATAAAGACTACCTACCTCTTTGGGTTCTGAGAGGATTAGATAAGGTAATACGCGTACAGTACTTAGCACACCCTGGCCATAGTGACGGTGAATGTCAGCTGCCATGACTACCATCACCATCCTCATAGTCATTACCCTTCTGATGTGTACGTAGTTTAGCTTCTTTTAGACACACTTCTCTGCTATGGTTATGAAATAACAATAACACCTATTTCACAACATTGTGAGAGTTAAATGAGGTAACACATCAAAAATAATTACCATGGTGCTTTGTTAGTTAATAGTAATAGTAATGGTAGTAATAATAATAATAAAATAATTTAGGTATTTCCCCACTGTTGGACTTTTCTATTCAGAAATCTTTTTGTCTTTGTGACTATTTAGCAACTTGGAGAAATCTAGTTTCTAAGCCAAACGATATGGCTATTTTAAAGGTTTTCTAACATATTCTGTAGAATCATCACGTCAGTTTACAATCCCATCAGGAGCGTGAGCACACTTCTTACTTTTGCCAAGAGGAGGAACAATCCTTCTCAAAAATCTTCCCTGAACGGTGATCAGTGTTGGTTAGACTGTGGAGTCAGCTGGGTGGTAAGATCACCACCACTAACACGAACACCAACAAAAATCACACCTCCAATTTATGTAACTATAATACAGGAAGCAGATTCATGGGGTAAACGCATTTGTTATGAAAACAGTGAATCATGCATATTGATAAGTGAATGAGCCTTGATAAGGGCATCATATTCTACTGGGTGCGAAAGTGGTGCTACAATGTGAAAAAATACAACCTCACGAAGTACGCTGTGTCCTCAGTAGGACAAGGGGATCAGTGAAAACCACAGTTCACATAGTCCCAGCAAAAAGCCAGGTGTTAGCACTTCTGAAGGATTCAGTTGTTTTATTAGATGAAAAATGACTACTTCGAGGGCTTAAAATATTGATGCCCCAAAGAGTTCTTACTGCCACACAGCATCAGTCTTAAAACAGAGCGTGAGGAAAGGCTCTAGAGGCCAAGGGAATAAGTTAAGGGGATGCTGCTTCTCACTGTGCAGGAAATACTTCTTCTTAAGAGGCCATATATCAGTCCAGAAAATGTTGACAAGCTTTTTTAAAAATCCGATGGAATAAAACAGATTCATTCCAGTCATTTTCTTTTCATCTTGAGCACTATTTAAAAAAAAAAAATTTGCTAATAAAAATATAATACACAAGTCTGTGTGTCTTGCAGTAACTAGACGCCCATATCCGCATGGATATAAACTCCAGTGCAAACCCCGGAGATCTCTTATGACCTAAATAATGATCACATGTTTGTCTCTGGAGGGTGAAATCTGGTGCTGGGGTACCAGGGTCTGAGACATATTCCTATTTCTTACCATTTTGTATCGTTTGAGGGTTTTTTCCCCCTTAAATCATGCATTTTTAATTTTAAAAATTCACAGTAACTATGTAAATAAATAGATACATAAAACATATTGGGACATTTGGTGGTATCTGCAGAAATTTCTTGGTAGTCACAACCAGGGGAAGGCTTGCCAGTGGTATTCAGTGGTTAGAGACCAGGTGTGCTGTTAGAGAGCCTCAATGCAGAGGACAGCCCCCTATGACAAAGAACATCCAGCTCAAAAGGTCAGTGGTGCTGCTGTTGAGAACCCCTGCTCTGAATGATGGACTTTTCCAGAGAGAGTGTAAACACTCAGAGTCTGAATGGAGTGGTCTCTTGGCTCCTCATCACTCCAGACAGAGTATATCATCCAAAGAGACAGGACACGGAGTCAGTCTGTAGACTGAATGGCCCCCTACTCGCAAGCGCTTTCCTGCCGGGCTGGGGAGCAGCAGCTTTCATCCACGGCTCTTGGCAGGGGAAACACTCACAGCAAGACCTGGACCCTTCCTATCGCCTCAAGGCATCTTGGAGAGACCACCATAAGGGCCTCTCTTCATGGGCCTGTGCAGGTGGCAGAGGGCAATGAGGAGTTGCACTGCTCCAATTGTTCAGGTTTCAACAAGTCTGGTTAAAAGCTCTTCGAGCATTACGTCTCAAATACAGAACCAGCACCTATATTCAAACTGTTACGTTATAGCCAGTGGCATCGTCCATGGGTCTAACTGAAAGCACAGGCTTCGGTTAATTGAGGGGACAGTACCATGACCATGGGAGGAAAGTTTCTTACAAAGCAGTTTTGCTTAGGAGGCTGTGTCCTCCCCCAAAGATTCCACATCGAGGCAACCCAACTTTATTTTTTTCTTTTAAGATTTTACTTATTTATTTGACAGAGAGAGATCACAAGTAGGCAGAGAGGCAGGCAGAGAGAGAGGAAGGGAAGCAGGCTCCCTGCTGAGCAGAGAGCCTGATGCGGGGCTCCATCCCAGGACCCTGGGATCATGACCTGAGCCAAAGGCAGAGGCTTTAACCCAAGGCATCTTGGAGAGATGCCCCAAAGAGCCACCCAGGTGAGGCAACCCAACTTTAAATAATGAAGTATTTAGAGGCTCCACTGAGGCAACACAGCAGAAGAGTGAGTCTTGCCTCCTTGAACCATATGGTCTATTTAGGTTAATTTCAACTTGTCCCAATATTATGCTTTCCTTCTTCTTTTTTTAAAGTCAGATTTCTTATCCTTGTTTAATTCTGCATCCTAATGTATTATGGCAAATCATAAAATGTTTGAGCAAGAAGGGAATCTTCAAAGTCACCTAACAAAATTCTCACATTTTACAGGTAATAAAAACAGGTACTCATATAGACATTTCTCTGTAATCAGTATTGTTCTAAGTGATCTACTTCTGTTAATTCCTTTAATCCTCAAAACCACCTGATGATGTAGATCTGACTATTATCACCCCTACTTTACTGATGAGGAGACTGAGACACAGAGAGGATATGTATGCCACACGTTTTGGCAGACAGAATCCTGAGATGACCTTCCATTGATCATGCCCTTATATAAACCTCTCCCACTCAATGCAGGCAAAAATTCTGACTGGCTTCTAGTCCCTGGTATGTGACAATGGTGATGGGAGAGTCACTCCCATGGTAATGTTATGTTACATTATGTTACGTTACTTTATTACGTTATGTAAGACTGTCTTGGTAGACTTAGACTGGAGAGAGATTCCCTCATTGGCCTTGAAGAAGCAAGCTGCCATGTTGTGAGGGGACCTGCAAGGAAACCACAGGCCTGGCTCACAGTGAGAAAGTGAGCACATCTTTCCTACTAACATCAGGAGCTGAATCCTGCCAACTATGACATGGGACTGAAAGAAGATCCCAAACTCCAGAAAGGAATACAGTCCAGCCAACACCCAGACTACAGCCTTGTGAGACCATGATCAGAGTTAAGTCTGGCTGGATTACTGACCCACATGAACTATGAGATAATAAATGTATGTTGCTTGAAGGTACTATGTTTTGGGAATTTGTTAGGCAGCCAATGGTAAAATGAAAGACATGGTCAGGATCACAAAGCAAGTAAAAGGAAGAGCAGAATTCAGACTCTGATGGTCATGCTCCACCATCCATCCCCTTAACCACAAACACCAGACCACTAAGTGGCAATTGCTGGGGCAGAGAGAGGTGAATGATTTTACTTACCCCATGTAATCTTCCTTCATTGCATTTTTTATCTCTGACATACACTTGTAGCTCACCACTTGTGCTACACACAAACATTGTTTACTATAGATCTCTGACGAGCATATGAGATCTGTGTGGGCAAGGATTTGACAATTTTGTTCACAATTACAGTCCCATCACCTAGAACAACACCTGGCACCAAGTAGATGGGAAAATTATTATTTTTCTTTTTTCTTTTTTTTTCTTGGTATTTTTTATTTTTTATTTATTTTTTATTAACATATAATGTATTATTTGCCCCAGGGGTACAGGTATGTGAATCATCAGGCTTACACAATTCACAGCACTCACCATAGCACATACCCTCCCCAATGTCCCTAACCCAGCCACCCTATCCCTACCTCCGTCCCCAGCAACCCCCACTTTGTTTCGTGAGATTAGGAGCCTCTAATGTTTTATCTCCCTCCCTATCCCATCTTATGGGAAGATTATTTTTAAAAAAATATATATTTTTTTAATTTGAGAAAGATAGAGACAAGAGAGAAAGTGAGAGTGAGAAGCAGACTCCCCGCTGACCAGGGAGCCCGACATGGGGTTTGATCATGGGATCCTGGGATCATGACCTGAGCCAAAGGCACACACTTAACCAACTGAGCCACCCAGGTGTCCCTTAAAAAGATTTTATTTTTAATCAATCTCTACACCTAACACAGGGCCCGAACTCACAACCCTGAGATCCAGAGTCACACACTCTAGTGACTGAGCCACTCAGGCACCCCTAGTAAAATTATCTGAATGCTGTGAATGAATGCAGTCATTGAGAACCTGAGGCTTGGAGACTTGCTCAAAGGTCCTCACTGGTTAGGGGCAAAGCCAGATGTACTAACTGCATTACTCCTGATTCTTACTGATTCTTTACTCCTTCCTCTAACTGCACCCTCTGCCATATGACTTTGCATATGACTTTCTATAGCATGTTGACTTGTTCTGCCAATGGAATGGGGCTGGACATAAAAGGGAGGGTTACAAACTTAGGAGAGAGCACATGCTTCCATTCACCCTTGCTCTTCTGCCATCACCAGAGAAAGGCATGCTCTGATGAGCCCACTGGTCCAAGGAGAATGGAAAATATGGGGAGCAAACCTGGACTCAACCTATAGATGATGATGAGTGGTGCCTGGATCAGCCAACCCCAACCAACCCAGGAGCATCTGAATAAGAACAAACAATTGTTTTAGGCCACAGAAATTTGAGGTGGTTTGCTATAGAGCATTAGGACAGGACAGGAAGAGTTCTTTGCAATCTCAGTCTACCTGAGGTCTTATTAATATGGAATTTCACACCATTGGTGTTCTGGGGAAGAAAGCCCTAAGCAGGGAAGGAAGATACAATTAATGCTTTAATAGTCCTTTTGTTGACTATCAGAAGCTTTGTAGCCATTAGGATAAAAGCAGCTTTTAGGAACACACCAAGGATCATAATTCTGCTAAAATAACAAAACCGGCACATAAATGCACTTCTGAAGTTAAGGCATTACCAAAAAAAAAAAAAATAAAAAAATAAAAAAAATTATACAAGATTAGAGGGAGAATGGAGGTGTGAATTGGAGCCACAAGTTCAACAGAGCTAAGAAAGCCCAAGTTAATGTCAAGCGGACGATCGTTAATCATCTACTTTCAAGGTCTGAAATGACTAAAAAGGACTTGAATTTTTGTAGCTTGCAGTATCTGGCTATACTTTAAAATACAGTATTATTGTGCATAATTCAGTCAAAATTGGAAATAGATCAAAGCTAGGTCTATTTGGTATAACAAGTATAGAAAGAGTGTCAAATCTTAATATTACAGACATGAATGAAAATGTTCTAGGAGGCTGGTAGGTGGATGGAGTTGTCCATTCACAGAGCTGAGCCAGCCCACCGGGACTGATGCAGATGGCGTGAGCCCAAGCAAGCCTAGCACAGAGGCTGCAGCAGCGCCGCCGATATGAACAGCCAGGTTAGTCTGACTTACGGGGCCTACTCAATGCCAGGCTCTCTCTAACGGAAACTGTCTTCCTATATTTTATCTTCAATTATCACAACAACCCTACACATTAGGTACCCTCATATTCAGGACAGGGACATGGCTCAGAAAGGGAAGTTCCTCGTATGAAGACAAACAGCTGGTAAACAGAGGATCAGAGGGAAATCTGACCCCAACGTCTAGGTTCTTTCTGCAACATCACAGTGCTTCTCGGGTTTCTGAACAAAGACAGCTTCCTCTCGCTTTTGCTGCTTCTTGCTTCTTTGGTATGGAGGATTTCCAATTTATCTAGTCTCTACCAACTCATCATCAATGTCACAAATGTATATAACAAATTCACTCACAAGCCACGGTCCCCATGCCTCTGTTGAGGAAACACTGTCATATCTGTTTCCTGTTTGCTGGCACAATCTCTGGCTGAAATGCAAAGCCAACCGAATTTGGTTCCCCCAAGCCCTGAAACTGGATGAAGCTGGTCAGCAGCACCATGCTTTAGTTATGGAAATAATCTGGAAAGCTGGCTAGCTTTCGCACCCTGGTGGCCCCGGAATTCAAAATGCTCTGTTATCTCTGTGCACAGATTCACCTACTCACAGAACAAGAGGAGTAACAGAATATGTTGGTTGTTGGCCATTCTAACAGAGCTCTTTGAAGGCAAAGCCTTTCTGGAAGCACTGAGGCTCATCTGTCATAAGGCACTGCCTATCTGCATTGCTCATGTCAAGCACAAACATGTTCCCAAGCAGCTGAGTGAGTGATCAGTAACAGCCACACGCAGGCCAAACGTCTAGCACTGGAGGGAGCACCACCAAGCATACAGCCTACCGCTGGGCTGGATGTTTACAGGAAAGCTGACCAGCAAATTAGTTTCTCTCTAAAAAGTTTAACATGCAACTTCAAAAAATGGTTATGAAAATATATGTAAACAGCAAAATGTTAAAAGTATAGCTATAAACATAAAGCATGTAAGAGTTTTCGATAAAATTGGGTCTGTTAGTACAGCCCCAGTCTGGAATCCTGTGGGAAAGTGCCATCTTGAAATGCTCTGTGCACTACCTGGCCATCGTAACATGTCCATCTCTTCAGCCATTCTCTCTTCCTTCCACTAACAGACACTCAGACCTATTTTGTACTTTGCCTTTTTTCTTTTACATATCTTGAAAATCTTTCCATATTGGAGAAAACAGTGGGGAATAAAGTCTCAGGTCAGTCTCTTTTGAAAAGTAGGATATATCTCACTAAGGTCTATTAACTTCAGAGAAAACAGACCTGAGTCCTTAAACCATTTCTGCTCATTACAAATGGATTCCAGCAGATAAAGTGAAGAAAGGAAACATCACTGGGGACCCAAGAACAAACAAGGGTCCCATAGGGACTTAGACTGCCTTCTTCTTTGATATAGAGATTGTATTTCTGATTTCCTTTTCCTCTTTTTCTTAACAGGAACAATAGGCATATTGACGTTTGTGGGAGGCTTTAACAAAGATGCCTTACAGGTCACTTTCTGGGCGTCTATGGTACTGGTGCATATGAAGTTACTACAGACAATGCTTTGTTTAGTTCTGTTTGAAAGTTTGACAGATGGAAGAAGAAGAAAGAAAAAAAGCCATTCACACCCCTCCCCCATTCTACCTATAGAATCTAGTTTCCAAAACCTTAAAACTTGCCATAGATGATGAATATAAAGGGCATCTAGCATACATAGCAACACAGGATGTACTGCAGCGGGCCCGAGAGAAATGATTTGTTATTCAGGTTTCAAGTGTACCCTGCAATTCTGCTTCTGACCTGGATTGCAAATCTCTCGGCAAGTACTCATTGAATACCTGTTGTGATAGCAGATTCGGTTAGGTGGGTTGGGGAGGAACAGTAAAAATGCACAGCTCACATTTCAACAGAGGGTGACAGTCCAAGAGAGGCCATGTGGCACACATTACAGAATTAGAGAGGGTATAATCAATAAAGAGTATAAAGTACTACATACAAACCTCCATCTCAGTGGTTGTACCACCTATGATAATGGCTTGTTGGATTTTTAAGCAATTGCTTGAGAGCAAGTTTGGAATTAGCCTTAAAAATGAATGATACACAAAATTCAGTACTAGAGGCCTGAAGGGTTACCAAAAGTCATGGCAAAACAAGAGGCATGTGTAAAAATATGACTTATAGAGGGGCCCCTGGGTGGCTCAGTTGGCTGAGCATCCGACTCTTGATTCTGGCTCAGGTCACGATCTCAGGGTTATGAGATCGAGCCCCATGTTGGGCTCCACGTTTGTGCTCAGCAGGGAGTCTGCTGGAGATTCTCTCTCTCCCGCTGCCCCTCCCCACTGCTTGCACTCCTCTCTCTCAAATAAATAAGTCTTTTTAAAAAATGACTGGTAGAAGCATGCTAGAGTATGATTTTCTATTCCAGCAGAGAAAACACATCAGGTTTCAAATACTGCCAAATTAAAATTCCCAAGAGCAGAAGAGCTAACCTTTAGGCATGGTTCTGCGGATGGAGATTTGGCCTAGAAGGCTGCTTTTTCCACAAGTAGCTCTCTGTAGCTCCCAGCAGCATCCTCTGACGTAATTCTAGCAGCGATCTATTTATTTAATGATGGTTAGGATAGGCATTTCTCAATTTTCTCAATTTAGGTCAGTAATCTATTTCTGAAAAGCCAATGTTCTGAATGAAAATGCTGATTGACAGCCTGTTTCCTAGTACTTACTCACATACTTACTCACATACTCATATACTCATATATATATATATATATTCATATACATATATATGTATGTATTTTTTTGTTACTGAAGTATTGTTGACACTCAATGTTACATTAAGTTCAGGTGTACAGCATCATGACTGGACACGTCTATACACTTTGCTGTGTTCGCCACAAGTGTCGCCACCATTTATTGCAATAACATTAACTGTATCTCCAATTTCTTTAAATGGGAAAAATTCTGACATGTTACATGTACCCAACCCCCCACCAACTTCCTAAAATATATTTAAAACAGAGTAATCTGCCAATATATGTCACCACCTATCATTTTAGGATACTTCCTGTAAAAGCAAACAAATGTTTTGCAGGATGTTCATATGTATTTTGTGTTTACAAACACAGAACTGAGTTGTACCTATATTCTGTGAAGTAAGGGGTGAAAAATCTGGAACTGGAAGAAGAAAACATTGTTCACTGGGAAAAGAAATGCTGCTGGATGTATCTGCAAATATTGTGAGCAATGCTGGGGGTATGCAGGAGAAGCACTCCAATGATTAATAAGGAGGAATTCATAAGGGAAGAGCTTCCTGAGGCCGCAGACCCCATCACAGCAGGGAATGTACCGAGCATGGATAAGGGAGTGAAAAAAGCAGGGAGTGACTTGAGGAAGGAGTGATGGCCTGAGGAAAAAAAAAGAAATAAGAATGAGCTTGGTAAATAAAGGGGTCTGGTGAGGAGACATACCAGATTTCATAAAAACAATGAGCAAGTGAGTTTAAGTAAGATGAGAGGAAATCAAGGTGTTGTCACCTCACCTCATGTAGAAAGACAACAAGCAAAAGCACAAATAGACTAAGGCAAAGTCAAACGAAACACTATGCAGAACATTCTTTGTTAGGTGAAGACAGCATGCTCGAGAGAGATATACTAAGTATATACATAAAGATTAGTGACAGTAAATGGGTTTTAAAAACTTAGTTTCAAGGATTATGTATTTTAATATGACTAATAAACAAATCAAAGACTGACAGCTGAAAGGAACTGTCCCGGTTGCCCCAGTCAACAGCGAATCATTATAAATGGTCAGTTTATACAGCTGGGCAAGCCGGCACTCAGGCACCAGCAGCTGAGCTGGACTGTCCCCTCACACATTCCAGGGCACACACCACAGTGGAATGTGACACTTATATCTTAAATCATACAAGTGTCTATTTGTAACAATAATGACAACTGACTCTCACTGGTAGTAACTTAGCTTAATGACCATTATAATACCTATGGTAAGTTTGTTTAAAATAGTAGTTTCTTTTATGCTCACAAAATCCACATGCACGGTTAGTATTATTGCCACTGATACATCGCACTTAGGCTGGTGACAATAGATGGTCTTCCTACAAAAAGGAGGAAAAAAATTACCATTCTTGTACGCAACAGCATATTTAATGCTATAGACTAGGTGGTATTTATAAAAAATTTTTGGAAAAAAAAATGTGGGCTAAACCATCATTCTAAACATGATCTTGTGTTTTGACTCCAAGAAAAGAATGAGAAATCCACAAAGTAGTCTCTCTTTCTGTTCCACATTATCTTTGTGTTTCAGTTTTTCCATGTCAGTGGTGAAGTGCTGAATTACAAAAGAGAAAATCCCTGAAATATAAACTAATCTGAAGAAGCAAGGGCAGCCAAATAGTGGACAGCTTAACAAACAAATGGAAGTTTGTTCTGCAGTTAAATTATGTTGTCTGCTTCCCTAAGCCCAACTATCCTCACACCAGGATAACGAGTATTACAACTTGGTTCACCTGAAGTGTGACTTTAAAACTCAGGGCTAGATTACAATAAACTGTAGGTGAAGTTTAATAACGGAGCCAGCAGAAAGTCAAGAAATGTCATTTGGTGTGATGTTTTTAGGTTCTAATGTCTTGACAACTAACAAAAATGCCATCAGCTTAAAAACCAGAAGAGTTTATGTGTGATACTCTCAGCACATCTGTAACTATACAAGAAAATAAAATTAGGTCACCTACTTTCCAGTCCAATTTTCCTATTTTGAATAGTTATTTCACTAGTCAAACAGACTCATGCTAGCATTCTCTCCTTTGCAGAGCTAACCCTCTTTAGATGGAGTCTTAATTATATGTTACCTCAAATTAACTTTGTTATATAAAGTTTGTGATTATTATAGTCAGACACTAAGATTTTCCTAACTCAGAACCACATTTATTACCTCAAGGTAAATCAAGGAGAAGAAGCAGGAATGAAAACACAAGGATAATGAGACTGTGCTCTAGAGAAAGATCTTTCCTGAAAAACACTGGTACGCTGACAGGATAACAATCCAGCTTTCAACCAGATTGGAGTTATTTATGAAGAACAGAAGCTGGAACATTCTCAATGTCAGAGTAACATTTGAAAAGAAAAAGGAAAAAAGGTCTCCTGTGGAAAATAACTCAGTAGTTTCCTTTGATGTTTCTAGAATGTCTTTCTTTAAACTTGACTCAGTTTCTGGGCTTATAAAATTTTGAGAGGCATAGGAAAAATAATAAAATATAAAGAAATTCTAACAAATGGTAGAAGCAAGTAGATGTAAGGAAAGAATAATTTGCTGTCCAAAAGCAAGGCTCAAAGTAGAAAGATGGTGAAAAATAGATTAGTTCAACAGCAACTGATGTGCAGGCATCTATCTACCCACAGAAGAACAAAACAGGAAGTCCTACTAAGACCTCCCTGAAGGAGGCACTGGGCAAGAACCTGGAAAGAGGAAATTAAGGGAGTAAAGAAAGAAGGGAATTTGGGTTTTGTTTACTATGTACTTTACTATGAACTTCTGGGGCAGTGATGACTTGATGCCCTCTCTTTCTGGCTTCAATCCATCAGGTTAAGAAGTAAGAATCTGAGTAGTTCATGCCCATGTTATTGCTGCTATTTGGCAGTGCTGGAAGAAGGTAAAATTCAGAAGCATTGGTGCCCTAAGTGGCTGGCCAGGACATGGAGCAATCCAGGAAATCCCAGGAAAACCCTGCTCAGAATGCTCTGTTGTCTGACATTTATTACTCACCGTCCCACCCTCTCAGCAAGTTACATACTTTTTGTTCACTTACACACTACCCATTTATTTGTAAGTGTATCTATATATAGGGCTATATTCACTCTTAAGTAATATTTACTACATACACAGTAGCATGCTAAATGCTTGGGGGCATGAAGAAATAGTCACAACTTCCAGCCAAGTTCAAGTAAGAAAGACCAAAGTCACAACTACAACTACAACACAACAAACAACCAAAAAACCAAAGAAAACATGAAATAATGGAATAATGACTCTCAAGTATTTAAATATCAGGCAACGATGGACAGTGATTCCTGAGAGACAGGAAACAAGGTGAAGTTTATGACTGCTCTAATTTACTAATTAAGAAAATTCTAATTTCTAATTAAGAAAATTCTTAAGTCACAATGGAAAGAATAAAAACAACAACAATAGCAACAAAAGCCAGAGAAAGCTTCGGTTAAGTACCGATCAATATGTAAAATTAAGGACACTACCTAGTGCCAGGAAAAGAATCACCCAAACAATTAGAGGATATAGTGCCCAGATCTCATACAGGGTTGAAAACAGTGCATATTCCCAAGAGCCAGAGTGGAAAACCTCAAAACTCATAAGGCATGTTTAGAGTATAAAGAAGGCTCTTGCTTCAGTTTTGAAGAAAAACTCACCATATGCTAAATGTAACTTGAGTCTGGCTACCAAAGCTTAAGACCTGAAATGATGGAACTGTATCAAGCAATGTGACCATGTCATAGAACAAGCTGAAGAATATGTTTTTGGGATACAAAAATAGAGAAAATGTGGCAAGAAAAAATTTACAACGTATAGCACTGAATAAAAAATTATCAGGCACACAAAGAAGGAAGAAGATACAACTATAAAAAGACGAAAAAACAATTAAAAAAAAAAAACTCACCCAGAAATGACAAATAGTGCAGAATTTGTAGAAAAGGAAATTATCATGTAGGCATTCCACATGTCAAAAAGCTGGAGGAAAAAAAAAAAAAAAACTAGAGGAAATATGACAGACTGCATATGTTAAGTAAAAACATAGAAGAGATAAAAAACCAAACTTGTAGAGATAAAATCTACAACATGTGAGATGAAAAATGCATTTGGTGAGATTAATGACTAATTAGACAGTAAAGAAGAAAAGATGAGTAAACTTGAAGATGACACAGCAAAAAAAAAAAAAAATGCTCTGAATTGAAGTGGGGAAATAAGAGAAAAGGGAAAAGAATATCTGTGAGTTCTTTGACAGCCAGTGAATCAAGTGGCCAAAGAGACAAGTAATTATAATCTCTGGAGGAGAAGAGTGAGATGGGGAGGCAGAAGAAAATACGTTTAAAAACAATGGCCAAAATTTTCCTAATTTGATAAAAATTATAAAGTAACATATAAGAAGTTTAATGAAATCTAAGCAGAAAAGCATGATGAAAAGTACACCAAAAGACATCCTAATCAAATGATTTGATACCAGGGATGAAGAGAAGTCTTAAAAGCAACATAGATAAAGATAACAGCATATTTTTTGTCCAAGATGATACAAAATGATACAATCATCTTAACAGATGAGAAAAAAAAATTTGACAAGATTCAACATCCATTCTTAATAAAAAGTCTCCAAAAACTGGGAATAAAAAGGAACTTTCTGAACCTGGTAAAGAATGTCTGCAAAAAAACTTAAGCTAGCATCATTCATAATGGTCAAAGACTGAATGCTTTCCTTTCTAAGATCAAAACAAGGAAGTCTACTCTTGCCACTTCTATTCAGTGTTGTATTGGAGGTCATAGCTGGTGCAACAGGGTAAAAATAAGAAATAAAAGGACTAAGTATTGGGAAAGAAGAAGAAAAACTATCTGTTGACAAATGATAGGATTATTTACATTGAAAAAAAATCCATGGAATCTAGAAAAAAGGTACTAGAATAAGTTCATTTTAACAAAGTTGCAAGAAACAAGATCAAGATACAAAAATCAACTGTACTTTTATATAGTAGCAATAAACCATGGGAACTTTAAATAAAAAATTCAATTTACAATAGCATAAATACATTAAATAGTTATAAATCTGCCAAAAGATATGCAAGACCTATATACTGAAAACCACAAAACATTGCTGAGAAAACTGAGGATTTAAATAAACGAGGAGATATACTATGTTCATGGATAGGAAGACTCAAGATTATTATTAAAATGCCAATTATCTCCAAAATGATCTATAAATTAATCATAATCCCAAATAGCCAGCTAGCTTTTTGTGGAAACTGACCAGCAGATTTTTTAAAGAATTATTTTAGAGAGAGATAGAGAGCACAAACAGGGGGAGGGGAAGAGGAGGAGGGAGAATCCCAAGCAGACTCCATGCTGAGTACAGAGCCCAACTTGGGGCTCAATCTCAGGACCCTGAGATCATGACCTGAGCTAAATCAAGAAGCAGATGCTTAACCAACTGAGCCACCCAGGTGCCCCTGACCAGCAGATTTTAAAATTCATATGGGAATGTAAAGTATCTAGATTAGCCAATCAACTCTGTTAAAGAACAGAGTTGCAGCACTTCCATAACCTAACTATGACTTATTATAAAATTATAGTAATTAACAATGTAGTATTGGCATCAAGATGGAACAGTATACTAACACTTACACATACATGGTCAACTGATTTTCAATAAAGTTGCAAAGGCAATTCATCAGAGATAGGATAGTTTTTTCACAAATACCAGAATGACTGGATAAATACAAAAGGAACTTTGATGTATCCCTGACACCACATTCAAAAATTAATTAAAAAAATGGATCAGAGACCTAAACATAAAACCTAAATGAAAATGAAGAAAATCTTTCTGACCATAGAAGAAGCCCAACATTTCTTTGGACTTCATGAAAATTATATACTTCTGCTCTTCAAAAGAACTATTAAGAGAATGGAATGATAAGCCAGAAACTGGAAGAAAATACTCACAAATCATATATGTGATAAATTCTCTATTTAGAATATATAAAGAATTCTGAAAAATCAAGGATCTGGAAAAAAAAAAAGAATGAACAATAAAAAATGAGCAAAAGATCTGAACACATACTTTCCCAAAGAAGACACAGGGATGGCAAATAAGTACAAGAAAAGATGCTCAATATTATTAGTCATTAGGAAAAATGCAAGGCAAATTATTGTAACATATCAGCACACACCTATTAAAATGTCTAAAATTAAAGATGTGGAGCTGGAACTTTCATACACTGCTGTTGGCAATGTAAAATGGTACAACTTTGGAAAACAGATTGACAGGTTTTTAAGAAGTTAAACATACACCCACCAGATGATCCAGCTTTTCCACTCTTAGGTATTCAGCCAAAGAAAAAGGGAACGCTGGCCATATAAGGACTTATTAACAGCAGCTTTATTTGTAATAACCAGACACAACAAAACTGGAAATAACCAAAATGTCAACAAGTGAATGGATAAACAAACTGCAATGCATCCACATGGTGGGATACCATTCAGCAATAAAAAAGGATGAACTACTGATACTATCAACAACATAGATAAATAAAGAAACAGTTATGCTCCCTGAAAAACAATAGGACTCCTCTCCCCACCCAAAAGAGGATACTCTATATTTACATTTATACAAAATTTAAGAAAATACAAACTAGTCTATAGTAACAGGAAGCAGATCAATGGTTGCCCGGGGATGAGGGGAAGGGCAGTACATGGAGAGGCTGCAGGGATTATAAGGAGATGTGAAGAAACTTTTGGGGATGGTGGCTGTGTTCACTATCTTGATTGTGGTGATGGTTTCATGGGTGCATACACATGGCAACACTTATTGTACACTATAAATATAGAATGTCAACTATATCTCAAAGGAGATTTAAACTCTTTGCAAAGAGACATAGCCTCAAAAGGTGAAAATTTAGCATAAAATGAAATTTTGTACTCTTGTTCCAGGTTAGACTTTCCAAAAAATTTAGTTAACTCAATATCCTCTTTTATTTTATTTTTTTAAAGATTCTATTTATTTATTGGGGGTGGTGAGAGCACACATGTGCAAGAGTGGAGGGGAGAGGAGAAGCAGACTCCCTGCTGAGCAGGGAGCCTGACTTGGGCCTCAATCCCAGGACCCTGGGATCATGACCTGAGTCAAAGGCAGACAATTCACTGACTGAGCCATGCAGGCGTCTCTCTTTTAGACATAAAATCATTATACATTCCATAAATGTTATTTAAAATTTCAGAAGTAATTAGGTAGTCTGACAGGAATAAGGAAAAGGTAACTGAATATGCTTTTTCAAACTGCCAATTCTCCTTGACTCACTTTGATAGGCTGCAGTCCCTTTGAGATTATGGGTTTAAAAATTTTTTTTTAAGATTTATTTATTTTAGAGAGGTGGGGGAAGGGCAGAGGGAGAGAGAGTCTCAAGCCAAATTCATGCTGAGAGCAAAGTCAGATGTGGGGCTCGATCTCCCAACCCTGAGATCATGACCCAAGTGGAAACCAAGAGTTGGGTTCTTAACCAACTGCACCGTTCAGGTGCCCCATGGTATCAAACTTTTTAGAAAAAAAAATTATTGCCAAATAGGCACTGGAAGATAGAATGCAAATACAAAGGAGGGATGGAGGAATGAAAGAAGTAAGATTAACAACAACACACAAGAAACTTCCAACAATGACCTTGAAGGTAGTCTAAATTTAAGAATGTTTAGCTTTGGCCTTTGTTCTAAACTTGAATCAAAAGCTGCAATGCTCGTTTAGGTAGCTGTTTGTTCATTTTTCCTCACTTGCCTGTCTTTCTCTCACCCTTGATTCCTCTGATTATCTTTCCAGCCACCCCCAATTCACCATTTCAGGCGGCTAGCTGGCTTCACCTTGAGACAGCAAGGCTTTGTGAAGGGTCAAACAATAGGTGCCACCATCCCTGTTTTCTGGCTCCCCACCCCCCAACCTCGCATTCCCAGACTCTCTGCAAGGCTCTGGTGTGCCCAGCAGCAATTCTAGTTTGGCAGTGGGACATTCCAAGAGGCAAAGGTCATTTTTGGGAAGGCCACCACCATTCCTACCTGAACTAACACAATTATTGCATGGATATTTAAAATGTTGTGCTTACGGTGAAAAAAAAAATCAGAATGTAAAGCTGTGTTCATAAAAGGATGTCAACCATGAAAAATACTAATGGATCAAAATTAGGACATGTTAAAAAAAGGAGAATAAAGGGGTTGAGAAGGTTTTCCCCCCTTCTGTTCTCACTATCTTTAGTGATGTTGCATTGTCTTTACAGGGAACAAAACAAAACAAAACAAAACAAAACAACCCAAATGGTTTATTGACAGCTGCTAGCTTGAAGGCTTTTTCAATGAGTCTGAAATGAGTCTGAGGCTTCTATTCATCTGGGAAAAAAGGAAAAATAACAAATTTATTTTGCTCCTGTGGTGGGTGGTTGTAGCTGTTGTGGTGGATTTGTGTGCCAATTACTGGTAACAGTTATCTGATTGTTATACATTTTATAAATGTGGTTAGCAGTGTCCTGTCTGGAAATGTATACTGTTTAGGAAAAAAAAAAAAAAAGAAAAAAAAATTATCATTACTTTATCTCCCATTCCACAGGGTAAGAAATCTGACCCTGGTTAATTCAGTGGTATGGCCCACACCTCTCTAGAAGCATGGTGTTGTTACAATACAACTCTCAAGAAGGTCTGGTCAGAATACTGTCTCCAGTGAATAATGCTACTCCAGCAGAATACCTAAGCTGAGAGACAAGCTTTTGTCAGGTTCACTCTGAAGAGTAGCAGAACATGCCACCACAAAACAGGACACGATCATAGAATGACTGTTTTGAGCTGGGGCACTTGAAAAACAGCAAATGCTAGGAGAGGTTTCCTCTGACCTTGCCTTATCTGCCTAAAGACAAATTCTCCAAAATGAAGTTAGTTCTCATAAATTCCCTCCCTCAAAAGAAGTTTCAACAGACATGGAAGACTGACTCTTATCGAAGGACTGGAGAGTAGACACCACACAGAGACAAACTCTGGCACAAACTATCATACTTCCCACCTTTTTTTTTTTTTTTTTTTTTTAAAGAGGCAAAGAGAAAGAGAGAAAGAGACAGGGAGAAGGGGCAGAGAAGGGCAGAAAATCCTAAGCAGGCTCCATGCCCACATGGGACTCGATCTCACAACCCGGAGATGGTGACCTGAGCCCAAATCAAAAGTTGGACACCCAACCAACTGAGCCACCCAGGCGCCACCCCCCCCCAACCTATTCTTTTAAAAGCCTATTTATCTTTCCTGAAAATAATTTGATCTCCCCTAAAAGGCCTACATCTCTCCTCCCGCTGTGCTGTTAAGGACGAATTTAAGCCTGAATTCTAAGCCCCCTAGGGGAGTCAGGCATTTTTCTCTGGGTATCTTCCACATATACATGAAGGATACATGTTAATAAACCTGTTAGTTTTTGACTTGTTAATCTGCTTTCATTACTTGGGTTTCAGCTATGGACTCAGAAGGATAGAGGAAAAAGCATTTTTCTTTCTCTACAATTCTAGCTCAGGAAAGCAAATCACTGGCTAAACAGTAACACTGGCAAGTCCCATCCAGACATGGTGAAGGGGAGGGCAGCTTCTGGGGAAAATCAGTAATAGTGGCATCATAGTGTAGCAGGAGGGCACTTGCATCATGGCTAAGGGCAGTATTAACTGGACCAACATTTTGGGAGGATGATTTGTCATTCTCCAAAAATGAAAAGGTTCAAGGTGCACCTAGCAGTGTTCAAAGAATCATCTTCTGCAGAGATAATGTACGAATTCATAAAGGTCTACACAAAACTAGGATGTTCCTACAGCAGGCTCTTCCATGATGGTAGAAAACGGGGAACAACCTAAATTTTCAGGACTAGGTGGGGTGCATATGTAACAGCTGGAGAATGGATCACCATGCTGTGGTCAAAACAAAATGGAGCAAGTTGAAAGCAATGTTTGTAACTTTTTTTTTTTTTTGGGTGAAACACTCATTACTCACAAACACATATTACTTGTATGAATGACTGCATAAGCATAGAAGAATGAATATGCTCGGTATTTTTAATAAAAGTACCAGAGAGGGGATTACAGAGCTGCCGGAGGAAATTTTAACTTCAGATTTACATAATTCCAACATATGTGGAATTCCGAGTGTTTTTTAGTTTACTAAATCAAAAAAGACAGTAAGATCAAATAAATTTAAAATAAGTGGAACAGATACTGACAGAGAACAAATGGTAGGAGCAATGGGGTCGTGATCAAATTTAGAAAACAAAAAACAGGTGTCAGGAGCAAGGGATTTCTATCAAAAAGAAAGTATATAATGTTTTTCTGGTGGGGGGGAATAAGTACACATTAAATGACTTTTTCTCTTTGCTCCCTAACCCCATTAACTAGCCAGAATCCAAGTTGCTGGATAAATGCAGCCTCCGCAGCAGAAAGATTGGAATATTAAAGAACAATTACAAGAAGGGACCTGTTGGGGGAAGGGCAGTTTCAACATTAAGTTACACCTTTAAGAGCTAGAGAGAGCCATGGGGAAAAAAAAGTTCTCTGCTCCTTCTCAGATTAAAATAGGCACAGTTATGCTAATTCTGAATGTAGCCAGCAGGCTAGAGCAGCCTGAGTTCCCAGCCTCCCTGCAGTCTTGGGCGCTGCCTGTCTGCAGAGTTGGGCAGTGCCTGCCTACGGGGGTGGCTGACACCAGCCTGTGCAGAGCCCACCGGACCAGCCTATAGCCATCACTGCCTCTAGGGTAGGACGAGGACAAGTCTGGGTGTCTCTATGAACCGCTTCAGATCTTAAACCACAGCCACCCACGTCACCATCTGTTTAGTGCCATGTGGACCCTAAAAGAAAAATCCGGTTTGGTCCTAAAAATACTATTTGCCTCACAAGGAACCGTCTCTTAGGGCTGGGCCTCACAGGCCTCTGTTTTACATAACATTAATTAGAGATGCTAATTCTGTGTCAGAATGGTACAGGGGCCACACCCTGGAATGTGAAATCGCAAACTGTAAAATTCTGCCAAAATGTTTCATTTTATCCAAGTGCACCAAACTAAGTTTTAAATTGCTTATGTTCTAAGGCTCCCTGACCACAAGTTCTAACTGGGCTAAAGTCGTAATCTTCCTCTTCCTTTGACTCATCGTTTTTAAGACTTTTTTCTCCTTTATTTAATAATAACACCATTTAATAAAATTAGCAGATGTATTCACATGTGACTTAAAAGGAAATAAGATCCCTGAAACTGTTAATAAGTACCTAGGGTAGAAGCTGAGACTGTTTCCTTTATCAGTGTCATGCTTCTCAGCTCCAAGTGTACCTTCCACTGTCTACAAGTGATACTGGAATATTTCTCCCTTGCCCGTTGGAACGATGTTACGATCTGTCAGTAGATGGTGCTGGAGGACCCTAAAGGAGGAATGATCTTAGCTCCAACCAGTGGCACAGGACTCCCAGCAGTGTACCTGCCCTGCCATCCAAGCGTATCCACCCTCCAGTTTTCCAATCCTAGCCAGAATTTCCCTGACTGTCCACCCACCGAACCCAAGGGGGGATTTCCTGCTTGCAATGTCTTGCCTGTTAGCCTAGGCCCACTGGCATCCCTGAGGGAGGTTCCGAACTAGCCAGCCTTGGTCAGTAATTCCATGTAACCGGCCTGTTCTATAGCTGCGGACCAGCTCTGGCCCGGGACAACCCTGTGAGCTCTTCTTCCAACCAGTGAGCTGCAGCCATACCTTTTCCAATGAAGTCAACCCCAAATTTGGTAAAGGAAACCCTTTTCAAGTTTGTTTCTTCCTTGGGTTCTCTACTTTAGCTTTAGGATATTCTTTAGCATTATTTTCTATACCCTCTTAAAAAAGAAAAAAACCAAAAAACAAAAAACCAAACCCCCCCAAAACAAATAAAAAAATAGCAAATTTCTTGTAAAAAGTTAATAATGCTTTATATTAAGCCATCCCTGTTCAAATTACTGTGTAGTTACTGACTCCAGATTGGATCCTGACTGATAACCATCCCTTGAAAGTGGTAACAACTTTGAGCCTCAAGTCAGCTCTTAATGCTGTACATTAATTTCATTATTCATTTCTCACTGTCAGTCTGGCACATTGCTCACCAGGTTAAGACCTTCTCTTGTGTCCTTTAGGTTCTAATTCATTTGATTTAGCAACAACTTACTACGAGAAGATGACATGAATTGACAGTCTTCAAGGAAAAGTGGGAGCACCCTTCTAAGTCCATTTAAAAACAAATCCCTGTATTGTCCTACTGTTGATCTTGCTTATATAAAGCTTAAAAGAAAGAGTAGAAATTGCTCCTCACCATTACCACCATCCCCTCAATTTCATATATAACACATTTGTTCTTTATTCCAGATTTCATTAGTCAGGACATTTCTTACAGTTAATTGCCTTATCTTTTCTTTCTCTCAACAGATTAAATCTGGAGATCAATTTTGGCAAACTTCATAATAATACTGAGTCTTCTAGTTGATGAACATGGTCTACCTCTCCATTTCTATAAATCTTTTAAAATTTCATGCAGTAATATTATATCATTTGTAGAATATAAAAGTTGAACATATTTTATTGGATATATATCTCTAGGTATTTCATCATTTTGATGCTATTTTAAAAGGAATTTTAAAACTTCAAATTGTTTGCTGCTGTATACAAAAGTACAATTGATTTTTGTATATTGGTTTTTCTAGTGGTTTTTTGGTAGATTCCTTAGGATTTTCTACATAGTTTTATTTTATTTTATTATTTTTTTTTAAAGAGAGAAAGGGATAGAGAGAATCGTAAGCAGGCTCCATGTCCAGCACAAAGCCTGATATGGGATTTGATCTTATGACTCTGAGATCATAATCTGAGCCAAAATCAACCAACTGAGCTACCCAGGTGCCTGAGGATTTCCTACATAGTTGATCAATCTTCAGGTCTTTTCTACATAGTTGACCATGTTGTCTGTGAATCATTAGGTCACTTTCTTTCTTCCCCTTTTTTTTTGGGGGGGGGGTTCTTATTTGGCCCACAAATGTTGTATAGGCATGCAGGGAGTAGATGGCATACTTGCTGTGTTCTGAAACTTAAAGTCAGAGCATTCATAATTTCATCATTAAATAGAATGTTTTTATAGTTATCTCTAATAAGGTTCTCTTGTATTTATTTCTAGCTTGCTGAGAGTTCTGCTCATAAGTGGGTACTGAATTTCAATTATTTTTTTGAGTCTAGTGAGATTATCATACGGATGACGTTATGGACCCACCAGCTTGAACGGAGAAAAGAAGCCACCTATTTTTCTCTAGGACATGCTATTTTTGTTTCTTTTGAAGTAGCCAAATCAATCTAACTAATAATTCTTGCTGCCATTTGAAAGTCAGGAGAGTGTTGCTGGGGGAGGGGAGGAAGGTGGCCAGATGGAGAATGCTGCAGTGATCAGGTAAGACATAATGGTGACTTGAAGTAGTGAGGTAGAGAAGCAAAAATCAAGTCAAGATCTACATGGGAACAGAAGTAATACAGGAACGAGCTGATGAATTTCACACATTGGATGAGGAAAAGACAGAAATTAAGAATGACTCCCAAACTGTTGGCTTGAGCCACTTGGTAAAGGATACTGCCATTTACTGAAATAGCAAAACTTGAAAAGGAAAAGATCGGAATGGTTTCGCTTGTGATATATCAAGAACTGTGATTTAGATGGGGCACATCTGATATTATTATTAAACATACAAGCACACAAGTTAGTCAGGAGACTGGATACGTGAGGCTGGAACTCAGCACTTACCACACGGCACCATAACTATGTGCTTCCTGGCTTTCTCTCTGGCCAGACTGGCATTCTCGAAGATAGGGACAATGTTTGTTTTATTTATTTGTGCATCCTGGATTCTAACACAGTTTCTGTTATAAAGCATTCAATAAATATTGGTTGAATGAGTCCATGAATCCTTTGTTTTACTGAAACGCAATTCATACTATGAGCCACAAAATAATTACTATGAGATTAGAATATTTATCTATACTACACGGTGATCAAAATAATTAACCAAATAACTAAAGGAAATCAGAAGATAAGGATAAATATTTTAATGAAGGCAATATATTTAAAAGTGTACATCGAGGTCTAAGGGACCTGTATGATATTATTGCTAAAATGTATGAGATACTACAAACATACAATAAAATAACTACGGTAGAGAAAACCAAAAATTTTGGTGATAACATAGAGATCATCTAGTCCAGTGGTTCTCAAAGTATGTTCCTTGGAGTCCTACGGTTTTCTGCAGGCACACCAAGGCTATTGGTGGGGAGGATGAAGAACAGAGGTCAAGCAGGTGTAATTCGACATCTCAGGATTTTAGGTGAGAATTCATTTAAAAAAATTACATTACTAAAAAAATTTGGTTTTGAAAGCTATGGGTATTCTAACCTCTTTCTGTAGGTGAAGAAACTGAATCCTGCTTAAGCACATATCCAATTAAAAGTAGAGACAGGATGAGAAGTCAGAGGTCTTCCAACAAGCAGTCCAGAAATCATGAGATGTCATTCTAGAATTTATCTGAAAAAAAATCCCTGACATACTTTTATATTTACTATCTACCACTTCTTAGAGTCGTAAGTTCCATAAATTTATTACAGATTCTTAAGTGATATACTAGATGTAAACACAGTGTTAAAGCAAAAAGTAAGAGTTTTGAAGACAACTGGGTTTAAGCTCTCCAGCTACAGTTACAGGAAAGATTTGCGTGTGAGTTGTTTTAATGGAGGCAGGATCAAGCATTCAGGTCAACTGATGTGGTTCCTCAGACATTGCTTGGAGGTGAACACCCAAATTCCCACAAAGTATCCTCATTTCCCCCAAGGGCTGCTTCAGCAGAATTAATTAAATACTGATTGGAAGTAAAGGACAGAGTAAAAGGAGAAAAAGAAAGCATCTTTTTTATACTCACATTTGAAAAAAGTATTGTCTTACCCAAGAAAGGAAAAAAGAAAAAGGAGAATGACCACTGAAGGTACCTTGATGTTATGTTTTCATTATCACTACATTATTTCTCCAGCAGGTAACGCTGCGACACACTGTGGATAAAATCTCTTCATTTGCTTTCTTCTTTCTTTCCTGAGTGAATTTTTTATCTTATCATCTGAAACGACAGGCTGGTATTATCAAAGCTGTATATCCTGAGAGTCAGTAGCAGGACTGAATTTCCTTTTTTCATTATTTTGGTAGAACATGAAGACCTTAGGGGTAAGCTATCAGCACCAATATGTCTTCAAATTCTTACTGGCTCCCTTAAGGGGAAAAAAGGTAATTAATCTGTCATCTTAGACAGTGAACTACCGTTCCTTCACAATATTTAAAAGCCTATTTCTTCGGGATAAAATTTTTTCATAAATAGATAACTGGAACAAAAGAAAAGGAAGCATTCTAACCGAGAGCTGCTGAAGAGTATGAAAGTAAATATTGAGTTTTCAGAAATTCTAGGACTAAAAACCAAACCCAGCAACAGACAAAAAACACTATTTTTTTGCCTGCTGGTTTTACTTCCCATTTCAACATTTAATCTGCCACTTGACTACCTTGCTCCCATAAACTTTATTCCAGTGAAGACCAAACAAATACGAATAAAAAGACTTAGAAATGTATACTGATTTTGAAAATGTTTCATCCTCTTAGTTAATATGGTGAGCTCTGGTCAAGTTTCCCGAAGCCCACCGAAGTACTCTGACTCATTCCCTCCCTTTGCCAGTTGCTCTTTTGAAGGTGTCACTCAATGTGAAGACCTCGCTTAGAATACTTCCTGTTTGGGAAAGAGCCTCAAAACGAAGTCTTATCTTTGTCTTTTTCTGTTTTTTAAAACGTCCTAAATATTGTCAGAAGCAGCCCTCCAGCCTGACCATTGATCCAAGGGCAGCTCGGGGTATGTGGGAGGAAAAAAGTCAGAGCACTCTTCTACTCTTCTTTGTCATTGCAACAGCACCTGAAGGAATGACTTCTACCAATAGGACCTCAGCATCTTTTTCTGCACCTGCAGGAGTGGCCCAGTCCTTCTGATACTTTCTTGGATCCCACCCCAATGCTACAAACATAAGGCTTGGCTTGTCAGGCCTGGCTGACATCAGTGGAAACAATCCGGGACGAATGTGCACATCAGTGGGAAGAAAAGCAGAGCTGTTTTTTCACAAGATCACACGAGAAAAGACTGAAATCTTGGGCAGTGAAATGGAAGTAGCCTATCGAAGACACATCTGTAGATTTTTTTACTTTAATAGAGGGCTTTGAATAATAAATTCCAGTTACAAGCTCGATTCCTGCCATTTGTCAAACTCAGTTCTTGGGGAAATGGTGTTGTTCTGTTGTGCTTTATTCAGCTAACTTGCTGAGTAAAGACTTAGTAGGCTTCTTTAAAAACAAAAAACAAATAAACAAAAAAACACACCCTGCTTCCTTCTTGTAGCATTTTCATGAATAAAATTATGACTTTGGAAACTAGAAGACAAAGAAAGAAAAAATATCAGTAGAGAAAATAAAACCACTTGGTCGTACGCCTCAGTCATTATTTTTCTCAAATTGGTGTTAGAGCGATGATGCTCAAGGGGAGGCTGAGACAGGACAGTTTCCTGGTAAATAATAATTCAATATTTCTAAGTCTGAGGATATTTACGTTTTAACAACTATGCCACTCTCTGTGTTAGAACTCAATGGTAAAAGATTTGTTATTTTCTACCAAAGTCACTGAGCTTTGTGTGATGGATAACACCGTGTAGCACCTCTTATCTTTTTTGAAGTCATGTCGATACAGGTCTGCTCGAATAAATGAACACTCCCATTTTAACCAGTTCATACTAACTTGAATACACAGGAACAAAAAGGATCGTCTGCAATGCTCCCCAACCCTCCCCCCTCCTCCCCAAGTACTGATTACAGGTGGATTTTTTTTTTTTTAACAGGTGGATTTTTAATGCCTCTAACTGACCTTGTTACTATACCATTTGCTCCTTCGTTTCAGTGGCTGGAACCTCCTTGTCTTTGCACCTCCCTACCCCATCCAGCACTGCTACCATTGCATTGCCAAGCAATAAATACTGTTTTTGCCCAAGTGTCTCTACTCCTTCCACATAGTGGCTCACTGAGAGAAAGAAGATAAAACTCCTGAAGGGGAAATCTTACAATTAACTCAAAGGGGGGAATGGATTTTGCAGACAGGATTCTGCTTTGATACATCTACAGCATTTTTTTCCCCTAAGACTTTATTTTACAGAGCAGTTTCAGGTTCACAGCAAAACTGAGCTGAAGGGTACAGAGATTTCTTCTATAAGAACGTCAATTTTATTGTTTGCAAAATTGAGCTTGCAAAAATACTAATATATTTGTTTAAAAATCTTTTGCTAGAGGGTATAATTTCACTAAAGTTAGTTAACACCTTGTCCATGTCACATCTAATTGGACATCATGGTATATCAGGAGATCAAGACTATATACAGTGATTATTTATGTCTAAAAACAGTTTTTCACTATAAAGAAGAAGATTAATAAGGAACTGGCAATCAGATTTAGTTCTTTAATGATTTTAACTTCTTGATTTCCTCAGTGACACACACCCAGTACTAAGTACTAAAAAGGAAACTCAATAAAAATTTTGCCAAACTTCTTCAAAATGGAAATCCACCGAAGCCCTCTGTCAGGTATATCATGGGCGCTCACAATGGCTGAATGAACTGAATCACGTCCCAAGTGTCAATAACCAGATCAAAATGTGCACACATCACTAGTCCATGTGACAGATAAACAGTATTTCATCTTATTGGGAATAAAGTGGGGTCTGAGATATGAACTTAGTATTATTTTCCAAAAATGGTCTGACCAATACCTTTGAGCTATTTGCTTTTCACTTGGCAAACATGAAACATCTTTAATACTGAATTTTACTTGGAGCAAATGGATAGTAATTTGTTATACTGAGTTTCAGTAAAATGATCTCTGCGTCTGAATGTTACGTGTTGTCTGCCGGGAGTGATTTACATATTATTAGAACAAGGAACCGCAAAAGGAAAACCTAAAGGAAAACATGCACTTACATCTATTTTTCAGCAAGCAAACAAAAGAAGAGAAATTGTCTTTAAATTTTAAAGTGGCTCTTAATGTCTTCCCCCAGAGTTCCCCCAAAAGATGCATTTTTAAAAAGAAGGCAATGAAGTTGAAGAAATGTGATCATTTATCTGCGATTATTCTATCATCCTGAGTCAATCCCTCTGCAGCATCAGAGTGCATGCTAATGCCTGATTTGCACAAAGCACTCCTGTGTTCCCCACCCACACCCCCAAATCCTAAACTGTATTAGGGGGAGAAGAGCAAAAACAACTGTGCTGTAAGACCAAAACTGAAGGGAGACAGCACAGAGGTTTGGGTAAAGAGACCAAGAGGTCCAAGGGAAGGAAAGAGAATGTGTAATTGGGAAACCAGAGAAAAATTCACTGGGGAAGAAGGGGCATTTCACGCATTTAGAAGGAAGGGACGTATTTAGATATCAGACCAAGAGAAGAGGAGTTCCTGGCAGGTATAAGGTCACAGAAGTTTGGTGGTGTCCCTAAACCAGTTCTTGCCAGACTGACATTTCCTCTTGTTCTGGAGAAGATTGTGTATGCCCAGAGACTCAAGTTTGCTAACGATTCTAATATCTAGAGTTATTGAAAATGAATAAAAGACTGAGTTTATATTAGGCACTACAGTAAGAAGAGATTCTTTGAATGGTATATTTAAAATGGGTAGTTCTCAACACTTTTCCCAGTACAACTAAACTCACAGACAAAGAGATTTTAGGAAGAATACAATAGTGTCACAGCCTACCAGACATGGAAAACATATGACTGTCATTGACAAAAGAGATGAGTGAGATAGAGGACAAATGCAGCTCCAAGGTCAGATAATCCATTAACTTGACTTAGTATAAAATTGTTCTCCAGGAAATGTGTGCCGATGACTTGGGTAGATAATTTTATATGATAAATTTTAATCAAACAGCCATTGCTTTCTGTCAAGATATGTAATAATGCAACATGAGATCAGTGTAGGATAGAATGTTTCGAGAAGGCTTTTTAAAAAAAGTTTCCTTGTAGGGGTTGGGCAGGAGATGATACAAGGTCAGATTTTAAATGAACTCATACCTCACAAAAAGATTAGCAGCCTGGACAGATTTATCTTTGAGGGTAAAGTCTTCTAAGGCCTCTACTCTTCTAAGAAAATGTAGGTTGCAAAATGAGGGAGAGAAACAGCATATTCATCAAGTGATCAGGCCAGACAGAAGTTACAGTGCTGGGATATGATGATTACAAGTCTTTGTTTGCTTGTGTGCACATTCTAATACTAGTCACCTAATATTACTAATACAAAGTGATGTGACAGAAACTCCCAAATATACTTGTTACAAGAGCAGGTCCCTTGAAGGTCAGATCAAAAGTTTTCCCGTAAGAAACACACGACTTTGGCTAAATAGGAATTCCTATGTTCTGGATAGGGTACCTGCAACTAATGAGGTTTTTTAGGGTGTCAACCAGGCCAGAAAATCTAAAACATCCATTATGTTTCAAAGTAGGACATATGTTTTTAGAGTGGATGCTCTTAACTAAGAAGACTCATCAACCAAGGCATTCTTGTTGGTTAGAACGCATACAGGCCCATCCTCAGAGACTGATTCAGAAGGCCCTGAGTGAGGCCCAAGAACGATTATTCAGGAAATGATTCCTAAGTCACTCTAATGCACACTCCTTATTATGAACCAGAGCAAAACAACCAAACAACAAATACAAAACAAAAAAGTATTTTTGTGGAAGACTCAGCAGATTTAGAATTTCAGCTTATTTCCGGTACTTATGAAACATGTCATCTTAGAGAAGTTCACATAATCTCTGAAGACAGTTCCCTCAGCTATAAAACTAGATTAACAGTATCTCCCCTTTCTTGGTCATGGGATCAAAGGAGATACAGTAGTTATCTATTGCTATAGAACAAGTCACTCCAAAACTTAGGGGCTTTGAGCAACAAACATTTATCATCTCACAGTTTTTGTTAGTCAGGAATTCAGGTCCACCTTAGCTAGGCGCCTCTAGTCAGGCTCTCTCACAAGGTAGTAAGTAAAGTGTTAGCCATGGCTGTGTGTTCACATGAAAGCTCAACTTGGGAAGGATCCACTTCCAAGCTCACTCATAGAACTGTTGCCAGGGCTTAGGTCTTCAAGTAGCTGCCGGCTGGAAACATCAGTTTCTTGACTAGCGGATCCCTCCACAGAACAGCTTACAACATAGCAGCTGGCTCCCTTCAGAGTCAGCCAGTGAGACAGGAAGATAGGGTGAGCAAGAGAAACTAGTAAACTTTTTAAACTTAGCCTCAGAAGTAATACCATATCAAATATCCCATCACTTTTGCCATAGTCCATTAGAAGCAGGTCTTTGGGTCGAGCTGACACTCAAGGGGAGGGGATTGCACAAGGGCATAAATACCAGGAGGTGGAGACCACTAGAAGCCATCTTAGATGTTGCCAATCACAAAGGGTAACAAAGGCGATGTTCTGAAGAATAAAAGACTTATATGTCGAAGCATGTTGCAAATGGAAAAAAAGAATTAGAGCAGAATTTGAGTGCTGAAAATCTATTTTATGGACAACATTCTGAAGATCTGCTAAGAAGTGTCACCACCACCTCCTCTTCCGTCTCAGATGTGTCACATTATGGCATCTTTTTCACCATCTTTTTCAGTCTGACATGTCTGTGAACTTGTTATTCAAGAAAGGAAGAAAGGGAGGGTGAGCAAATGAGGGACCTCATGACCTACCAAGTAACACTCTGTGGCAATTCACACTTTCATATTTATCATGAGAAGCAGTACTGTAATGGCCATCAGGAGCATGGGGAAAAAAATGACAAAAAAAATTTAGGAGCTTCATTAAGTTATTTCCCAGATTATTTTTCCTATAAAGCTGTTTATCAGCTCAACTTGGTGATCCCTAAAGAAAATATATGTGATCACTGTGGCAGTTTTAAACCATGGCCCCAGCATTTCTGACACTCTTCCCATCTAGACTGGGGTCTACGTCCCCTTCCTTTGACTCTGGCTCAGGGGCTGTATCTGCTTTGTTGGATAGAGAGCTACTGAATGACTCCTGAGGTTAAGTTAAAGAGAAACCATGCAGTTCCCATATGGTTCTCTCATGACACCCACTCTTAGAACCCAATTCATACCATGAGGAAGCTCAAACTAGCCCACATGGAGAGAGTCCATGAAGGACCTCAAGACTCTCTGAAGAGAGAGATGACTGGCCAATCTCCAATGGCACCAGCTTCTCACTGTTCCTACTCCAGCCACCATCTGTCTGCAAGCATATGAGAGACCCCAAGTCTACCAAGTCCAGAACTATCCTTACTCATTACTCAATTCCTGACCCTGGAACTAAGACCAATAAATTTTAAAAAATGACTGTTGTTGGGGCGCCTGGGTGGCTCAGTGGGTTAAGCCTCTGCCTTCGGCTCAGGTCATGATCTCAGGGTCCTGGGATTGAGCCCCGCATTGGGCTCTCTGCTCAGCAGGAGACCAGCTTCCCCCCCGCCCCCTCTGCCTGCTGCTCTGCCTACTTGTGATCTCTCTCTCTGTCTCTGTCAAATAAATAAATAAATAAAATCTTCCAAAAAATTAAAAAAAAAAAAAAAGACTGTTGTTGATCTCACCTAGAGGTTTGTTTTTTTTGGGGGGGGGCGGTAGGGGCAGAGGGAGAAGGAGAGAACCTTTAGCAGGCTCCACACCCAGCATGGAGGCTGATGCAACGCTTGATCTCAGGACCCTGAGATCATGACCTAAGCTGAAATCGAGCTGGACACCTTATCAACTGAGCCATCCAGGTGTCCCTAACCCAGAGTTCTGAGGTAGTTACATGACAAGAGATAACTGCCGTGCTCAGTGAGTAGGCACGTACTGATGATAAAGTCATGAATAGTATAACAGTAATATGTTAATAGGTTAAAACATTTCCCAAACATTTAAGTCTGTTAGAGCACAGATGTGAACCATTACCTCCAGAAAAGTCTTGGGTAAAGACTCCTACAACTGGGAAATCTTTACAGGTGGATGGATATGCCTAAAAGCAATCCTGTGTTAACAGGAAAGTAAACTGTTACAAATCACAGGAGCTAGAAATGTAGCATTTTAATTTCTATAATAACATCTCAAATGGACAATAAATTCACAAATGCTGTCAGCAACTAGCCGCTTCTCTTGTCATATGACAGTTACAAACACCTGGCATTACACCAGCCCTCCAGATACCATCCATTCCCCTTCACGTCTGCCCTCTCATTTGCATGTCACCATTAGCTACACCCCCTCCATTTCTGAATCACATAGGTCATACCTTTCCATTCCTTTCCACACCTCTACAATATTTACTCACATTTTCCTCCCTTTCCTCACCTTTCTTCTGTCTTACGTTTCAGAAAAACTTTTTATCCCCATTGCCAAGGCATCCTGTCTGTCACCCATCCACACTTGCCTATTCTAATACCTTGACCCATCAAATGTGCTTTCCTATATCTTTAGGGTCCTCTACCTTACAAACACCCTGGTCTTCATTATTTAAAATTATTTATGGCATATTATAAAATTCATAAATCTTTATTTTTAAAATACCCTTAAGGTGACACCTAATCACCTTCCCTCAAGTCCATTCTCAAAGAAGCTGTCCATAGTCAACGTTTCCAATTTTTTGCTTACTCTTCAAGCCCACTATAATCTGACTTCAAATAGCCAATGCTGTTAGAACTATTCCCTTAGAAGTTACCAACCAGTGGCCTCTTCTCAGCACCATCTTTTACTGACCTCACTGTAGTATTTCAGGCAGTCGATACATCTCTCCTTCTTGAAATTCCTCTAACTTTTGACTTTCCAAAAATAAGTGCTTTCTGGCTCTCTACAGCTTCTAGATATTCTACCTCTTCTCACTCCTTTAAACCATCATCTACTCTCCAAAACAGAAACATTTCCCACTTTCTTCTATCTATACCAGTATTTCTGATGAACTAAATCAGGAAAGTCAAATCCCTAGCTCCAGCATAATTCCAAGCTGAAACATGCACACGGGCGTACTTCCAACTCGCCTTGTTGATTTGCTCTGATGTCTGAATAGTAGCAGGTACAGGAAGTTAATTCTTCACACAAAGTGAGGACTTCTCACAGAAGGAAATGCTTTATATGAAGGAGGTCAGAGTAACAAGAGTGGTAAAAATCAGGTGGATGTACTAGAAAGAATGATCCTTAATTCACCGAATTCAGGCTTGAGAACACTGATTTTGATACTATTATCATTAAGGATACACAATTGCTCTTCCCTCCACCTAAACGATCCCCGATATCTCGTGCCTTCACTACCTTCACAAGTATCACCTTCTGAGAGAGACCTCCCTGAACACCATATGTAAAGTAGCCTCTCTCATGCAACATTTATGAGACATATTATACATTTATTTGGTTATTATCTACCTTCCCTCATAGGAATACAGCTTCCAAGAGAACAGGGGCTTTGTTTTTTTGCACTCCTTTCTCCCCAGAAGAGGGAAGAACATTTAACCCATGGTAACCACATAATAAATATTTGTTGATGAAATTAATAACTTATTGAAAAAGTGAATGATTTCATGAAAATATTAACATTTTCCATTCATAGAAAGTTTGTGACACTATGATGTAAATGCAAGAATACTCAAGGTAAAAAAATAGTTTTTTAACAAGTGAGCTAATTCAAATTTCCACATAACAACCAGCTGATATTCAAATAGAAATTTCTTTGCAAATATTAATGGGATTAGTTATTCTATAATGGGCTATCCTACTGTCCTTGTTTTTTCTTGTGACAAATGACCCTACCGCAGTTTGCTACCAAAATTTCATTAGTTTATTAATTAGCACAGAACTTTTATGAAGTCTTTTATGAAGTCACAGACTTTTAAGAAGTTCTAGCTAATGTCCCCTGTATGAATCACTCATATAGTTATTTCTTTATTTCTTTATTTCTTTAACACTTCCATTTTCACTGGATCTCTTTATCATTTTTTCTTCCACATGGTCTTTTTTTTTTTTTTTTTTCCCCCTAGAACCTTGGCCTGGGAGGTTCTTAATATTTCATTCGTCCAGGGGTTTTCAACTTGTCCTTCAGCAATGAGATGCATTTCGTCCACAAAATCTTAATAAAGGCAGAGCCAGGAGTGGAGGGGCTGAAAGTATGCCTCCCTTGAGCCTATGTCCCCCTTCCCCCAAGACACTGAGGAGAATCCCAAATCCCAAGTCTCCTTTGAAAACCATGGACAGTCTAAACTTTCTGATTAAACCCAGATGTATTTCCTATGTTGACTCTACCATTTCTTGGACAGGAAATCCTTCTCCTCCTCTGGCCTAAAAATATTTAATGAACAAACAGAGTGTGCCACGTGTTGTACAGGCAGAGTGAGAAACACACTGAGGGAACACAGAAAGGAAGGACACCTAACCCCACCCACTAGCTAAACACACCTGAACTGATCTGTAATTTCCCTGGAAGGAGTGGTATCTTCTCCCTCCTAACTTATCCTTCACTTCTCCCTGTTCACTCTTACACTGAATTTCAAGTCATGCACGGATTCTCTCCTGGCTAGCTCCCTACCTCTGCCCCACCCCCCACAGACCATGAACATCTGTAAGGTTTAGACAGCACTCCACTGCATTTCCCCCTCCACATTTTCGCTATTCAAGAACTACCATGGTTTGGGACCCAACTTTTTCTGCTTTGGGTGAATGATCCCTTGAGCTTCATCTTGCCCCTGATTCTGTTCTGTATGATTTGTGGGCCTTCCCAGCGGGGATCCCCCTGCTGCCATATAAAGTCCAGTAACTTGAGCTGTCTTTTCTTTCCTCTCCAGGGGCACTTCTTTTCAATGTTCCCATTATTTTCGATGATCTCACAAATCACTTTGTTTCCCAAAGCTGAAACTCTGAAGTTCTTTTTGATTCCTTTCTCTTCTATATCATTAGTATCCAAGACATATCACAACAGTTTTGCAATGTCTTTCTGGTGTGACTTTCTGGAAGCTATTCAAATGCAGCCCAGATGACAGTACTTTTGAGAGAAGCAGGGACTGTGTCCTACCACCACCTGTGGGCACAGTGTCAGGCACAGTTTAGGTGCCTAATAATCCTTGCTGAAGGAAAAACTGAATGGGATAAAAAATATGTGATGCTTAGTGTAGCATAAAATCCGCAAGCAAATTACCTAGTGATAGGACAATGTGTTAGCACATTTGGGCATATTTAGAAGACATTCTAGTATAATTAAAATGATATTTTCAAGTATATATTAATGGCTTGGAAATTGCTCCCAATTTAATGTAAAAATAAAGAGAAGCTGGATACAAAACCCCATAAATTTATTATTAACCCAACTGTGAAAACCTAGAAAATAGGAAAAAGCTTAATACTGGTTGTCTCTAAATGATGATTTTAAAATTTATTTTCATACTGCTTTTAAATTTTTCTGCCTTATTTTTTATACACTTAACATTCTGAAAAAGAATAGCCATCATATAAAGAGCTGTAGCTATTGATAAGGCTTGAAAGAAACGTGTACAAATTAGAAGAGGTATCTGTTCCAGGGTGGGAGGTAGTATAATTTTTCTCCCTGACGTTTTCTAAAGTTGACTTTAAAAATTATTTAATGGGGCACCTGGGTGCCTCAATCGCTTAAGTGTCCCGACTCAATTTTGGCTCAGGTCATGATCTCAGGGTTGTGAGATGGAACGCCCAGTCAGGCTCCCAGTTGAGTGTGGAGCCTGCTTAGGATTCTCCCCCTCTCTTTGCCCTTTAGCCCCACTCTGCACTTTTTTAAACTGTTTAAAAAATTACCATTTAATATTTTCAACATCCTTCAACCCAATGTGTATTGCTTAGTTCTCTATAGTGCTCATGCAGCTGAGTTTATCATATATTAATCATGTATTAATTTTGCTAAAATGCCGTTTTAACATTATTACTCTCATTAAAAGACTATATTATCTCCTTATTACTTTATGGATAAAATAAGATAAAAAAGTCTTCAGTCTATTGGAGTTCAGGCTCGAACACCCAATCTCACCTTTCCACCCATATAGGACAGACTCCTACTGTCCCCGCTTCACTTCTGTAACATTGCCTGATATCTCCATCTCCCTTATTCCACTTCAAGTCTTATACTCTCTTCAGTGCTTGACAAAAATTTTCTTGGAAATTTTCTCTTTAAACACCCACAGCCTTTATGCATAATCCTGTAATATCATGTATTTTTAGAATTAAAAAAGGTTAGAGCTGCAAGACATTATTGAAATCATTTAGTTCTTGGGGCTAATAATACATTATATGTTAATTAAAAAAAAAAGAAATCATTTGGTTCAACTCCTCCCTTTGCAGATGCTGAAACTGCACTCCAATTAGAAAAGGTGACTTATCCAGGGGAAAACAACAATTTAGGATTACAACCCAATATTTAACTCTTTGAGTTCAGCATTTTAACTACTACAGGATCTGCCACTGTTACTGGGTCTCCCTTCTGCTGACCAACTGCTCAGCAATGATTCATGACTTTATTCTTAAACGTATGTCTTGCCTGCCCACCTCATCATCAGTTTCCCCAGGGCAGACACCATGACACACAATTCCTTTACATCCACTGTATCTAGTGCTGCAAAGTGAGTGCTGAAGAAGTCTGCCAGAAATGACCTCAAGCAAATCCAATAGTGGTACTGGGGACACAATCTGTGATCTCAATATTCTATCTTAACATTCTGCCTACTACATCTAAATGGATGGTAACAGCCATTAAAGATAATGACCACCAGGTTTTCTCTTACTTTCCATATGGCCATCTCAGCCAGTCATGAAACCTCAATGTTATCGTTTGAGCTAAGAGCCTGGACACAGAGCAGGTTGGGGAAACAAGGACTGAACTGAATCTGAAGACCACATTTCTACAGTTAGTTCTCTGGAAAACACAGAGGCTTAAGCAAGGATGTGACTCAAAAGCCAGGCTGAGTAATAGTTTTCAAAGTTGCAAGTGGCTCTTTTCACACACACACACACGCACACAGATTCTGAAGGACATATATTTAAGGAAGAGGAACATCTGAACAACTGTACTAATCAAGTAATGTACAACAGGATAACAAACAATTGCTCAATGAAATTTCATTGCAGGCCCAAAGATCTAGAAAACAGGGAGAGGTGAGATCCTCAGGGTTATCAATAGTCAAAGGCAGGGAGAACAAGGACGGCCCCACAACTAACTCATGCCAGCTCCTCTGTCATGGCCGCTGTACACTGGGCCACCAGCCAGCCACACAAAGCCAGAAGCATCTGCCAAAGGTCTCAGGCAGCTGTGCAAGCATTCTCTGCCATTTGTGCAGCTGTTGTGAAGTGAGAGAGACGCATATTCCCAGGGTTCCACCAAGTGGATTTCTTTTTCAATTCGGAACAATGTGATCAGAATACAAATTTTTGTTATTACTTCTGATTTTTGTCACTTTGAATATATATTTACCAGGATGAATACATCTCCTGCTTATTTTTGCAAATAACGAAGGTGAGTAGCATACCTCATGCCACACTAAGAAAGAGGTAATGCTGGAGAAATGAATATAAATCACTCTTCTCACCTAACAGCAGAGTTACTGCTCAGACAGCTAGGTGCCCATTCACCTGGCAATTCAAAATGTCTTGAATGTAATTTGTCAAACTTCCATCACTTTCCTTCCTTTCTTGCATAGGAATATCACAATTTCCAGGAAAATGATTTAGTGGCGAAATCCCAGATTGTAGCAGAACCAGCTCACCTAATCTACATCAACACAGTTATTATGCTGCAGAAATAAGTTCGATGAACTTAAAAATATGCACCACTCCCTTCCCTCAAACAAGGGAGAGAAGGAAAAAAAGAAAGAGAAAATCTTCGAAAGAAAAATATAAGGGCTTTACTTATTGGTCTTTGTTGCCTTTTGTATTTGTTGGAAAGACTCAGTGTGTGGGAGTTAATTATATTAGTTGTCTTGGGTAACAAGCTATTAATTTTGATCTTCTAAGTTATTAACTGCCTTGCTATACACAGTTCACAGGAGAATGAATGGACTTAATCCCTGTATTAAAGTACAAAACAAACCAAATAATCCCATGTTTTATGACTTCTCAATGTTGATTATCTCCTTGGCAATGCCTTACCAGAGGCCGGATACACAAATGCCACTTTAGAAGAGAGTCTCTGGCAATTTATAGGAGAAGCCTGTGAAAGGGGATTTAATCATGCTTTAATAGTAATTCTGATTCAGACCAGACATAAAAGGTCACCGAGGAAAAGCATTTTTTCCCAGTGATTCAACTATTCTGGATTAGTAAAATTTCTTCTTCCAGTGACTGCACCATTCCTGAGATAGTCTCCATATTTGATGGGATATAAATTTACTTTTTGCAAATTTAAACAATTTCGTAGAGAAAATAAGATTTAAGATGATAACATTAACTGTCTTAAGAAGTCTGTAGATTTCTCTCTTTGTGGTCATGTCTCATTCTTCAGAGTACAACATAATACTATTTAATTCTAAAGCAGCAATTTTATACAGACAATGACCTTTATCTCCTAATTGCCAAAGAACATTTTACTTGTTAGAATCATTACACATGTTAAAAAAAAAAAAAACTACAGTAAATGAAGAAACTATTACCATCAATCATGATATTTATCTGCATTTAAGGAGCTCTGTGCTCTAACAGGAGCAAATTGTGGTTTCACATACCAATATTCCATGGGAAATCTGCAATCTTATTTCTTTGATTTATTAAAAGCCTAGTCATAGCTCAAAGGTCTCTGAATACCCATAAAGTTAGGAAATTATTGCCATTAAAAATAATAATAATAGGAAAATTTGCAAACAGGAAGCAATCCAACAAGACAGTACCTATTGGATATCACTGCATTACAAAAATAATATATAAAATGAAATCTTTGACTAACTCTAGTAATAAACCATGCTTTTATGAAACTCATTTTTTGCTTCTATTGTTGTAGCATATATCTCACTTATATAACCATTTCCTTTTCTTTTAAATTCATCTGGAAATAATGTATATATGAAAATATTTCTTTCTATATGATTCCCCTTTGAAGTTTCCTGATTTCAAATATAGTAAGTTAGTGATTTTAGTATAAAAATCAGTAATTTAACAAGGTTATATAAGCATTATTCAATAATTATTGCAGAGCGAACAGTTAGGCTGAAACTAAAGTTTAGGAAATTATTCTCAGAATATAATTAAATGGTATTATTATTATTATTATTATAGTTCAGCTTCAAATAAATTAAAAGGCTAAATATTTGAAGATATGTTTTAGCATAAAAATTTTTATGATGCAAACCACAGCCCATTAAAATTCCCTCTTTTGCTATTTTTTTCAGTGACATAAAAATAAACAAGTTTATTATATTTTTAAGAAAATAGTTCTGGAAAGATATGTAAAATAACTGAATGAAAATAAAAGCTTAGGTAGAAAATAGGAAGAGAAAATAGTGATAAAAACCGAATACTTATGCAAAGGACCATAAAATATTAATAAAGAAATATAATTTATTCTTAGATGGGAAAGCTCTACTTTATATATTTTCTTCCTAATATAATCTACAGGCTCAGTATAATCTCAATCAAATCAGTAAGAGGTTTTTTAAGGAACAGGGAGAAGGAAATGTTTCATGACTATAGATGAAGGGATCTAAGTGTAAGAACAGTCAATAAATTTATGAAAATTAAATGTTATCGAATTAAGGACTTTGAATTCTAATAATTATTTTTAACTAAGAGGATTAGTATGTAAAGGATGTGTCTGGCAGTACTTAATAATAGTTAAAGACTGTAAACAAGCTATTACCATGGGCTGATTAAGCAAAAAACGTCTCATCCATGCAATGAAACACTCCTTTGTTATTAAGAACAGTAAGTTTCTGAATTCATTTTTCAATGAAAAGTGTTAATTACAAATTGTTAGATGAAAAAAGAAAGTTATAAAGGTATATAAAATATGATTTAATTTTTCTTAATGTGTATAGAAATGGAGAATATACGTAAAAACATTAAATGTGGCTTTCTCTGCTTCTTAGGACAAAAGTGTGATTTTTCAGCTTTTAGACACTGGAAATTTTCTGTATACAGATGCCCTGTTCTTATAATCGTAAGACATTTTAACATTCAATGTGGGACTTTATGTATTAAAAAAAATAAGTAAAATTAAAAGGAAAGTTGATACAGACAGCTTCTGGGAGAAGAAATCAATACAGCAACACTTGGAAGAAGGTTTCTAGAATATTAGGGACTCTGCTATTTCTCCATCTGCCATGATTTACAGGGGCACCTAGGGTATATAGGATACAGCCTGGAGGAATCATGTGTGCTTCGATTCCCTAGTTTCCATTGCCCACTTTTGTAATCATTTTACTGCTGATGAACACAGTAGTGAACACAATAGTGATGGGGGGGTCTCAATTCATATCACTACACCCTCCTGGGTCCTTATATTTAATATGAAAGCTATACACTAATGCTGCATTTGCATAACTAAAATACATGCTAATACGTAAGTTCATCTCTTGCTACGGTCCATACTAAAATTTGCCCCAGTGAGTTTACATGGGAGTCTTACTCAAGAAGGTAAAAGTATGATAATGTGATTGACTGCTATAATGCATACAGCTTGAATCCTGTCACCAAAGACCTTAATTTGTCTGGCTCTGATTCCATGTTTTAAAAAATAGGTTTATATGAATATTAGCTAATGTGGAAGTTCTACTGAACAAAAACATTCAGTATAAAATGCTTTGATAAAAATAATAACTTGTGGGATGTTAACTATGTGCCAGGCATTGTTCTAAAAGCGCTTTATGTGTATTAAGTCAATTATTCATCAAAACAACCTATGAGATGGGTGCTGTTATTAGCCTTCATTTCTCCCCAAGGAAACTACGGCTCAATTAACTAAATTCCTTGCTCAACATGACAGTGCAGGTGATAAATCCAGAACGTCTGGCACAAGAACACATTTTATTTTCTCTTTGTGCAGATTTTTAAAAGTTGAAATGCTTCTAATTTTAGAATAATTTTAGACTGATGGAAAAGTTGCGAAAAACTGTACAGAGAATTCCTATATACCCCTCACCAGTTTCCTCTTTAAATCTTAAATTAAATGGTGTATTTGTACACTGATATTTATTAACCTGCCCACTTTTACCAGATGTCACTGGTTTTCCCTAATGTCCTTTTTTCTCTTCCAGGATTCCATTCAGGATACCATACTATGTTGAATTATCATGCTCCCTAGCCTCCTCTGGGCTATGACCATTTCTCAGGCTTTCCTTGTTTTTGATGACTCTGACAGTTTTGAGGAGTACTAATCAGGCATTGTGTAGAATGTCCCTCAAGTTTGTGTGATGTGTTTTTATGATCAGACTAGGGTTAGAGTTTTTGAAAGGAAGACCACAGAGGCAGTGACACATTTTATCAAATGTACAATTGTAAATTGTACATTTTACAATAATGTAAAGTAATGTAAAATCTACAGGCTACCAACATGATTTATCTTTGATGATGCAAGCCTTTAAAACCTGGCTGAGGTGGTTTACCTGTTCTCCATTTTAAAGCTACCCTCCTTTTTCCAAACTCTACTTGATGGAAAAAGTTACCAATTAAAGCCCACATTTAAGTGGGTGGGGATGGCAGAGAGTTAAGCTCCACCCACTTAAGGGGGTTGGGGCACCTACATAAATTGTTTGAAATTCTTCTGCCAGAGCCCTGGTTTTTTTGTTTTTTTGTTTTTTTTTTTTTTTGGTTTTGTTTTTTTAAGATTTTATTTATTTATTTGAGGGAGAATGAGGGAGAGAGAGCATGAGAAAGGAGAAGGTCAGAGGGAGAAGCAGACTCCCCAAGTCGCTGGGAGCCCGATGCGGAACTCGATCCTGGAAGTCCGGGATCGTGACCTGAGAGGAAGGCAGTTGCTCAACCAACTGAGCCACCCAGGCGCCCCAGAGCCCTCATTTTTAACCCACTATTCTACATTGCTACCAACAATCTATCGTCTCCTACCATTTTGGCACATTATTCATGTGCAGTAGTTTAAAAACACAATTCTTAACCGATTTCCTGCTTTTTCAAAGGTGCAAAAAAAATTGTTAGAATTAAATGTGACAACCAATAAATTTGTTTAAAATCATTTTCCAACAGCACTGTACAATTTGTCATGAAAGGATGAATGAGAAACCAATTTTTCTCAGAAGCACTCTGTAAAGAACTTACCAGAAATATTCGTTCCAGTTGATCCTGAATGTCTTTCATTCCTGGAAAAGCAGCAACTCCTTGGATCATTTCGACAAAGATGCAGCCGACTCCCCTAAAGAGAGAAGAAAGAATTGTACAAAAACTCCACTATATCCTGGAAAATTAAATCTGGAATTAGGACGTCTACTCCTATAGAGAAACAATGAATAAATGACATTCTTAATGAGTACCAAAGGCCGTGCCACATATATCTAGACCCTGCTTCTTTCCTTTCCCTCTCTGTCTAGTGCCCTGAAAGGTCTCTAACAGATGCAGCTACACTGGGCTCAGAAAATGGTGGCAGCCAATAAAATATAATGCTCACAGCTCCATCCTATTTACAGGAAATAGTCAAGAAACTCTTCGGCCTGATCTAGAAAGCCTCCAGTCTTTTTCAAATGTCCCTTTCCAACCCCATTTCACAAATTCTTAATATACTGTCCTCTCAAGCTGCCCAAGGGTTCTCCAACCTCTCTGCATCAAAAGCATCTGAGGGGAACTTCTAAAAACTGCAAATAATCTGAACACAAACCCCAGAGATCCTATTTCAATCAGTCCAAGTTGGATCCCAGGTGTTGACTCAGGCTGCTCAGGGGATTTAGGGAAGCTATGCTGAGGACCTGAGAATCACTGGGCTAGACTGACCTGCCCACAGCCCCAGCATAGCCCTATACAGCTTGACTCAAATTACTTCACAACCTACAACTCCATCCTTCTTCATTTACTTGCTCTTAATATATAAATCTGACCCAACTTCTATAATCTAATTTAAATGTCATTTCTTCCACAAAGCCTTCCACGAACATTCCAGCAGACAGAAGAGCTCCCTTATTTAGTTTATTTTGTTAAATTCTCATTCAATATATAAGCCATCTACTATGGTCAACTTCCCCTCCTAGCTCATCAGGCTGTGCTCAAAGTCCTTGTCTAGTGAGACAGTCCAGCTGGTCAGGAGGAGTAATGGCCTCCTAGACCACAGTGGCCTGCATCCAACCCAGCAGGAACAGCCAATTCATAGTATAGGCAGAGAGTCAGTCAGATATGTCTGCCGGGACTTCAGTGAACAATCGCTTGGGAGAGAGATGGAAAGAAACTAGCATATGTCAATGGGATAAGTCATATTAATGACTAACAAGAATGGTTTTTTTGCAGATGAAGTCCCCTGAATTGACCTGGTTTCTGCCTTCCTAAGGCCTGGATATTCAGATAATCCATTGCTTTTGCGAGCACTCTCTACCTTCTAGCAATTCTCCAGGATATACACACACACACACGCGCACACACACACATACACACACACATTTGTGTGTGTGTATGTGTGTGTGTGCGCGTGTGTGTGTATAAAATGGTTTTACCTTGAATGGGTTTGTTTCCTGAAAGCATTCTGATGGAATCATGAACATACTGGCATACTTCTTCAATTGCTGCACTCATATTCAACTTAAGGAGAGCAAAATCCTTGTGTCTAACTTACTTCCGATCCTTTAGAGGTTAAGGACAAGGGCCTCCATCTCTGTAACTGCCCCACTTGTTATCACAGTTGTACATAAACAATGTATTGAATTAAAGAAGTAATGCATTTGCAGAAATCTCTTCTCTGTTACAGCACATAATTACTATCCAAACTAAATACCAAAAGTAAATAGAATCAAAATGACTAAAAACAAATAGATGTTTATATAAAATATCATAAAAAGAGTTCCATTTAAATAACAAATTATTTTAAAATCCGTGTTCTAGGAAGATTGGGTTTAACACAAGTGGTCTTCATTTAAGATTTGAGACACAACATACACTTTGACAATCATTTTATCAGCGCACTAAAAATGCAATGATATTCTTATAAATAGTGGGGCTTCAGATGCCTGGTTAGGACTAAAGCTTCAAGTGGTGTCTTTCCAAATTTTTATGTCAATAATTCTTTTTTAAGACTATTGACCTACATTTCTACTATCTTTTCAAAAAAAATTTTTTTTATTTATTTGAGAGAGAGAGAGAGTACGAGCAGGAGGGGTAGAGGGAGAGTGAGAGAGAATCAGTAAGCAGACTCTGTGCTGAGCGTGGAGCCCAAGATGGAGCTCCATTTCATGACCTGAGATCACAACCCGAGATTGGGACGTGAGTTGAAACCAAGAGTCGGATGCTCAACTGACCGTGCCACCCAGGTGCGCCCTATTGTCTTCTTATTTACATTTACATAAAATAGCTCAGATCTTCAACAGCTACTGACACCTTCCTTCCAACATTCAGAATATACTCTCCACTCAGTGTCATTTGGCTTTTGTCTTTCCCAGCAGAGGCTGCAACTAGGGGTGTGGAGACCCTCAGCACAAGCCCCAACTGCCCCCATTGGGTATGCAACCAAGCTGGCAGCCACGCTGGTGGGTGACGTAACCATTACACACTCACAGATACGTTGTTACCACTTCTCTTGCTTGGTCCAGATCATCTCCGTAACACGGTACTGAGAACGACTAAAAGATAAATCTATGCTGCAATTTCACTCAGTTGGAATATGATGATACAGACTTTCCATAGGCTTTCATCTGCTCGGCCGGCTAAGGGACATGGACTCTCGTTTCTAATAGATGTTTCTGATGCCATCATTTTCCAAAGATGTGTGAGGGCATACTTCAAGGGTATATAAAAGGTGATAGAATGCACAAGAAAGTTAAAAAGCAGAAGTATCAGATCTATCAATATATTATAGCCTGGCAGAATATTTTATTACTGGAGTTGCCTTATTCCCACACAGCAATAAAAGCCCTTCAATTTAATACCAAGGGACTACTGCCTACTTTACTTTTATTCCCCCCGTTACCCTCTATTCCCTTGCACTCCCTCACTCTTGATAGATGAAGCTGACTGCCCTGTGGCTCACCAAGAGAGAATTCAATCACTTAAGTTCTATACTTATGATATATAACCTTATTTCAGGAAAAGTCTCCTTTAATTTGTTGCTTCTTTTGACAATTTGAGTAATTATGTAATTATCACCCACAGAGTCTAAATTTTTCAAGAATAAGAACTGGTCACAAAGCTTACAATTAGAGCTGTCGCAGTAATCAGTGTGTTCAAGCTCACACAGGATTGGTTACCTGGTAAGATAATGTATGAAACACCTGCCCATGCTCACGTATCCTTCAGTTCTTCTAAACTCAGAACTTCCAAACTTAATTTATGCTGCAGATGTGTGATTTCTTCACCACAGTTCAAAATAAGATTTTAAGCAGAATTGATAATTCTTTTTTTTAGAGGTTTATTTATTTATTTTACAGAGAGCGAGAAAGAGCAGGGTGCAGGGGTGGAGGGGGGCAGAGGGAGAGGGAGAGAGAGAATCCCAAGTGCTTACCTGACTGAGCCACCCAGGTGCCCCAGAATTGATAATTCTTTGTAATTATGATTATGGAAGGACAATGTTTTAAGGTTGAAGGTCAAACAATTGGGGTGTTCTTATTTTGAAAAAGTGTAGAGATTTGGGGCACCTGGGTGGCTCAGTCAGTTAAGTGGCTAACTCTTGACTTCGTCTCAGGTCATGATCTTAGGGTCCTCGCATTGAGTCCCCGTGTCCAGCTCTGTGCTCAGCAGGGAGTCTGCTGGAGATTCTCTGTCTCCCCTCTCCCCCTGCCCCTCCTCCCTACTTGCACGCACACTCTCTCTCTAAAATAAATAAATCTTTGGAAAAGTATACAAAATTATGAATAAAAAATTGAGTACAAAAGTGAACTCCGAATGAGAAAATAAATCACAAGAAATTGCAAGTTTTTAAACCTATCAAATAGGGCAAATAATATTAAATTCAGAAAAATAATGTAACATTTATTAACTGACACACCTCTCTAATACTTTTCTTTCTACAATTTGGCTGCATAATCTTTGATTACCTCTTCTGTAAGAATTTGAGAATATTTTCTACAAAGAGAATACAGAGATAACTTAGTCTTTCCTCTAGCATAATGATAACTTTCTTTTTTGATAGTCTAATAGGAAAGTTTTCTTTTCTTTCAGCTTCTCTTCTCCTGATTGGTACAGTCATGTAAACTTTTAGGACTGTCATCAGTTAGGGGAAACCTATCAAGAAGGAGTTCAAGTATGTCTGTGTACTATAAACACAATAATTCTAAAACATTCTACCAATTCCCATGATAAATACCAAAGGAACACAGAAGGACATGCTCAGCCCAGTGTGGAGAGTTTGGAAGCACTTGGACTCCTGAAGTCTAATGAGACTGGGAAAGTGGAACATGGTGCCTTAAGGGGTGATGTCACGGGAGTGGGAATGGGACATTTCAGACAGAGAAAACAGGACCCTATACATGAGGAGTCTTGGGAGAGCCAAATTCTTTTATAATAAAGTGGAAGAGAGAGTTAAAAAGAGAGGAGAAGTCCATACACCAGGCTAAGAACTTGGCCTTTTATCCCCAGGCTAGGTCTCAGTTTTTTCCCTGCATCCCAGGACTCACGATGGATGAAGGTCACTAAGTGGACATACAGGTGAAAAACCCCAATTACAGGCAGACCAGGAGATAAAATAGTCTCGAGGACAGAACCAATTACAACCACCGGTCTTAAAGCCACCTCTTTCCTTCCCATTCATGGCAGCAAATGGATGAGACTAGCAGTAGTATCAGCCCTCTCTCTACTGGGGACACGGGGGCCACACACAATAATACACAGGGGTCCATAAACTGCAGACCAAATCCTGCCCAGTGTCTGTTTTTGTAACCTATAAGCTAAGACTGGGTTTGACTTTTTTAAATGGTTGAAAAAAACCAGAAGATGAATATCTGATGACTTATGAACATCATATGAAATTCAAATCTCAGTGTTCATAAATAAGATTTTATTAGAGCCCAGCTGCGCATTCATTTCCATGTTGTCTATGCTGCTTTCTTGTCCTCACAGCAGAGTTGAAGAGCTGCTAAAGAGACCATATGCCCTGAAAAGCCTGAAATACATACGATCTGGTCCTTTACAGACAAAGTTTGCAAAACCCTGCTCTATGTTACACTTCACTCGCATAAAAGCATACTTGGATATAGAAGAAATCACCTTCATCAGTTATGGAGAAAAAAATAAGAGAAAATACACATTAAATACATACGATTATTTGTGAATAAATCACTAATTGAAATGGGATCTCAAAAATGATCTGGCTTTTCACTCTTTTCCTCAGCACTTTTCCTATGGTAGATATGCTTTAAGACTTTCCATGCCTCTTCCCCCCAAATTAGTAGATTCTTAAAACTTGAAGATGGATATTTTGATCTTTCAGTGTGTTTTCTAATCTTAAAGTACTTTTTTTAAAGATTTTATTTATTTATTTGACAGATAGAGATCACAAGTAGGCAGAAAGGCAGGCAGAGAGAGAGAGGAGGAAGCAGGCTGCCTGCTGAGCAGAGAGCCTGATGCAGGGCTCGATCCCAGGTCCTGGGATCTTGACCTGAGCCAAAGGCAGAGGCTTTAACCCACTGAGCCACCCAGGCGCCCCAATCTTAAAGTATTTTTAACAAAGAAATAAACTGGGAGCACATGTGTAGGGTGACTTTTAATAACAGTGTTTATACGACCACTTCTATAAGGATTTCTTCTCGAGAGAGGGTTTGGTGAGTTGATCTGAATGATGGATTGGAGGGAAGGAGAATTTACTTTTATGAATTTTTTTCAGAAGTTTTTTTTTTGTGTTTAGGCCAAATTTTATTGTGTGAAAGTACTACCTTTTATTTTTATAAATATTAGAAAAACTTACCTGATAAATGAAAATAAATATAAATATAAAGTTGTGTTTGGAAATGATTACAAGTTATTTTCTTTCCAACTGCCCTCCCTCTATCCACATCTAACATCAGTGTGTCTGTGTTGGTAAGAGGAAATTAATTAGATTTTTATTAAAATTATAGCTTGAGCTTCTTTCTACCTTAAAACTAAGAATGGAGACCTGTGCGCAGGAAGCCCCCACATGCTCGCCAATTTCGTATCACACCTCTATCCAGGAGCTTTCTTCAGTCCAGTCATGCGACTCTGCTATCTGTTCCTGAAATACCCCGTCCTCCTCCCCATTTCACGATCTGCATATGAACTGCTGTTCCTCCTCCCAGAACACATTTTCCTCACTCTGTGCATGGGTAAGTGCTTCTTGTTAGTCTGGAGTCAGCTCAAACAGCTCCTTTCAGAAGTGTCCTTCCCAGCCACCATATGTAAGGTGGGTTTCCCCTTACTGCCCAGGCTCCATGTTTCCCCTCTATCCCCTAGTTTGCTTCCTTCCTCACATTCAGAGGATTTCACTTGTCTTTGCTTTCTGGGAGTGTGTTTCCTCTGATCCTGGAAGACCAAGATCAGGGACAAAGTTGTGTTCACATCATCTTGTTCCCAGGGCAGAACAGAGGGTCAGCACATAGTAATGGCTCAAAAATATTGGTGACTGAACAAATCAAAAGCAATACAAGCCTCCCTCCCTCTCCCCCTACTACCAAGTAAGAGCTGAGCCGAGCAACCTGGTTTCAGAGCAGAGTATGGAGGCAGGGATGGGAGATGGATGATAACTTTACAATGGAGAGAGCTGGGAAACAAGACCCTAGCCATATGATCAAAGTTAACCTCACCAGTGGTAAGTCATGTTGCTAGCAGGTACCCTTGATGTGATGTGATTAAGAAAATCCACTTCACCTCTGGGGTCTTTCTCCCCAAAACACTAGATTAACCCAAATTGAGGGACTGCCGCCTACAAAATGCCTCACTGGTACTTCTCAAAACTGCCAAGGTCATGAAAAACAAAGACAGTCTGAGAAACTATCATAACCCAGAGGAATCTAAGAACACATGACAACTACATGTAACATGCTATCCTGGATGGGACCCTAAAATACAAAAAAGAAATTAAGAAAAACTAATGAAATCAAAATGAAGCTGTTTAGTTCACAGCAATGCAACACTGTGGGGGTCTCAGTTGACACAAACAAACCATCTGTCCATAGCACACAGAGCAGTGTAAGAGGTTAACAACAGGGGAAGCCAAGTGAGGAGGAAACAGGAATTCTCTATTGTCTTTAGTTTTTCTGTAAGTCTAAAACTATTCTAAAATTTAAAGTTTAGTATTAAAAAAATGAGAAGGACTGTGTCTCCTTGGAACTGTATATAGAATTGGTCATTTTAAGCAGAGGAGCTGTACCATTCTCAGTTTTCACTCTATGAGAGAAAAAGAACCTCTGTGCATTTTGATGAACTTTCCTTGGAAGCAGCACAAGCCACCTAGAACTGTGGGCTAGATCGCAAGATGTCAGTTAAGGTTTGACCTGAAATAACTTGGGCAGCAAGCTAATCAGAGATGAATTTTGATATAAAGTATTTGAAAACTGATACGCACACTCTCTGGCAAAGGAATTCAAGATGAAAAGTTTATCTGGGGGCACCTGGGTGGCTCAGTAGGTTAAGCCTCTGCCTTCGGCCAGGGTTATGATCTCAGGGTCCTGGGATCGAGCCCCACATCGGGCTCTCTGCTCGGCAGGGAGCCCGCTTCCCCCTCTCTCTCTGCCTGCTTCTCTGCCTGCCTCTCTGCCTACTTGTGATCTCTCTCTCTGTCAAATAAATATTTAAAAAAAAAAAAGTTTATCTGAACTATTAAGTTTGGAGCATTAGCAGGGAGTGTGCATGTAGAGAAAAAATGGCATTCCCAGGGAAGGGGCAAAGGCTTTTCTCCATCAGAGCAGGGAATGGCAAGCTCACCAACACTTCTCTGGGGAGGCTTCCTGATCTCTCAGATTGGGTTAGGTCCCCTAACTCCAGCTTCTCATGATACTTTCCACAACTGTAATGTATTTACTTATAAGTGGACCAGCCACCACCATGGTTCTCAGAACCAGAATTTGGTCTCTTACTTTGAAAGACACAGCTCAAATGAGTCAAAGTGGTTTTGGCCATATAGCAGCTCCCACCCCCACCAGACCTGAATGAGATCGGGTTAGTCAATATTGTCACCAGTTAAGATGCACTGTACCTGATTATTAAAATCTCATTGGGTAACTTTATATCCTTCAACAAAAACAGGGATTCAATAGACCCCTCAGCTCTTATCTGCATCTGACACATGGCCTTTCAAGTGGCGAATACTCAATTTTCTCATAAAGACATTAGTGTTATAAGATGTTAATTAGCCCGATAGATGAATATCTTACATGAAGAAATATAAAACAGGACTTGAGCTTATTTTTTTTCTTCTCCGCATTAATCTTATTCTGGTCAGCAAAAAATAAAAAACTGTCCTTCTTCTTTCCTAATTCTCAGGGGAACAGTTTGGGTGCAGTCCCAGGACACAATGCAGAAGGACTTAATATGTTTTAAAATAGGGTACACTCAAAATCTCAAAACAAACAAACAAACAAAAAAAAACAAAACTAAACTAAACAAAAAACGAAAAAAACCCTCTCCTAGATTTGGGCTTCTAACCCCATCCATGTATTATTAGCAAAGGTTTGAGATTCCTTAGGATGGAAAGCTTTAAGCAGACGAGTGATAGTTCCATTCTCCAGTCGCAGAGCTTAACAACAGAGTCTGGGTGGGAACATGGCACAGCGTCGCCAGTGACCTGCCCAGCTCACGCTACCACAAGGAGGGGTGACCTGTCCCTTCCATGCAAACTTCCTTAAATGCACTTAGGAGGCCTCTACTCAAGTTCAGAGAATCATTTAGAACCATTCGGAGCTAGCACCGTTGTCAAAACATTTGGAAAGAGGGCTGAAGACGGAGTGTCAAGCAGCTTCCAGCAGGAAGAAAGCATATGAGAACCATAACTCAGAGCAAGTTAGTTCTTTTGCTTTTCTCTTCCAATATTCACCTGGCATCAGAAATCTCCTCAAAGCCTATGTGTCAGTCAGTAAAAAAGCACCTGAAGTTTTACTTCTCACCCTTTATTGTGTATGCTAATCAGGTGGAGACCTTAGTAGAACACAGAATTCTGACTGACTAGGTCTGGGCTGAAGCCAGAGATCTTCCATTTCTTTCTTTCTTTTATTTATTATTGTTTATTTTTTCAGAGAGGGAAAGAAAGTGAGAGAGTGTGTGGAGTGGGGGAGGTGCAGAGGAGAGGAGAGAGAGAATTTCAAGCAGGCTGCATACTCAGCATAGAGCCTGACTCGGGGATGGATCCCATAACCCTGAGATCATGACCTGAGCTAAAATCAAGAGTCAGATACCCAACCGAGTTGCCCAGGCACCCTGAGATCTCGCATTTCTAACAAGCCTCCCAAAAGCAATGCAGATGCTGTTGGTCACAGGACCAGAAACTGAGAAACATGAATACAAAGGAATCTAAGTAATTCTGTTTTGAAAGGAGTTTTGTTTATCCGGGTTAATTTTCTGAATGTGTATTCAGACTCCAGCCAAAGGAGCAACAAAGAAACAGCAGACTGGTGAAGTAAATTAGATTAAATGCTAAACACAATCTGAATTTTACACACTGTGATGCAATACTAACTCAAAAGGTTCCATATTAATTAACCTAATAGGTAATTTTATTTAGCCATGGTTCACTGAAATGCACCATTACGCAATTAAAGCCAGTACGATCTGACGTGCCAAGGTGGCCGTTTATTTATTTCACTTTTCTCTGTTGGAATGTATGTATTTGTAAAATGGACCAAAGAGTTTAATTCCCTAGGAGGTTAGCTTCTAAAGATCAAAATTAAAAAAAAAATTTTTCTTTAACTTGTGAGAAAACTTATTACACATAACAGACGTGATCTTTTCATGTTGGCATCTGCAGTATTTGAAAAGTGAAAGATTAAAAAATTACACTCCACATGCCCTTGGTGACTATCGAAGGAACTGGATTGATTAAACTGTCACTCATCATTTACTGTGTGGGTTAGTGGTTCATTAGGCACAGATAGGCACGATATATCTTAGTCAAATACTTCTGTGGCGTACTTAGCTCTCAAGAAATGAAAACAAAACCCAATCAAACCTTAGACTCTGTATAAAAGCTTATCTCAGAAAATATTCAACCCAAAACAACAGACCTTTTATGTTATGTAAGGGGGACGCTAAGATTTACTCTTCAAATTGCGAAACAACTTAAAAAGTTGTACTTACAAATTAAACATATCAGGACAAAAATTAAACAAAAGCAAAGAATGAAGGACAGAAAATGAATGTAGTTCAGTAAAGCCGAGGCCCAGGGTGACCTGCTGCTAACCCAGAAGGAGGGAACAGATGGGTGAGTGGAAGCCGCCTTCTCAGCGTCCACACCTGAAATAAGATTCAGGAGGAAGATCAAGAAGACCACCCACCTTACAGCAGCAATGGCATTAATGCTCCTATGTTACATACAATAATTCTTGCTCACATTTTAATATGCATATATCTAACTATGTATTTTAGTATATATGTTTCATTATACATATATTTTAGTACCTGTATATTTGTGTGTGTGTGTGTGTGTGTGTGTGTGGGTGTGTGTGTGTGCCGAATCATATGGCAGAACTGTATTTCTGCTTTCTGGTTCAATTACCTGAGCTAGACACTTGGGAATCCTCTGAAACCCTTGCCTTTCCTGTATTACTTTCATTCTATCATCAAGGTGCCATAACCTAACTATCCCTAAGTATTTCTCCATTTTGGTCTCCAACCACTTTCCCCCTCCCCTCCGTTCCTTCCTTTCTCTCAACTGCTTCTTAAACTCCATCCTTCTACTTTACCCACAAATATCAAGGTAGGTTACTTTTGTCCATGGCATGGCCTATGTGTCCTTTGACCCAATTCTGTCAACTTTGAAAGATGGGTTTGACCTTTCAGCCCAAGTGATTACTGCTGGATGACATTTTCCTTGACCTTCCTGCCTCTCCTCAACTAACCACCAAGGGTAAGTTTATGACCTTCATCTCTGAGCTGCCGGTGTACTAACTGTATACCTGCAGTTTAGCTTATCACACCGACTTTCTCTCTGCTCTTGAAAGCCTGGATGGGTTTTTCCTCTCTTTGTAAGCTCCAGGACTGGATCTAAAGTTTGGTACAAAGTAAGTGTTCAGGGGCACCTGGGTGGCTCAGTCGTTAGGCATCTGTCTTTGGCTCAGGTCCTGGGATCGTGCCCCACATCGGGATCCCTGCTCAGCGGGTAGCCTGCTTCTCCCTTCCCCACTCTCCCTGCTTGTGTTCCATTTCTCACTGTCTCTCTGTTAAACAAATAAATATTTTTAAAAAATAGGTGTTCAGGGACGCCTGGGTGGCTCAGTTGGTTAAGCGGCTGCCTTCGGCTCAGGTCATGATCCCAGCGTCCTGGGATCGAGTCCCACATCGGGCTCCTTGTTCTGTGGGGAGCCTGCTTCTCCCTCTGCCTCTGCCTGCCACTCTGTCTGCCTGTGCTCACTCTCTCTCTCTCTCTCTTTCTGACAAATAAATAAATAAAATCTTTAAAAAAAAATAGGTGTTCAATAAATATCCTTAAATGAATGAATGAATGAATGAATGGATTGCATAAGCTTGTCTGAAGAGTGCATATAAGAAACTGCAGTAGAGACAAGAACTTGATTTAGAACTATTATGTTATCATATTAAATGCAAAAAAAAAATCAGTTCAGCAAAATATCTAAACCAAATTTCACCAAAATATCTAAACCCTAACTTCATTTGTAAGCTACTCTGAAGGAGTTCCAGCAGTCTCTATGGAAACTTCTGGTTCGGCAGTGCAATTTCCTTGAATGCTAAAATCTAGAGCTGGAGGAATTTTAAAGAGTGTCTAAGACAATGTTTTGATTTTTGCATGTAAGAAATTGCACTACATGTTCAAATGTCTTAGTTTCAGTCCCAGAACCTAAAAAGGTGATTCTGAATCCTGGGCTAGTGATCTCTCCGTGATACCATACTGCCCCTCCCTAGTTAGATGTCTGGTGAGATGAAAAAAAGAAACAGAGATGGCAAATTGGTTCTCATTACTGATGACACAAATGCTAATGAGGGTAAAAATAAAACAAAATCAAATCTTCAAAATTAAGGTGCAGGCAGAGAAAACAATAAAACTATCCTCAAAAACTAAAGTCTATCATTGTTTGCTCAGTGCAAATAAGATTGTTGTGGACATTTAAAAATTCAAAACCAACTCCCACAGATAATGAAGAACCCAGAGATAAAATCTTAAGACAACAGCTATGGGTTATATAGATAAGTGGGACTATTTGGACCAGGAATACCTTAGAAACTAGTCACAATTAACACAAAAACATAAATAGGTAAGGCCCTTACTGAGGGCTACGGTAAGGAAAAAAAATGGAAGACTCAAAATATTGTATTGGATAGCAAAAAAAATAGTGTTTCTTGTACTACGGAATACAGGAAGAAAGAAGTCCCATCTGATTAGTCATTTAAAATGCTACCAGTGAAAGCACTTCTCCAAGGAATAGCTGTAGACCACGCAGGACAAGAGAAAACAAATTAATAAGCTTTGCACATCTTTAATTTCTGTTTATATGACAGCTGATGCAGAACAAGGAAGTTATAAGACTTCTCCATGCAAATGTATTAATCCTCCTGTAATAATGTGAAATGAGGAATCAGGAAAAAAACTGTTCATTAGTAATTCTCTTAAAGATCAAAGCAAATGACATTCTCAAATCTTTTTAGACAAGCCATATTTGCACATCACGAAGAGAAATCGCTGCTGAAACCTCCATATAAATTACTCTATTATTCTGTGGGGAGAATTCTGAACTTCATCTGAAGGGTTTTCGGTTACTATGTTTAGTTCCAGTCATCACTTGGCGGAGCTGGACTCTGATGGACTATGGTTAAGAATGTTGGCGTGGGTACTCCTAAGATATATGACTGCACAGGTGCTATGTGACAGTAAAATATTTGACAACCATCTGATATTTTAGATAATATACGGAATATATGAGGCAAAGAGCCTTCCATTGGAAATCCACACTGTCCATATTTTTTGTGAAGTCTGTGGGTTTCGTGGAATATTCTCGAAGATGTGCCCTGGAATGTGGCTAGGCAGACTAGACTATTGGTAGCACCAGTGGGTGCTGCTTGAGGTCAAGAACCAGGTCTTTTTCATGCTTGAACCCCTGGATATTCTGTACCGTTTTGTTGAATGAATAAACAAATGAACAAAGATACTCCTACTGTGCAAGGGAGATCTTTGCGGGAAGGAGGCTGCCCTAGGATTCCAGAGGGTTTGTTTTGTTTTGTTTTGTGTTCCCTGTGCCACCACCAACAAGCTAATATGGTCAACATAACCAAGGACCTTCAGATTTGGGGGGGTGGGGGAAGGGGTTAAATTAGGCATAAAATAACAATATAACAAAAATATGAATTAATTTCACTGGGTTGCTAAAGCTCTGAAACCGTTTCTAAATTAAACATGTTAGGATTAAATGACAAACAGATAAAAATGTATATAGTTCATGTAATAAATTGTTAAAATTGTGGAGTTTACAGTAGGCTCTGAATATATTCTGTTTTCAGAGGCAAACATGGTACAAGCTAGCAATTGAGGAAGAACCACTGAATTATCAATGATAAAGAATATAAAGGCCTTGCCAAGCTCTACAGAAAAAGAAATTATGTAAACATTTCATTCTTAGAATCTACTGTCTCTATGGAAATACAGAGAAATATAAATTGCCATAACAAACGATGACCAGCTCACACGTGTATAGGAAAAGAGGGAGCTGCTGAGACTTGGTTCCTGGTCACACCATGCTTCAGCTCTGGGCCCAACTGAGGGTACATACATCCAATTCTCCAGCCCGGGACCTCAGGCATCTCATGCTGGGGTAAGGAACTGAACACCACCTCCCTGCCCCCTGCCTGTGTCTCCAGGCCCTGATGCACGGCTTGCCAAACCTCCAGTCCAAACCTCTGCTTTCCACTCCTGCCTTGCTTAGAGCCAGAAGGAATGAAGCTGGGGCATCCCGAGACTAGAGGAAGAGGAAAGCAGATGGGAGAGGCGGCGAGAGGGGTTCTGCATAGGCTGAGCGGCTCTCAGGGATGGAGGGCTGCTCAGATATCCCCTAGGGGAAACCTGAACAGAAGAGGAGGCAGCTGAGGGAGAGGACCCTGAGGTCTGGTTGCCCCCCCCTTTGGCCTTATTAGAGCAACAGAAATGGAGAACAGAGGACCAGGCTGCCAGCTGTCTGGCCTTAGCCATTCACGCCCTGACACCAAGCCCACCTCCTTGCCCTGCTTCCCAGCACTGGGCCATGGTTGCTGGGCCTGGCCTGGGTATTTTTTGGTATTTGTAAACATCTCAATGGAACAGTAAAGCATTTGTTGTTTGAAAAAAAAAATACTAAGTGCCTGTTGTAACTATGGTTAAGTTTTATTTATTGTTTTGTTATGTTTTTTATTTTTTTATTTTTTAAAGATTTTATTTATTTATTTGACAGACAAAGATCACAAGTAGGCAGAGAGGCAGGCAGAGAGAGAGAGGAGGAAGCAGGCTCCCCGGTGAGCAGAGAGCCCGATTCGGGGCTTGATCCCAGGAACTGAGATCATGACCTGAGCCGAGGACAGAGGCTTTAACCCACTGAGCCACCCAGGTGCCCCTTGTTATGTTTTTTAAAGATTTTTTTATTTATGCATTAGAGAGAGAGAGAGACAGAGAGAGAGAGAGGTCCTGTGAGACCATGAGCAAGGGGGAGTGTCAGAGGGAGAGGGAGAAGCAAACCCCCTCGCGCCCCCACTGAGCAGGGAACCCAATATGGGGTCTCATCCCAAGACCCTGGGATCACAACCTGAGCTGAAGACAGATGCTTAACAGACTGAGCCAACCAGGTGCCCCTGGTTTTATTTATTTTTTAATGGAATTTAGCAGGCTGATTTTTGTTATTTTAGTTAAGTTTGACTTTAATTCTTTTTCTACTTTTGTATCATGTTTTTTAATTCTCTAGTGACACCTTTTACCAATAAGAATTGAAGGACACTACATTTGAAGAACAAAACTGAAAAAAAAAATCTGAATTCCTGTCACACAATACAGTGTCTAAAATCAAAAAAGCCACTAGTAAATTTAAGTTACATTAATTCACACAGCAGATTACCAGTAAATGAAAATGTGGTTCTTAATTAAAGTATACTCCAGATAATGCAGTGTCCTAAGGAATTAATTTACAAGTGTCACAACACTATAGAAGTCCCTACTTCCATGGTTCAATGAACAGTATGAAGCAGACGTCCAAATCTCTTTACTAACCACATTCACACAATGATGTTTATACAAGCTCCTAGTTGCTCCACTGTTACATTTCCATTCAATCATTCTTTTCCTGTACACATCAGTTAACAGTCCACCCTTTCACCTTTGCTGTATTAGAAACTTTATACTGACCGGAACATTTGTTGGAAGAGTTTTACTAATGCTTTTGCATGTTTTAATAGCAAGCTTATGCTGGATCCACACAGGCCACGGAGCCAAAGGACTGCTTTCTGCGGCCAATTCTTTAAATTCAATGTACAATTTTTATCTTTTTAACAACTATCACTTCACATTCTATTCCCTTTCATCACTACCTCCTCAAAAAGCAAATAGCTTTCTCTTTAAGTTTGTTTTCATGACTAAAGTTGTCATTATGTCACAGTTTAAAATGCCGAACAGTTTAGTGGTAAGGATGACGAATAGCCACTGTCACACTAAGTCCTGGCGGTCAAGACAATCCCTCCTGCACTGTGCTGTGTGATCGGCTCCCACCAATTAGCACCTACAACTCACGTCTGTATCCAAGCAAAATCACAAATTTCTACAGGGCAAGGGTCTTAGCAGTCAATTGTCCCTAGTTAAACCACAAATGTTACATTCTCAAGAGTAGGACATGGGCAAACTGTGCACAGACGCCCCCTCCTTCCCTAAAGTGACATAAATGTCATTAAGGAATAAAATTTTAAGCAAGGATAAAATAAATAGATGAGGAAACACCAGTGGATGAGAGAGAATTTTTTTCAGATGTGGATGAAGGTGTGGCAAATCTAGACTGACCACAGACAGTCACAACTTCAAGTTATAATCAGATTATTTACTTAGGACAACTCAGTAAAAGCTCAGGACTAGGAGATACAGTTTCTAGAAAGCATGAAGATGACTCTGCAACCAGAAATAGAGCGGAAACCTTGAAGTCTGTACAAAGCAAATGACCCACAGGTGTTCTTTGACCATCTTCCATCCCAACCCACCAGCAGGGCACCAAGTGTTTATTCTCTGGAGAACTTAAATCCAAAAGGCCTCAAACTGAGAATTAAAGAGATCGGGGGAGGCACAGAGCTGAGAAAAAGGAAATTAAGTGGAAAATATGTTTACTGGCCTGTGTGACCATCAGCTCCCCTCTCCTGTCCTGCTTTGAGGATGTTGGATGCCAGGAATCAGCATCTGAGGAAGAACAAAGACTAGGCTTTCAGACACTGACTCTATGTGTGCATCTCCCAATGAAAAGTCTGGTTTTTTGACTGAACAATATATATAATAAACTGACCGGTCAACTAGTGCTCCCTAGGTATACATACAGATTTATAGTGCCTCGTTCATAAAAGTAAGTGGACAACCAAGGATTCCTCCCAACTCCATATTTAAGGAAAGCTTCCAACAGAAACCAGAGAAAAGGGAAATGGGCACTTATATATGGCAATTAAAATTTTTTAAGAAAAGATGGAAAGTTTGGAAGATGAGAAGTTGTAAAATAAGAGAAAAAATGTTTTTTAAAATTGTGGATTAAGTTAGGAGCTTCAGTATCAAACTATTACAGATTTTCCCAAAAGTGAAAACAGGGAAGATGGAAGTAAATAAATCATTTAAAAAATTCAGGAACTTTTCTAAGAACTATGTCTTCATATTGAAGAGAATCCACCCAGCACCAATGTAAAAAAAAAAAAAAAAAAGCAACTAAAGGACATTATCATGAAATCTAAGAATATCAGGAATAGAAGACTCTAATATTTTCCAGAGAAAAAGTATGAGGGGGCATACAAATGACTGTGAATAAGAATAGAATCAGATTTCTCAGTAACAATAGCAGAAGCTCTAAAGAAATTAAGCAATGCATTCAAAATTCTGAGGGAGAAGAAAAACCTAATTATATACTCAGCCAAAGTTTATCAATCATGTGTGAGAGTGGAATAAAGACATTTTGAGAAAACTAAGAATTTGAAAATTGTATCCCTAATACATTCTTTTTGTATTAAAAAGAAAGAAGACACGGAATCCAGGAAATGGGGAATCTGGAACAAGTAAAGGTCCAGAAGGAAAATGAATCTAAATCAGAACAGACTTCAATAAGTTGATTACTTACAGAGATGTAAAGGAACCAATAAGACATACTAAAACACTAGGAGTCTAGCAACAGCAGAACCCATTACCTGCCTTAGAACTAATAGCCATTATTAAAATGGCCTAGAATTAAAAAGGCCAAGTGTTAGTGGAAGCTATTGACAGCTAGAGCCATGGAACAAGGGTTTACTCACAGAAGTTATAGTTAGTCATTTCCAGAAATGTTGGCTAAAGAAAAGAATTAGGGAAGAATATTCAATCTCCTTCTCTTCCCTGACCATTGCCTGAACCCAGTTGGAAACCAGTAGCCAAGGTAGCTTGGAGGATGTACTTCCATAGGGGTTAGCCATCCAGGACACATGGCAGGGCACCAATGGGCAGAGCACAGATTTGGAGAGGAAAAAAAAAACCATCTTAGGACCTACAACAATAGTAGAGGGGCAAATGGAAGTCACAACATGACAGATATTCAGCTCTGTTAAAGCAAGGAATCAGAGAGCTGAGAGAAAAGTTTCAAGGAAAAAGTTGGGGGAGGGAGATGTCAAGAAAATTAAATGGGATTGATAGATTTGCTGATATGTTTGAGCATTTGGAAAGTATTTTTTCATATGTAATTGACAAATATTTTGTACCTATAAATAATGAACAATAGGAGCAAAGACAAACTAATAAAAACCAGAGACAATCATAAAGTCCAGGAAAAGCAAAAAGGTTACAGAAGAAGGATACATAATCATGACTACTACTTAACTTACCATGAATAATATTTACATATGAATGTGTCAAAATACAGACTCTTTCCTGCGAGCATGAGGTGAAGGTGGAGTGGGGGAAGGGTAATGGGAGAAAATTAAATCCTCATCTACCGTAACACCTACTTAGCAGATAATGTCTAAAATAATAAATCAATAAATAGCAATATGAACAATTTCTTAAGACATATGGAGGGAGATACTAAGAGAGTTGAAAGTATTTGCTTCTGGGAAATAAGAGGGTTAAGTATGAGTGAGGTGGGAGATTACTATTTTTGCTATTATTACTGTTGTAATAATAATGTGGCTATGAGTTATTGATTATACCTGAAATAGTTTTCTGATTTGGAAACTGAAGATAGGGACAGTTAAGGGATTTGGTCAACCAATATCACCCTCTAGGTTAGGAGTGGCAGAGACAGAACCTAATTTATGCTTCCAACGTGTTTTCCACTACAACTTTGCCTCTCCTTTACACAGCAAACCACTGCTAGTTAAGTGATTAAAGAACTCATTTCTGATTCCTACATGACCAAATATATAAGTTAAAACAAAAAAGGTGCTAGTGTACATTCAATGTTCTCTAAATCTGGAGAACTTAATTTATGTATTTCCAAATTAAACACATACATACACAGTACAAAAGTAAGGTGAGAACATCCTTGGACAAAATTCCTAATTCTCTAGATACAAACAGTATGTTAATCTCCCTAAAACCAAATGTAGCATCTTCCATTTCTTTGATGTATCCTGTAGCACCCTTGGATGCAATACTTCAATAGAAACACAATATATTTGGTTTAACTGATTAATATATTAAGAGCTGATAAGAAAACTATTCTCAGCATTTGTGGAGTTTTAAATTTTCTAAGGGGTCTCACATTCAACCATCTTTTAGCTATTCTCACAAACCAATGAGGCAGCTGAATATACCAAGGGCTTTCCTAATATTGTGAAACTTAGTCGTGGTGATTGGCTCCTCAAAAATCATTTAAAAATCCATTTGTGGATAGCCATTAACTTTGTCAACTTTGATAAAAATAGGGAAATTTTTATTTTTAAAATAGTAGTGAAGACTACACGTAGTACCTCATTTTATATATTATTATTCAGTTAAATTATCACTTTTAAGTGAACGCACATATCCACTAAAAACACACATACACTGTTTCTCTCATAAACATACACTGATGAACAAAGAGGGGATGTAAAAACCATAACCATGCTAAGCTTTTGATAGAAATTAGAACTGGTCCCTTTGCACACCAAAGCCATTGCTAAATTCAACACTTTGGCAGCCACTCTATAATACCATAATAATCTAACATTTAAGACTTGTACTTTTGGAGATAATTCATCATTAAGAAATGTAATAGAAGTTTTCTGCTAGGAATCTTGAGTTTGCAGCCAGCAGTCCTTAGGTCTGAATTAAGCACTCAAACGCATTAAGGATCTTCTGACTACTAGTATTTAACAAATTATTGCTCTAGTGCTTTATGAGAAAGATGGCCACATGCCACACTTAAGTCTCTATCTTTCAGCTGTTGCCCTAGCAGAATAACTATTAACTTTCAAAAGTATCCTGGTATGGATGCTATACTACATGGTCTCCCTAATTTAAGGGACTCTAGTAGTAGAAATGGGCTCAGAAACTACGGTTGCCTCATGAGCTCAGCTTTCAACCACCTAGATGCCTGTCTGACTATGCCCTGTTCTTTTGTTATATTCTATTGCATCATCAGTGGCTACATCAGTAAGTCATTGGGTCATGTATTATGTGAGCATGTATTATTTGAATTCTCAAGAGCTCTTAAAGAGCTGTTACCTTGGACAGTGACCGATTTGAATCCTCTTTGGTCTTATGAACCAATTAATAAGAAAATGTGTAAATAATGTTGACAGATAGATGACTTTATGTAGCTCCTGCACTCAAATTCTCCATTCTTATTGCCATTCTTTTTAAATGTATACAGTTTTTTAAGATTTACTTATTTATTAGAGAGAGAGAAGGAGAAAGAGAGAGTAGTGGGGAGGGGCAGAGGGAGAGGGAGAGAGTCTTCAGTAGACTCCATACTGAGTATGGAGCCTGACGCAGGGCTCGATCTCAGGACCTTGAGATCATGATCTGAGCCAGGCACCCAACTGACTGTGCTACCCAGGTGCCCCATTACCATTCTTTCTAAAGTAGATTCATTCATTTTAGTAGGAGTGGTAAATGAGTAATGGTGAGTTGGGAGAATACATGCCAGCATCAATACTGGTCTCGTGAAAATGGATTCAATCCAGTGACTCACATTTTAAGTTTATTTCAAAGAAATTTCTCCTTGAATAAAGTTACATGTAAAACCACATGACAGAGAACACTGACATGAGTGGAGAAAGGCAGTCCATAAACCAGCTGAGTGAGAGTGAAAGCCACCTACTTTATTCGAAGCACATAAAGGATCCAAAATGACTCAGAGCATAACCTAAATTATAAAAATGGAATTTTACCATATTTGTGTTTCAGAATCACTTTATTGGTAAAACAAAAACAAATTTCTTAGAAATCACCTTGAGAAGAGATTATGTAAAGAAAGGGCTTTGCAGTGAGTTAGCCCTAAGTTTGCATGTTATCTCTAGTTACTAACTAAATGAACTTTACTATCTTACTTAGTCTCTCTGTGTTTTGTTTTGTTCCACCGTATCATGGTGCACTAGGATAGTAATTAACATGTAAAAGACAAAAATGCAGAATAGAAACTTAGAGTACAGTTTGTGTCCAATAAGATATCTATTATTGTTACTATTATGATTACTATTTCTTAGACTCAATTACTATTACTTCTGTCACTCAGTTACTCAAGACAGGACCTCATATAGAACAAATTTATCTTCAGGGTGGGCACTCTAGTAGAACTTCTTTATGATTCTCTCTCTTAAAACACTGGCAAAGAAACCTGAGTCCTAGGAAGTCCTTATTTTATTTCATAAATTTCCTTGGTTCAGGAGTAGTCATTAAGGATGATGGCAGAACTCCATACATTGCCAATATGTATGGTGATTAGTCTTATTTAATAAAAATCAATGCTAAATGGCCTTATAATACTCAATAAATAGGCAATTTCTTCTCTGATCTATGCAAAATCAATTTAGAGACAGACATTTTTCTATATATCAAGACTGGTATGGAAATTTTTTTCTAATCACCCAGCTGCTACAATGTTAAATAAATTAATTTTAATCTTAAATCAGAGATGTAATAGAGAAAAGGATGATTTAATATACAATCTCATTACATTTGACAGGCTTATTTATAAATGATTTGCCCCACATTTTGACAAGCATAGTTAATATGTTAATTAGCTATTTAAAAAGATGATGAAAGGAAGAGACGGGTGCGCTCTCGTTCTTCACACATTGTGTTGGGGAACACTGTCACTGATGCCACAAGGTAGAGCCACAGACACCGTGGCCCCAGAAGCACTGGGATGTTGATTATTAGCTACATTAGTCACCATATGTTAAAAATTAATCCCTTAAAATAATCCCAAGTGACCTTCCGCTTTAGAAAACAAATGCCACTCTAAACATGTTTATGAGCTTCTGTAAAGAAACCTAAAGCTTATTTACAGCAACAACATCGACGGCTACGGCATAACTCCCCAAGAGGGGAGGAACCACACAGATAAGCTGCTTTTCACGCTGGCACTTCTTATAACGTGATTCTCAGTCCTTCACAAGCCTTTTGGTTTAGAAGCTTAAAGATGATTTCCTATGCCTTGACTTTGAAAGAGTTATAAAATCCAAGAATTAAGAGAAGTTATACATGAGACAATGTCCAATTTGATTTCTCTGCTTAAATCCTCCTTCATGGAGGGAGACAAAAGTATCAAAACCTAGGCTTCCTGCTGAGTTCTCGAACTGCACATTTGTTCCCACACTGCCACAGTGCTGGAGACCTAGAGCAGTAAATCATTGCACTGCGAGCTCTGATTTTCCATCACTTGCTGCCAATGTTAATGCATATGTGTCTTCATTAATATTTTTATTGCCTCTGGCTATTTAAACAGAAAACTGGGAAATGTAACACTGTGTAGGGATCGTTAGGTTTTAGTTACTACCCTACTGCCCCAGGATGGTAAATGAACTGTAAAAATAGCCTGAACCCACTTCCACCTGCCTCCCCGCTATTGTCTGTGCATTCATTTTTGCACTTCTCTTTGGTGCAGCTGAGCCATGACTCAATTACAGTCCTATGTCTCGTTCTGTGAATACCCAGCATCGATGTCATTGATTATGCAAAAATCAGTGCCCTGTGAACTTCTCTCTAACTGGAAAAATATATACATTTTCTAGGACTTAAAGAATAATAACAAAATGGCTTTTAGAAAATGGCTTGGAATGAAATTACAGTCAGAATGACAGCCATAGCATAGACATAACTCAGATTTTAGGGCTTGAAAATGGAAAGCCAATAAGCATGGGAACTGCTCAAACACAACACATTTACTATTTGGTTTTGGCAATGAATAACCTTGGCATGCAGACAAAAGGGCATTCGGGGTCTTCTATTTTGTATCAGTTTTCCTCCCTTCCACTTAAATAATAGTCGTCTTCTTATGCTTCATTATGTCTCTGTTTAAAGCAAATTGGCAGAAAGAACCCAAGCCTTCTTCAAGAGGATGTACACACACACACACACGTGCGTGTGCAGACGCATGTGAAAGAAAAAAAGGGTGGGTGGGTAGAAATCAAATACCATGTATCAGAAACAGACATATCAGCAAGTCATAATCCATGTGGTTCTTTCTACTTTAAAGAGCACTTTTAAAGGTTTGGAAAAAATTAGCCATTAGTGTATAAAACAGCTTCTTCCGATTATGAGTGTAGAGACTTAACTGGACCGCCAAGCACTAAGACGAAACTGGCTCCAAGCCACAAATACTTCCAAACTATGTTCTATTAGCAGAGTCCTTAACTGACCTCATTGAAAGGCAACCTAGAATTTTCATACTCAAAAAATTAAAACATTCCATAACTCAAGAATATTAACTAATGATTATTTGTATAGCTGACTCTCAACTGTAAGACAGGAACACCAAAGGGAATGAGAAAGACAGTAACTGATATCCTGATAACTGACAGTTATTTCCAACCTTTTCCTCCATTATGACTAATGATCAAAATACTTCCTTTGCCCAAGCCTCTGCCTAGTCTTGGGGAAAAAAATTTTGTATAAACAACCATCCTAAAAGAAAAAAAAAAAGTGTGATGAAAAAATGAATTGGCTCAGCTTCTTAATGATAGATGGTCATCTTTATTCTCAGTGTTTTGGAATATGCATTAACTTGGTATTAAATTTATTATGAGACATTACAAAATTTATGACCATAGATTTTAGGCTGTTTAGTGACCCAGATTCTTTTATAGCTCTATTGAAAGCTACAGATCTACACCCCATAAAAATAAATATATCCATGTGTACATAAAATGTTGCATATATTTTCAGTGGCTTCACAGATTCTGAAATCCTATTGGGCTGTGGGGGAGGGGAGGGTTACGGGGGGGTGGAGGGGAGGGGTTGCTGGAGCCTAAATTAAGAAAATCTACACTGTGCCCTACATCACAAGGAACTTGTTTTCTTACTGTAAAATGTTTGGATCAAAAACATCAGGAAAGATGCCAGGCCTCATTACAGCCTAATTTACTAAAAGCCAAGATTACTGAGAGAAAAACAGTGAAGTAAGCACATGGCAGGAAGATAAACAACGCACGCTGAAGTTTTATAGAGGTCATAAACGTTGTAAGAACATGTAACTGAATTTCATACACGGGGGCATAACCATTCATGGAAGATGATTCCTGTGATAAAACAGCACAAGTGCAATGTGAATTGTTTTACTTTGAACACAACCCTGAGTCTAGAAAGGGGATTTTTCTATTACTAGAGGACATTTTCAAGTCTCTAGAAGACTTTCCTGAGTACTAAAAGTAAGATTAGAAATCTAATCTAATCACATTAGATTAGAAACTCATTATACTTTACACTTTAAGATTTTTAAAAATTATTTATTTGAGAGAGAGAGAGAGAGAAAGAGAGAGAGATAGCACAAGTGGTGGGGAGGGGCAGAGGGAGAGAAAGAAGCAGACTCCCCACTGAGCAGCAAGCCCGACACAAGGCTTGATCCCAGGACCCTGGGATCATGATCTAAGCCAAAGGCAGACTTTTAACCCACTGAGCCACCCAGGCACTCTGGGAACTCATTATCCCTTATAAATAATAATTATGCATTAAATCTTGTCAGTCTTTGGGCCTCCTAAACAGGTTTTTAAGTTTTGCTAAACCACCATGTGAAACTGAGACTCTATTGAAATTTAACTTATGTGATATTTTAAAAAAGTAGTTGTTTTGTTTCATTTGGGATGATTTGTACCAAGTTCCCAAGAGTGTACTACACCACATCTGGTGACTAACAGTTACACCAAATTTTCAGACTACTTAATCTGAGCTTTGTTGTTGACTGGAAACATGCTTCCTACTATTTCCAATCCACGCTGCTGTTTGGAGATACATGTCTCCTTGTTACAAAACACAGCTACAAATTAAGACCCTCAGGGAGAAAATTTGCTGTACTGGCAGAAAAATATCTCTGCCCCTGTCCATCAAGAACGATCACCAGACACCATGTGCAAGGGAGCCTCTGATTAGGGAATATTCCCAATCATGTTTTTTAAAAAAAATCCCGCAATCCTGCCACACACAGGCAAACACTCCTGAACCATTAATCTTCATTCAAACTGTTAGAATGTTTGTCTAGGCATGACCCAGACCGCGCATTATGGATAAATTAGCTAGAGTAAATTTTCCATTTCTCACCACATGTCAAGGCAGGTAGAATATTCTGTCGAGCCCAGGAGGACATCTGGAGGTCTGTACCACAAGGTAACTACTTCATTGGAGTATGTGTGGCTAGGGACAGATTTTGCTCTTGCAAGACCTGTAGATTAAAGGAAACACAAAGAAGTTTAATAGGCATTAATAGGACAAGGAAATTTTAATTTGAAGGCTCACAGTTTTAAAAGGTCAAACATGACACTGTAGTACAGAATCACAAATGCAATGTTGAGATTACTAGAAAGGCTGGGGAAAGTATATGGCCGCCTACCTGTTTCAAATAATGTTAATAACCAATAATCACTTATATTTCCTAATCAAGCATCATAAATCTGATAAAATTCCAGAAAAGTTTCAAACAAACAATTCATAAACTATTAGACGTTACTCAGAAGCTTAGAAATCTCCTGGACTTTCCGAAGGAAGTTTCATGGAACCCTAGTTCTATGGGTTTTAAGTAAGTATTTTGAGAAAAGATTCCAATGTCAAATAATTTTGGGAAAAGATGGTTTAAAAAGCTAAAACAGGTCTTCATACTGTGAGGCTTCTTAGTGCCCTTCATTTTTCTAATATGCATTATGAATCTGAAAGAAGAGAATATGATGTTTTTATCAAAGGGCTGTCCCAAAAGTACTTTTTCTTTCAGTGGTCTGTCAAATACTTACTGGAAAATGGTCAGGAAACTCTATTTGAAAACCACCTAAATAAATAACTATAAAGGAAGAGTTAAATTTGGAACATAGAGATGATGAGATGCCATAGGGTAAATTAAATGTTTTCTAAGAACTTTAAAAATGAGAAAATGGTCACAGTAATATGTTAAGTGAAGAGTTATGTTCCGTTTGACCTCATAACAGTAAGTACTTTAGCATAGAAAAAAGACTGGCAGGAACTATTTGAATGTCTTCAGTGGTTAGCTCTGGAAAATGGGATTATCCAGTTTTGGGTTTTTCTTTTGTTGCTGTTGTTGTTTTGGGGAGGGGTGCAGAAGAAGAGGGAGAGAGAGAGTCTTAAGAAGGCTCCACGCCCAGCATGAGCATGATGCAGGGCTTGATCTCATGACCCTGAGATCACGATCTGAGCCAAAATAAAAACTTGGATGGATTTTTTTTTCTTTACTAAATTCAACTTTTCAAGGTTTTTTTTTCCCCCAGGTTTTCTACAATGAATATGTAACTCCTTTTAAAAATCACAAAATCTATAGATGTCTTTTTCCAAAAGAAAAAAAAAATCCATATGATAGCTTTCTATATGGGCATGTTCATTAATAACAAGTGAAAATCGTTATTTATGAGGTTTTTATTGTGAGGCTCAAAGCACATATAACATTTTTATAATAAATGTACCATAACACATTCATTTTAATGTTGATTATTTATATTTTTATGTACTATTTAGGAACATGATTTTTCTGCTGTTTATTAAACACTGGATACTCCCTTTACTGTATTATATGAAAATGCTAAAATTAATAGGACAGCTGACAAGACAAATAATCTCTAATTAATTAAACTATGGTTATAGTAACTCAATTTTTTCCTATAATTCAGTTTTTATGATAATACAATGGTATATTGGGGTGCCTGGGTGGCTCAGTCCTTAGGCATCTGCCTTCAGCTCAGGTCATGATCTCAGGGTCCTGGGATCTAGCCCCACAATGGCTCCCTGCTTGGCGGGAGGCCTGCTTCTCCCTCTCCCACTTCTTCTGCTTGTGTTCCCTCTCTCGCTGTGTCTCTCTTTGTCAAAAAATAAATAAAATCTTAAAAAATATATAATGGTATATTATAAATTGGTTGATGTAAGTATTCAATATTAAAACATACAGACTATACACAAACATACATAAATATATATATGGTACCCAACTTTTCTGCACATGAATGGAACAACTATTTTTTAAAAAAATATTTTATTTATTTATTTGACAGAGACAGCAAGAGAGGGAATACAAGCAGGGGGAGTGGGAGAGGGAGAAGCAGGCACCCCGCTGAGCAGGGAGCCCAATGCAGGGCTTGATCCCAGGACCCCGGGATCATGACCTGAGCCAAAGGCAGATGCTTAATGAGTGAGCCACCCAGGTGCCCCGGAACAACTACTTTTAATAACAGATTTCCATAGTAACCTCCACTTTTCTCTACAAAGTTTTAACCTACCTAAATTCAGGTAAAACTGCACAAGAGATAGGACAATTAGATGGTAAAGTGTTTCCAGAATTTAATAATCCCATCAAAATATTTAGTTCCTCAAATGAGCACGTTTCTATAGAGACCATAGAGCTAAGAACAAGTCCTTGAAATAGGTTCTGACTTGTTCCATATGCTCTCATCAAGTGAAATGGGATGCCAAAAACATTAAGGCTGGATCCCTCGGTTCCTCTAATACCCTCTTAAGAGAAAACTAGGCTAGAAGAAGGAGAGAATGAAAAAACTGAGATCTTCTTTGACAGTTCAGAAGACCAGGCTAATTAAAGAAACCTGTGGTATTTCCAGGTTGGTTTTTTTGTTTTTGTTTTTGTTTTTTGGTATTTCCAGTTTTAAAGAGAGAACAAGACCTCAAAATAACCTAGAAACAGTATAAATCTAAATAATTATATGATTTCAGGTCAAGTATGTTTACTCTGAATATAAGTTTGTAAAAGTGGTTAAATATGAAAAACATAAAAAGGCAAAGTTCTTTGTTTCCATTATTCTCCCCCTTCTCACAAGTTTAGGTCAAGCACTACCCAAACACCACTGACATGGGTCATGTAGCTCCCAAATCAAGAGTGAAAATGAGCTTGTAATATCTAACTTTTTAAGGTGTTAAGTTTTTTAAAATGGTCTGTATGTTAATGTGTCATATTGAAGAATCTTACTATATTTTAAAGACACACTCCTCTGCATTGCTTGAGAAAAACTCTTCTACCACCTCACTTTAATATAGTCAATTTAGACATTTTCTTGTGGAAGGTGTCCTGTAATGGTGATAAACAAAAGGCTTTCATCTTAAAAATATGTCTGTTCAGTTAAAAAGATATACAGATCCCAAAATTTTTCAGGGAGGGAACAAATTATTAAAACAAAGAATAGGGGCACCTGGGTGGCTCAGTGGGTTAGCCTCTGACTTCAGCTCAGGTCATGATCCCAGGGTCCTGGGATCGAGCCCCGCATCAGGCTCTCTGCTCAGCAGGGAGCCTGCTTCCTCCTCTCTCTGCCTGCTTCTCTGCCTATTTGTGATCTTTGTCTGTCAAATAAATAAATAAAATCTTAAAAAAAAAAGAATAAAAAAAAGGATATACCCTGAAGTAGGAATATATAACAATATTTTTAATAAATATTTTTGGTAAAGATATTGCCATGTATTTACAGTCATGCATCAAAACACACTTACTCATGCAGAATATATTAAACTGCATCCTCCAGCTGAAGGAAAAACTGTAGGACAGGATTAATTAGCACAGCATGTGTGAAAGCTTTCTTTCTCTGTTCCCTGTCAGTTGCTATGGTTACACTACAGGAAGAGAGCTACACCACCTTTTAAAAAGGATGAAGTTCATGGGTTATTATCAAAACTTCTTATATTATGTTTAGTTTGAATTAAAAGTCAAAAAGCAAAGTGTAATGCTCAACAGATGAGTACAGGTTATTTGCACAATACCACTTTAGCTGAGTGCGTTGGTACGAAAGGGTGCATGTTCCTATGGGCACTTAAAATGGCTTACAGAACAATCCAGAGTATCCCACTTTAACATGTTACCATTTCCAACTCATGTTCTCATGAGTTTACTCTCCCTAGAGGAGAGTAAAAAGTCCTGCTGTTCAAAGCCTACTGCCAGTTATTCAAAGTTAACCTCGATACCAGCTAGCACAGAAGAATCTTAGACTTCCAGATGAGTTAAACTTTATAATTAGCTTCTTACCCAATGAAAGAATCCCTTTACATTATCTCTGTAAGATGGTGATCCAACATCGGCTACCACCCTGAGCCTGGTTTTACCCTCTGGCAGGGGCACAAAATAAATCGTGTAATAAAGCTTCCAAAATTTGACCTAAACAGACTAGTTGGTTAGCATCAACCAATGGACACCCTTCAGGCCTTACCTTACAGTTCTGAAAGCTGTAATGGACACTGCTGGCTACTCCCCTTCTTTTAAACTTACTCCTTTGATTTCTCAGATAGGGAGTGGCTTGGTCTCCTGGGATCTTCCCCCATCTGCTCCTTAACTGCTGGTTTTGTGGAGGATTATCAAGTCAAACCACTGCTTTCACAAATATGTATAACGAACGGTGGCTAATACCATGTTTTGATGTCATCCACAGGTGATTTCTCATGACACCTAATCTCCAACTCACATCTGTCACAGGTTTCAGATCTGGAATTATCCCATTCCTCACTAGGCATAGGCATAAAGATATCCTATGGGCACTCGACATGACCCCAACCACAAGTGCCTACAGCCATCTGCATGTCAATACAGGAAATGCGCCATGAGTCCAGGAGTATATGCCTTTCACTAGTAAACTGTTTCAGTTTCCAAAAATAGGAAACTTTCTCTTAGCTGTATATAGACACATGTTAGATTTTATATTCCGTGTACACTGCACACCTCATTACTCTTTCAAATTCCAATGCATCCCTTGTGCATGTGGTAAGATTGGCTAGGGATTGAGTAGCCTCTAATTTTATGAAGAAAGTTGCTAAACCTAGGACAGGGTTTCAAGAATGATAACTCCCCATGTCTCTGCTCAATTCTTTGACCAAAGAATTGAGAAAGAACTGATAACAATGACTCGTTTCTTTCTAATTAAGTGGAATAATGACAAAAGATAGATGAACTTGCAAATATCAACTGAAATATGCTATAAAGGCATAGGTTCCACCATTTCCCGGAGGATGTGCCACTCTTTTGTGTCTGTCAGTAGTTTTGTTTTTATATTACAGCAACTCTCACATGTCTCTCTCAGTATACCTCATTCCCCAAACTAAACAATCAGAAAAAGAGTGTCTTGTTCTTAATCACAAAATCAGTATTTCTAGGAGAGCAGCTCCTTTCTTCACAACTTGATTCCAAACAGACACGAAACACCTGGGTAATATTTTACCATCTGGCAGTTAGGCTGGAAAGGAAAAGACTTCTCTATTCCATGAGCCAGTCCACAGAAAAAGGGCAGAGGGAGGCATATATATATATATATATATGTGTAAAATATAGGCATATATAGGCATATATGTGCCTACACACACACACACACACACACATAAATATATATACACACACACATACATATATATACATATATTTTTTTTCATTTTCTTTAGTCCTGGGAATGGGTCAGAAATATCTTTTTTCATATAAATTTTTTTAAGATTTTATTTAAGATTTTATTTATTTATTTGACAGAGATCACAAGAAGGCAGAGAAGCAGGCAGAGAGAGAGAGAGGGAAGCAGGCTCCCCGTGGAGCAGAGAGCCCGATGCGGGGCTCGATCCCAGGACCCTGGGATCATGACCTGAGCTGAAGGCAGAGGCTAACCCATTGAGCCACCCAGGTGCCCCTTTTTCATATAAATTTTTAATGGAGTCCCCTTCCTCCTAGAGGATTTATATTAATATCTTGTGATGTGCTAAAGCAGTCTGAAAATTCTTTACTGCTGCTCCTAGAATGTATCCATCAACAACCATCACACAAAACAAAAAGTATTTTCTTCTGGTGTCCTCCAGAGTTCTGGCTTCAACCTCTTCCCTTTGTACTCGACGACATTTCTTGGGTGATATTATTTACTCCCATGGCTTTAGTTACTCTCTGTAAGCTAATGATCCCAAATAAATACCTCTAGCATCAATCTTTCCCTAAAACTTCAGATTTCTATTAAAAAAACTCCACTTCATCTTACATGGGTATCATAAACATTTTTCCTGCCCTTAATTCTCCAACTAATGTTTTCTCTTCCCGTGTTCTAGAACTCACCATTCAAGATCAGCATCCATCCATTCACCAAAACCAGAGGGCTCATTTCATTGTAGGCTCCCTCCATTTACAAAATTACAAAATTCAACAGATTTTACTTTGTAATTTCCTCTTCTCTTCCTCTTTAGGTACTCCTCATGTCTTGCTGGATTGTTACACTAACCTCAAGTCTGTTCATGGCAAAACTTATCAATTTCAAAATACATCCTAGACAATAATGACCTACACTTGTTAAAATAAATTTAACTGAAAACTAAAATTTGGTTGAAATATTCTTTAATGTGAAAAATAATAAAAGACTTCAATGCTCAATCTTTCTCTATAAGCACTATGAAAGCTGGATTTTTCCAATCCCCTTGGCCCATTTTTGCCATCACAGGAAGCAGGAAATGTGGATATTTGAGGGTACTTTAATATTTTTTTTAAAGGTTTTATTTATTTATTTGACAGACAGAGATCACAAGTAGGCAGAGAGGTAGGCAGAGAGAGAGGGGGAAGCAGGCTTCCTGCTGAGCAGAGAGCCCAATGTGGGGCTCGAACCCAGGACCCTGAGATCATGACCTGAGCTGAAGGCAGAGGCTTCAACCCACTGAGCCACCCAGGCACCCCTACTTTCATATATTTAATATCACATGGTATTGCTTAAAGTGGAAAAAAAAAGTTTTGGAATTACAATTCTTTCCTTTGATGAAACATCTTTGTTTTCCTTTCCATTCAGATTTCTATTTTAACAGAAGCTCGTCTTTGCAGGATTCCAAAATCCCTTAAGAATGTTTTGATTGGCAACTCTTAGAGTCTTTCAACTGAATAATAATATTCTTTGAAGATAAATTCTAATAAAATGAAATTCAGTGCAGAAGACATTTAAAGATATTAAGGCAGTATTTTATTTTGCTCTGATTTTATTTACTTATCTTTGAATTTTTAAAGTTAATAAGTTATGCCTAATTACTATCTATCCTAAAGGGCACAGATTTTCTTAATCTGCATTTTAAATAACAGAAACAATCATAATATCTTAATATAGGCATTCTAAAAAGAAAGAAAATATTCAGAGATGCCTAGATGGCTCAATTGGTTAAGTGTCTGCCTTTGGCTCAGGTCATGATCTCAGGGCCCTGGATCAAGGTGTCCAGCTCCCTGCTCAGTGGGGAGTCTCTCTCCCTCTGTCGCTGCTGCTCCCCACTGCTCGTGCTCTCTCTCTTGCTCTCAAATAAAGAAGTAAAAAAGACTCCTGACTCCTGAGTCTACCTGCAACTGAGGGTTGTAGAGGTGGACGGGGGGATGGGGTAACTGGATGATGGGCATTAAGGAGGGCACGTGATAAGAACCGGGTGTTAAATGCAACTAATGGTTCATTGAACATTGTATGAAAAACTAAAGATGCTGGCTAATTGAATTTAATTTAAAATTTTAAAAATCTTAAAAAAAAAGAAAGAAAATATTCAAATACTTAATTTCACAAATAGAAAAATTTTATTTTCTATTTTGTATAGAAGTTAAAAACAATATACCGCTCTAGGAAATACTGCTTTAAATGAAACAGATCTGATGATGGTAAGTCCAATCAGTCAGAATCCTTTGGCTGACTACCATATGAGCAATATGCTGTTATCAGAGCATTAGCCTACATTTTGGAAGACTTGTGATATGAAAAAACTAAATGCCTGATAGTGGTTCTGACACTAACTAGTTAGTTGTGTCTCCTCGATTAAGTCATGTAAGCTTGCTTGCTATGTTATGCATAAAACAAAAAGGGCTGAGATCAGATTCCTCAAGTGCCTGTGAGCTGGCTACCTGTCTTTGTAAATAAATTTTGCTGGAACACAGATACACCCATTCATTCACATATCATCTACCGCTTTGTGGTCAACGGCAGAGCTGAGTAGTTGGCACAGACTGGGACCCATACGCTACATTTAGTATCTGGCCCTTTAAGAAAAAGTTTTGCTGAGCCATGGATCAGACTAAGGACACTTTGAGTCGTCCAAGTACTAAAACTCAGTGATGCTAAGAAAATAATACTAAAATTAAATGTGTGAAGATCATGTAAGCTCCAATTCTTAAAAAGGCCTTTAAGTAAATAATTCCACCTCAATGATCCCCTCACATCATATCTGCATTCACAGAGAATGTGAAATCAATTCCAGTAGAGTGTGACATCATTTTCACAGCTCACTGGCTTACATTTCGTTTTCTAGTCTCTGCTTCTCATTTAGTGAGACCCATAGTTATTATTCCAATGTGAAATGACAACACAGTACAGAAAATGAATTTCATAATCTGACTAAATTGGCAATTTTGATGAATGCATATTCATGCTGGTTTTCCCCCAATTTTTATTTTTTAAAATATTTATTTATTTGAGAGAGAGGCAGACAGACAGGGCAGTGAGGGAGGGGCAGAGACAGAGAGAGAGTCCCAAGAAGACTCCCCATTGAGCTCAGAGACTTAATTTCATGACTCTGAGCTCATGACCTGAGCCAAAACCAAGAGTCGGATGCTCAACTGACTGAGCCACCCAGGCGACTCTTTTCCCCAATTTTTAAAAATTAGAGGTAAAACATACTAAGTTCATCATAAGACTCTCAGTCTTAAATCAAGACTTATTATTCAGAACTTTTAGACCATTTGGTTATAAACACGTATTTATATATATACACGCCAAATATTCTAAGGATGTGCACTGGTATGTGTTAAAGAAAGATCGTTGAATCATCACAACTATAATTAGGTCAAATTATGTAAAAATAATTATGATTTTATGCCAGAGGTATATCCTTTATGTTTAATAAGAAGCCAATCTATAAACATGACATCATACATATATAACATTTGAAATGACAACATATGCTTTCATTAACTTTTGAGTTTTTAAGGGAAATACGAAATTAGAGTGTTCCTCTGGAAGGTTTATGAGAAAATCATTCCCATTTCCTTTCTAAACCACCTAAAATTTTTTTAAAAGTTGGGTGTAGGGGTAATACAATATTTTTACCTAGTCTTACTACAGATAATACTAAAATATGAAAAATCAGTGAATATGCTAGTGCAAACCTGATGAGAATTTAATGAGAAGTTACAATCTATTAGGTTTTTAGATACATGATACCATTTAGTCATTACAACAACCTAGAAAGTAGTATGATTACTGGTATCCTAACTTAACAGAAAGGAAATGGGTTTATCCCAGGTTACACAGTAGTAAGTAGCTATGCCAGGATGCATACAGGCAGTGTCACTGGAGTTTGGTGTCACTAATGTAGTAAATAAACTTCAAACCTCCAAAATTAATGTATTTTTGAAAATGTTCCCCAAATGCTCCATACGCCTTTGGGGAACATTCTCAAAAATATATTAATTCCATGAAATAAATATGTACCACAATCACTGCAGAGATGAGTCAGAGAGCTCTCGTGCTGGAAAGGATCTAAGACAGTCCGTACCTTCTGTGATATCACTTCTTACGAGAAAGAAATTGAGGTCCACAGTTCTATCCATTCTGCCTTCACTATATCAAATCCAGCCCCTTCTTTCTGTCCTCTCTGCCACTGACTGCCACTGTAGTTCCTCAAACTTACCTTTCTGGGCCTTGAGCCTTTGAAAGAGCTCCTGCCTGGTTGCCCAGCCAGCATATTTGCCTCTCCTTTTCATGTTCCATAGTCTGTGGAAGAGTCACTTCCATGCAGTATATAAGGGCTCCCTCTGTGCGTTCAGGTGAGACCACCACTGACAGGCTGTGTGACTTGCAGCGAGTTGAGTTTTAGTTGCTTCCTCTGTGAAATGACCTGGCTGGATATTCTCCATTTATCTCTTCTAATGTGTTCCTGACTCTTCTCCTCCACTCCCTTCTATGCTTCCCAAAGGCTGACCTCAATGGGCCTGTAATTACAGAATCCCTGGCCCCTTGATCTCAACTTTTGGCTGGACCATTGGGAGGCACACTGCCTGAAGATCAGAGGATAAGAAGGAAGGAAAACAGCGAGACTGATGTACTTTTTGCACCCCTCTCCTGCTGCCCCTTTCCCCATTTGATTCCTTCCCAGCTGGACAGGTAAATGGCAGTAGCTAAGTCCCCCCTTGCTTGGTGGGTTCCAGAATCACTCTCTCTCTTAATCCCTCATAGGTGTAGTGGTAAAAGCCCCCCACTATTGCTAGCCTGGATGGGTTTCACATTTTCAACCCTGCCCACAATTTCATAAATAGTCCCTACCTCAAACTCCTCTATCACCCCATTTGAGCTGCCCTTTGTTCCTCTCCAGGATCTCTGATACAAGGACCATACCTGACTCAGGTTATTTGTGTGAATTAAATGAGAAATGCATAGAAAATGCTTCATAGTACAATTGGCTCATACAACACTCACAACATATTGGCTGTCACCATGAACTAAAACACCATCTGATCAGGTCACTTCTCTGCTAAAGAGCTTAATGGGTTCTCTGGAATTTATCCTAAAAGTCCAAAATCCAAAGACTTCCCCTGCTATTTCTCCAGCCTTGTTTCTTCCCATTCCTTCCTTTTTATGTTTGAGGCAAATTACCTGTAATTATCTGCTTTCACATCAGCTTCTTTGCACATGATCTCTGATCTTGGAATGCCTAAATGTCCTTCAAAGCTATACTCTGGCCAAGTATTCCAGCAGCTTTCCTGACTTGCCCTCCCCTCCCAGGTCCAGGTACCGAGCCTTACTCTTCTCTGACTGAAGCCCCGAGGCTGAGTGGACTTGCCAAGTCCTTCACTCACATGTCAGCCGCCATCCATCCCACACCAGACTGCAGCTTCCCTGAAAGGAGGACCACAGTTCATCTGCTTTTCTACCTCCAGCTCCTGGCGTGGTGTCTAGCCCACACTGAGTCTCCTGTTGCACCAACATATATGTTGAGACCAGCCACCTACCCCCAAGCTCCGAGAGACAGTGTTCCTTTAGCAGGTGGCATGTCTATATTGTCCTGACCAACAGAGAGAATGGCCAACTCACCTGATCCACAGTACCTCTTCTTTCACCTATTTTATAACTTTATACCTTGGGACATTTTGTCAGATCTCAATAGAGTATCTGTCCCTGGATTTCAAAATGTTTAAAAACCCAATGTGGGTAAAAGTGAATCATATAAAAGCTCATGATCCTTTTTTGTTATTGTTATTTAGAAGTAAGCCCAAACACATAAATTCTTTACTTCTTTTATACTGCTCACATATATGTTAGATACAAATAGGAAGACATATAAAGCTATTAAAATATAAGCTACTGGCTCATAATAATAAACGTGATGGATATATTTTCTTAACAAATTCTGTTATTTCTCAAACTAATATGTTTAAAATTTAGATAAATAAAACCTCAAGAAGTAATCAATCTCTCCTCTATATTTTTACATCACATGTCATTTTCCACTCAGCTCACTTGGCAGTAAGTATATAAAACGATTTTATTCAACTTTTTATTTCCGTGTTTACCTCTCCATCTATATGATAAGCTATGAGAGCAAGACTCATGCCTTACGACTGCCCCATTTCTTACCACCACTCTCCACCCCTTCCGCATCCTGACATAACACCAAGTCCTCTGTAAAATACCATATTTAAAACAGGGCTAAGTCTATCTAGAGTCTATCTAAACCACACATGGACAGGGAACGGCCTGTTCCCTGCTCACTAGGATCCAGACTAGGAACTGGAGGACTCAGATGTTTGAAACCAGCTTAGATTCCAACTACGACACCAGGTTCCTCTGATTCTACATGGCGCCCTAGCTACCTCTCAGAGTGTTAATTTAAGAAGAGAAGGAGGTATGCCCAGACCTGAGAGGTGTTTTTTTTTTTTAAAAAACCTCGATGGGCAGCAGTACAAAAACATCATTTCAAAGCTTACCGCTGTTCCGTTTTATTAAAGAAAGAGACCTGAATTTATCTTTGAGGTTGACTGTTCCTTTCTTCTAAGAAAACCAACTTAATGGCAAAATTTCTGTTACATAAATGTAAAGCAAGTCCCTACCCACTACTCTGGGGCAAGCTGTGAAATTAACCTGCATCTTGATGTTTCAGAGCAAAGGGTTTAGTGTAAACTGGGTGCATGTTTTGGCAAAGCTAATGGGCTTCTGAGGCTCTGTGGTTTCTTTGAGGAAAATGTTTGCTGCCTCAAGGAACACAGAGATAACATAACAATGTTCACCTTCATTCTCCGTTAGAAGTTTTCAGGAACCAAGAGGACTAAAGAAAGGGGATATGGTGAGAGCTTTTCTTTACCCTAAAAAGGACAAAACCAATAAAGCCCAACTTGTGGTTACATTTAAGTCCAAATCCTATCATGCATACTGATATTGGACTGTTGGTAATATAAATATTCTTGGGGCTTTGGGCCTGAGTGACCAATCCTGTGGCTAGGGGATAGAAAATTGACCCTGAAATCTGAAATTCGATCTCCCAGGGCCCTCAGATTCTCACGAGGAGGGAACTTCCTCCTCTTTGGAGGCCTGGGGCCTGAGTTCTAGGTAGGTCACCGGGAACACTCATTTTGGGGAGACAGAATCCAGTCTTAGGCAGACAGAGATGAGGAGCAGATAAACAGAGAGGAGACCCTTTCCCCCGACTCTGAGGTGGGACTTCCAGGTTCTGAGCAGGGAACCTTAAACTGAAGCAAGCGGTGCCCTGAGCAGCCCTGCCCTGCTCTTCCCTAAAGGCTCAACCTTCATAAAATCTTGGTGGGACTGACAGATGTTGGCTGCACTGTAGTAGCCTCAGGGAAGGGTCTGCTCTGCCCTTGGGCAAATGGCCAAGAAGGCCAGAGTGGTTACGGCAGTGCCGAACGCCATGGGCGAGCCAGTCATGACATGATGCCGTCATGAGAGACACCTTTCTGGTGGAATCAAGAGGAAGAGCAGAGTGAAGGAACTCGAAGCACTGTTTCTGACACCCAGGATGCCTTCAACACTCAAGCAATAATGAGGGCCCAGGCTGAGGAGCTCCGAGGCCCTCTGGGCACCACTGTAAGGGGACAGAGGCATAAAGAAATCTAGGGGGAGCATTCTAGGCAGTGGGCACCACAAGTGAGGCAGGAGTAGGCCTGGCATGTCACAGGGATGGTGAGGGTGCCACGAGGGGGAGGCAGTGCAGCCAGCAGGCACCCTGGGGCACCCCTCCTGTACCATCCCACGTGTCCTTCACTGCCACTTCTCACCTCTAACTCCCACCCAGCTCCAAATGCTTCCTTAAATCTTGAGAGCAGAAGGCATTCCTTCCTGTTGTGACTGGTCACCTGGCACTTTCCCTGTAAGCATCACAGTCACTGGAGAATGAAGCTAATTTATTTAAGGCAGAGGCAGTGTCTGATCCCCAGGACCCGCACAGGGCCTAGACTGTGTAATGTGTTCATTGAATTGACTGGTTGAACTAAACTTGGAAGTCACTGGGTGTGTTTCACAAGTTTCAGAGATTGATCAATGGCACCTTTTATTCTAGGCGTTTACCCTGTATTTAAACACACAAAGACTTCTACGCGGGGATAGTTACTGTGACACTGTTTCTAGCAAAAGACTAAACACAACCTCAGATTCCAGAAGGAAAGTGGCTAAATAAATTATGGCACAGCTTACAAAATGCAGCCAAAGAGGCCAATAAATCTGTATGTATTAATATGGACCCAACCCTAATAAATTGTTGAGAGAAAAGGCAAAACAAAGAGCAGTGGGTATGCTATGTACTATCTACATTAAAAAAGAAGAAGAAGAAGAAGAAGTGCTTACATAGACATATTCTATCTCTGAAAAGAAACATAAGGAACAGGTAAAGGGAACTGCCTGTGGGGAAAGGAGTAAAAAAACAGGAGGAGAAGAAAACTTAATTTTCACTCAACTCCTCTTTTGTTCTCTGAAATGCCTATTACTGTGTGCACAGGGGGAAAAAGGACTTGTTTTTAGAAGAGAGAAAGAAAAAGGGTCAACCAAGTCCTCACACAGCCCTGTGCTGTCATGCACCCCCTTCCCACTTCCGCCCTCAGATTCTAGCATCTTTCCTTATACTTCATAGTGTGAGTCCTAAAATAGTGATCGGATATAAATGACAGGTTCTCCTGGTGTGGCAGGGAAACTGATGGCTGGCAGCAATGAGCTAATGACTGGGTAGAACAAGCTGAAATAAACTATTACTTAAATATTCTCACCACTACCACCAAATTGTCTTCTAAAGCACAGGCTTGTCGTGTAATAGCCAGTTTAGTGACGAAGACCAAGTTAAACTTGCATGAGCAATTTGAGTCATCAGGCAGTTCTGATGTTAAAAAAAAAAAAGAAAATTCCTTAAAGGGAAATTTGCTTTCAAATACAGTACTTAAAGTAGATATCCCTCAGACGGAAGAGTCAAAACTGCCCAAAGGAGCTAAGATTTAAAAATTTTTTTACAATTCATACAATGAAGTTTTCATTTCTACGTCTAATGGAACCACGTGAAGGCATGCTGCTCTAACTAACCAGAAATAATGGACCTGAGAATACAGTTAGGTAGGTTTTGAGAAATTCAAACTCAGAATCAGCAACATGACAATTTATCCTCCTTTGTCAGCAAACATCACACATGCTAAGCCTGAGAGGACCAAGAATGTTCCCAGAAGACTGCCACGGTTTTAACAGAGCTGTCAGCAATAAAATATAAACTCCTCTTGTGCCAGCCTAGACAAGTATCTTCTCCTTTAGGAATTAAAGACAGAAACCTAACATCTGAAGCACATGTCCTTTATAGAATCTGATATATAGACTTTAACTATTCCCCTCTTGTCAGTCCAAATAGCTTGTTCTTTCAGGCATTTATCCTCATCAATAAATCTTTATTTGGAATCTTTTAAGTGTAGCTGAAGACATTTTAAACTGAGAAACTATCTTCAAACCAAATATGAGTTCCAGAATCATAAGGTGCTTTCGAGTTTGCTATCCTATTTTTATTGATCTCACTGTTTCTTTCATTAAATATTTCATTAAAGGAGGAAAAAGAGAAATTGCTTGAAATACACATCTGGCAGTTAAGTAAAATTTAGTGCATGTGTGTGGATTAATCCTTGAAATTATGATTGCATATTAAAATCCACAAGTAGAAAACAGTACCTCTAAATTGTTGACTAAATTACTCTAAATCTATTACACAGCATTAAACACTGCACCAAATGCTGTGAACAAATGCAGTATGCATTTCTAAAAATACACTGAGGGAATTAATTGTCAAAATACAACAAAATACCCACAGTTCTTTTTAAAAAAGATATCCTTTACACTATCAACCACTTCCTGTAAATCTTTTTTTTTTTTAGTTTTTTTTTTTAAAGATTTTATTTATTTATTTGAGAGAGAGAGAGCATGAGAGGGGAGAAGGTCAGAGGGAGAAGCAGACTTCCCGCGAGCTAGGAGCCTGATGTGGGATTTGATCCCAGGACTCCAGGATCATGACCCGAGCTGAAGGCAGTTGCCCAACCGACTGAGCCACCCAGGTGCTCTCCTGTAAGCCTTTTTTGTCTTAAAAAATGACAACTTTATTCTGTCAGTGCTGGAAAAATTGGACAGCCACATGTAGAAGAATGAAACTGGACCATTTTCTTACACCCAAAGAAAAACTCAAAATGGATGAAAGACCTAAATGTGATACAGAAATCTATCAAAATCCTAGAGAAGAACACAAGCAGCAACCTCTCTGACCTTGGCTGCAGCAACTTCTTGCTAGACATGCCTCCAAAGGCAGGGGAAACAAAAGCAAAAATAAACTATTGAGACTTCATCAAGATAAAAAGCTTCTGCACAGCAAAGAAAACAGCCAACAAAAATAAAAGGCAACCTATAGAATGGGAGAAGATACGTGCAATTGAAATATCAGATAAAGGGTTAGTATCCAAGATATATAAAAAATTTACCAAACTCAACACCCAAAAAACAAATAATCTGGTCAAGAAATGGGCAAAGGACATGAACAGACATTTCTCCAAAGAAGACATGCAAATCGTCAACAGACACACAAAAAAATGCTCCATATCACTTGGCATCAGGGAAATACAAATCAAAACCACAGTAAGATACCACCGCACACTGGTCAAAATGCCTAAAATTAACAAGACAGGAAATGACAGATGTTGGAGAGGATGAAGAGAAAGGGAACCCTCCTACACTGTTGGTGAGAATGCAAGCTGGTGCAGCCACTCTAGATAACAGCATGGAGGTTCCTCTAGAAGTTAAAAATAGTTACTCTACAACACAGCAATTGTACTAGTAGGTATTTACCCCAAAGATAAAAATGTAGTGATCCGAAGGGATACCCGCACCCCAATGGTTATAGCAGCAATGTCCACAATAGCCAAACTGGGGAAAGAACCCAGATGTCCATCAATAGAAGAATGGATAAAGAAGATGTGGTGTATATACATACACACACACACACACACACACACACACACATACACACACACATACACACACACTATGGAGTATTACTCAGCCATCAGAAAGAAAGAATACTTTCCATTTACAACAATGTGGATATAAATGGAGGGTATTATGCTGAGCAAAATAAATCAATGAGAGAAAGACAACTATCATATGGTTTCACTTACATGTAGAATATAAGAAACAGCACAGAGGACCATAGGGGAAGGGAGGAAAACTGAAAGGGAAGTCATCAGAGAGGGAGACAAACCATGAGAGACTCTTTACTATAGGAAACAAGCTGAGGGCTGCTAAAGGGGAGGTGGGTGGGAGGATAAGGTAATTGGGTGATACACATTAAGGAGGGCACTTGATGTAATGAACACTGGGTGTTATATGCAACTAATGGATTGTTGAACACTACACCCAAAACTAATGCTGTACTACATGTTGACTAATTGAATTTAAATTAAAAAATTAAATTAAAAAAATAAAATTACAAACAAATTGGCAACTCTAAAGAGAAGGAATTCAATTAAAAAGTGAGCAGAGGACCTGAAGACACATTTTTCAAAAGAAGACATAGAGATGGCCAACAAACACATGAGAAGATACTCAACATCATCCATAATATCAGGGAAATGTAAGTCGAAACTACAATGACTTATCATCTCACACCAGTTGGAATAGCTGGAATCAAAAACACAAGAAATAACAAGTGCTGGCGAGGATGTGAAGAAAAGGGAACCCTTGTGCACTGTTGGTAAGGATGCAAATTAGTATAGCCACTGTGCAAAACAATACGAGGATTCCTCAAAAAATTAAAAATAGAAATACCATATGATACAGTAATACCACTATTTAGTATTTACTCAAAGAAAATTAAAAACACTAATTCGAAAATCTATATGTACGCCTATTTTTATTACAACATAATTTACTAATAGCCAAATTATGGAAGCAACCCAAGTGTCCACTGACAGATAAACAGATAAAGAAGGAATGATATATTATTCATTCTTAAAAATTGAGATCTTGCCATTTGTGGCAACATAGATGGACCTAGAGAACATTATGCTAAATGAAATAAGTCGGTCAGAGAAAGACAAATACCATTTGACTTCATTCATACACAGAAACAAAACAAATGAACAAGCGAAGAAAAAAAGAGACAAACAAACAAACAAAAAAACCCCCACCAGCCTCTTAAATACAGAGGACTGATGGTTATCAAAGGGGAGGTAGTGGGGGGAAGAATGGGTGAAACAGATAAAGGATATTAAGAGCTTATTTATTACGATAAGCTCAGAGAAATGTACAAAATTGCAAAAAAGAAAATAGCCTTTCTGAAAGCATTACAATTCTTCACCATTCTTTATCCATAATACCTAGTTATAGTAATTGGGATGATTACACTAAGAAAGGTAATAAAATCTCCATTCCAGATAAGGCTTGCAGTCATAGTAATTCTGTATTTGCTGGGTTTTTTAAATTTTTTCATGGGCAAAGCAGAAGTTTACTTTGAAATCAGCAAAGGTATTTTTTTTTAAAAGATTTTATTTATTTATGTGACAGACAGAGATCACAAGCAGGCAGAGAAGCAGGAAAAGGGGGAGGGGGAAGCAGGCTTCCCGCTGAGCAGAGAGCCGGATATGGGGCTCGATCCCAGGACCCTGGGATCATGACCTGAGCCGAAGGCAGAGGCTTAACCCACTGAGCCACCCAGGCGCCCCAGCAAAGGTATTTTTAAGGAAATGGCCACAAACTGTATAAACATATGGTAGAAAACAGAGCAGACTCACTTTGGAGAAGAGTTTTTAAAGAACATTTAAAAATATTAAAATCTGGGATTTCAAGCTGAAAGATCATTAAATCCTGTCTTCTTTTCTTAATTTACAGAAAATAAAACTGCCTATTTAAGTGACTAGTCCAAAGTCCAACAGCTAGTTAGTAAAAACGTTAGAACAAGTGCTTGGACTTCTCACTCCCCCCTCATGTTCTTTTTATTACCTTTTTGCTACCATCTCCACTCAAGGAAAGGGCTTCCAGAGAGGACGAGTGTTCCCTAGTTTCTCAGCCCTGGTCCTCGCTGTGAACTTCGGTTGCTGCCGCTGTTCCAGCCCGGAGGACTGGGAGAGCAGACCAGGGCTTTCTGTCACAGCTCTGGCCTCTCCAGATCAGGGCTCTCGATGACAAACTGCAGGCTGCAGACACCTGGCTCAGCACCCTGCCTCTGTCTCAGGGGCCTCTCTGTGCAGGGATTAGGCCTGGCCCAGATCCTGCCCAAGTGGCAGGAGGTTCCAGCAGAGAGAAGGCCAGCAAAATGAGTGCTGAGACTCTCCCCTGCTGCAGCCCCCAGGCCGTGCCTTCCCAGCTGCACCTGCCTGAAGAAGGAACTTAAAAGACCAGAACTGGAGGGAAGGCAAGGGGTAGATGGAAACACGTCTGCCCAGAATAGTGGCAGGCTAAGTAAGAAGAGGGCAAGTGGACCATCAGATTAGCAGCTGCTGCAAGGCCACTTTGGAGAGAGGCTGGGGATAAATGAATAATAAAAAATAGAAACAAATAGTTGCCATCTGCTGCTGTTGCTACTACCTAATTGACATTTAGTCTCCTCTCTGGCTTTGCTGCCCACATGTCCGCCAATATCTTTGCTTGTGGCTAAAAGCAATAGCTCTATCCTTTGTCATGTTATTGTGGAGGGACTATAAATATTACCATTATGGAAATCTACTTGCCTTTACTTACACTGTACCCTGTCTCTGTCCCTATCTCAGAAGCTTCATGAAATCCTACTCATCCTTGGAAAAGGCCTCTTTGGGCAGTCCCCTCTAAGTCTTTCCAACCCTTTCCTGAGCTCCCGTCATGTATAGAGAAGTCACCTGTTGAAAAATAGTAAAATGAGTGGCATAGCTTGTCTAATTTCTCAGTGAACTGTTCAACAACAACCCCACAGGCTTACTTAAATTTTCAACCTTCCATTTTGTTACCTAGAAAAGGAGGCTTATGTGAAGATTAGGTAAGAGACGACGGGCAGAGTGCTCACCCCAGCATCTGACCCAAGTAGCAGTCAATGAAGGCTTACTTCTCATCACTATTTGTCACCAGCAGCACCATTACCGATATCCTTTATACATCTTTATACCCTAGCAGAAGGCTTTATATGCTCATTTAACTGCTACTTCTTATGGAAAGTCGTAGCACACAGTGTAATTATCATGAGATAACTGGGTAGTAGTTTTGATACCGTAGTGATTCGCATACTCTAAGGTCGTTCCCTTGACACCCCTGCCTGATAGTCATGCTTTTACAGAATCCCCTCCCTGCTCTGTTAAGTAGGGATGGGACCTGTGACTTGTTTCTAAAAAACAGAATCTGGCAAAGGCTATAACTTTTGTTTTGCTGCAGACTCACTTTATTGTCTTCTTGGTTTGACTATTTTGATGAGGCAAGTAGCCATGTTGGAGAGGTCCACGTGGTAAGGAACCGAGAGTAGCCTCTGGCCAACAGCCAGCTTGGAACTGAGGCCCTGAGTCCAACAGACTGCAAGGAACTGAATTCCGCCAATAACCATGGAAACTTGGAAGTAGATTCTTTCCCAGGAGAACCTTGAGTTGACACCTTGATGGCAGCCAGGTGAGAGACCTGGAAGCAGAGACACCCAACTGAGCCACGCCCACATTCCTAACCAACAGAACCTAGGAGATGATAAATGCATGTTGTTTGAAGCAGCTTAGTCTGTGGTAATTTGTTAAACAGCAATATATAACTAATATGCCAATATTTTCCCAACTTATATTCCAGAGTAAAAAATGTGTCTTTAATCAAATAAATCTGAGAGATGCAATACAGGATTTTATGTTAATCGCAGGAATGTCAAGGGCCTTTAATCACTAGCTAAAATGTACTACAAATTCACTAGGTATGGGAGGGGGAAGACACACCCCGACACCCTAAATGATCTGACCAATGAAAATTATTTTATTTTATTTTATTTTATTGTTTAAGAGTCTATTTATTTCTTTGACAGAGATCACAAGTAGGCAGAGAGGCAGGCAGAGAGGGGGAAGCAGGCTCCCCGCTCAGCAGAGAGACTGATGTGGGGCTCGATCCCAGGACCCTGGGATCATGACCTGAGCCGAAGGCAGAGGCTTTAACCCACTGAGCCACACAGGCACCCCGAAATTTTTTTTTATTTTAAAAATTATTTTTCATTAATATATGGGCCACAGTTTTAGAAACGCCTTTTCAGATTTATAGAAGCAGCAAAAGAAACAGCAATCAAAAGCTGGCTGTGAGGGGTGCCTGGGTGACTCAGCCAGTTAAGCATCTGCCTTTGGCTTAGGTCATGATCCTGGAGTCCTGGGGTGGAGTCCTGTTTTGGGCTCCTTGCTCAGCGGGGAATCTGCTCCTCCCTCTGCCTTCCACTCCCCATGCTTGCGTTCATGTTCTCTCTCTCTCTCTGACAAATAAATAAATAAAATCTTAAAAAAAAAAAAAAAAGCTGCTCTGAATGCCTCTGCAAGAAAAAGGCAGAATCAGTGTGTAAAGGGGACAACAGCCATCCACCTAACTGGGGGGAATTGACTGGCTCCTGCTAAAAATAATATAAAGATGAAAAAAGTTTCACTTCCAACATTTCTATAGTGATTATTTCTCTAGATATACCAAGCATGATATTTTTATGGGCAAAACAAATTACATACTTGTATTTCTCAACAAAACAATTTATTGCTACAAAGAAGACAAAACAAAAGATCTTATTCTTTTCCCTCCCTTCATTCCCCCATCACAGAAGTGATCCACAGTGACTGTGGATGAGCTGGAGGTGGGAAGGGGCAGCTGGGACAAAGAAGGTAAGTGGGAAAGTCTAATAATGAGCACTTTGGTGTCACATGTCATGTGAAAAGGGTTTTGAGTATTGTTTTTTAATGTCTTCCTGATTTCCAGAAATTTTATCTATGGCAATGAAAGGGCAAGTTGGCATGTACTAGAATGCTTGACTGCCTCCAATGTTTGAGCTTTCACTTTACAGATAGCCCCTTAGAGCTGGAGGGTAAAAGTACTGTTTATTTTGGCCTTCACTTAGTGATTCAAAAACAATTTCAAATTCGCATCCAAATTTCTCTACTTCTTGGAGGGAGACCAAAGAGCTCGTTTGTAACTATTCTTGTTGATAAAGTGCTGGACAGCAAAACACTTTATCTGTAATTTTCATAGTTAAAAGATCATCAATCATAATAAAAATCAGAACTACTTGAACAGTCTTCATGTTGTTATTTAAAAGATATAAAAGATGTCATATGATCTTCCAAGATGATTTCAGGATGAATTATTTTCAAGCCTACAGTCTCAACAGAAATGCCAATGTTAAAATATCAGTCAACAACAGACACATGAAAGAATATTCAACATCCCGTGGCATCAGACAAATATAAATCAAAACCACAGTGAGATACCACCTCACACTGGTCAAGATGCCTAAAATTAACAAGTCAGGAAACAAGAGATGTCAGCAAGGATGCAGAGAAAGGGGAGCCTTCTTGGTGGGAATGCTAGCTGGTGCAGCCACTCTGGAAAACAGTATGGAGGTTTCTCAAGAAATTAGAAATAGGATGTCTCAGTCGTTTAAGTGCCTGTCTTTGGCTCAGGTCATGATCCTAGGGTCCTGGGATCGAGTCCTGCCTCAGGCTTCCCTGCTCCATGGGAAGCCTGCTTCCCCCTCTCCCACTCCCCCTGCCTGTATTTCCTCTCTCGCTGTCTCTCTCTCTCTCTCTCTCTCCGTCAAATAAATAAATAAAATCTTAAAAAAAAAAAAAAACAAAACACGTTAAAAACAGAGCTACCCTACAACCCAACAATTACTCTACTGGGTATTTACCCCAAAGAAACAAATATAGTGACATGAATGGGCACCTACACCCCAATGTTTATAGCAGCAAGGTCCACAGTAGCCAAACTATGGAAAGAGCCCAGATGTCCACAGACAAATGAATGGATAAAGAAGATGTGGTGTATAGGTATATGATAGAATACTACTCAGCCAACAAAAAATATGATATCTTGACATTTGCAATGATGTGGATGGAACTAGAGGGCATTACGCTAAGCAAAATAAGTCAATCAGAGAAAGGCAATTATCATATGATCTCACTCATAGGTGGCATTTAAGAAACAAAACAGAGGATCATGGGGAAGAGAGGAAAAAATAAAACAAGATGAAACCAGAGAGGGAGACAAACCGAAGACACTTAATCATAGGAGACAAACTGAGAATTGCTGGTGGGAGGTTGGGGGGATAACAGGGAGACATGTATTAAGAAAGGCATGTGATGTAATGAGCACTGGGTATTATATAAGACTGATGAATCACTGACCTCCATCTCTGAAACCAATGATACAATACATATTTAAAAAATGTTTTTAAATAAACTAAACCTTATGAAAAGTAGTTCATACAAATGAACCAATGACTGAAAATACTATTCCCAAAGCATCACAGAAAACTAAGAGGACAAAGACTAATACAAGTTCTTTATCAGTCAAAGGAGAAACGATAATTTCATCATATCTGAAAGAAATGAGCAGAAACAATCAAATCATCAAGAAGACTACTTAAAATGTTGATTTACTCTTACTGTTTTTAATAATGAACTTTGCAGTGTGCCATTATATATTAACTAATTCCTGTAAATCATATGTATTACATAGATAAATATATGCATATGGAATTTAAAAAATTAAAAAAAATAGTCAATCTGATGCCCATGTTGAGCTAATATAAGCACAAATCAATGTTCTCATATTAAAAAGAGGGTAATGAGACCTGTAGTGTCTACTTCACAGGCTTATGAGGGTAACACAAAATAAAAGCTATGAAATCACTCCATGAACTATAAAGGGCTGCTATTATTATTATTATTATTAGAGATGACAAAGGTTTGAATCAATTTCATTTCCTAAAAGCAATCTAATGTCAAGTGCTTCTGATAAAACGTTTTGATGATTCAACTACTACAATGTTTCCAAGATTGAATGCAATATTCCAAAAATGAAACTGCCTCCAGCCACCAGAATCTAGAACGACTTCTACATCTTGTCCTAGGGAAAATCCTCATCTTGTGCTTCCACATTGCACAGCACAGATGCCCATATCCAAAGCAGATCACAGACATTTCACTCACAAAGATGATAAAATAAGCAATTCCTAAAATTCAGAAAAGTGATTAAGTTTGCTTCATAGCCAATGCTGACAAAATGTAGGGTACTGATATTTTTACTGGAATGAAGGATACATGCTACAAACTGCTTGACATAAGAATTTGCTAAGGAATCTCCCATAATCTTAAATCATCCATTTTGACAGTCTATGCATACCTCTTCTTGAAGACTACAAGTGTGTCCCTTAATTTATGCTTATTGCTAACTGTGTACTTTCCCTCTTGAGATGTTACAGACTGTTCAAATGAACTTTGACATCAAATCTCATTTTAAGGAAACGGCCACAAGTCATAGAAAACAAGTTATAATGGACCTACACTGCTTTCTTATAGACTGTTTTACAAAGCATCAAATCTCTGAAGACCCTTAAAAATCAATATGCTGTTTTTCATTTAGATTTCTGCATTACCTGACAATGTAAAAGTAATTCCTGCAGTAAGAGCGACTCTTAAGAGACTACAAACACTGACGCTGCACGTTAGTAGTGTTCATTCTTATAGTGTTCAAGGATTTACTCATTTCTTTATTACCGCAGGTACTAAGGTATAATTATTTTTTCATTAGGGCTGATTTTTCTTGCGGTTCACAAAATTTTCTATCTCACAGGTCTCTCCTACTGAAACATTTGGCAGAAGCACTCAGTTGTTTATGAGGAGAAAATGTATAATATCAGCAGATTCTTGGTTAATTAATGAAGTGTCTGCCTCATAAAAGAACTAACATGAAGTATAATTTTATTCTCTAAGAATGACAGGAATGGGACAAATCTATCGTAAAAACTGTCACAAGAATTAGTCCCTCTCATTAAATTATCCTAGTCCCTTTAGTGGGGAAGCTAAACTGAATGGCACTGTGATAGATATATTTTAAAATCTGAACTACAAACAGAAGTTTTTAACACTGATTTGTAGAGAATTATTACTTTGAGCATTCCACTTTGGCCAGTAATTATACTTTAAAACAGACAAATGACAGTTTCCATAAAATATACAAGACAACAATTTTTTGTTGTTGTTAAAGATTTTATTTATTTATTTGACAGATGAAGATCACAAGTAAGCAGAGAAGCAGGCACAGAGAGAGGAGGAAGCAGGCTCCCTGCTGAGCAGAGAGCCCGATGTGGGGCTTGAGCCCAATGTGGGATCACAACCTGAGCCAAAGGCGGAGGCTCTAACCCACCGAGCCACCCAGGCACCCCCAAGACAACTTAAAAATCAGATCACTTTAAAAAGTTCATAAGCCTTTGGGGCACGTCCAGGGGCTACAGTAACTGATATGCAAAATGGCGACCATGAGACTTTCCTGCAAGGAAAGTTGCAGGAACCAAGTTGCTGTGATTTATCACTGTACCCTCAGCCACCAGCACAGTGCTGGGTCCATGGGAGGCACTCAGGAAAAATCTGCTGAACAAACTGTTGAATAATATTCCTTGTTCAAATATATATCCTTGTTCAATATATCCTTGTTCAAATATATATATCCTTGTTATATCCTTGTTATAATATATCCTTGTTCAAAAAGGCAAGAAACTATGTTACACACTTTAGGGGGAAAAACTGAGTTTAAAACAAATAACATTTTGAACATGTCAACCCTAAACTCTAAAGGGTTAATGGTAAACATACATTCATATGGACCGTCTATAAGCCAGGCACTGTCCTTAAATGATTTGTTAAGTGTTAATTTGTCTTCTAACAATTTTGCGAGGTACCCCGTATTACTATCAGCATCCTTATTTTTAAACAGGTAAGTTAAGGGATGGAGAATTTTGGTAATTCACCCAAGGACACATGACTTCTAAACTGGACAGTCTGGGTTCAACGTCCAGCATGTAGCTCCAGAATCTGAATCTGCACCCTGACCATTCTGGAACATTTATTTGATCTTATCTTTTCATTTGGGTATATGTGCTTCCATGTAAAAAAGTCTTCTACTTCAGATCGAAATGTTTTTATGTAGTTCTTCTGTTACAGCTCCTTCTGCCCTGGAGTTGTATACTATTTATTCCCAACCTGTGGAAAAGGCAAAATTTGAACAGATTTCTCCCACCGGGAGGCAACGGGGTATTTTTCAGCTACTGCCCAGCACAGCTGAATCACAGCAGAACACTGATAAAGCCAATTCAGCCTTCTGCCCACAGGGCTCCTCAATGCTTTCATTTCTCCCAGGAACACAATGAAACAGGGTGGTTCCTTCTAATTCATAAATTACCTAGGCTCCATTCCAACTTATATTTCCAATGAGGTTTCCCGCAGGTCTACTGTAAGAAATGTTCTATATATCTATACTTATATCTATATCTGGACCTGGATCTAGATCTACATCTAGATCCAGGTCCAGATACAGACATATATCTATATATATCTATATATAGATATATCTATCTCTCTCTCTCTCTCTCTCTATATATATATATATATATATATATATATTTTTTTTTTTTTTTTTTGGCCATTTCCCCAAGATGCACACACTAGTTCTAATGTGAGGAGTGAGAGATAGCAGCCCCCTTCCCAACAAGGATCTCACTGCACCTGACAAATGTTCCCAGATCGGGAGAGATTATCTTGACCTAGACATCTGGTCAGCACTTCTACCCTCTCATTTGTCTGGGAAATAATCCTGTGAATGTGTTAAATAAGTTATCCATAGCTGACTGGGTACTGCACTAGGACTCTAGAGAAACTGGTGACATTAACATTAATAACTTAACACATTGCTTACTAATAGGCTCAAGGTTAAGGTTATTTTCCATTGTTGAGCCAAAGTGTATACATGTTTAAAATGAGGGATTTGGACAAAAAAATCTCTGAGTTTCCTTCAAAATCCAGAGAAAATCTAAAATGAAAAATTCTGGAAATGTAAATGTAGTGGGTTTTCTTACACAATTATAACAGATTTGTGTCAACTTTCCCTTCACAGACTTGCTGCCTTTATCTGAAAAACAAAAATAACAAAACTTTCGCAATGATAAGACTCTACTGACAACTGGATGAGGGCTTCAAAAATAACATCACATTCTGCTTCCAACTCTTGGAGTGAAAGGCTGTCCCACCATACTTATTTTATATTATTCTTTTAACATTAATATTTAGTGATTCTGATTAGATGCTCCCAACATATTTTAAGTAGGTTGAGAGTTTATCAATACCTTTTCAGAAACCACCTCTGACTTTTCTTATTATGCCTTTCTTTATATCTTTCCTGTCCCATTCTCATGGGGGAAGGGCACTCAATGTGGCCAACTCACTGACCCCATTCTATGACTTCCAGGCTCGTTCTAAACACAGTTTCCACATCTAACATTTGCTGCTTGTTGTTTCACACAATAAATTCCTCAGCTGGCAACTCTAACTCCAAAGCTGGAAAGAAAAACCAAACACTTCAATCTGCATTTTATATCAATATCCTTCCAGATCAAAAATTAGAATGTCAAATAACTTGACAGATATTTAACTGAGAGACGTTCCAGTTTTAAGGTTTGAATTTTTCAAAAAGTGTATTATTTTAGATCTATAAGCCTGATTATACACATCAAGTTTATTTTTATAATATGTGATAAAATAGACTATTTTTCAGACATGTACCTAAAATTTCTAAGCAACACAGATCATTAGTTCTCAATTTTTTTTTGTACTTTCGATCCCAGGACCCTGGGATCATGACCTGAGCTGAAGGCAGACGCTTAACCGACTGAGCCACCCAGGCATCCCTCCAGTACTGTCTTTTATTAACACGAGAAAAGAAAAGTCCTAGCTTCCTATGTTGATCTACTGTAACAGCAGAAATCACTCAAGGTGAGAAGAAAATTTTTAATATTAATATAAATATGTACTACTCCAAAAGTAAATAAACCAACCCATATTGCATTTTAAAAACCTTAGAAAACAGAAGAGGAAAAGCAAACTAATATTGAACTGACAGTATTAAAGTGAAGGGAAAAAAACCATCAAAATCACAATTTTGTAACTACATCTACCTTTCAGAATTTACAATCTACCTCAGATTTTCCACGGTAGCCAGTTTCTCTAGCTCCTGTTAAAAATTTCAGAAAACATGTACTTCAGACTACAATGACTCACTAAGATTCTAGTATAAATCAGGCCTGTTGACATATGTATCGGGGAGGCTGGTTTGGGCTACATTTTAAAACGTGGCTTCTTGAAAGGGAAAGAGCAGGAGACAGAGGAAGAGCCACGAATAAGAGACATCAGTGAATTGTTAAACTCAAAGCAACCTTTTACATATACCTATAGGTTAACAGAACTCACATTCAAGTGTACGCACAGTTGTCCTGAGGAGCCTGTGAGTGTTCCGTGATTCTGAGGTTTGTTTCACTGCCGCTCCTGCTAACATCACCTACCGTTCCCCACCCTGGTCATCACTGCCAGCACTCGGTGCTGCAGCCATCTCACATGCGGATTTTTTTTCTAAAAACACAATGGTGTATTTCAACTCAGATCCTGCATCACTTATCTGATTTACTGCCAACAATTTTGCCCTCATATGGTATAGTAAAAAAAAAAAAAAAAACAAAAAAAAAACCAAACCATAATAGTTTTGCACATTGAAATCCCTCTGCCCAGAAGGTTTCCATCCACGGTGGAGAATGAGATGATCACCCCTATTTGTAGCAGTCTATTCTGCATTTTAAGATGTCTCATTACCTCAAAGGCATGATATGGCTAAAAATGAACTACCACTCTTTTGAATTTCCTTATTTCCATGGAGTTGGAAGCTGCCATTCTTAGCAATCAACCCCCATCCACATTGCTTCAATCTGCTTTACGGTGACTGAACAGAGAGGTTTCTCACAGACAGAGTAGAATATGCATATTAGCTGCAATTCATATATTTCTTTCTTGTTTCCATTTACAGTTTTTAAAAAACCCATATAGATGGGTTTTTTTTTTTTTTAGAGGATTTTTAGGGCAGTGAAACTCTTCTGTATGATTCTATAATGGCAAATACATCATTATAATTTGTCAAAACCCATAGAATGTACCACACCAAGAGTGACCCTGATTTAAACCACGGACTCTGGGTGATAGTGACACATCACTGTAGGTTCACCAATGGTTACAGATGTGCCATTCTGGTGGGAATGTTGATAATTATATGCATGTGGGGGGGCAGGGAATACATGCGAATTCTATATATTTTCTGCTCAATTTTGCTCTGCACCTAAAACCACTCTAAAACACAAGTCTATTTAAAAGGAGAACAGAATCTCTCATATATGTAGTATCTTTGCATACCTGTGAGAAGTCACATTGCGATTAAGACAAAACAGAACAATATAATGTCACCATCATTGTCCTCATCACCCATCCCCCTTGAATGTGAGAAAAACTTTTGAAGGGATGACTGGGATATTAAGCAAGATTTAAATAATGAAGCTAAGTGAGGATGTTCTGATCAGAGAGAAGGCGATTTTAAGTATCAACATTTGTTTTCAAAAGGGTTACCACATCTTTAAAATAAATATCTAGTTCACATATCAATCAAAATTACTTCTAACATGCAATCTTGATAATCTTTTTGACAGATTTTCAGATATGTACATTTTAATTTGGAGGATTCAATAAAGGCTAGAAAAATTAGGTTAAAATTAGATCTTTGGTTCCTACTGCAGCATTAGTTGCTCTAAAAATATTCTTCAGTTTTCATATGTGCATGAAAACAACTCCCTGAACTTTGCATTAAAACTGCTCATGCTTTAAACTGCTGAGAAAACCCCTTAAAAGCAGAGTGACACCTCACTGGAAAATACAGTTAATTCTGCTAATAGAAAATATATTCTGAAACAAAGAGTAAAAATGAACCCTACAGACCAAACAAATGTGCTAAGTTATATCTAACCTTTAAGTTGTAACTACGGCTTCCACAGCGAATTTTATATGCTAATGATAAAAAAAAGAGTTAAAGGTCTATACTTTGGGGACTAACAGGCATATATTCAGACACTTTCTATTTATCAAACTGACAGACCACTGTGCATCTGAAAGCAGCTGATTTCCTTCTGTTTTCCTCTAGTCCCCCCCCACCCCACCCCCCGCAAATTCGAGAGACCCATTACAAACAAAACCCGTGCTAGCCGCAGCCTCTGAAGAGTTCCTTCTCTGGTGTGTCCCGCAAATTAATCTAAAATGTGATTTACAATAATTTCCTCTCTTAAATCAAGATGAGGAACAGGGAACATCCTGGAGGAGGGAACTACCAACATTAGGAAGGTAATATTTTATTTTATTTTTATTTTTTTTTTAAAGATATTTTTAATTTATTTGACAGAAAGAGAGAGGTCACAAGTAGGCAGAGAGAGAGGAGGAAGCAGGCTCCCTGCTGAGCAGAGAGCCCGATGTGGAGCTCGATCCCAGGACCCCGAGATCATGACCTGAGCTGAAGGCAGAGGCTTTAACCCACTGAGCCACCCAGGTGCCCCAGGAAGGTAATATTTTAGACCTCTGGTGGGAAAGAGACCCATCCCGTTTTCCTTGATTAAAACCACAGAGCTGTTTAACGTGGTTCCTGCTTTGGAAAGTAAGTTAAAAAAAATAATAATTATTTAAAAAAATATATATATATATATGATATATGATATATGATATGTGCCAAAAGCTTCCATGTTTACATTACAGAGTTCTCACTGTCTCTTTTCTTCAGGGGCAAATTCAGCCCGCTGTCTTTCCACAGAGTTAGGCATGATCCTTTAAAACATAGGAGAGTAGCAGGGAAATGTGGATGACACCATCCTTGTCTTGCAGGGACTGCAGGAAAGTCTACAGACTCATCTATTTTGTTTTCATCTCATTTACATCGAAATACACCCTTAAGTTTCATACTATTATACTGCAAATGAACATTAATTTCTCGGTGAATTTATTTATGCATTTACTTGTCATACTTCAATAATTTTCTTTTAATGTGATCTCAGCGCATATTATAAAACTGCGGCTCTCATCTGTTTGAATTTCCAGAAGACAGAATAAAAAAAATTAGATTCAAGGGAGGGATGGTAGAGTACTGGTTCCAGATTCAATGGACCGATTTTTAATCACCAGCAAATACCTGGTGATTAGAAAATAAATTAATAATTTCGGAAACATACAAACATGAAAAACCCTAGCAGTCCAATGCTCCCGTCTTATTTCAGTGGAGGAGCCCAAGGATCAGAAAGAATAAATGGCTTCTTGAAAGTCACAGGCTAGTTACAGACAGAGCCAGCTTTCTTTATTCAATGTTCAACATATTTTGCCCTCAATAACAGTATAGCAAGATGATCATTTAAGGCCTGCAGAGTAGGAATTGCAAATCGTATACACCTTCTCTGTGCGTTTACATTCACTCCGTGACATGTATTTCTGCAGCCCAAGGTTATAAACATAGTAAATACCAAGCAGGTATGTAGGGCCTAAGCTGCAAAGCAATCCTGAGGCTCCAACGCTATCAAGTTTTTAACTTTTGACTGTGCCCAGCCAAAACAGCACCGATGAAGAGAAAATTAGTTTAACTGCTGGTTTACCAGAGCAAATCTGCAGAAATTAGTAAATTTAGGTGGGTCTTAGTCTTTTTTTAAAAAAAGATTTTATTTATTTATTTGAGAGACAGAGTGCAAGCAAGCGTGAACAGAGAGAGGGACAGAAGAAGAGGGAGAAGCAGACTCCCCGCTGAGAAGGGAGCCCGATGCGGGGCTGGATCCCAACCTGAGCCAAAGGCAGACGCTTAACCTACCGAGCCACCCAAGAGCCTCAGTGGGTCTTAGTCTTTACACTACTACTCAATTTAGTCATACATTTTTTAATTCATTTGAACAATATCTGCCGAATGCCTACTATGTGCTAAGGATGGTTTCAGACATAGCACGGGCAACAGTGAGAAAGACGAGTCCCTGCCCCCACAGAACTCACAATCAGGTAGTGGAATAAAAAACTAAACATAAACAAATGAACACAATCATTTCAGCGCACTGTAAGAGCTACTGAAGAACTCCAGCTTTGTGACCAGTTACCTGTGCGATCAAGCCTCCTAGAACTCAGGGCTCTTTCAAAAACATGGGTTACTATACCTTATCCGATTGAAGAAATAATGAAACAAGAATTTCTAAGTGTCTGGCACTCAGAATAAATTCAATAAATTTCTCTGTTCCCCCCACTCCCCAAGTAGTTTTTCTAATAAAAGTAGTAACATTTACAACATGGCACCTGTACTCAGACAGATTTCATTTGTCTCTCTTAATCAATTTTCACATTTAAAAAAAAAGGACAAAAGAAGTGCTTCTAAAGCTCTTTATACATCAAAGTCTGAATTAAGACCTGGCATTTCTAATTGTTCTGCTTCCTGGAACCATCCCATTTTGACTGTCGAGCTTCTCTCCACAGCTTCTACTGTGCTTCCTTCAGCTCAGACATAAACATGTGCCTAAGTGCAGTAAATCACAGTTAATTGCATGTCTTAAATTAAAAGACAAAAATAATGCACAATTAATTGGGGGGAAATTGTCTATTGGTGGTTGAGTCTCACTTATTACACTTCATGCACAGGATGCACGCCAAGGGTGTGTTCCAGGCAAGGAGACTCAGTTGGCGACGGCAAGCGGGGGAGGTGCGTGGCACAAGCCTTCTGCAGAGTGGGGTGGTGCAAGGAATTGGGGGCTGTAGAATATGGATCCTGCAAGGGCAGCACCCAGGCTTCCTGGACAAGGCCCTTCAGTGCAAGCCTGCCCCCAATAGGGAAATGCAGCAAGCCCCAGAATGGTCATTGGTGAGGCACTGAATGAAGAGGCTTGGGCTACGAAAGGAAAAATCTAAGCTGTTAGAAATGATTTTTTTCACATTTAACAACATGACAAAATGTGCATGGCATATTTTTTTTTTTCAAAACAATCGGAAAACATTTATTATACTGAACTGTATACATCCTACTATTAAATGCATGGCATATTCTTGGGTGAAAATTGTTTACAAATTGTTTTAGAAATGTTTTAGAAAGGTAAAGCATTGAGGATGAGGGGAAAGGTACCAGATAAAGAAACAAGGAAAATGGGAAGGTTTGCTCTGAGCATCTATAAATTTTCTAATTTTCTAAAACACTTCCTAAGTTGTTTAAAACTGCATTTCAATTTATTCAGAATCTGATATTATAAAATGTCAGCTTTAAAGACTCAAAAGAATCTTTTAAGATAAACTTACCTGACAATTGTAATAAAAACATTGCCATAAAATTAAAAAATGATCCCTAGTAAGCACTTACATATAATCCCATTATACCCTTGATCATACAAACAAAATCAACTTCATAAAATGTATTTAATAAATATACAAGAAAAGCATGTTCGATAGAATTAAATGTTCAATGCAATTACTTACTCCAACATATACCTTACAGTATATTATTAAAAAACCAAAAGAAAATCACTACGAAGCCTTATTAATTTACTGATACTGACAAACTACAAAATATGCTCACAGCAAATCCAATAACCCTATATTTGAGGAACAACAAATCTCTTCTCCACCCACCTACTCTCCCATTATTTCCTACTCTGTAATAGAAAGACCTTATGACTGGCCACCTTGTATTATTCTGATGCTAAAATGTGGCAATAAACCACACACACACACACACACACACACACACACACACACACACACAGAGTTTCATCATCTCTACCAACTAGATGGGAATGACACTTTTGCAATATATCACTCATTATGCTAACTTTTCTTCTATTTCAATTTTAGAAGGAAAGAATACATAAAACACAACAGAGTAGATTCATTCCAAAGGTACTGAACAGTCTACTAACCTTGGAATAGGAAACAGACATTTCTTGCTCTTTTATTTATCGGGAGGTGGGGTGGAAAAAGATAATCATATTTCAGCAAAAGCCTGTATCTCAACCTCAGGCATGTTTATGTCCCCAGGGTAATATTTCCATTCCACTCTTAATGGAACAAATTTCTAATCAGAATATATATTCAAAAATAATTGAGCCAATGCAATGTCAACGTATCACGCTGCCATCAGCATCCCTGGCGCCGGCAATCGACTCAGCACCCTCTCTGCTGCGACAGTGCCAGGCTGAAGCAGGAATGTCACACTTGATGAGGGGAAGAGAGCTAGCAGGGATGATACAATTTTGCTTCCCTTTGTGGGCTCAACACAGAGTCTGGAGGAAAGCTTCCAAGCTGGAAGAGGCCAACCTCAAAACTTTGAGGAAGGGATGACTTCTAATGACTGAAAAACCACAATTTTTAAATCAGAATCTGTGTCTGCTTTTATAAAGCTATTGAGAATTCTTGAAATAGTCATTTCTGGAAAACTTAACCTTGGCCCTAGATTTTTAAATTATTAAAACTGCTGGGCAATACACAGTATTGAATGTATTTTGTGATGCCCCAGAAAAGTCCAGAGGCTTAAGTTCAGGTTTCTTCAAGTCTGACAACAAATTGATAATTGTGAAAACTGGGTGATAGGTTAGGGAAGGGTTCCTTATACTATCCTCCTGTTTTGGAATGTGTTTGACATTTTGCATAATAAAAGTGAAAAAAAATTTAGATTTCTTTCAATATATTTCATGATCAAAACTGGACTGACTTTTCCTTTAGAAATACATGAGATCTGATTTATGCTTATGATTATTCAAGACTCTAACAAGCAGTGTGAATTTTTAATAACACTACAAAGCATGATGTTGATCATTAAAAAAAAAAAAAAATTCCTTCAATCCTCCAAAAAATGTTACCATGATCTATAATGATGGAAGAAGAACACCTAAACAAACGCAGTGCCACCATCTGCCTGGCATTCTCACAGTGTGACAAAATAGACTGGTAATTAACTGCTTTCCTACCGAAATCTGCCAGCTTTAACTCCCCCGTGTCACTGATCAGAAGGTTCTGTGGTTTCAGGTCTCTGTGCAAAATATAACGCTGGTGGATGTAAGACAGCCCTCGCAGCAACTGAAATAAAAACAACTGAAAAAATAGGGAGACAAAAGTTAAAACCTGAACACAGATAAAAGCCAGTTTCTACATACAGTCTGCCAAGCACTTGTATTTGGTAAAAATGGGTACCCATCACTAAATTTCCTACCCAAATTATTTAAGGAGAACATGCATAAAGGTATGGAAATCCCTAGTTCGTTAACAAGTAAATCTGAAATTTTCTACTGGCTTATTACGTCAACCCAGAGTAATACCCTCCCCAGCCAGGAATCTATAATCCAATCTGCACTCTGTAACTTGGGTGAAATGTAAAGAATTGATTCTTGATAATATCTGATTTCCTCAGGCTTCTATTGATGCTTGAGACACAGGGGAAAAAAACCTATCCATAACATTATCAATAGAAGCAGAATTTTTTACCAAGTTTATGTAAATGTGCACATATTTAATTCCATAGAAAGGACATAAACATGTTATCCAGTGATTCATCCATTAACATGCTTTAAGGAATGGAAAGATAAGATGATTTCAATAATTAAAACAAAACAGTCACATGGCCCAATTAATACTACATTGTAATTATACTGCTTTTGCACATATGGCCATAGAGATTAGGCGGTTGCCTAAAGACAGACATGCACCCTTCACGGATTACAAAGCAGACCCATCTGAAAGGAAACAGAAAACAGAGAAACCGAGAATTTAAGAGCAATACTTTTATAAGAAATAATTTTAGGAAGTGACTGATGGCCTTCTGTGTTTAGTTTCATACTGGATCATATCAAATATTCCTATTTTGATAATAACAAAATGTGATTTGCAAGGGTGTCCAATATTCTGTTTATGAAAAAGGAAACATTTTATTTTATTCATTTATTCATTCATTTATTTTTAATAATTTTATTTATTTATTTGACAGAGCGAGAGAGAGATCACAAGTAGGCAGAGAGGCAGGCAGAAAGAGAGGGGGAAGCAGGCTCCCTGCTGAGCATAGAGCACGATGCAGGGCTCGATCCCAGGACCCTGAGATCATGACCTCAGCTGAAGGCAGAGGCCTAACCCACTGAGCCACCCAGGTGCCCCATTTATTCATTTATTTTTAAGTAGGCTCTATGCCCAGATCCCAATGAGGGGCTTGAATTCATGACCGTGAGATGGAGACCTGAGCTGAAATCAAGAGTTGGACACTTAACTGACTGAGCTAGCCAGGTGCCCTGAAAAGGGAAATATTTTAAAACTATTTACTTCACAAAATAATCCTAATAATTTCTAGTTTTTAGCAATGAATCTTTTTTTTTAAAGATTTTATCTATTTATTTGAAAGAGAGTGAGAGCGAGAGATATCACAGAGGAAGAGAGAGAGGCAGACTCGCCACTGAGAGGGGAGCTGATGGGGGACTCCATCCTAGGACCCTGAGATCATGATCTGAGCCAAAGAGAGATATTTAACTTATTGAGCCACCCAGGTGCCCCTAGAAATCAATCTTTTAAAACACAAAAGGAAAACAATGTTTTAAGTGCCATCGATATTCCAGTCTACATAATTAGCTAGTGGAAAAAAAAAAGCAGTTTCAGGGAAATTAGTATGAGTTAGTTGCCAATGATTGATGATATAAGGATTCCAAAATACTTAAATGGAAGAGACTTGCAACTCCTTGAGGGCCCTGGAAGCTGGCATTTCTGGACTACTTTCCAACCTGTGGGTGGCTATAAAAGCCAGGTATACTTTTTACAGGGTGGATACATTGAAATCACGGAAAGATAAATTCAGTTCAAAATCTTTGTACGTGATGACATCCTATGGAGCAGTGAAGGCCCGGGGTCATTATTTCTACAATCTCAGCATCAGAAAGGAAAAGTCTATTCTATGTTAGCCTAGATTAAATTAGTGGCTCAAGAACCTTAGGAAGCAAACATCCCTCTAGCCTCCTCCCCTCAATCCTCCCTGTGTGGCAGATGAAAAGACTTAACACCATGGCCAGCAGCTTCCAGCTTCATTCTTTACCCCTAATACCTCCTCCATCCTGAAGCCTAAGTTTACAATTTCTACAAAAATCCATTTTCCTTTAGTTTAGAAGGGAAAAAATGAGCCAATAAAGCTACTTTGTGTTTTCAAAAGCTTAAAAACAAAAGGCAAAAGCAGACCACATAATGAACTTGATTGCAAAAAATGAACTGATTTTAAAAAGAAAGTTCAGCCTTCTGCCAGGAGCTAACTGACCTTTAGGGCCCAGCAGAGACTTATTGGAATGTGACCACCTATCTAACTGTGGCCAAGAGTCTCACTTTCACAGACGGCAAGGGCCAACTGCCATTCTATGGATGGATCAGAGAATACAACCCTAGTCCGTAATGATTTTAATGACAGAGGTACTACTATCATCATCTCTGTAGTCGTGATAAGGAAACTGAGCACAGTTTCTCAAAGTCGTACAGCAATTAAGTGGCAGAGCTAAGACTCGAACCCAGGTAGTTCAATTCCAAAGTCCACAGTCTTGACCACTTCACTGTAGGAATCTTGGCCAGAAGTCAACACAAGTAGACAAAATGTTGACTCAGAAGCTGCTTCCTCCAACTGACAGGATCAAGTCTAGGCATATAATAACACAGCCTTCCAGGCTGCTGAGTGAGCCGTGGGGCTGGCTGGGTGCTTGGGTTTTGTTGCCCTATGCTCCCTGACCTCAAGCAATCTCACCCACCCCCACGCTGAGCACAGGGCTCTTCAAGCCTTTACACTTATTCTTGCCTCTTTTCTGACAAAAAAAGCCCCCTTTCCCCACTGCCTGTGATTCCCCAATATTTCTTAGGTCTCATCTCAAGAACCGCTCTTCCCCAGAGCCTGCTGTGACCATGTCCCCAAGCCCTCACTCCCTCCACAGGTGTGTGTGAGGTGTCCTCCCGCTGTGCTCCAGGGGCAACCTCTGAGTATGTCTACCACATATCTAGTACCCTGCCTCTCACAGGCTGTGTGCCTTAACCATCTTCCTAACCCGGGCACACAGCTGATACTCCTACACCAATGATGTGATTACTGAGCTGAATTTAGAGACATCTGGATGAAGCAGATACAAAAATAACAGATAGGGAACAATGCCATGGGATTTTCTAAACACTAGGGGTAGAAGTGGGTAAAATCAGGCAGTCCCAAAGGGCTCTTCTTTTAATACCTTTACTCATTAGTGAAAATATATAATCCTCATGCTAATAGAGAAGCTATTCAAATGGGATACCATATTAAAGGAGATTAAGAAAACTGGTGTCAGGGAAGGAGGCAACTACACACTCCAATTACAATTGTGTACATGACAAACGAAGCCTAGACATAATGAATACAGCCCCAAACAGGGTCCGAGCCCCCAAACAAATTTTAGCTCTTCGAGCAGCACACAAAGTTAAGTCAGAACAAATCCCCATAGAATAAATTCATTTGGGATTTATTAAGTGCCAACTGTGTGCCAGGCCAGGTGCTGTCATGCACGAGGGATGCAAAGACGAGCAAGGTATTAGACGGAGTTCCTGGACCCCAGGAGCTCACAGCTCACTGGGTATGAGAGACACACAAGCAGATGGCTACCACTTTTGAGAAATCTGCACTGTGACAGCAACACAAACTGAGCGTATTGAAGGCACAGAGGAGCGAGGCGCTAACTTAAAAAAGAAGAAAAAAAGATCCGCCATAAGATGAAGAGCCACCCGTGGAAGGGATAAATCACAGCAATCTTGTCACTCATCACAATAGTAAAATTTTCCTAGGACATCAAACTGAACAGTCACTGGATGCACAACTTGAAATGATGTGTTATATTGACAGACCTCTTGCTACCCTGGGTGAAAAGACTCAAGTGACCAAGCAAGCAAGTCACTAGATAAGTTAAGAAAAACCCAAATAAATGAAAAGACAATGTATAAAACTAGAAACCTACCAATTCATCATAAAAATAATGGTGGTGGGGGGACAACAGTACACTTTCTAAAAACATTAGAAAAGTTGGTGTTTTAGCAATAATATTTAAATGTACTTAACAGAATAGGCACTGCTAGCTGGGGGAAGGCTGTAAGGAAGCAGTGGCCTGGCTAAGTTAAATAGAATGGAATATTCTGTGGCAATGTCTTAAGAACTCACGTCTTGGAAATCTCTTCTGTTAGATAAGCAGGCAAATACCTAACTTTCTCATATAAATTTTTGAGAAAGCCACCCAACTTGATTGTATTAAATCACCATACAATAACCTACACTTGATCTTTTTGAAAACCAGAGGGACAGTGTGAGGACAAGAAATACCACCAAAGAGGGAGCCACAGGCACAGAAAAGGGTACAAATCATCTTTGGTATTTGCTAATAAAACTTGGTACATATCGATGGAATCTCAGCAACTGAAAAGAGGGGGACTGATACCAACTGAAAGTTGACTCTAATTTAAAAGCTGTTCCAAGTACTCTACATGTATCATTCAATCCTTTCCGTCAATCATCTTGTATTTTTTTTTCTCTTCTTTTAATTAAGAAAACTAAGCCCTAGACGCACAAGAAACTTACTCCAAGTAATTCGTTCACCACTCAGCGTGTGTGAACTTCCCATGACATCATCTTAAAAGGGGTTGGTGCTTGATAAATGCATGGATGAACAGAGATGTAGACCCAATATAGCAAAAGTGCTTTTCCTAAGTGAACCCAAGTTTGTAAAAGTCTCAATTCGTATGTAACATAATGAGTATATAATTGCTGAATTTGTTTTTGCTATTTAAAATCCTCTCAGAAATTAATAACATGGCTTAATAGGTATTGAAGTTGATTAAGTATTACCAATAGATATGAAACTCTCTCCCCATCTTTCTAGTATAGTAGCCATAAGGTCTTCCTGAAAATATGTTGTCACCTCAGGATATTCTCTTCAACTTTATAAAAGGAGATTCCTCCAAATTCTTCAATATAACCACTGAGGATTTATACTCTAGTTTGAATATGTTCACTTTCCGCAGTACAAACCCCAATGGGAAAATGCCTTAAATAGTGATGATCTGATGAACGGGGACATTTTTGCCGGCAGCAGATCTATCTATAGCCCAGTTGTCTTGTCATCTCTGGCAGGATGCTCGTATTCTCTGTGCCATGCTCTATACTTCTTGGGGACAGACTTTAATACTTCATCTATTTCCTTATGAAACTTTTTAGGTTTTAAGTAGGTAAATAAAAAAATCAAGATAAGGCCTTTCATCAAAAAAATTTTAAGTGGATAAAAGGCATACATTGTTGGACTCAGTATGTCTTATTACCCGGAAGAATTATTGGCACTTACAGTAAACAACAAGATTTATATTCCCTTCCCTTTCAAAGTCTATAGATGTGTGATTGGTGGTTAGAGTCATTAGGTTCTATGAATGGTCTGAAATGCATGAGTTATTTAATATATGTGGTTCCCCTTCATATGAAACGAAGCATAGGGAACATCTTAACAGATTTTCATGGGTCAGCTTTCTTTAAGGAGTGTCTAGAGTCTCTCCGGGCTTACAGAAGGCTTATTAGAGCTATTAGCAATGGACCCTATACCTTATGGTATACAACCAATTCTCAGAAAGACATTTAATGTACTTTTTTGCTCCCAGGAACCAAGTTTAACATCTCTGGATCTCAAATTTCTCATCTTGAGAATGACTGATTGAGTCTTAGATACCTTTAATGGTCATTCCCCTTGTAATGCACCATTTCATAATTTTTTGATAACAGAAATGAAAGGGACTCACAAATAAAAGAGCCATAATACTGCCATTTACTAAGTGCTTATGATGACAGACATTGTGCTAAATATTTTAGACTCATTTAGATAATTTAATCCTCCCAACACCTCTGCCAGAGAGAGGTTATTATCCCTATTTCACAGATAAAGAAACAAAAGCTCAAAGAAATTAAATGAATCGGCTAAAGGGCCACAAAGCCAGTAAGAGGTAATACTAATATCTGAACCCATTTTTGTCTTGTTCTGACACCCAGTAATTAAGCATACTGCTTGTGTACTGTTTGATTTTTTTTTAAAGTACATGTACTATTTGCTTGAAGTAGTTATACATGGTATGAAACTAAGGCTAGAAAAATGACAGTGGCCAATAAACCAAAGTTTATTATTCATAAATACTTCAAATAATATGTTCCATGTTTACCACCATATTGCTTAAAAACCCATAGGCGTTGCAAACATGAAATTATCTGGACCTCAAACTTTTTGGAGGTAAAAAATATTTGGAAACTTTGAGACCCCAAAACATTTGAGAAAATGTCAAAATATTTTACAATATACATCAAATAATGGTATCATTACAATATTAGGTCTTCTGAAAATTTTAAAGGCCCCAGTGTGATTCGGCATGACTCATTCCATTTAGGTGAGTTTCTAATGTGCAAATACCTAATGCAAATACCAAATCTTAACTGCAAATACAACGTACAGAATTCATGCCAAACAGGTCCTACAAAACATCATTGCAGTTTCGTGTATTAAATTTTTTTGAAAAGAATGCTTAGCATGTCATATGGAGATGTAAGGGAGCCAAAAACAAAGCCCCAGAAATTCAGTATTACGGTATAATTTATGTGTCACTTTGGACATCCTTGACAGTGTGAAGTGTGCTACTGGGGTGAGTAAGACACGAATATCCATGCCCAGCCATCAGTCTGTAGATGTATACTTTTTTGCCATGTACTACAGACAGGTATAGTTCTTGGAAAATCTGAGTCCCAGGAGTAATTTGTCTTGCTACTTATTATCCTTTTTGAGAACTTCCATTTAGTTTTTTTCTTCTTTGTTCCATTCTCTCAAGGTCCTGAGATACATAACATTTTATCATTTCCAGAAAATGTAGCAATTATTTAATTTACATTCTCTGAGATATTTACACATTAATATCTTATTCCTAAAGATAGTAATTTTCTGGAGAGGAATAACTCCAAAAATGAGAATTTCAGGTATTTGGGCAAGCTCTTGTGGGAAAGATCTTGCACACTTTCTGTGATCTTTGAGTATTCCAGGGAAGCTGGCCTCCCATTCTGCCCTCTCTTTTGGCCTCAGTGCAATGGTAGATATCAGGCAAGGTGCACAAAGACACCCACCTTAAGAAGCAGATCAAAACCATGGGAACCAGAGCTGGGATGTTTACAGGGATTCAAATGGCATGTAAAAGACAGATCTTTGCTCTGTCAAATTCCTTGAAAGAAGCTCTAATACAATAAGTAGGTGTCCAAGTTATCAGGGTTTGTGTATATGATGAAGCAAGTTGGTAGAAATGAGGATAAGAATTTCCCTTTAATACAGTTGGTTAATAGCCTAGAATTAGTATTAGAATTATTCCCTAGCTAGGTAGAAACAAAATGGTCAAACTTAAGCTACTGGCTTTAATAGTTACCTAACATTATTTTCCAAGAGAAAAACTGAAACAGTTGTTTCAAGGAATTCAAAAAACATAACCTTAAGACCTGTTGTTATCAGGTTTCTCTTTGTCCATATAGCTCAGAATTACACAACTGACCTGACTGATACACACTTTTTAGAACTAAAAGGAATAACATGAAATACAAATTTTTCTCATTTGCGAATGTTATGTTACTCTCCCCTAACTAAAGGGTCATTCTTTTTTACACACAGTGATAAGTAAGAAATAAATAAATAAATAAGTTTAAAATTGTTTTAGTGCTTTAAGTAACATCTTAGACACTAATCAACATGAAGTATCTTAATATCAATTGATAAGACTAATACAACTTTCTAAAAAGGAGGGAGAGATAGCCCAGAAATGAAGCTATGCTTATAGGTTTAACTAATCTGTGACAAAAGAGGCAAGAGTATCCAATGGAAAAAAGACAGCATCTTCAATAAATGGTGCTAGAAAAACTCGAAAGTTACTTGCAAAAGAATGAAGCTGGACTAATTCCTTGAAACATACACAAAAATAAACTCGAAATGGATTAAAGGCCTCAATGTGAGACCTGAAACCATAGAAATCCTAGAGGAGAACACAAGCAGTAATTTCTTTGACATTGGCTACAGACACATTTTTCTAGACATGTCTCCTCAGGCAAAGGGGGAAAAAAGCAAAAATAAACTATTGGAACTATACCAAAATAAAAAGCTTCTGCACAGTGAAGGAAAGCATCAACAAAACAAAAAGGCAATCTACCGAAATGAAAAGTAGTATCTGCAAATGATATGTCTGATTAAGAGTTAATACTCAAAATAAATACAGAACTTATACACCACACACACACACACACACACACACACAAACCCCCAATCAACCCAATTAAAAAACGGGCAGAGGACTTGAATAGACATTTTTCAGAAGATACCCAGATGGTCAAAAAACACATGAGAAGATGTTCAACATCACTCATAATAAGAGAAATGCAAATCAAAACCACAAGGAGATATAACCTCACACCTGTCAGAATGACTAGAATCAAAAAGACAAGAAATAACAAATGTTGGTGAGAAATGGAGAAAAAGGAACCCACGTGCACTGTTGGCGGGAATGCAAACTGATGGAACCACTATGGAAAACAGTATGGAGAGTCCTCAAAAAATTAAAAATACAAACATCATATTATCCAATAATACCACTACTGGGTATTTACACTAAGAAAATGAAAATAATAATTCAAAAAGATATATGCATCCCTATGTTTACTGCAGCATTATTTACAATAGCCAGGATACAGAAGCAATCCATGTAACCAGTGATAGATGAATGGATAAAGAAGAGATGATGGGGGGGGTCACCTGATTGGCTCAGTCAGTTAAGCCTCTGCCTTTGGCTCAGGTCATGATCTCAGGGTCCTGGGATTGAGCCCTGCATCAGGCTCTCTGCTCAGCAGCGAGCCTGCTTCCACCCCTCTCTCTGCCTGCCTCTCTGCCTACTTGTGATGTCTCTCTCTCAATTAAAAAAAAAAAAAAAAAAAAAGAAGAAGAGATGGTGTGTGTGTGTGTGTGTGTATACAAACTAAATGTCCAGCAAAATATGAATCATACACACAAATATGCACTCACTGAAATATTACTCAGCCATAAAAAAATGAGATCTTGCCATTTGTGACAGCAAGGATGGACCTAGAAGGTATTATGCTAAGTGAAATAAGTCAGTCAGAAAAAGGCAAATACCATCTGATTCTACTTATATGTGGAATCAAATAAATAAGCAAACAAACAAGAAGAAGAAACAGACCCATAAACAGGAAACTGGTGGCTGCCAGAGGGGAAGAGAGTGGGTAGTTGGACAAAATGGCTGAAGGGGAGTGAGAGGTACAGGTTTCCAGATAAAAACAAAATAAAATTACAATTAAAAAGAAGAGAGAGGGGTGCCTGGCTGGCTCAGTGGGTTCTGCCTTCGGCTCAGGGTCCTGGGATCAAGCTCTCTGCTCAGTGGGGAGCCTGCTTCCCCCCCTCTCTCTGCCTGTCTCTTTGTCTGCTTGTGATCTCTCTCTCTCTATCAAATAAATAAATAAAATATTTTTTTTTAAAAAAAGGAGAGAAGGCGCCCAGCTAGCTCAGTCGGTAGAGCATGAGACTCAAAAAAAAGGAGAGAGAGAGAGAGATGCACACTGAAAAACTGAGTAAGGTGATAAACCTTGAGTCGAAGGATCTTAGAGAAAGCTCACACACATAAGCTATAACAGAAAAATTTCAAATGGAATGAAGAAAACACTTTGAATTTGGATATAGTGATCAACAAACCTCTCTTTATATCCTGTCAGAGAGGTCTCAAATAATAGGAATGGATACATTAATGACTTTCTATGAGATGTACGGGCTAGTAACATGAAGGCTCTACCTGTCCAAAAATCAAGAAAAATCCTTGGTAGTGTGTATTCTATTACTTAGGCCGATTTCCCTCCTGGGTCCTCATGTTTGTCTTAGAAAACATGCAAACAAAGGGGTCAAGTGCAGGATCCATCTCAAATGAGAGAGAGGCAAGGGGAATGGCTGGAAGCTTAAAACCCAGAAGGATGTACTCTCACTGGGTACTCCCCAAGCTGGGTAATTTCATCTTACAAGTATCTGCCATCTTACAAAACAACAGAGTGTATTTCATCAATCTTTGGGGTGATTTCTTTTCAATCAGGGCTTTAAAGCACTCCTAAGAAAGACTCTGCCATTTAATTAGCTGCCTTGATTCCTTTGTCTGATCCAGATTTTTACAACCAGTCGGCAGATGATGCCAAAGATACAAAAGACATGATCTGAACAACTGAAAGCGGCTTAGTATCTTCACCAGAAATTCACTACTGAGACCCCTTCTAAATGTCTAGCAATATATGAATCAACCCATGGAGTTTCACTTTCTTTTACCATTTCTTTATTGTTAATCCTTCACTTTCTAGATACGGAAGACTATTTTGTTACAATAAAAATAGGATAAAAATGTTCAGAAGAGACCTGGACAGGTGCTGAGACTAAAGCACTCTTTAATATATTCATGAAATAATATTTCCCAAAATACAGAATGAGAAAAGTCTCTATAAATTCACAGTAATGCATAGTAGGAAATCATTACTAGCTAAATGAGAGCTCTAATACAGAGTATGGAGAAAATCAGGTGTTATCTGATTTTCTATCTGAACATTAGAAAGTCTCATTTAGGAATCAATTCTTGGAGCCATCTGTACAAGAAAATCTTAATTTGGCATAACATTATTCTGACTCTTATACACCTGCTTGTTCCCTGGACTATGAAAGAAAAATGGTGATTTTTCAAGCATTATAATCCTCATATCTTTTTAATTAATATAGATACTGAAATTTTAAAAAATGAAACTCAGCTTTATGCCAGTAGGATTTCAGATATTTCAGAGAATAAGCCACAGTATTCACAATTACTTTGGTTATTTTGGATTATCCCAAAACAATTCCGTTAAAAAAGTGCAAATGCATTTTTGCAAGGACTCTTCTAGAAAAGCCACGAGGATAACATGGAAATGACAGTACATTACAGAAAAACACAGAAAGATCCAATATTGTCATGATATTAAGATTCATGCATCTACGTTTCTAGGTATCAGCTGGAGACAAGAGCAATTAATATTTTTTTTCATGAACTTTAATTTTCAGTCTCTCATGATTATTAATTTTTAAAGAACACATAAAACACTGAAAGAAGGACAAAATTTAGACTATTATAGTCATTTTCTTTACCACAATGATCAATCTGTAAATCACTGAGAGTTATAAAGAATCACCAGTCCTGCATTCAACTCAACCATGGTAGCCAAAATCTAATAAAATTCAGAGTAAATGGCTTGAAGGGGAAAAAAATAAACTACCCTCCCCCCAAAATTCTAACCAGTTTCTGACATACCAATTACGTTCTAGCAATTGGTTGCTATACCTTTAATCATCATAAATATTTATAACAAGGACAATGTCCTCAGGCTTTTGATTGAGATTTTAAATTGCCCTCTAAGTAATTAACTGCTAAAATTACCCATTTGTCTAAAATTGATATTATGCTAAGAAACAAACCATTAGTTAATAGTGAATATTTATTTTACAATGTCATATTGAGAGCAGACACATTTTGTGGGTAGAACAGCACAGTGATTCTAGAAATTTAATTAACATTGACAATTTTTGTTATGAGTTTATTCCAGTACTTACTAGGAATATACATCAAGCAAGATAAAACTTTAACAGATGTTTTGCTGGGGATCAGGATGAAATTACTGTGGAATATCCCATGCTTTGTTATGAAATCACGAGTTATGCACCTTTCCAGTTGTTCTCTTTTTCCCCTTCATTTTTCAATGATGCATCATTTTTGTAATGCTTGAAATTTTATCTGATTCACATTAAGAACAATCTCAGTTCTTAGATACATGACATCCTATATTACCATAAACAAGGATATATGAAACGTAAACAAAAATATGTACATTTTTAGAATCCAAGATAAATGTTTCACATATATTGTCTTGCTGTCCAATAATTAAACCAAAACTCAAAATAACCAGATTTAGGGGCAAAGGATTTGATCACTGTACTTTCTTTCTCTTCACCATAATGAATATTCAGTATTTATGACACTGCAATCATTTAATGACCTACGAGCTATTTAGAAAAACACAGAGCTTTGGAGTTATTAAAGAACATGCTCTTTCAACATAATAGCTTATCTCACCTGGTTTTCACATCTCCTTAAATTTACAGAGAACCATTATGAGGTTTTATTTTATTTTATTTTATTTTTTAAAGATTTTATTTATTTATTTGACAGACAGAGATCGCAAGTAGGCAGAGAGGCAAGCAGAGAGAGAGAGAGAAAGAGAGGAGGAAGCAGGCTCCCCACTGAGCAGAGAGCCCAATGCGGGGCTCCATCCCAGGACCCTGGGATCATGACCTGAGCCGGAGGCAGAGGCTTTAACCCACTGAGCCACCCAGGCGCCCCTATGAGGTCTTATTTTAGCTCAACTGTTGTGTTTTTTGTTTTTTTTTTAATGAACATCTAGCTCAGCATTATGAACAGCTGTTAACTTAGTAAATATTATCCTTATGCTCTTCATTTTGCATTCATAGATTTAAGTGACAATAAATATCACCACATGAGAAAAACACGTTAATACATCAAACAGAAATGCCCGTGGGGCATCTGTCACTATGTCATAGTCAGACGTCTTTGAGAAGAATTTCACCTGCAGTGCAGATCCTGAATGTAACCCTGGAGGAGAGCATTGTGTCTAAGCAGGTGAAGAAAAAAAGCCAGCGCGTAATTAGGTGAGTGGCCTCCCATGGAAACCAACATGGTAATAAGGCCGTCTGTGGCGGTGCACTGCAATTCAGATGCCAAACACAGGCATTAACAAGCTGAACTCTATTTTTTAACTTCCCACACCCTCAGAGAAGGTAGAAGTATTATCTTCAATATGAAAATGATGACAAACCTATGTGACTGAGTGCATATAAAGTCAAATAATAAGCTAATTACGGTAATTTAATGTATTAATCATGCGGTGTAGGGAAAAGAACTTTGAACAAAGTGTCAAAAAGCCCTTTCTAGGATGCTAATCCTGGAAGGAGCTTGCTTGGTTACAGCAGATTCACTTAAAGAGGTGTTTTTCTTTTTTAATTATACCAGTATTAATGTTTCAATGTTACGATTGTGTAATTGTTACTTATACCTGAGCCATCAAGCTTACTATGAATATTTTTCTTCCCCTGCACAATAATTTGTTTTTCCTGGTGTTAGTGATGATCTAGTTCTTTTGTTTATTGGCTTGTTTTCCTTCATTTAATTTTCTTTTTTTTTTTAAGATTTTATTTATTTATTTGACAGACAGAGATCACAAGTAGGCAGAGAGGCAGGCAGAGAGAGAGGAGGAAGCAGGCTCCCCGCTGAGCAGAGAGCCCAATGCGGGGCTCCATCCCAGGACCCTGGGATCATGACCTGAGCCGAAGGCAGAGGCTTTAACGCACTGAGCCACCCAGGCGCCCCTAATTTTCTTTATAGTTACAGCTAATTTAATGCCAAACTCTTCTACCACCTTGGAAATCTGCTCAAACATGTTAGTTGCTCCACCAAACAATTTTCTCTTCTTGGAAATCTCTCCCGGCAACTTCTAACCTGCTCTAATAGGACCAGTGGGCTACTCTCCTGACATGATGCATAACTGTCATCCTGGGATTCTTTTCAACATTGTTCTGAAAATCCCCTGCATCGCTCTCCTGTGCTAGCCTCTATTATTTGGTTTCTTTCTCTTCTCTGCCTTGGTTTATACCCTGAGTTCTAGTGGAGTACATCCTTGAGTAGCTTCCTGAGAAAGGATGCTAGGGTGGGCATATTTTTCAACTTCTTGAACATCTGAAAATAATTATTTTATCCTCATGTTTACTTGATAGTTTGTACAGAACACTAGGTTGAGAGAATAATTTTATTTATTTATTTTTAGTAAGCTCTACACCCACTATGGGGCTTGAACTCATGATCCTGAGGTCAAGAGTCTTCCAACTGGCCCAGGCAGGTACCCCAAAAGAACAGTTTTAAATCTGAACCATCTGCAGCCACTTTGGAAAACAGTGTGGAGATTCCTTAGGAAATTAAATATAGAGCTACCCTATGACCCTGCAATTGCACAACTGGGTATTTACCCCAAAGATACAGATGTAGTGAAAAGAAGGGCCATCTGAACCCCATTGTTCATAGCAGCAATGGCCACAGTCGCCAAACTGTGGAAAGAACCAAGATGCCCTTCAACGGACCAATGGATAAAGAAGATATGGTCCATATATACAATGGAGTATTGTGCCTCCATCAGAAAGGATGAATACCCAACTTTTGTAGCAACATGGATGGGACTGGAAGAGATTATGCTGAGTGAAATAAGTCAAGCAGAGAAGGTCAATTATCATATGGTTTCGCTTATTTGTGGAGCATAAGGAATAAAATGGAGGACATGGGGAGATGGAGAGAAGTGAGTTGGGGGAAATTGGAGGGGGAGACAAAGCATGAGAGACTGTGGACTCTGAGAAACAAACTGAGGGTTTTGGAGCAGAAGGGGGTAGGAGGTTGGGTGAGCCTGGTGGTAGGTATTATGGAGGGCACGTATTGCATGGAACATTGGGTGTGGTGCATAAACAATGAATTCTGGAACACTGAAAAGAAATTAAAAATAAATAAATAAAAATTTAAAAAAGTAAATCTGAACCTTTCAGCCACTTCCCCAATGCTGTCCCCCTTCTGGTGTTGCTGTTGAAATACCTAATGCTCTTGTGATTCTTGGTCCATTGCAATAAAGCCATTTCCTTTGTAGCACTTTTTTCTGAAACCAGTGTTCTGAAATTTTGAAATAAGGAATCTTATTGTCAGTCTATTTTCATTAAATGTTACTGGCATTTAATGGATGCTATTCATCTTGAAATTCTATCCTTCACAGCTGGAAATAGTTTAATGATTATTACCTTAATGATTTCTTCCTGTCTATTTCCTCCAATTATTCAGATGTTGGATACCCTGGACTGGACTTCTAATTTTTTTTTTACTCTTTCTTTTTCATTTTTTAGATTTATGTTTTATGCTCTATTTTCCTGGCGTATTTCTTCAACATTACCACCCACATTTTTTTGTTAATTTTTAATTAACAAAAAATAATTAATTTTTATTTCTGTCCTCATTTTTTTAAAAAGATTATTTATTTATTTATTTGACAGACAGAGATCACAAGTGGGCAGAGAGAGAGGAGGAAACAGGCTCCCTGCTGAGCAGAGAAGCCAATGTGGGGCTCGATCCCAGGACCCTGGGATCATGACCTGAGCCAGAGGCAGAGGCTTTAACCCACTGAGCCACCCATATTTTTAATTTCTAAAGCAACTTTCTGTTCACTAAGTTCCTCTTCTTCAAAATAGCCTATATCTTGTTTTACAGATATACTATTATTCTTATACCTCTTGGAGAAGACTGAAAATTTTTGAAGTCTTCTTTCCTATCTTTATTAATGCACACAGCTTTGGTTCCTCCAAGCTACTTATTTGTCAAAGGGGATCTTCACTGTAGAGTTACCTGGATTCTTCTGGTATGTTCTCTTGGACTGGTCAAATTATCCACAAGAGACAGCAGAAATAGGTCTGACACTGCTTCTTGAAACACCACCGGCTAGACTCTGTCTCTCATGCTCTTCCCTATGGCACCCACCTCCCGGTGCCTGCCCACTGTGACCTCCTACCTCTCTGGCAGAGTGGGGAGCCATGGGAGAAAGCGGACTGTAAGGCTGTCAGAGGGAAACAGGCCAGGATCGATAGCAAGCACACATATCCTGCAGGGGTAAAGCCAGGAGGTTCCCAGGGAGAGTGAGGGGACACTGTGGGTCATGGGAGGTACCGTGGGCTCTCAGCCCTGGGTCTAAGCAAATGCCCATCATTCCCGAGAGATCTGCAGGTGACTCTATCATGGGGCCAAATCTGAAGACCTTTAAATGACTACTGAGGTTTCTTATACCCTTAAATATTCCAAGAACTAAGACTGTCCAGTACAGTTTGGCAAATCCTCAAGGAGCCAAGATTTCAATAGCTATGGGTAAAGGGATATCATATATCAATATATTTTGCTGATTTTCAGTTATTCAAAAAGGCTAAGAAGAGATAAATCATATCATGCTTGTTTAAAGGCAAAAATGTAGTTGAACATCAAACTGTGACCATATCAAACATCTTTTTTTTTTTAAGATTTTTATTTATTTATTTGACAGACAGAGATCACAAGTAGGTAGAGAGGCCAGCAGAGAGAGAGAGGAAGGGAAGCAGGCTCCCAGCTGAGCAGAGAGCCTGATGCAGGGCTCGATCCCAGGATCCTGGCATCATGACCTGAGCCAAAGGCAGAGGCTTTTAACCCACTGAGCCACCCAGGTGCCCCACATCAAACATCTTATGAGTGGGTATAATTCCTGCCCTATAAGACTAATATCCAGACTCACTGTGGTGATGCATCTAATGTTTGCCAGTATTTCTATGCCAAATGAACAAGGCATTCACCAGTAAGTTTCTCACCACACTCTAGGAGGCACTAACTATTAAACCACATTTACTGCCACAGCACCACAAGGGCTGGGAACAGGGAGCCAACACAGGTATTTGAAATACAATGGATGACCATGGAATGAGAGGAAAACCTGCAAAACGTAGATAAAAGCTATTGAAACATGATTTGAAGGAAGTACAGACTAGTTACCGAGAAACCACAACACAGAGATCAGTCTCCTCACAACCACGAGAAGATAAAGGAAAAAGAAAATGGAATGGAAAAAGCAGAACTTAAAAGGCCACAAAAATCATCAGTGACATTGGCCTGAGGATGCTGAACACAGAGATGCTTTGTGGAAAAAGCTCTTTTCTTTGTTTCACTAACAAAATTTTCCACCAATACTAGCCCACAACTAATGACACACAGAGCCTGGTGAGAAAATGAAGCAAGAATAATAAAAATCCAGTGATGCCATGATTCCTTTTTTCCCCCTTTGGATTTTATTTATTTATTTATTTATTTATTTAGTACAAGAGTGTGAGAACAGGGGGAGGGGCAGAGGAAGAGAAGGGAGAGAATCTTAAGCAGGCTGCGCTGAGCGTGGAGCCTGGTTTGGGGCTCAGTCTCTGGACACTAAGATCATGACCTGAGCTGAAGTGAAGAGTTGGATGCTTAACCAAATGAACCACCTGGGTGCCCTTGGAAAAGGTTCAGTCATGTCTTTAATCTCAATCCTGTCTCTGAACTTGGAAGTCAGGAAGTCAAAGTTTGCTCAGAGTAGCTGCTGATGTCACTGAGGCTGGCAGGCCCCTGGGTTCCCCCCGAAGGTCTCATTAGCTGGGTTCTCCACAGATCCCTAGGGTTAAGGCAGGAAACAGGAGTACGGATACACTGTACTGTTGGTTTTGAATGGAAATCAACTCGAAGAAAAGAACATTTAATGTGTAAAGGAGACAAATAGAAATGTTTTAAGGTTTAGAAAAAAGAGAGAACAAAATTATGTTCATATTATGGTATTAATGTTTGGAGTTGGACTTAAACACAGCAGGATTAATAAAATACATCTTACCATCTGTCAAAATTTCTTCCCCAATCTAACGACTAAAAAAACTGTCTATGTCAATGGATACTAATTTTGAAGAAAAATAGTTAAAAAATTTTAAAGCTGTCTATGAATAAAACAAAGCAAAACAAAAATTGCACAACAAAAAAAGAGCTATGTGAAACAACAGACTATAAGTATCATATCGAACCTATTATTTGTCTTAAACACCATGTTTTTTCAGAGTTGCTACAAGTTCATGCATTTTAAAATTACACAACATAAATGGCCACCACGAAAATCCTCATTATTAATGCCACAAATTTGCAACTTTTTGAAAATATGAAAATACTAGAAAAATAGATAATATATAAGAACAGGCAACATAATTACAAATGATCAAGAAACATGTGAAAAAGATACTCAATATTACTAGCAATCAAGAAAACACTAACATAAAAGATATTCCATTTCTGCTCATCAGAATGGCAAAAATTGAGGGAGGAGTCAAGATGGCGGAGAAGTAGCAGGCTGAGACTACTTCAGGTAGCGGGAGATCAGCTAGATAGCTTATCTAAAGATTGCAAACACCTACAAATCCAACGGGAGATCGAAGAGAAGAAGAACAGCAACTCTAGAAACAGAAAATCAACCACTTTCTGAAAGGTAGGACTGGCGGAGAAGTGAATCCAAAGCGACGGGAAGATAGACCACGGGGGGAGGGGCCGGCTCCCAGCAAGCGGTGGAGCAACGGAGCACAAAATCGGGACTTTTAAAAGTCTGTTCCGCTGAGGGACATCGCTCCAGAGGCTTAACCGGGGTGAAGCCCACGCAGAGTCAGCGTGGCCTCAGGTCCCGCAGGGTCACAGAAGGATCGGGGGTGTCTGAGTGTCGCAGAGCTTACAGGTGTTAGAACAGGAAAGCCGGCTACAGAGTCAGAGCCCAGGAGTAAGCTCTAAGCTCGGGGTAACCTTGAACCGGTCGCAGGCCTCGGTCAGCTCGGAGCGCGGCCGGAGGCCAGGGTGATGGGAGTAATTGGGCGCTGTTCTCTGAGGGCGCACTGAGGAGTGGGGCCCCGGACTCTCGGCTCCTCCAGGCCGGAGACCGGGAGGCCGCCATCTTCATTCCCGCCCTCCGGAACTCTACGGAAAGCTCTCAGGGAACAAAAGCTCCTGAAAGCAAACCCAAGCGGATTACTCAGCCCAGCTCCTGGTAAGGGCGGTGCAACTAGGCCTGGGGCAAAGACACTTGAGAATCACTACAACAGGCCCCTCCCCCAGAAGATCAACAAGAAGCCCAGCCAGGACCAAGTTCACCTACCAAGGACTGCAGTTTCATACCAAGGAGAGCAGTGGAATTCCAAAGGAGGAGAAAGCAAAGCACGGAACTCATGGCTTTCTTCCCATGATTCTTTAGCCTTGCAGTTAATTTAATTTTTTTTCTTTTTCAATTTATTTTTCTTCTTCTGCTAAATTTTTTTAACTTTTACCCTTTTCTTTTTTAACGTTTTTTAACTAGTTTATCTAATATATATATATTTTTTTCCTTTTTATATTTTTTCTTTATTGGTTTTCTTTTTTTAATTGTTTCTTTCTTTCTTTTTTTTTTTTCTTCTTTCTGAACCTCTTTTTATCCCCTTTCTCCCCCCTCACAATTTGGGATCTCTTCTGATTTGACTAAAGCATATTTTCCTGGGGTTGTTGCCACCCTTTTAGTATTTTACTTGCTCCTTCATATACTCTTATCTGGACAAAATGACAAGGCAGAAAAATTCACCACAAAAAAAAGAACAAGAGGCAGTACCAAAGGCTAGGGACCTAATCAATACAGACATTGGTAATATGTCAGATCTAGAGTTCAGAATGACGATTCTCAAGGTTCTAGCCGGGCTCGAAAAAGGCATGGAAGATATTAGAGAAACCCTCTCGGGAGATATAAAAGCCCTTTCTGGAGAAATAAAAGAACTAAAATCTAACCAAGTTGAAATCAAAAAAGCTATTAATGAGGTGCAATAAAAAATGGAGGCTCTCACTGCTAGGATAAATGAGGCAGAAGAAAGAATTAGCGATATAGAAGACCAAATGACAGAGAATAAAGAAGCTGAGCAAAAGAGGGACAAACAGCTACTGGATCACGAGGGGAGAATTCGAGAGATAAGTGACACCATAAGACGAAACAACATTAGAATAATTGGGATTCCAGAAGAAGAGGAAACAGAGAGGGGAGCAGAAGGTATATTGGAGAGAATTATTGGAGAGAATTTCCCCAATATGGCAAAGGGAACAAGCATCAAAATCCAGATTCAGAGAACCCCCCTCAAAATCAATAAGAATAGGTCCATACCCCGTCACCTAATAGTAAAATTTACAAGTCTTAGTGACAAAGAGAAGATCCTGAAAGCAGCCCGGGAAGTCTGTAATGTACAATGGTAAAAATATTAGATTGGCAGCAGACTTATCCACAGAGACCTGGCAGGCCAGAAAGAGCTGGCATGATCTATTCAGAGTACTAAACGAGAAAAACATGCAGCCAAGAATACTATATCCAGCTAGACTATCATTGAAAATAGAAGGAGAGATTAAAAGCTTCCAGGACAAACAAAAACTGAAAGAATTTGCAAATACCAAACCAGCTCTACAGGAAATATTGAAAGGGGTCCTCTAAGCAAAGAGAGACCCTAAAAGTAGTAGATCAGAAAGAAACAGAGACAATATACAGTAACAGTCACCTTACAGGCAATACAATGGCACTAAATTCCTATCTCTCAATACTTACCCTGAATGTTAATGGGCTAAATGCCCCAATCAAAAGACACAGGGTATCAGAATGGATAAAAAAACAAAACCCATCTATATGTTGCCTACAAGAAACTCATCTTAAACCCGAAGACACCTCCAGATTTAAAGTGAGGGGGTGGAAAAGAATTTACCATGCTAATGGACATCAGAAAAAAGCAGGAGTGGCAATCCTTGTATCAGATCAATTAGATTTTAAGCCAAAGACTATAATAAGAGATGAGGAAGGACACTATATCATACTCAAAGGAACTGTCCAACAAGAAGATCTAACAATTTTAAATATCTATGCCCCAACATGGGAGCAGCCAACTATATAAACCAATTAATAACAAAATCAAAGAAACATATCGACAATAATACAATAATAGTAGGGGACTTTAACACTCCCCTCACTGAAATGGACAGATCATCCAAGCAAAAGATCAACAAGGAAATAAAGGCCTTAAATGACACACTGGACCAGATGGACATCACAGATATATTCAGAACATTTCATCCCAAAGCAACAGAATACACATTCTTCTCTAGTGCACATGGAACATTCTCCAGAATAGATCACATCCTCCGTCCTAAATCAGGTCTCAACCGTTATAAAAAGATTGGAATCATTCCCTGCGTATTTTCAGACCACAATGCTCTGAAGCTAGAACTCAATCACAAGAGAAAATTTGGAAAGAACCCAAATACATGGAGACTAAACAGCATCCTTCTAAAGAATGAATGGGTCAACCAGGAAATTAAAGAAGAGTTGAAAAAATTCATGGAAACAAATGATAATGAAAACACAACGGTTCAAAATCTGTGGGACACAACAAAGGCAGTCCTGAGAGGAAAATATATAGCGGTACAAGCCTTTCTCAAGAAACAAGAAAGGTCCCAGGTACACAACCTAACCCTACACCTAAAAGACCTAGAGAAAGAACAAGAAAGAAACCCTAAACCCAGCAGGAGAAGAGAAATCATAAAGATCAGAGCAGAAATCAATGAAATAGAAACCAAAAAAACAATAGAACAAATCAACGAAACTAGGAGCTGGTTCTTTGAAAGAATTAATAAGATCGATAAACCCCTGGCCAGACTTATCAAAAAGAAAAGAGAAAGGACCCAAATAAATAAAATCATGAATGAAAGAGGAGAGATCACAACGAACACCAAAGAAATACAGACAATTATAAGAACATACTATGAGCAACTCTACGCCAACAAATTTGACAATCTGGAAGAAATGGATGCATTCCTAGAGACATAGAAACTACCACAACTGAACCAGGAAGAAATAGAAAGCCTGAACAGACCCATAACCAGTAAGGAGATTGAAACAGTCATCAAAAATCTCCAAACAAACAAAAGCCCAGGGCCAGATGGCTTCCCGGGGGAATTCTACCAAACATTTAAAGAAGAACTAATTCCTATTCTCCTGAAACTGTTCCAAAAAATAGAAATGGAAGGAAAACTTCCAAACTCATTTTATGAGGCCAGCATCACCTTGATCCCAAAACCAGACAAGGATCCCATCAAAAAAGAGAACTACAGACCAATATCCTTGATGAACACAGATGCAAAAATTCTTGCCAAAATACTAGCCAATGGGATTCAACGGTACATTAAAAGGATTATTCACCACGACCAAGTGGGATTTATTCCAGGGCTGCAAGGTTGGTTCAACATCCGCAAATCAATCAATGTGATACAACACATTAATAAAAGAAAGAACAAGAACCATATGATACTCTCCATAGATGCTGAAAAAGCATTTGACAAAGTACAGCATCCCTTCCTGATCAAAACTCTTCAAAGTGTAGGGATAGAGGGCACATACCTCAATATTATTAAAGCCATCTATGAAAAACCCACCGCAAATATCATTCTCAATGGAGAAAAACTGAAAGCTTTTCCGCTAAGGTCAGGAACACGGCAGGGATGTCCGTTATCACCACTGCTATTCAACATAGTACTAGAAGTCCTAGCCTCAGCAATCAGACAACAAAAGGAAATTAAAGGCATCCAAATGGGCAAAGAAGAAGTCAAACTATCACTCTTCGCAGTTGATATTATACTATATGTGGAAAACCCAAAAGACTCCACTCCAAAAATGCTAGAACTTGTACAGGAATTCAGTAAAGTGTCAGGATATAAAATCAATGCACAGAAATCAGTTGCATTTCTCTACACCAACAACAAGACAGAAGAAAGAGAAATTAAGGAGTCCATCCCATTTACAATTGCACCCAAAACTATAAGATACCTAGGAATAAATCTAACCAAAGAGACTAAGAATCTATACACAGAAAACTATAAAGTACTCATGAAAGAAATTGAGGAAGACACAAAGAAATGGAAAAATGTTCCATGCTCCTGGATTGGAAGAATAAATATTGTGAAAATGTCTATGCTACCTAAAGCAATCTACACATTTAACGCAATTCCTATCAAAGCACCATCCATTTTTTTCAAAGAAATGGAACAAATAATCCTAAAATTTATATGGAACCAGAAAAGACCTCGAATAGCCAAAGGAATATTGAAAAAGAAAGCCAAAGTTGGTGGCATCACAATTCCGGACTTCAAGCTCTATTACAAAGCTGTCATCATCAAGACAGCATGGTACTGGCACAAAAACAGACACATAGATCAATGGAACAGAATAGAGAGCCCAGAAATAGACCCTCAACTCTATGGTCAGCTAATCTTCGACAAAGCAGGAAAGAATATCCAATGGAAAAAAGACAGCCTCTTCAATAAATGGTGTTGGGAAAACTGGACAGCCACATGCAGAAAAATGAAATTGGATCATTTCCTTACACCACACACGAAAATAGACTCAAAATGGATGAAGGATCTCAATGTGAGAAAGGAATCCATCAAAATCCTTGAGGAGAACACAGGCAGCAACCTCTTCGACCTCAGCCGCAGCAACATCTTCCTAGGAACATCGCCAAAGGCAAGGGAAGCAAGGGCAAAAATGAACTATTGGGATTTTATCAAGATCAAAAGCTTTTGCACAGCAAAGGAAACAGTCAACAAAACCAAAAGACAACTGACAGAATGGGAGAAGATATTTGCAAATGACATATCGGATAAAGGGCTAGTGTCCAAAATCTATAAAGAACTTAGCAAACTCAACACCCAAAGAACAAATAATCCAATCAAGAAATGGGCAGAGGACATGAACAGACATTTCTGCAAAGAAGACATCCAGATGGCCAACAGACACATGAAAAAGTGCTCCACATCACTCGGCATCAGGGAAATACAAATCAAAACCACAATGAGATACCACCTCACACCAGTCAGAATGGCTAAAATTAACAAGTCAGGAGATGACAGATGCTGGCGAGGATGCGGAGAAAGGGGAACCCTCCTACACTGTTGGTGGGAATGCAAGCTGGTGCAACCACTCTGGAAAACAGCATGGAGGTTCCTCAAAATGTTGAAAATAGAACTACCCTATGACCCAGCAATTGCAATGCTGGGTATTTACCCTAAAGATACAAACGTAGTGATCCGAAGGGGCACGTGCACCCCAATGTTTATAGCAGCAATGTCTACAATAGCCAAACTATGGAAAGAACCTAGATGTCCATCAACAGACGAATGGATAAAGAAGATGTGGTATATATACACAATGGAATACTATGCAGCCATCAAAAGAAATGAAATCTTGCCATTTGCGACGACGTGGATGGAACTAGAGGGTATCATGCTTAGCGAAATAAGTCAATCGGAGAAAGACAACTATCATATGATCTCCCTGATATGAGGGAGAGGAGATGCAACATGGGGGGTTAAGGGGGTAGGAGAAGAGTAAATGAAACAAGATGGGATTGGGAGGGAGACAAACCATAAGTGACTCTTAATCTCACAAAACAAACTGAGGGTTGATGGGGGGAGGGGGATTGGGGGGGTGGGATTATGGACATTGGGGAGGGTATGTGCTATGGTGAGTGCTGTGAAGTGTGTAAACCTGGCGATTCACAGACCTGTACCCCTGGGGATAAAAATATATTATATGTTTATAAAAAATAAAATTAAAAAAAATTAATACAAAAAAAAAACAAAACAAAACTATAAAAGGTATATAAACTTAAAAAAAAAAAAGAATGGCAAAAATTAAAATGATTGGTTATAGTCAATGCTCGTGAACGTAGAGGAAAATAGTCCTTCTGTAAGCTACAATGTCATGGGCAAATGTTCCAGTCAAATTCATTAAAACTGAAGTTATGTCTCTGAATAAAGAAAATCCATTAGCTGATATACAAAATAAGAACGTAAAGATTTTATACTATTATTTACTCTAGAATCACTTATAATAACAACATTCTAGATACAACATAAGATCCATGAATAAAAACAGTTGAAAATTACAGTTCATTCACACTACACACTCATATGCAGTTATTTGGAAAATTAAACTACACAGTCATATATTTATTTTAAAAGAGATCCATGATATTGTTTTAAAATGCCATACAATAATATATATTGTTTTTCTAGAGCAAAATAAACACACATGAAATACCGTTTGTGCATATATACCTTTACAAGCACAGGGAAAAGTACAAAAGAAAGAAGGTGCTTCTTGCAGAGGGTGGTATAGTTAGATAATGAATGGGAAGAAATGGGCCCAAGTTTACTTTACATACATCCACATAACTCAGCTGATTCTCAGGATTATGAAATGTAGTCGTTTGAATTACATATAAAATATATTATATTTTATATATTATATATATTATATTTCATATATACATATACACCTATACTTTATATATTTTATAATATATTATAAAAATATAAAATATATTTTATATTATAAAATGTGAGCACATCCTTAAACCTTCAGATATAACTGTAGTATCTTCTGACTCACTCACATATGTTAAGAAACAGCTGCCTGTTTGAAGCGTGAAATTTTGAGACAATTTCCAAGATGGTTGCTGGGTCAAATCTTAGAAAAACTTAGTTCTTTTGACACATAGTAATCCAATTTGTAGTAAAAGAAATGTAAGGGAGCAGTAGGAAACTATTTTTATCTGTTTATACATACAAATGAAAAAATATGTACTGTGAACTCACCATAACATTGATTTGGATCATAATATTTTACATTAAAACTTACTGGCACTTTAGTATGAACCAGAGGTAGCGCTACCTGAGACTCTTCTCTTAAAAACACTGTCACAATAGTATTCCTGTGGATCTCACTTCTTATTAGCAAATGTTTCTCCATGAAACAAAAATAGAATAAGTTCTAAATGACAGTATTCCAGTGAATATACTTAATGTTTAAACATGGTTTTCAATCACTAAACAAAGCAATAACCATCGTTCACTTCAATATCACTTCTCTTTTTTTTTAAAGTTATGGTAGAGAGATTAGACTTGGGACTAGAAAAATACACATGAAGAATGCTAAACTTCAGCTTAAAAAGATTTTTTCCTACCTTCACATTATCTGGATGCAGCCCCCCAGGGTGCTTGTCCATGTACTGACATAAATCAGTGTGCTAGAAGAAAAAAGGGAAAATGTATTAGCATCCCTCTGGCTATAACATGATGAATCAATATTTTTCTACTTCAAAGTCACCATTGCCTTCTGAACAAAGCAAATATAAGACTAGTGAGTGGATTTTTTTAGTATATATAGCTGAATGCTTCTCCACCCTCTCATTTTTAACCACAACTGAATCATTACCTTTATCTCTACACTCTGTTTTATATTAAATATATCTGTGTTTCAGAAGGAATTCACGTCCATGATTTGTTAAGTGCTTAATTTCCTAGTCATTGAAAACATATTAAAAAAAAATCTTAACTATAAATTCATGTATCATAACTTAAAAAAATTAAACCAATACATACATATGCACACACTAAACCAATTAAACTGCAATTATCTTGTATTTTCAAGTGCAAATGTAAGTTATGATTATTTTGTATGAGATGAGAATACTACAAATATATCATTCTAGAAAAATTTATCATCGGATTTATTTAAATTTCTCATAACTATATCATTAAAAAATAACTGAGGGGCGCCTGGGTGGCTCAGTGGGTTAAAGCCTCTGCCTTCGGCTCGGGTCATGATCTCAGGGTCCTGGGATCGAGCCCCGCATCGGGCTCTCTGCTCCGCGGGGAGCCTGCTTTCTCCTCTCTCTCTGCCTGCCTCTCTGCCTACTTGTGATTTCTCTCTGTCAAATAAATAAAATCTTAAAAAAAAAAAAAATAACTGAATAAGTATCCAGAACTCCTGAATGTATTTGGCAAAATACATTTTATAAATTAATAGAAATACTTTCAAATTTATAAACTAGGATGAATATATCCAAATATAAATTTTTTTAGGTTTTTATTTAAATTCCAGCTAGTTAATATATAGTGTAATATTAGTTTCACATATACAATTTAGTGATTCAACACTTACATACAACCCCCTGTGCTCATCACAATATAGAACTCAAAAGGAAGATCTCTAAATAAATCTCATGCTGTTATTCTTTTAATTATCTCAGGCTCAATTTACCCACAACTGTATTTATTTTCTTCTTAATGCTTATTCTATTTATATTATGAATTACATAGAAATTCAAAAAATATGTAAATTGCTATTCTAATTTTTCTTCTTTTATTAAAAAATACTATAATATTTATAACAATGAAATGCTTTATCATTCTGGAAAAGCCACTGAACAAGAGTATTTATACCCCAATATCAGGCTTCTGTTACTGTTTTATGCTATATTCAAGATCTTGCTATAGCCATGGTGATGATAGTTTAGACTCACTTATTGAGCTTTTATTGCATGCCAGATGATATTGCTGAGGATACAGACCACAATTTAGCATTCATTCATTCATTTTTCATCATGTACGCCTTAAGCCCTTATTATGTTCCAGTTACTACACTAGTCGCTAAGGACACAAAACTAAATGAAACAACTGCAAGTAGAAAAAAAATAATAACAAAAAACTAGACACACCAATAATTATAGTACACCATGTTGTATATTATTTTAGGAACAGTATTGGGTAATAATGTTTGAGGGCATAGCAGGGGGAACTTATTGTGGTGTAGAGATGTTGGGGAAGCCTCTGGAAAAAGTCAGGCATTGAGTAGAGAATGAAAGAAGTTAGCCAATTGAAGGGAAAAGGGAAAGAAAATCGGACTGAAGAAATGCTCTTAGAAACGTTCTAAGATAATACTGCCTTTCTCTTAGACCACACCCAAGGTGCTGAGCTTCCAAATCAAAGTCAAACTCCAATAGGACAGAAACTATGATTTGGAAATTATTGCCTCCTCAGTCCAGGCAAAATGACAAACGCAGAGAAGAACTAAAGAAAGGTGGAAATAGTTTTATATATAGTATAGCTCATTAAAAATGACCCTAAAATATAATTATGAGTTCCATGGAGTTTCTTCTGAGTGACTGCATTTACCAAACTGAAGAATGAATTTTAGTACCCATATTGCCATATAACTCCATGTTAATTTTTCTGTCCTTCTGAATAGGGCTAACACCTCACTTAAAGATTTTTGAAGAACAAATAAAATAGTACAAGAGAAAGTACTTTTCACCTGTAACATGATAAACAAAAAGGAGATATTAAGATACTGCCCACTATATAATAAAATCCACAGAGGAAGCAACTGTTACCTCATTTGTTCACAGCTTCATACACAACAAATAAAACAATAGAAAGTATATTCAATTTTATCAGTAATTATATACCCACGATATGGTACAATTCCTAATAAAAATGTAAAATCTCAGTTTACAAAAGAAAATGCAATTCACACTGTTTCCAAGACACAAATTAAAAATGAAAAAAAATATGAAAATAACAAATAGTATTTTATGCTACATGTTTATGTTATTTATATTTTGTTATTTATACTGGTTATATGAACAAAAAAGGAATCATCATTATCAATGTAAATATTAGACATACCAGAATTCAAGGAAAATGTATTAAACATCAATGCACCTAACAACATGGCATATCAATAGATAGCAAAAATTGGTAAAAATGAAAGAAGAAACTAATAATTTCACAAATCTTGAGGGATTTAGCTTACTTATTTCAAAAGTCACCAAATGGAACTGGCAAAAAGAAAAAAAAGGGAAGGTTATAAAGAATAAGAATAATACAATTAAATAGCATGTTTACTTTTGTGCCCATTAAACTCTTGCTACACAAACTTTTTAAACACAAATGGTAAACTCACAAAACCTGACAATGTATTAGACACAGATAAAGCCTTAGCAAGCAGTTAGCAAGCAGAAGTCTTACTACATCCTCTTGCCACAACTAAATAAAATTAAAATCAAAATGTAGTATGTTTCATCCACTCTAAGATACACAATTCTTTTTATCTCTGACATTGGAATAACGGCATAAATTTTCTCTTTCCCGGGGAGTATCTGGAATGTAGTTGTTATTGCCTATGTTTGAGCCAACTTTTTATTTTTATTACTCTGATGGCATGGGTCATCAAAGAACAATGTAAGGACCATCTGAGGAAAAAAGATGGAAGAATGAGATGCAATTTTTATCTGGAAACCTATTTATTAAAAATTTCAGGTAAGACTCTATAAAAAGTGCCAGAATGAAAATCTGTAGGGCTCCTTCAGTGGGCATAAAGTAAAAACTCTGAATGATAAGAAAACACTAAGTCACAGTTTAACTGAGTGCGATTTTTTTCTCTTCTACTAGTACATCAAGTAATGTTTCTTCTAGTCAATAGGGTCTTAAGTTCAAGGATAACAAGAATAAGATAATGAAGGAAGACAAGCAGTTAAATGGAGAAATGAGAAAAGGAGGAACAAAGGAAATCTATTTTTGTGGATTTTTTTTTTTTTTTTTTTTTAAATAAAGAAAAGCAGAGGCGCCTGTGTGGCTCAGTCATTAAGCGTCTGACTTCAGCTCAGGTCATGATCCCAGGGTCCTAGGATAGAGCCCCATGTCGGGTTCTCTACTCAGCAGGAACCCTGATTTTCCCTCTCCCACTCCCCCTGCTTGTGTTTCCTCTGTCACTGTGTCTCTCTGTCAAATAAATAAAATCTTTAAAAAAATAAAAAAAAGAAAACCAAAAATGTTTAAATTATTTAAAAATGATAGTAAGATACAACATAAATTTTAAAGCAATGGAAAATGGCCAGAGCTTTACTATCAGGGAAATATAGATCTTTAAGCACATCTATTAATTTTAATATGAGAATGACAGAAAAAAAGTAAAACAACTAATAAACTACAGCTAGAGAATACAAAAAACAAAATGAAACAAAACACAAAGAGACCCAAAGAAAATAGATGGGATTAATGCAGTTAATAGCAGAAATTAATTAATTAGAAAACTAGAAAACAACACACTTGACCAATTAAAGAGAAACCCACTTCTTTGAAAAGACCAATAATATAGCCAGTGACAATGTAGTAGAGTCGTACAGTGACTGATGGTAGCTACACTTGAGGTGAGTACAGCATAACATACAGAAATGCTGAAGCACTATGTGGCACACCTGAAACTAAGGTAACATTGTGTGCCTACTACACGCAAATTAAAAAAAAAAAAAATGTTTAAGCCCAATAAACAAAGAAACCTTGGAAAATTTGGGGATTTTTTAAGTGAAGTGTTTTATTAAGATGTAATCAATGCTGGGGCACCTGGGTGGCTCAGTGGGTTAAGGCCTCTGCCTTCGGCTCAGGATATGATCCCAGGGTACTGGGATCGAGCCCCGCATCGGGCTCTCTGCTCCACAGGGAGCCTGCTTCCTCCCCCCTCTCTCTCTCTGCCTGCCTCTCTGCCTACTTGTGATCTCTCTCTGTCAAATGAATAAAATTAAAAAAAAAAAAGATGTAATCAATGTTAAGAGTGAGAATAATGACACAACTAAAAATGTGATGATTTAAAAGTATACAATAAACCTGTAATACTATAAACTAAACAGTATTATACACATCTTTAAGCTAATAATACATTTGATACCTAGATAAAAACTTACATCTCTTAAAGAAACCTAAGTTATTAAATTTGATTCTACAAGAGATAGAAATTGAAGAGCTATACCTAAAAAAAAGTACTAAGTTCAGATGGGTTTAATGGAAAATCTTTCAAACCTTCAAATAGCAGATATAAATTACCCCAGAGCAAAAAAAAAAAAAAAAAAAAAAAAAAAAAAGATAAAATGCTTCCCACTGCTTCTTTAAGGTTGACATGTCAAAGCAGCCAAAAACAGTGGAGAGGTGATGAGAACGAAACCAACCTCTTTATGACCAAAGATGTACATAAATTCTAGTGACAGTAGGTACCAGAAGTCAATATTGTATTAAAAGGCTAACACATCAGTACCAAACAAGGTTAAAGCTAGGAATGAAGAAATAAATCAACATAAGTGCACCTACTAATATGAGCTTCTAAAATTAACAAAGAAGTGGAATGGTGTTGGGGACAAAATTTTCACAGTATTATATATTTGACTTATTTAGATTTATTAAATGCTAATTTTACATAAATAAGATATCTTGTATATATATATATATGCTCTTATAAAGCTTACATTCTGTAGATCACATTCTGTAGATTAAACATATTTGTGAATTATAATTTTTTTCCAAAAAAGTATTCAAGCTTTTTGTTTAAAATTTTAAAAAATTCTACATGAGTGCAATCATAAGGCATTTGTCTTTCTCTGACTGACTTATTTTGCTTAGCATAATACTCTCTAGCTCCATACATATCGTTGTAAATGGCAAGATTTCACTTTTTATGGCTAATATTCCAGTGTGTGTGTGTGTGTGTGTGTGTGTGTGTGTGTGTCTGTTTGTATACCACAACTTCTTTAACCATTCATCAGTTGATGCAATTTAAGAAACAAAACAGATGAACATGGGTGGGGTGAAAACAGAGAGACAAACCATACAACACTTGTAACTACAGGGAACAAACTGAGGGTTGCTGGGGTGGAGGTGGGCAGGGGGTAGGTTAAATAGGTGATGAGGAATAAGGAGGGCACCTTATGTGATGAGCACTGGGTGTTTATGTTATTTAGTGTTGAATCGCTAAATCCTACACCTGAAACTAATATAACACAATATGTTAATCAAAATTTAAATAAAAACTTGAAAAAATAAATAAATAAGATTAAAAAAATCTATCAGAAGGAAACACATCAGGAGTTGGGGAGGGGGAATATTCCTGATTCTCAAGGTACACATCATGTCCTTCTAAGTATATGACCAATGACATTAGCATTATGAAATGCAGGAAGGAGGCTTCTCCAAAATGAGATCTTGGGAAATTAAATAAAAAATTTTCCAAACTTTCTAAATTTTAAAGTTCACATTTCCTTAGATATATGGCATCAAAATGTGTGTATGTGTGGATATATATCACATTCATATACACATGGCTGTCTAGCTGTGTAACCTTGGGCTGGTTGCATAACTTCTGCATATCAAGACCTTCATGAGTGTAATGAGAATATTCCTAGTACACGTTCCTCAACTGATATTATGAAAATTAATGAGTATCACAATGGTTTCAGAACACTACCTGGCACATGGTAGATGCTACAGAAGACGATGATGAAAATGATGATATTCTGTGGTGTGTTTAGAGTTGTGGGAATAAATATTTGGGAGGATTACAATTGAAAATGGAACGATAATCACAGTCAGAAAACTGGAACTCATAGGGGTAGCATTTCATCCTCATATAGTGTTCTTCCTGTCTGCATAACCATACATTCTCATTCACACTCCACTGCACTCCGAACACAACCAGTGAGACTACATTTAGGAGATACACAGTCAACTTCAGATTGCTCTGGGAGATTAGGGGCAAGAATCTGGAGAATGTCATATTGAAAAGGAGTAAAGAGATAGTACAGGGCCCCTCTCTGTACCCTGGCAAACTTCTGTTCTACCTGCTTTAAAAATGGTTTCTTTTCCCTCTCTCTCTCTCTTTTTAATACACAGTATCACGCCTGAATCTAAATTAGATGTGCCTAAACTGAAATTTTCATTACCACTTTTCTTGCATTTTTTTTTAAAGATTTTATTTATTTATCTGATAGAAAGAGAGAACAAGAAGGAGGAACAGCAGAGGGAGAGGGAGAAGTAGGCTCCCCTGTAAGCAGGGAGCCCAATGTGGGGCTCAATCCCAGAACCCTGGGATCATGACCTGAGCCAAAGGCAGACGTTTAACTGACCGAGCCACCCAGATGCCCCACATCTTTTCTTTCTTATCTCTCTCCTCAGTTCAACTCATTGGATTACACGACCTTTATGATTTGCACTGGTCCAGAAATACAGTACTAAAGTTAATAATAAGGCTAGAACATACTTCTTTCTCATTCTACTTTTTAAAGTCATCCTGGGTTTAAACAGAAGGCCCCTATGGCATATGACCAACAGATCAGTATCCCCTGATGAGACACAGATCATCTCAGATCCATCTGGCTTGATCTCTGGCTATTTCTTATTCTGATACTAAAAGGAGCAGGTCACTAGCCTAGACGCCTGGTGGTTGCAGATCAAACACAATTCCTCCTCACCCTCCCATCTCTATCTTGGCTCTTGGCTGACATCTCCACTTTCCTTCACTACATTACGCTTCCCCTCGTGTTCCTACACCTCCCTCTGTTCGCTCCATCATTGCTGCTGTTCCTCAGGGTAATGCCTTTAGAAGCACTTGTGTCTGACAGGTTTACACCTGAAAGCCTGAGAACACCTCATCAATCTTCCATGTAGTGGATGGTTTTAAATGAAGCTATCAAGTACGGCTAGACTTACAGACCAAGCAGGAGACAGAGTAAGTGCAGAAAGGGGCTCCAAATGCTCAATCCCCACACTAGCATATATTTCTTTCAAAATGAGCTTCCTCCTTCCTCACTGTCCATTACCCATCAGGCAGCATTTATTTGGTTATTAACATAGGCGCTTCCAGGGGAAGGAATCTGAGGAACATACCTGAACTCCTAATACCCTGAACGTAAATGCTCTCTGTAAAGGAGTTTGCCACATTTATAATTGGGGTTTCCTCATACTGATTTGATTACTTTGTGCTCGGATTACTTCAGAAAGCAGGAGAGAAATCTCCCTTTTATTAAAAGAAAAAAAAAAGGTCAGGATATAGAAAGACCAAAGAAAATTGGAAAGACTTCTTATTTGTAAGCACTTTCACACAGTAGAGTCTGTTAATTTCAATCATATGCAGACTTGAGAGCTGCGTGATGAACAGCCATGAAACTTAAAAGGGAACTCATGAAAGAAAACTACAAAGACAAATTATGGATATAAGGGCCATTTTGAAACAGGCCTAAGTGGAGAACAGACCTTTAAAAGAAGACCAGGGAAGAGCAGTCAGCCAGAGAAAAAGACCAGAAACAAGCTAGAGTATGACACTCAGCTCTTCAGAGTTTCCACTCTCCACCCCTTACTCGTTTCAAACTGACTTTGGGTCAAGAGAGAACAGCAATATCCTTCCACTGAAAGCCACTGGTGAAAAGGTTCTCTGGAGACCACAAATTCAGACAACTTCTCAGACATGAAATTTTACCCGGATTCCAGGGCAGAGAGAAGTCTAAGTTCGTGGTTAAGTAGGCTTCGCCATTTGGTACGTGTCTATGTTTCTTTTTTTAATCAACATATTTTCCATGAAGTGAGGTTTTCCAATTGCTGGACATTCAAATGATCAAAACTCCTACTCAAGAGACATCAAGTTCTGAGAAATTATGCATTTGCATTACCACTGGCCTGTAGACTGAGCTTTCCTCATCAAGCAGGGATCCAAATAAAGCCCCTTCCCAAACACATGGGTTTGTTTCCATTGTCCTATGCTGTTAAGAATGGTGCCCGCTATTTTTGGTAGCTAATTCTGAAGTACTTCAGAAGCACTGCCAAAATATGACATTGAAAATAGCATAGCCCTATTTTTAGCACATAGGCTAAAAATAAGGAAGTCTTTCCATGGGGTACAACCAACAGAAATCCTCATTCTGAAGTTGTGTTAAGCTCAGCCTCCATAGCCTTTGCTTCTGTTTCATCTACTTTTCCATTCTGATAGTGAGAGGAAGAGTCAGTATATTCAAGCCTGGTATAATCTTTTTATTATTAAAAAGACACTACTTCACAAGAGCAAGAATACGAGAAGGGTCCACAAGATAATAAGACTAATTCTGAATTTCTTTATTCTTAAGAGATAGGCTTACTTTATGTTTAAACACCAAGGGTCAGGTATAGTTTCATTTTGAAATTCATGAAAACTTGATTTTACAAAACAAAAAAAATTAAGTGGGGACATGATTAAAAAAAAAAAAGATGGGATAGGTTAAAAACTAGTTGATAAACATGTGCAAATTGGAAGCATAAAAATATAGAGCCCTCCCCTTCTCTGATTGTTGATTATTTATGAAGATCCCTAGCCCTCATCCCAGTTTGATTCTAGACACTCCTCTCTCTCCCAGGTAAGTGACTCATTATAAAGAACCTTTAAATAGTACTCTAACCGGCAAGAGATCACATTAAAAAGACTGCAAATTTCGAAGAACAAGAGCAATTATTTCCACTCCTTGGTGGTAGTGTGGGCGGTCCCCAGACTAATGGCCACAATGGTAATTGTCAGTGTGACCAAAGAAACAATTGTGGGAGATGTTTACTTGTGAGGCTGACTCCGTTACTAGCTAATGTCACCTTCATCACCATCATCCCGTGTCTGGAACACACCACAGGCATTCCAATGAAAACCATGCTTGAAGGGTAGCTGTGAACTTTGGTAGGGCTCACGATCATTTTAGTTTTTAATCTATTTCACCTGAAGCTCATTAAAGTCATGTAATTCACTGGGGAAAAGTTGCTGCTAGAGGCAATTGAAGAAAACTTATAGAAGTTGAGCCCTCCTTTCTTCTACAGCAATCAATGCCTTTCTCCTCTAGCTATAATCTCTGTTTTAATCAGCCTACATTGCTGTAAGAATTAATACATCAAATTACCAAGCAGTTAGTTTCAAACTGCTCTCATATGAAGTCCAAAGGTTTAAATTGACTTTGAAATTGCATTTTTTCCATTAAACTTTATAGTACTAATCTATTTCATTCCCAAACATAATTAATGAAATTTTAATGTTGTTAGTTACAACGTGGGAGCATCATTCATTAGTGAGAAAAAAAATAAAAAGATGCATTATCAACTTTACCTTTAAAACAAAATCACAGCCATTAAAGATGCTTTATTGAGGAAGTGTGTACCTACTATATACCAAAGGGGCCTGTTTTTTTTTTTTTTTTTTTTTAAGATTTTTTTATTTATTTATTTGGCAGACAGATCACAAGTAGGCAGAGAGGCAGGCAGAGAGAGAGGGGGAAGCAGGCTCTGAGCAGAGAGCCCGATGTGGGGCTCGATCCCAGGACCCTGAGATCATGACCTGAGCTGAAGGCAGAGGCTTAACCCACCAAGCCACCCAGGCGCCCCCAAAGGGGCCTGTTTTTAAAACCATGGTTAAAAAATAAAACTGTCAGTATTATATCAAATGTTACTTATTTCGCCTTTATGCTAATACACTGAAATCCCTTATCTTTAATGGCAAAGACAAGACATTTATGAACAAGTACAAAAGTGCTATCTCTTCCCCCTGAAGTAGAAATTCTAATTATTACGGGTTATTTTGCCTCAAGTTGCATCATGGGACGTGGTATGACAATAGCGATAATATGGTCTTTCAATCTATTCCATCATCACATAAAGATAAATTCTCAGGTGGAATACTCTCACATATTCAACTGTTCCTGCACAGAATTATGTTACAGATGACAAAGCCTGTTTCTGGGTTATTTTATTTCTACCTGGTTTTAAGCCACTTAGGAAATATTTGAAATTCTGCCCAGTAAACCACACATATCCCTGGGGAGGACAGGGATGGCTAACACACACGCTGCTTTATAGGACACAAAAATCCTCCCGTATCTATCGCAGCACTGCAGCTCATTTCTAATTAAATCAGGCATTTTTAAAATCATATAATGTGTTCTCCTTCTCCTTTCTGGTCATAATAAACCTATATGTGACTTTGTTATCCCATAATTCTGCCTAATTGGTTTCAGCTGTCATTTCTGAATCCAAAACTCATGGGCAGCCTGGGGCTGGTGACTGGAACAGGAAGCATTTCCAACCACATTCCCATCATGTAAAACCAGCAACCTGAAAGACCTTTTCCTTTAAACAAAAAACTTACTCTTTGGCTTCTGGCAATGACAGTATGGGTAGACAGATTATATAGCTCTACCCAGGCAGCAAGACTGTTGTGAGCCATTCTTCTCTGATAAAAAGAATGCAGGCATTCATGCTCTAACAGTTTGTGTTTGAAGTAGTTTCAATAGTTTACAGGCTTACCCATAAACAGAATACATAGCCCTATCCATACCTCCATCTCTACAATTTATTTAGTTTATAAAACTTCCAAGAGGTATCCATTATTTTCCTTTTTAAAATTCAAAGCATAAATTTGGGAAGTTTCAAGAAACTTGGGGGGATCTTCCAGAAGTAGAACATTATGATTGGTTCTATAGAGACATATGTTATTCCTGCATCGGAAGAACGTGTAAAACGTTTTCTCTTGAAACAGCGAAGGAAAAAGCTCCCCAGTATGATTTATATGCCCTCGGGGAAACCATTCACAAGCCTAAACCATATAATAAATTTTAATGGAGTCAAATAGCCACTTTAAAAAGATGTTCATATTATTTTGAAGCCAGTTTGGTTTTTAAAAGGAAAAATAAAAAGCCAATGGGTATAAAGAATGGAATGCTCTCATCATCCAACATCCTCAAAAATTTGGAGAAAGAAAAAAAGATTAACAAAGTGGGCCACATAAATTTCTTTGGAGTCAAAGCAGGAGATAAAGGAGAAAAGAAAAGAACTGAGGTAGTTTTCAGGAATATCTTAACTCTGAAAACACCTTCTGGAGCCGCCCTGGTAGAAAGGGAGATCCTGAAATTACAGGATAAGAGCAACATGAGGGGAAAAAGAAACAGAACTAAAATGAAGAGAGGAGAGAAAGAGGGCAATAAAAAAGGAAAGGAAGTTCATAGAAGCATCAAAGGGGCCAGTCTGCGATCACTTTAGCCCAGCTGCAATGCAAAATAGAGATTTCTTTTTATAATACTTGTCCTAAGGGGTCAGAATAACACCCACCTAGCAACTGATCATGTGTAGCTCAGGAATCTTTTTAAATTATACTGTCATGAGCTTCAGGTCCATGTTTTTCCAATTTTAAAAACAGTAACTCTGGAAACACATATTCCAATGAAAAGAGTAAACAAACAGAATTTATTAAATTGTCACCTTTTTTGGCATAACAAATGAAAATCAAAATGTACTTTCACAATGTTAGAATGGGTGAAGTATTGTAAAATGTATAAAAATGAATAAAAACTATTCCTACTTGGGAGATCAGTGACGGCTTTGAGGGAAGTAAGAATGACAGTCAAATGTGAATAATACCCTTCTTCCTCTTACCTAAAATGACACATTTATAACCTTGTTCATATCACTTGATCCAGTAGTAAAAATATTAGGTTTTCTCCCCCAAGGAAATAAAGAGGGATATATCAGAAGTAATGCTATTAAGATTTTATAATACAGGGACGCCTGGGTGGCTCAGTTGGTTAAGCAGCTGCCTTCGGCTCAGGTCATGATCCCAGCGTCCTGGGATCGAGTCCCACATCGGGCTCCTTGTTCGGCGGGGAGCCTGCTTCTCCCTCTGCCTCTGCCTGCCATACTGTCTGCCTGTGCTCGCTCTCTCTCCCCCCCTCTGACAAATAAATAAAATCTTTAAAAAAAAAAGATTTTATAATACAAAACAGTTTGGAGCTTTTAATTGTGGTTATAAATATCTGAGTATTTATGGGGCAAGGGTTGTGGGCTATAGAAAAGAGGGACACATAAAAAACTCTTGAATTAGGGAAATGATCTTAAAAATAAATTTATATTACAAAGGTAAAGCTCATTTAAGTTTTCCTGGCTGGTGGAAATACATAGAGTATAAAAGGACAAAGCTTTCAGAAAAAGTCCTGGCCAAACGGCAATGCCTGATGAAAAAGGTAATTTACATCGCTACTCTTGAGGTACAGCTGAAGCAGCGGCACATCTGTATCTTTATGTAATTAGTAAGCATAACTGTAATTATCTCAGTATAGTGCATAAAGGGGCAAAGTAATTTATATTTCTCAAACTCAGTCAAGACAAGGGTCACACCAACATTATTTTTTTAAATACAAGTTTTTACCTGCAGAGTACAGTGCTCTGAGATGTAAGAAACAGAAGTACTAGCAGTAAAACATATTGTTAGAAATCCAGAAAACTGTAAAAGTTTTGTTTCAAATAGCTCTTTTAACAGCAAAGAATAAGAAGACCTCAGATCACCGGGGTGGGCGGGTGCAGAATCCCAAATTCATGAATTCTTGTACTCTGAGCATTGCCAAAAGTTAAAGTAGAGTAGAAATTCTAAAATATTGCTTTTTCAGGATCTACAGCCAAACGTTAAATTGCTGATTTACCCATCATAAAAAATTTTGTCAAAGATCTAATTTTTTTTTTCATCTTTCTTGTTACTGGCTTTGCTCAATATATGAACAAAGAAAATGTGCTAATTCCTTACTATGCATGGTACAAAATTAAAGATACCCTAAAAAAGAACTGTTATTTTTTTTTTCCTCAACCACTAGACACTTGCAAACTTGCCAAGATAATAACTTTCCCAGGAGCTTGACATATTTGGCAGACAGAGTTGATGTTTTGAATATGAATCTAGAAAACTTCAAGGAACGAAGACCAACATTATTGCTCCTCATGATATGTTTTAAGCTTTTATGCCAAAATCTAGCTATGTATTCAGTGAATCAGAGCTAAAAATATCTTTTCATTCTCTTGACTTAGTGCAGTTTGCCATAAAAGGGTTACTGGAAAAAATTTCAAGAGAAAGAATAAAATCTCACCGAGTCTGTCTAGGATGAATTCAGGTAGGGCTTTCCTGGTGTTCTGGTTGAAAATACCATTTGAAAGGCAGTCTTAGCAAAATGTAAAAGAAGATAATGGTGCTCGAATTTGAAAGAGTTGCCAAAAAAAATTTAGAAAATTGTACTGGAAAATTTTTGCACAAAATACCTGAATATTTACTTCCAAATAAATCAGTAGGCCTGGCATGTCATTATCAAACTCAATATATGAAGTTAGTTGTAATACTTTCTATAAAAAAAAAATAGCAGAAACAACAGGTGACACGGAAGGTGACCTCATCTGTCCTTGATCCTTGACACTATTTATGATATAAAAGGATGTGGTAAGCAAACTGATTTAACGTCCTCACTGATAAAACATGCGGTTTTTAAATGTCAAAAAGCCAGAACCAAGTGCTCAATAAAATTTCTTAAAATCATCACTTGTTTTATTAAGAATTCTAAATTTAACCAAGGTTTAAAATGGTATCAAAGAAAAGCATGAGATTTTTATATTAAAACAAAGGGCACATGAATTTTAAAATGTGGATAAACATTGCTACATAGCTACAATTAGTGATTCCAGAACAATGGGGGAACTACCTTCTGTGAGCTTTTGAAAAACGTTAAAAAAGGGCACATGGGGTTGAGTGAGTTGAGTGGGTTGAGTCTGCCCTAGGCTCAGGTCATGATCTCAGGGTCCTCGGAATTGAGCCCCTGTATCAGGCTCTCTGCTCAGTAGGGAGCCTGCTTCCCCACCTCTCTCTGCCTGCCTCTCTGCCCTCTTGTGATCTCTCTCTCTGTGTCAAATAAATAAATTAAATCTTGAAAAAAAAAAAAGGCGTTAAAAAATAGCATATGAATATAGTATACATATAAATAAACATACATACATACACACACACAACATGCATCTGAGTATGAAAAAAAGTCTTAAAATATAACACATGGTAGTATCTGCTTTCTCTGCGGTGGGTGGATACTAAGTAACTTACGTATCAGTCAGGACAGGCCATGTTGTATAAGCTGTGATAACAAATAACTTTTTCTCACAATTTATTGGCCAAAGACATTCATATCATCAGACCTAAGTTCAAAATGGAAAGGAGGTAAGATCTTCCTACAGGTACTGGGATCCGAATATTAAGAATACAATAGTCTGCATTAGGTAAATAATAGTCACATTTTCCCACTGATAATATAGTAAGACTATTAAATACTTACATATATGTATATGTATTTGCATTGACTTTTTAAAAATCTTAATTCCAGTATAGTTAACATATAGTGTTATATTAGTTTCAGGTATACAATATAGTGAATTCAACACTCCCATACACCATCCAGTGCTCATCACTGCACTCCTGTCAAGGATTTAGTAACTTCCAGGGGACAATACAATTTCATGAACTCACTCAGTTATTGCTTGTCTAAAGTTAATTTTCCTAGAAGTTCCTGCTGTACTCTGTTTTTTTTGTTTGTTTGTTTTTTTGTTTGTTTGTTTTGCCCCCTGTGAACTGTGAACATCTAATGGTTTTCTGGTATATATCAGAGTATACTTGGATACTTAAGTCAGAACCCCATATTCTAATTGTAATTCCCTAAAAGAGAACAAATCCCTGTTAAATTACAGGGTTAAATTATGTGTTTAAATTAATCTTTATGTTGGTTTTTCCAGATGGAGTTTGGGGGTATGATATGCTTATTATGTAAAAGAAGTAAAAAGTGTTTATTAGGTAGGTGGAAGGAAGGATAAGGAAGCAGCATTAGACAAAGGAAAGGAAATGAAGGTGCCTTCAGGCCAATAAAGCCTTGAGTAACCTGGCACCAGAGCCACCCTGCCCTGGGCAGAAACAACCAGGTCTTTATATCCAACTCACATAGTCACCAGATCCAGGATGCTTGGAAGAAGGCATGACCTCATTCCAGATGGGTCTCTGCAGATTCTGGAGCTGCTGACAGTGGGAAGCATTCCGGTGACTATTTCCTATAGCGAGGAAGCAAGTCCTCCTTTTAAAGGAGGCTACAGACCCCATGTCTCCGAGTCTATCAGACTCTGTGTGTCTCAAGAAAACCTTAAAAAAACTACTACATTTGTGTCACTCACACACACACACACACACACACGTCTAATGCATCTTCTCTATGGAAATATGGAAATAATCGTATCAATTTGGCAAAGATTTCTAGGACTCCCACTGTAATTTTACTATGAGATACACCAAAAGAGAAACCAGCCCTGCCCTCAGAGAGACTAGATGCACATTCATCTTACCAGATGTCATGAAGACAAACAAGAATGATTATGTTGCCCTTTTCCACCCTTTACAAGATATAACTCAGTTCATGGTATTTTTACTCAGGGAAAATCTGATTACCAAAAAGAGAACACAATCCTTAGTTTTTTCTTTTCTTCTAATAAATAATCTGTTACTAATCCTCTCTCCCCATGCCTCTTTTCCCCAGCATTGCTGACTTTCTATCTTATTTTTAGAATTAGATACCTTCCCTTAATGTATTTCCTAATTCTACTAGAGACTACTCAACATTTTATCGTTCCTCGATGCTTTTAACTTCTCCATCCAAGTAAAAAGCGTAGAGAAATAGAAGGAGGAAAAAGGAGAACTAATTCAATCTTCCAAATGTCCCTGTGAAGGCTCAAGTGGAAGCTAAGAGCTGAGATCCAAAGCTTTAAAACACAGATCACATAATCAAGAGAAAAGGAAAAACCTAGAAGATGGAAAATTCTTACTTAGCAAATAGCTGCCATGAAAAATTAATTTCTCAGTTTCTGAATGAGCATCTTTTGGGGATTTCTAACTGGACTCGTACCTGCCAGTGAGAAAAAAAAAAGCAAATTATTCCCTTGAAGCTGGATGTTAACGAGAACCACTATAATATTCATTTTCTAAAATGGTGGTCTCTATACGCAGCAATCAAAAACATAAAGAACCTGGCTAAATAAGCAATTGATATACTTTTTTTTTTTTTTAAGATTTTATTTATTTGACAGAGAGATCACAAGTAGGCAGAGAGGCAGGCAGAGAGGGAGGGAGAAACAGACTCCCCGCTGAGCAGAGAGCCCGATGCGGGGCTTGATCCCAGGAACCCAAGATCATGACCTCAGCAGAGGCTTAACCCACTGAGCCACCCAGGTGCCCTGCAACTGATATACTCGTAATACTTTTTTAAGGGTGGGGAGGGGCAGAAAGGGAGGGAAACAGAGAATCTCAAGCAGGCTCCACACGCAGAGTAGAGCCTGACGCAGGGCTGGATTTCAGAACCCTGAGATCATGACCTGAGCCAAAACCAAGAGTCAGACGCTTAACTGAATGAAACACCCAGGAGCTGCATATGTTATTAATAATTAAATTTAAAAATCAGAACCCTTCTCGCTATTATTTATTTTCTCATACAAATACTTACACTGTAAAAATGTTCTTAATGGTTTTAAAATAGTATCAAATGTATAAATATATTCTTATACAGTGTATCAACACCCATGATCATCGTAACAAATTATAACAAAAAATGAACAAACAAAATAATGACTAACCTACCATCTATCAAGCAAAAATATTTTCCATCAAAACAGGACATCTCAAAAAAGGCACACTCACACTTTAGACACTGTCCATGTGCCTAAAATTTCACTGATGGGACAGTGATCTAATAACAGTTAATATAAATATCTTCCCTCCCACTAGCCTTGTCACATTTGATGAACTCTGACAACTGATAAATAGCGAAGATTTATATGCTTTACAACCATCAATGTGAAAGAAATTATCTAATTACACAGTGGTTTACACAATGACAGGCTTGAGCATTTGTTCATATTTAAACTTAGTAAGAATTGATAAGATTACAACGTAAAGATGGAAAAGTGAACATATACATCTATTTCATACCCTCTTGAATCCCATACCAAATTTTAGAAGCTCTAAAACAGATGGTAGCACATTTAGCACAGCAAAACACAAACAAACAAACAGATTATTTATGAACCTGCCCAGGGGAAAGCCTAGAAGCGGCCATATTTAAAAACAGAACAACCAAGAGGCTCAGGATTGGTGGCACAGGATATGGGAATGAACGGGTCTGGATACGGCAGTCTAGAGCGTGAGAGAGTGGTTGGTTGAAAGTCTTTTTAGTAGTTATTTAATCTTTAGATCGACCCCTTTCCTACTCTACTTACATATATAAGTGCCCCAGTCTCAAACCTAGGGTGGGTAAAACAGGGCATCTGACTAGAACGCTCACCCAGTTACGAACAGGGATACCATCCTGAAACAGGATACTTACAGGATCAAGAAGGGGTGCCTGGTGGCTCAGTCATCAAGCATCTGCCTTTGGCTCAAATCATGATCCCAGAGTCCTAGGATCGAGCCCCACATCCAGTTCCTTGCTTAGCAGGAGCCTGCTTCTCCCTCTCCCACTCCCCCTACTTGTGTTCCCTTCCTCCCTGTCTCTCTCTATCAAATAAATAAATCAAATCTCAAAAAAAAAAAAATTAGAAAAGCAATACAGGAGGTTCAACATTTAAATAATAAAAGATCCTTGGGGCGCCTGGGTGGCTCAGTGGGTTAAGCCGCTGCCTTCGGCTCAGGTCATGATCTCAGGGTCCTGGGATCAAGCCCCGCATCGGGCTCTCTGCTCAGCAGGGAGCCTGCTTCCTCCTCTCTCTCTACCTGCCTCTCTGCCTGCTTGTGATCTCTCTCTGTCAAATAAATAAATAAAATCTTAAAAAAAAATAAATAAATAAAATAAATAATAAAAGATCCAAAGAAAAACAAGAAACCAAAGAAAGGAAATCATAACAAAATAATGTAAGATCATTTTTTTTTAAGATTTTATTTGACAGAGAGACAGAGAGAGAAAGAGAGTGCAAGCACACAAGCAGGGGGAGCAGCAGGCAGAGGGAGAAGGAGAAGCAGAAGCAGGCTGCCCACTGAGCAGGGAGCCCGATGTGGGGCTCTATCCCAGAACCCTGAGATTACGACCTGAGCCAAAGGCAGATGCTTAACTGACTGAGCCACCCAGGTGCCCTAAGATCATTTCTTGAAACAGAAGGACATATGTGCACTAAAAATGCTCAACATGCTTAGGTGGGAGGGAAATTCAAAGAATGACAATAAGAAACCATCAAACATTGTAATAAAAATGACGGACAAAAAGTATTGCTGAGGGTGTGGAAAACCGGAACCCCCAAATCCTGCTGGTTAGATGGTAAAAAAGAGCATCCACTTTGAAAAACGGTTTGACAGTCTTTCAAAAACTTAAAGATAGAGTCATTGGATGACTGATGTGGTACATCCATCCACACTGTGGAGTATTATTAAAAAAAAAAAAAAGTACTGCTACAACACATGATGCAAAGGGAAAGAAGCCTGTCACAAAAAAAATCATCACAGAGTGATGATTCCATTTATAAGGAATGTCCAGGAAAACCCACAGAGACATAAAGTACATTAGTGTTCCCCAGGGGCTGAAAAAGGTAGAGAATTCAAAGTGACTGCTAATGGGTAGGGGGCTTCTGGTTAGAGCAACTAGATTTTCTAAAATTAGATAGTAATGATGGTGCCAAAAATTCTGTGAATATACTAAAAATAACTGAAGTAGATACTTGAAGTAGAAAGTAGGATTCTGTTATGGGAATTGCATTGCGATAAAACTGTTAAAAAGAAGAAGAAGAATGTAAAGACAGGAGTGTCCAGATTGAAAAGGTACAAATGAAAATAAATCTGACATTTTTTGCTTCATCACGAAACTTCAGAAGACTGGAAAAAAATAAAGCTATTTTAACAGAGACAATGGAAACTAGACAACAATGGAATAATCCTATTGAAATTCTAACAAAATTATTTCCAACCAGGAATTCTGTGTCTAGTCAAAATGTCAATCAAGCATGAGCACAGAATAAAGATATTTTCAGAAATGGATATCTCAAAAAACAAACAAATAACAACAACAACAAAAAAAAACCAAAACCCAGGGGTGCCTGGGTGGCTCAGAGGGTTAAAGCCTCTGCCTTTGGCTCAGTTCATGATCCCAAGGTCCTGGGATAGAGCCCCGCATCGGGCTCTCTGCTCGGCGAGGAGCCTGCTTCCCCCCTCTCTCTCTGCCTGCCTCTCTGCCTACTTGTCATCGCTGTCTGTCAAGTAAATAAATAAAATCTTTAAAAAAAATCCCAGGAAGATACTAGAAACTGTGTTCCCCCAAAATAAAATAACAGGAGATGGAGGAAGAAAAAGCTTCACCCCAGGAGGGAGCAGAAGGGCATTCCAGGAAGTCAGTAAAGGGAGATGCACTAGGCAGAGGTTTGAGAAGGCCTTAAGCCAATGGTAGAAATGAAAAATGGGAAATTATTATTAATTTCAGGGAAACCAAAAGTTGAACTGAAGAGGAAAGTGATCACCGTATACTACATGCCTCAGCTACAAACAAGATTTATATGACCTAATAATGTAAAAAATGAATTTCTGATCTAATTAAAATTACATACATCTACAGTGAAAGGAAGAGAGGATGGAGGACAGCAGGATAGGAGGCATTCACCTGTTAAAAATTTCAAAATAATGAAAAACTAAAAACAACCCCACTAAATTCATGTTTTCCACTGCAGGAGTCAATGGATGCTGCCAGAAGGTGACAAAAGGTGGTAATAAAGGAAGTATTATTAGATTTTCAGAGGAAAATCCAAAAGAATCACCTAAAAGACTGAAAAAGTAAAAAACTGCTGTTTTTCACAGCAAACTATGAAACTACTTGACTCTTTATATGCATATGATGTATAACTCAAATAAATACAACAATCCTATCAACAAGAATGAATGATTTAAAACTGGAGTCGGTTTAACATCCCTTTACCAAAGCACAAAACACGTATTAGATTAAAACATTATATGATGTTAACTGAATTGTTCCTAAAATGCACGAAATAGTAACAGCAACAAATACCACTAACAACAATAAAAGGAAAGAAAATCCATTATATTGCAACGTATTTATCAAGTTAGTGATTCTGAAAACTGGTGAGAAGTTGCAGAGAACCCATTTTGTATGACAAATAATGATGTATACTTTCTCACTTAGAGATAAATCTGCTAATGATTTTTTTCTTCAATTAATTCATGGGCTAATCAAACATAATGCGAACGTAATTGGAATTATTGATGCTCTTCTCCTGATCTTGGGTACGTTCATCAGACAGCACCTTTAGTACCTAAAGCTGGAACGTTTCTCTAATTTCTCCAAGTTGATCATTGTCAGTCTTATTACATTCAATGCATCACTCTATGACCTCCACCTGTCCCATGAAACATGCTCAAATTTCCCAAGATTACTGTTTTCTTAAGAAGTATGGAAATAATTCCCGTGGGGAAAAAAAAATCCAAAGAGTATGCAAAGTACGTGCCTTCCCTTCTAGAGGAATTCTTTTTTTATCTCTGTTCTTACCTTCCCTATGATCTACTTCTACCAATAAAGTCTTTTCTTCAGTGTGCTTTCTTCAAATATCACCCATTATCCAGCTTCCCCATTACATGCCTATAGCTTAAGTGATGAAATTCAAAATTAAAGAAAAACAATTAAAAATTTAAAAAGCCCATAGAGACAGAGTGTGTTCTCATTAAAGCAGTCTCATCTACAAGAATGTAGATGAGACTCAAAACTGTGTTTTTGTGGATAATCAGGGGTTTACTATAGCAACAGTTGGAGACCGGATACACTTCTATCCTAAATCATGCGAATTAAAATGCTGACCTATGACTTCCTAATAAGGGTGGCAACTATATGAAATAAAACTAGGACACAGAGAAGATAGGTATGAGGTAAACAGAAAAAATAAACTAAAATCCCAGCACCCAAAATAGTAAGTGAACAAATACAGTGGAAAATGACTAAAAGAGACCGGAGTTCCTTGTTGGATGAGAAGCCATTAGGGTAAAGGACAGAAATGAAGTTAATTGACTTTGTCCTACCAATTAGACAAAATGAGAAGTTTATAACAGAGCACTGATTGAAAGCAAGCTTGCTTCTCTTTAGTCTCTCCTTATGCTTCAGAATTCTTCTATTTACACCTCCTGCACATTCAGTCATCCACAATGCTTACATCTGTTCATGTTTGGTACTCGGATCTGAATGACAGCCCAGTCCCCTTCAGAATATAGGATCACACTACGACACTGCATAACTAGTTCTCCATACATGAAACAAAAACATTCTTGAAATTCTTCCATAAAGAAATTCTTGCAGGAGTCAAACTGGTTTTCTCATTGTTTTCACTTAAACACAATTGTGTTTTAGCCCCACGCATTGCACAGGAAGATCTGTGACAGCTTATAACCCAAATGGCACATGGACACTATCTAGCCCAAGATCACAGTCCTCTGTAGGACTTCAAACCTCTCTAAAAGCAAAGAATATATATTTGTACCTCTAGGGCTCAAAGATAATCCCTGGAAGACAGTCCTATATGTTGGAGGAGAAAAACAAACAAAGGAATGAATAAAGGAATGAATGAATGAATCATTAAGTGAATGATCATAACAAGTTGTGTTTCTGCTTCTAAAAGTCATGCCAAATGAAATGAGCCCACCTAACAGTTGCAAAACCTTCATCTGTCCTTTACTATGTAAAGTTGGAGTCTCCTGGATTCACACTGGACACAGGAAATGATACTATGCAGCCACTGGGAAGGGCATACAAGGAGTATCTGACATCTTGGCATGAATTTCCCCATCTGCAAGACGGAGGAACCTTCTACCTACTTTGTGGTTTTGGTGGGGACAACATGAAATAACAAACTAAGTTACATATTTCAATTCCCTGCATAAAGTACAGGTCAGGAACCCTCCCTATAGTATTTCTGATGTGGATCAACGTAGGTTCTACTTGAATACTTTAGTGATAAGATGCTCATTACACTTCAAGACATTGTATTTAATTTATAAGTAACACAAAACATTTGAATATCTTTCCTAGGATTAAGCCAAAATTAGCCTCCCCAGAACTCCCACACTTGGCTTTCTCGTCCTGTCTGGAATACACACATTACCTTTTCTCTATTCTCTACTATGTCTACTCCTCCTGAATAAGTCACTGGTTCCATGTTATACCTGGTTCACAGACCTCTTGCCATCCTAGGTGCATCCTCTTGTTTGCTTCAGTTCTCTGAACGAGAGAAATCACTAGTCTTTTTCATGTGAAATTGACTTCATTTTGAAGTTAACTTTCCCCCACCCTGTTTTTCCTTATGAGCTTCGGCTTGCTTTTTTTTCTTTTCCTTAACCACATTGTTTTATTTGTCCCACAGCAATTCACCCTGTAGTTTCCACTCTTCATTTCATCCGATTCTTTTTAGCCTTGATTCCAGCACCCCAAGTATTAATTATAGCTCCCAGCTATAACACACACAAATAGGCCAAGCACATCATCACCATGACTTCACCTAAGTCATTAATAAAAATATCAAACAGGACAAGGTCAAAGACAATGCCTTCCAGCATACCCTGATAAACTTTTGTCCATCCTGATGTCAATTCATTAATCAGTAGGCTTTGGGTGAAGTTGTTCATCCAGCAATAAATTGAAGGAATAATAATCTTGTGACAACTGGATTTCAGTTTTATTCTAAGAACTGTCATGAGAGTCCCTGTCATAAGTTTTGCTGAAATCAAGAAACAACGCTGTTACTTACTAAAAGGGAATGAAGATTATGACACTTCAATGTCCAAAGATCTAGTTTTGAATTTCACTAACATTCTATCATGTGTTTGTCTATAGATTCAGGTTTGTTTCCCACCACCTTTTTTAAAAACCAGCATTTCTTCTGCTCACCTTCCTTCTTGATTTTTCAAAGATTGGAAACGATAGTTCTATGAATATACCACGGGCAATTCTTTTCACATTTCAGATGTCATTTACCTGGGACTATACAATGAACTTATTCCAGCGGGTATTCGTAAGGTGTTTTTGGGGAAAGGGGATTGGGAAGGGCAGAGAGCTGAGCAAAGTGTGTTCTAAATCTGACTATATTCCCTGTGTTGTGAAAATCCCCTGCTTTATGTATTTTGGTGGAAGGCAAGGCCCAGCTGCTGTTGCAAAAGCCAAAAGGCCACTCTCTTGGGGGGTCTGCACAAACCACAGGCACGTGCCTAGTGTCACCTAACACACAGGACCAACCCTAACTCTACAATAGGAGCTAAAACAACCCGAAGAAGCAGGGAGAAATGGCAACACCATTTTGACCTCAATAGCAGAGGTAATTACCTCCAGTCACTGGGGCAGTCGGGACAGTGAGGAAAGGGACAGTGTCTGGAGCCAACACTCCTGGTGGCAGCCGGGTGCTTCGTGGCCTGTTCTGTGGCATGATTTCGGCTCTGGTCTGCTTATTCAGCTTTACACTGTTCCTGCGGTTTTTAAATTCTTCCCAGCAGGTCTGTCAGCCACATGATAGCCTCTCAGTAAACCTGTCTGTTTAATTCAGCCAAAGAGAATTTCTGTTGCTGGCCAGAGAGAACTCTGACTGGTACGTTTATTTGGAGTGGCAAAGCCCCTTGAGCCCTCCGACCCAGCGAGGTGGTTTTCGACAGGCCTGCTGTCTGAGGCCTGCCCTAACCGCTATGCAGGCAGATCTGCTCTGCAGCTGCCACTTGGAAGAATATTTGCTCTGAGAGAAAAAAAAAATACAAAGACTGTCAATGGAAACTAAAGATGGAATGCAGATGAATAGATAAAGAAAGAGAAAAAAAAATTTTGAAACGTGACTGAGCAGTTTCGCTCTCTCTCGGTGATTTGCCTTTAGTGGGGACACTATTATAATCTCTTGTTCTTCTTGCTTCAATTTCACTCACTCACTCACTCACTCCCATAAAACACTTTTGCTAAGCACCTACTATGTGCCAGCCACTCTACAGGGCACTGGAGAGGCAGCTGCTTGGCTCTTGCTCTCAGTCTCAGATGCAACAGCTTCTTTCTTACCAGTGTTTTCTTTTCAGTATCCTTCGTTGATAGTTCCTCATCACCGGGACCCTTGATGGTGGAATGCCCCAGTGGTCAGGCCATAAAATTCCCTTCCATTTTTTGTGTTCATTCACTCTTAACATTGTGTTCCAGGTTCTCCATTCTCTTCCATGTCCTCTACGGCCTCTCCCTCGCCACAGGGCCTCTTCAGCAAGTTAACCAGAATTCTAACACAGCCAGTCAGGATGCTCAAGAGTGCAAAAAAGCAGCTGTCAGGACCACAACTGGCAGTGTCACTTCCACCATGGTGCTCTACTGGCTGAAGCAGCCACAAGCCCAGCATAGATGAAGGGGTGAGGTTTGCACACAGGTGTGATTATACAGTCATGGTTCATTTAGGGCCACCAATGTAACAACTACCACCCTTGGTAATCCCACACAATCCCCTTGTCAAATAACATCTATAACCCAGACAACTTCCAAATGTCTACCCTGGATCTCTTTCCTAAATTCTAGACTCATGCATCCAATTGCCTTCTGACATGTCCATTTGCACATACACTGCGCATGTCAACTTTAACCCAATTAAACCTGAGTCGCATCTTCCCCACTCTGCTCCTCCCACAGCTTGACCCATCTTCCCTCACAGCAGCTCCACCACCACAGTCACTCAAGTCCACATCCCTGAGGTCATCCCTGACTCCTCATCATCTCTCAAATCCCACAAATACTATCAGCTCAGTCTTGAAAATATATCCTGAATCCAACTATGTGCCTCAAATATATGTGTGTTTTCTTCTTCACCTCCCTCAGATTTTTTACCTAAATACCTCTTACTTCCTCGGCAAGGCTGCCCCTGATTGCCCCCACTTACAGCTGTATGTGCCTGCCTATGTGCACGTGTATTTTATCTCACAGGAAGCAGAAAAATGTTCCATTGCCCCAGGAGGGTTTAATCTGGAAACCAGAATACTGATGGAGAGCTACAGTTTTTGAGAACAGATGTGGCTTAAAATCATGCAAATTAAAGCATTCCTCATAGATTCAGAAATCAAAATGTACGAGGCAGAGAAACCAAATAATGAGGTAAATTGTGTGGTAGGGAGAAAAGAAAGAACATAACTTTCAGCTGCCAGTCCCATATTTGAACATCACACACACCTCAGACCATCATACAAAATTCTGAAGATGGGTCTTCATCCCAACACCAGCCATCTATAGGGTGAGAGAGGATAATAAGGATCTTGGCACAGAAGTCAAGTCCTGGGGTCGAACCCCACATGCAGTTCCCTGCTCGGCAGGGAGGCAGCTTCCTCCTTTGCCCCTCACCCCGCTCATGTTCTTCTTCTCAAATAAATAAGTAAAATCTCAAAAAAAAAAAAAAATGGAACTTATGTGAATTTTGGTAATTCATAAATCACTTTACATGATTTTTGGAGACACAGCTTTTTCATAGGTAATGCAGATTTTTTTTACATAATGTTGCACATTAGTTTGACTATTTTACTAGTTTTCCCCACAGCAGAAGAAATAAAATGACTGCTCCAGTGAATATCATGCCTAGCTATAAGTTTGCTTTTTCTTCTTATACATAATAATTAAATGTGAAATAAAGAGTTCTGCTACACATACTGTGATCTCATATAATAAAAAGCAGAACAGAATAATTATGTGCTTTAATGGTAATATATATTTATGTAATCACATGTACTATATTAATATTCTTATTGCCACTTATGGAATCTTTTAAATTTTTCAGCATGATATTAAGTAGGTTAATGTGGCCCTTATTTGTCTTTGGCCAAAAAAGAAAAGAAAAAGAAAAAACACTAAAGTGCTTAACTTTCTATTTAAGTAGAAAAAAAAAAAAAAAAAAAAAACCTGTTAGCACTTTCACTATTTTCTATCCAGTGCTCTACAGTATTTCTCTGCCAACACTCGCACCCAAGTAGGGAAAAGGGTAGCTCTAACAATGTCTTAAACCATGGGGAAACCAGATATACCTTTCAATCTAATTGAGTCACTCCTTGGTTAAAAATACTCCTTGACCTTGGACAACAATGGCAGGAAGATAGTACTCAAAAGGGTTCTGGAAGCCTTGAGCAAACTGAGCGGCATGTTTTCCAGTGGGTCCCCAATCTTGCAGCTCGCGGGTTGTATCTACACACTTTGACAGTGTATAAGAATCTAAATTCCAGACATTTTAGGAGCTTTCCACAGTACTTAAGAGACAGCCTATATTAGCAGTATCTTATTATCCACTGAAGGGTTTTATTTTTTTTTTTTAAGATTTTTTTCAATTTATTTATTTGACAGACAGATCACAAGTAGGCAGAGAGGCAGGCAGAGAGAGAGGAGGAAGCAGGCTCCCTGCCGAGCAGAGAGCCCTATGTGGGGCTCGATCCCAGGACCTGGGATCATGACCCAAGTGGAAGCTGCCTTTAGCCCACTGAGCCACCCAGGCGCCCCCACTGAAGGGTTTTAATAATGACCTCCAAAGTCATTTCGTCCAGTGCTCTTCCACAGCACTTATTATTCTGGGGCTCCCAAGGCTTTTGTGTAACCTAGAAGGTCATTCGTGGGAATAACACAAAGCATCTGGGCTTCAGATTCTCTTTCAAAGCAAAGAACAGAAATATATTTATATAGTAGGTATACTATCATAAGTAAGAATGTTAATGTATGTTAACTCTCAAAATTTAAATTACAAAAATAAATAAAATAAATAAGACTATTTCATTTTGTGGAACTCAAATTATATATGATCCTAAAAAAAACCTTGAACACTTAACTAAAATCCAAAGAAAAAAATCCAATAGTACCTAGTGAATCTTAAGTTATTTTACTTTACTTTCATATCTAGGGTTTCTTTTCTTATTTATTTATTTTTTAAGATTTTATTTATTTATTTGACAGGTAGAGATCACAAGTAGGCAGAGAGGCAGGCAGAGAGAGAGAGAGAGAGAAGAAAGCAGGCTCCCCACTGAGCAGAGAGCCATGATGCTGGGGCTTGATCCCGGGACGCTGGGATCATGACCTGAGCCAAAGGCAGAGGGTTTAACCCACTGAGCCACCCAGGTGTCCCATAAAACTAGGGTTTCAATGGGCATGGTGTTTGGATTTTTCTTACACTTTTTATTTTATTTTATTTTACTGATTTTTAAAGATTTTATTTGAGAGAGACAGCAGGAACAGGGGAAGGGGCAGAGGCAGAGGGAGAAAGAGACTCCCTGCTGAGCAGGGAATACAATGTGCGACTCAATTTCAAGACCTGGGATCATGACCTGAGCTGAAGACAGATGCTTAGCCAACTGAGCTACCCAGGCACCCTGGTCTTACACTTACACTCATTCCCCTTCCTCAAAAAAAGGGTACTATTAATTACATGGAATATAAAATCAACCTCTTTTAGAAAAAAACTTTGATGTTAACAATTTTAAAATTTGGCAATATCACTAAGTTTAGAAAACTGCACATTAAAATGTTTGATACTGATTTTAGGGCTTGCTAAATAACAAGGTCCTGTGTGTGTGTGTGTGTGTGTGTGTGTGTGTGTGTGTGTGTGTGTAAGTAGATCCCAGTGATATAAGGGACAATACTGTAATTTTAAGTTTACTTTTTGGAAACTTTAAAAACATTTCATAATTAAAATAAAATCTTAAGTGATAAGGCTTTTGACCAGTCCAAAACCTTATTTAAACAACAAAGCAGTCTAACTGTATTCAGGATTTAACTGCATTCAGGATCTTAAGAGCAGAAAAAGGGAGGGTGGGAAAAAAAAGAAGAAAATTTCCTTTTCCTCTTCTGACCAAAAGCTCAACCTAACTACAGTTGTAAAAATAAGCGGGAGATACAACATTACAATTGGGAATCAGAGTAAGATGGGCCTGAGTCCATCATACTTGCTACAAGATCCTGGAAAAGCACCTAATCTCTCTAATACTTAGTTTTCTTTTTCTTTGTAAAGTGATATTCATAGTTCCAGGAGGCCCTTGAGAACACCAAAAATGTGAATGAATGTAAAGACCCAAGCAGAGTGCTCAGCACAGCATTGTGGTCATCCTTGTCTTAAATATTCCTTTAGCTCCTTTTCTCATCCATCACTCATCCTCCCAAGCCCAGAGTGACCTCTGGTTTCCTATCCTATGGGAAGGACATAGGATAGGATCTGCTCTAATTTCCAAGGCATTTCATGCTTTGAAATTATTACTGTCTTTCCATTGCTGCAAAACATACAAGAAAAGAGCGAAGTAATTTCTGCTAGATACTGTGAGGAAAGCAATCTGATTAATCCATTAAAAAATGCTAGAGCCTTAATCTTTCTTGAGATACCAGTAGATGTATAAACAAGCAATGAAAAAGCAGTATAAAAAAATTAAAACTTTAGGAAATATTATAGGGAGTATTTTCTATACTGGGCAATTGCCACATAGTCACATTAATGCTGCCAAAGAGTCTACACCTCCCCAGCGCTAACTGGGAAGACTCCTATAAGCTATTCCTATGGCCCCCACCCCAACTCTGATTTCAGAGATCCATTCAAACATTTCACTTAAGCAAAACCCAAACAAACATAAGTTGTAGCAACAAAAAGTAGGCCACCCGAGAGAGTAGAAGAACAGAACATGAAAAGACTAGAAAAAGACGAAGGTTAGATGGAAAAGAGGGAGGCAGGAACAATGGGGAGGTGAGGAAATAAAGACAGAGTGGGGGACCCAAGGAGAGGCAAGGCAGGCCAGTTCTAAAGCATGAATGATGTCAGCTTGCCTCATTCTCTGAGAACAGGTTTAGCTACGTCTTAACTCCCCCAGAGAAGCAGGGAAGAAAACGTTGCCAGAAAAGTACTGCAGAGGTCCACACTATTATGTGGCTGATTGACCTGGGATGGCTCCACAAGACTTGGAACCAGGGAAAATTGCACTCACACAAAGAAGAGTGATTGTTTAACAGTCAGTTTTAATCAGTTAGCAAATATAACAGGACATATTTAAAAGTCAGTCTTAATCAATTAGCAAATATTTCAGGACACTGAATTTCCTTCATGTGGCTGCTTCCACAGAATATAAAAATCATCAAATGATTTTAGCCTCACAAATATAGGTTTCTTTTAAGACCTCAAGGACATATTTTCATATTATTTCTGTTAGTTTCTCTATTCACGTTACTGATTTTAGAGGCCAAACTCTTTTTCTTTTTAGCTTAACCATTTAATTTTGGAGGAGGGAATAAATACATTTTTGAAATCTTTTTTTCAAATCTTTTCTTCTACAAAACATAAAAGTTAGTCAAGTATACTAAGAAAAATCTAGATTTAACTGCAATATTGCAACAGACCTACTGGAAAATATGAAGCAAAAATTCCAATCCTAAGTCAACTGAATACATTATTGACTCCAAAATCACCGATTAAACAAAAGAAATTATATTTGCATTGATGTGCGAATCTGCATCCATTCTTGGTAGCATGTAATATATTCAACTGCTCAGCTCTAGCTGTCCTTGTAGCCATATTACCATATTATTCAAATGTATCTATCATTTATATGTAAATAGAGAAGATAAATGGCTTCTTCATAAGACAACAATTTTCAAATGATAAACAGACACAGGCAGACATTAGCAAGATAAAAATGTTGCAAATATGCATTCTATTATATATTAAAAAAAAACATGGAACCTATTTCAAATTTTTAAAAAAGTAGTGTGGTAATTACAAAATGGGATCCTAATACATTCACAATACCAACAGCTACTCTTCTCAATAAAAGTCTCCACCAATGTCATTTGTATCTTATAAATTACATGTTCTCAGATCCATCTGTGAAAATTGGGATGTTAATTATTATGGTTACATTTCATGATTCCACAGTTAAATGCTGAAGTGATGCTACATAAATACCATATGTTTTTCTAGGAGAAACGGAGAAAGATTAATTATGAGTTCAAGTCCAAGTCTTCTAGCAGTAACACTCTCAACACAATAAGATCATTACATTGTGTGCTATGCAAATTGGAAGTTTTAATTAATAGCTGAAACATGAACTGAGGGGGAAAACTATGAAGTCTAAATTGCAAGTATCAGGCTTTCCTCCACCCACCCAAAAAGAAAAAACATCTTAGTAAGAATGCTTCTGAGAAAACCAAGTTGTAAGTCCAAAGGAGGGGCAGGGGGGAATTATCATCTGTGAACTTCCTTTGATGCAGTGATCACTGTCATGTTTAATCCTATTTGATAAACCTAAAAATTATAGCATATCTGGTGACAAATAGGTTATTAAAAGATAATATATCTGATGAAAATTCAGTTTAACATTTTTCTGAATTTTTCAAAATTATACAAACTTACTAGATAATATACTTCAGTACAGCAACTTAAATAAGAAACTCTATCATAATACTACAAGAATTTTATTTATGTTTATAAAATCTGAATTCTTACTTTACTCACCACATATTCAAACACAAGTGTCAGTGTCTCCTTGGTATGGATGATGTCATGAAGCAGCACTATGTTAGCATGTTTTAGTCCTTTTAACAGAGAAGCTGTAAAACAAAGTAGACAGAGAGACGATGGGTAATAATCAACTAATATGTTTCATTATCATTTTGTCAGATGAGATATCTATTTTTCCATTTTCCAAGCCAATACCTATTCAGAATCAAGGGTAGTGGAACAGGGTTTTCATTTAGATGACGTGCTCCCCCGCCCCCAACTATTTCACGTGTTATTTGCTGTTAACCTTTAGTTAGATTCCATTATGGTCAGAGGACATACCTGGTATGCTTTCAATTGTTTTAAATTTGTGAAGGTTTGTTTCATTACCCAGGATGTGGTTTATAATGGTATGCATGCCATACTTATGGAAAATATATTCTGGTGAATTTGGGTGGAGAGCTCTATAAGTGTCAGTTAGATTCTGCTGGTTGACAATGTCGCTGAGTTCCTTTCTGTACTTGCTGACTTTCTGAATAATGGTTCTAACAGGGACTAAGAAAGAGTTGTTGACATTCCCCACTGTAACTGGGGATTTGTCAACTTCATTTTAATTCTGCCAGCTTTTGCTTTGTGCCTTTTGCTTGGTGGGTGGTGTTTACTGCCTATACCTTTAGGATTCCTATGCTTTCTTTGTGAACTGGCTCCTGTATCAATATATATGTCTCTCTGTCTTTGATAATTTTCTTTGCTCTGAAGCCTTTTTTATGGGATATTAACATAACCACTCAAGCTTATTTTTAATGATGTATCCTTTTACATCTTCTTTTAGCCTACAAATGTCATTAGATTTGAATATGTAAGTTTCTTATAAGCAGCCTATCATTGGGTCATGCGCTTTTTAAATCCAATCTGTCAACCTCTGACATTTAACTGATACTTAGACCATTTACATCATGTAAATATGAATATACTGGTCAGCTAACATTTCAATCTATTTTCCCTTGGGCATCTTGTAACTTAGTCTTCATTTTTTATTTGATTTTGTATTTTCTTCTATTTTTCCCCTGAGTTCAATTAACCGATTTCATTTTAATTTTGTGCATTTTTCTTCTTAGCTTTTGTATTACCACTTCAAGGTGGGCTTTTTAGGTTTCATATACCCAAGGGCCTGAATAAGAAAATCTAATTTAGATTACAGTTTGTTGTGTACAATTTTCTTTAATTTTATAGTTGTTTTTTGAAAAGCATTTTTATCAGCTGAAAGGCATTTGTTTTATATTTTCTGAATTTTTACAGCAGTTTTATATAGATGTGCTAAGGGACTGCATTCTTAGTTTGAGAGCTCTCTCTTACATCAGTTCTTCTCTCCTCTATGTAGGTACGGAGAGAGTCTGGGGTGTTCTGTTTCTTTTTCATTTCTACAGGATCCTTATTTTTTCCCCTATTCTTTCCTTTTTCACTTTCACTGCCATCTTCAAGGGGTACCATCCCTTCACTATATAGCTATATATCTGAATCTCTCCCCCAGCCAGCACTTTCCAATCCTATTCACTTTTTATCTTTTCTGTAGTCAGTACTGTGAACCTCATGCAGTCCCAGTTTTCCCTTTCCAGAGTGATTCTGTCTGCCTCATCTAAGTCCTCCATACCCCTCTACCCTTTTCACAGTCTCTTAAACCTGTCTGAAGCTTTTAAATTCTATTATTTCCCCCTGTACTGATAACCATTCAAGTAGAATATTCAAAGAACAGGAGCGTCCTCTAGCATTATTTATTTTAATTAACCTTCAATTTTGGTGTTTGGTATACAACCTGAAGAGAAAAAAGAAAGATGTTTTGCATGTGTTTTGTCAAGAACTTATAATCATTCATATATTCATCAAGTTATTTATTAAGAACCTAATTACTGTACCATCCATTTTTTTCAAAGAAATGGAACAAATAATCCTAAAATTTATATGGAACCAGAAAAGACCTCGAATAGCCAAAGCCATATTGAAAAAGAAAGCCAAAGTTGGTGGCATCACAATTCCGGACTTCAAGCTCTATTACAAAGCTGTCATCATCAAGACAGCATGGTACTGGCACAAAAACAGACACATAGATCAATGGAACAGAATAGAGAGCCCAGAAATAGACCCTCAACTCTATGGTCAACTAATCTTTGACAAAGCAGGAAAGAATATCCAATGGAAAAAAGACAGCCTCTTCAACAAATGGTGTTGGGAAAATTGGACAGCCACATGCAGAAAAATGAAATTGGATCATTTCCTTACACCACACACGAAAATAGACTCAAAATGGATGAAGGATCTCAATGTGAGAAAGGAATCCATCAAAATCCTTGAGGAGAACACAGGCAGCAACCTCTTCGACCTCAGCCGCAGCAACATCTTCCTAGGAACATTGCCAAAGGCAAGGGAAGCAAGGGAAAAAATGAACTATTGGGATTTTATCAAGATCAAAAGCTTTTGCACAGCAAAGGAAACAGTTAACAAAACCAAAAGACAACTGACAGAATGGGAGAAGATATTTGCAAATGACATATCAGATAAAGGGCTAGTGTCCAAAATCTATAAAGAACTTAGCAAACTCAACACCCAAAGAACAAATAATCCAATCAAGAAATGGGCAGAAGACATGAACAGACATTTCTGCAAAGAAGACATCCAGATGGCCAACAGACACATGAAAAAGTGCTCCACATCACTCGGCATCAGGGAAATACAAATCAAAACCACAATGAGATACCACCTCACACCAGTCAGAATGGCTAAAATTAACAAGTCAGGAAATGACAGATGCTGGCGAGGATGCGGAGAAAGGGGAACCCTCCTACACTGTTGGTGGGAATGCAAGCTGGTGCAACCACTCTGGAAAACAGCATGGAGGTTCCTCAAAATGTTGAAAATAGAACTACCCTATGACCCAGCAATTGCACTGCTGGGTATTTACCCTAAAGATACAAACGTAGTGATCCGAAGGGGCACGTGCACCCGAATGTTTATAGCAGCAATGTCTACAATAGCCAAACTATGGAAAGAACCTAGATGTCCATCAACAGACGAATGGATAAAGAAGATGTGGTATATATACACAATGGAATACTATGCAGCCATCAAAAGAAATGAAATCTTGCCATTTGCGACGACGTGGATGGAACTAGAGGGTATCATGCTTAGCGAAATAAGTCAATCGGAGAAAGACAACTATCATATGATCTCCCTGATATGAGGGAGAGGAGATGCAACATGGGGGGTTAAGGGTGTAGGAGAAGAATAAATGAAACAAGATGGGATTGGGAGGGAGACAAACCATAAGTGACTCTTAATCTCACAAAACAAACTGAGGGTTAATGGGGGGAGGGGGTTGGGGGGGTGGGATTATGGACATTGGGGAGGGTATGTGCTATGGTGAGTGCTGTGAAGTGTGTAAACCTGGCGATTCACAGACCTGTACCCCTGGGGATAAAAAGATATTATATGTTTAAAAAAAAATAAAACTTAAATTAAAAAAAAAAAAAAAAAAGAACCTAATTACTGGCCCTGGACAAACTCTTGATACCCAATAATACCGCAAAACCACATCTTTAGAAAAAGATTTATAGCACCAAGCATGAATCTTAATGGGTGTCTTCAGGTGACAATGATGTGTCAGTGTAGGTTAATCAATTGTAAGGAATGTACCACACTGGTGAGAGATCTTTATAGTAGGGGAGGCTTAAGGGCAGGGAGGAGATAGGTGGTGGTATGCAGGGAGTATATGAGAACTTGCCACTCAATTTTGCTGTGAGCCTAAAACTACATTAAAAAATAAACTCTATTAAAAAAAATAAAAATAAAGAGATACACCCATGTTTTAACATAAATAAAATAGCAAATCCAGATTATTTACACTTTACTCAAATAAAATGATATTACATACATCATGTAGCATATTTTAGGTATGTAACCACCACGCAAGAGGGGCTGCACTGGTCATTTCACCAGAAAGGCAGGGAGAAAGCATATGGATTGATAAGTTCTAGTACGAGCTCAATGAATGTGAGCAGTTGTTTTATTAGAGCTACTGCTATTGCTATGAATTTCTGTAGACTTCTATAAGCAAAACTGTTTCAGGACCATATACTGTATTCCTTAATCCCAAGACAAACTTTTGTAAGTCCAAAGAAGGCCATTCAGAAGGAAAATTAATTCATGTGGCTGGTTCCAACACTGGAAGACAACAAGAAGTATGTTCCCCCTGAAACTCAATCAGTAGTAACAGTGTATAGTCCAAAGCCAGGCAAGTCCAGGCTACATAATGAGGCTTTCTCTTCCATCTCACACAGACCTGCCATGGGCAAGTTAGTTGTATACACTAAAAATCTTACAGCAAAACACCTACAGGTTTATTTTATCTGAGCTTTGTAAATTAGCACACATGGGAAAACAATTACAACAATAAAATCACAGCATACAAACTGTGAAGGCACAACCATCATACAGACTTATGATAGAGTTTCATAGTATTAATTCCAACAATTTATAATCTTCCTTCTTTTAATTATTCAACTGGCCCATGAGCGTTCAACAGTTAAAACTTCATGAAATAGCTAGCTTTCAGATGTTAACCTGGGGACCAACCTTTGCTCATTTTAACAAGGACAGCTGGCCTGCACTAGACTCCCAAGGCAGATTCATCCTCAGAGATGGATTATTTCAAACCACAACAGGGTATTTGAAAACGATGACCAGGTATGGGACTTCACACCCACCAGGGACAGGACACAGACAAGTGAAATGAAGCAAGGGCCTAAAGGATCCCCGGGTTGTATGAAAGCAACCTGGCTTAGTGAGGCAAGTTTTGGAAATATATTATACAACAGGATTTGTAATCTTGTCCGATTTCATTTTTCAAGTTACCCCCTTAGCCTGTCAAATTCAGTAAGGATCCATCCTTATCAGCAACAACCCCGAAAAGGTACTGAAGCTCCCACTAAATTAAGAATCCCAGGCCCTGAGGATCCTTTGCCTTGGGATTTTTTTTTTAACTGTCTCCCCCAACCTCTGCCCCATTACCGCCTTTTTTCTCACCACTTACACCTAAATTGTTGCTCATTTCTCAAAGTAATGTCTTCACACTCATCATTTCCCATGGCATTTTTCCTACAATTTCAGGAAAATTGAATTGCTGCCATCATTCATCTTGGGGAAAAAATGGTTTGTTCCTGACAGTGACAAATATTATAGGAAAAAAGTCATGTCATTTCTTTATATATTTTTGGCCATTTCGACATGAAGACTCAAAGTCTCCAAACTTCTTTCTTGTAAGTCTCAATTATTACAGATTTCAGATTTCTAAATTCATTTATATACACTTTTAAAGTACACCATCAGTTAAAGAGGTACCAATATCTGTATTGGAAAGCAAACCCTCTTTCTTTTGAGCCTAACATCATTAATCTGCATTTGAAAAAGGACAGAGCCACTAACTGCACAGCTGAGGGCAGAGGAAAGGCATGGAAGGTCAGAAAACCATCCAGGATCTCTATCAACATCCTGTGAAGGTGACAGACACTCCCAGCAAGTTGCCAGAAACTGTAATTCCTGCTGTTACCAAGGCAAGCGAATCTCTTGGCTACCAAGTCAGACCAGTGATTAGCACCTCCAAGTTCTAAAGCCAATATGTCTCTCTTTCCAAGACAAACACTGTCAAAATAATACTCCATGTAATCCTGATAATATCCCGGATATAACACATGTTACTTTCTCATCGTTTACCGACAAACCAACCCTGTAACATTAGTGCTGGTAACTCCAGCATACTTGGTTTCTCACTTGGTTTCTCCACAAATTTTAAGTAAACATATGGCAACATTTTCAATTCATTTCACCACTGAGGTTTGAAAAAGTTCAACTGCACGTGATGTGAAAGACTTGTAATTTTAGGGTTGAGGGTAAAATTCTAACAGTTCCGAGACTGCGATGTTGAAACAATACAAAAACAGAAAGGTAAGTGTGCCTCTGACAAAGTCCCAGAAGGACAGAAGGACACATGGAGCCTCCCTTCATTTGGTAGCAGGCTTCAGATATCTGCTTATCGGTCATATTGAAACTTCCACCTCCCACTTTGAGAATAAACATCTTCAATTTCCATTCTGACTTGGAAGGGATAAATTTTGCCTAAACTCCAATTTCACCAGGATTAAATAAATTCTGAGCTAACAGAAGAGTTCAGAGTATGTTCATTTTCTTTTAAAGATTTTAGTTATTTATTTAAGAAAAAGAGAGAAAGAGAGCATGCACAAGCCTGGGGAGAAGCAGAAGGAGAGGAAGAAGGAGAGAATTCTCAAGCAAACACCTCCGTTAAGCATGGGGCCCAAAACAGGCCTGGATCTAATGACCCTGAGATCATGACCTGAGCTGAAGTCAGAGGCTTAACTGACAGCCACTCAGGAAACCCCAAAGTATGTTCATTTTATCACTCACAAGCAATGTTAATAGAGAAAGAAAGGACAAAACCCTTCTTTAATTTATCAGCTTTCTAAGTCATTATGTGATATCATACTAGGAAAGGACAGACCACAAATACACACAAGCTATCCTTGCTCACTCCCCCTTTAGCCTCTGGAAAGAAGTAGCGCATTCATATTTTCCTCTCTCTTTTTAAAAAATGTCTTCTTTTCCAGAGGGGTACACTTGGAGGGGCTGCTACTTCATGTTTCTAGAAGACAAACATTACTACACATTAAACCCAAGGAGCTAACCTTACCTCAAGCTACAACTTACAACAGACATGAACTTTTTCTTTAAGTGCACAGCTAACTAGCTCTAAGGCTGCTGAAATTCACTTTATACTAGAAATAATGAAAATACTTACTTTCAATGAGAAGTTACTTGCTAGTACATTTTGAATATTTTCATAGCTCAAGTATTCTGAATGGGAAAATCTGAAGGATAAAGAGAAGAAAAAAAAAAAATCCAACAATACCCTCCCCCAAAAATGCATGTAGAGAAAATAAGAGATCGCTCGTCTGTGTCTGTGAGGACTAGGTGGTCTAGACAGAGAAATGAACAGATACACAGCTCCTAGGTTAACCTGTAAGAGTTCTGCAGGGTATGCTGCCTACTTCAGCTACACAACAGGAGAGAGGCTGTGGTTTTACTTAGCTCCAGACCTTACCCTTACTGATATCTAATATGATAAATAAACACAAACACATGCACACACCCATAAACTAACAAATGAAAAAGTGCAAGAAACAGGTTAAAAATGGAACTGTATCTTTGACTCCATGTTTTGCTTTTTATACACTGTATGCACACACATACAGAGAGTCATCTCTGTGTTACGGGAAAAAGAGGTCATGGATCACCCAAAACACAAGGTCAAAATGTGATATCATATAAACTTAATTAAGCTAAAATCACATTATAGGATTTGGAAACATGTTTCTTGACCACCAGGTACCATCCAAACATGGAAAAATAATACAGCATGTTAGGATCACTTTATAAACATCATGTAAATCGCTTTCTAGCCGCTGTTTAAAAAAAAAAAAAAAAAAAGTCTACTGTTTTTACTTGCTCTGGAGCTAAGTTCTTCTATTCAGGGATAGACAGAAATTCAATCCCACTGCATATTCTTCCTGCTTTGCTCCACTCCTAATATCCCCAACATCGCAACCCTGAATGAGATGTGGTATTAGAAATTACAGACCCGAGCACTCCCTCTTGCGACGGATACCTGTTTATCCCCCACCTCACTACTGGCAAAGGGCAGCCTGCGGGGGGATACCTCCACACTGCAGTCTCACAGGACCACCAGGAATGCTTACTAAATCACTTCAAAGAACAAATACCTCTCATAGTATAGCTGAACCACATAAAACTGTCAATATTTGACATTTTTGACCTACTAACACAGCAATTTCACATGGTTCTGCCTAATAGAGTTTACCTGGCTCAGAGCAATTTTAACTTTATCACAAAGGCGTCGTTACTTTTACCAATGTTATTGTTCAAACTGATTAATCTGCCACCAAAGTGTGTACAGGGGGCGGGGGAGGAAGCTGCTTATCAAACTAGGTTATAGCTGAGGGGAGGAATCTGGAAACAATTTAATTTTCTACATGTACCTTTCCATATCATTTGAATTGTTGACAATACAGATACATTCCTTTTAGACTACAAACAAGGTCTTGAAAAGTTCTTTGTTACAAGTGGGTTGGCTAAAGCGAACTGAAATAACACTAAAAAGGCATACAGATGTTTAACTACACAATTAACACATCTACAGTAATGAATCATTGTAACTGCAATGTGATCCTTCACTACTAATCCCGCCTCATTACTAAACCCTCCTTGCCAGGGCACTGGTGCAAATGCTTGCATCTTATAAGGGGCTCTTTTCCTACCTTGGAACACAGCAGGCCCCGTATCAGCCTGTAATTTGCTCCCACATCAGGAGTTAATCCAAAATGTTGAAACTGTTCCTTGTCTAAATAGTTACTTTCCTGCATTAAGATTAATGTACTCACTGAAAAAGATTCCGAGTTTGATTGTCTCCAATTACCCCCAGATGAACCTGTAAATGACCCACCAGCTGCTTTTCCATGCAGTAGCTGATCCTGTTCCCATTTGCCACTAGAAAGATCCAAGCATGTATGTATGGGAAAGCAGAGAGGTGGTTTTCTCTTATGTAAACATCTTGCTAGTAACTTCTGCAGAAACAAATCTTGCTAAGTGACAGGGTTGGGAATAGTGGTACTTACGCTCCAGGTACTTTTGTCTTCAATGCAGGAACTGAGGGTTTCTGGAAGACTTGGTAACAGAAGAGCTGTTTTTTGTCTGCCTATAGTAACTAGGCACTACAGTAACTAAGTTTAAAAACTGTTAGGTGGTTTGCTGTATTTGAACTACTTTATACTTTATTACTTGTGGGTTAAACGTATAGTCAGTAGGAATACTACAAAGTATACAATTTAAAAAAATGTGTGGTTTGGCACCAAGCCCCTCATGTCTTCTGGTTAGGAAGAATAAACATTGGAACCATAATAGCTATCACTGTTCAACGAGATGTAACTCAATCCCAATCCTTACATGAAAATATGTGAAGAGCTATTTTTGTATTTCACAAAAATAAACAGAAGTATAAAGTCAGAAAATATTTTCTTTGCCATGGCTTCAAGTCCCAGGACCTAGGGGCTTGCCCATAAGATACGTGACTTTGCAAGATACCATTCCGGTGGTGGAGCGCAGTCAGATTCCTCCACAAAGCCGGGTAATTTTACAGCTTATTTCCAGACACGGGAAACTCTACTGCCCTTTGTCAGGAATCAGACTGGTCAAGTCACCACCACCACTGGCACAGGCCCGCCAGGAGGTGTTTCTCAAAGCATGGTCCTTCAATGATCCACTCCATACCAACCGCTGGCAATGCAAATTCATTGGACTCTATCTCAAACCACCAGATCCAAAATTGCGGGGATGGGACCTAAGAATCAGTCACGAAATATTTATTTAATATCTACCGTGTGCCAATCACCAGGAAAAACACAGACAAAACTCCTGTCCCTATGAAGCTGACATTCAATATTTTGACCAAGCCTTCTATTCAATGCTTATGCATCCTCAAGCTTAAAAATCATTGTGTTATGGTTTTGATAGGGAGAAACGGGTAGCATGTTTGTGGGCTGCGTGTGTGTGTGTACGCATGTGTTTATGCACTTAGTCACACTGCAATCTATTCACCGTTCCATAAGCAAATCAAAAGAAACAGCAAGACAATCAATCAGTTGGTTTACCTGGTATCTATTACCCTCTCTCTCTCTCCCACCCCCGTCTCTCTTACACACGTGCACGCGCACACCCACACCCACACACACACAACTGCTGAGACAGATGTCACTGGAAGATAAAAAGTATTGGGCTAGAAGGAAAAGAGAATTCTTTATTCGGAAATTTTGTATTTTTAAAAATGTGTGCATTTTTTCCTGTTCAGTTAAAAAAAAAAAGGTTATAAAGCTTTTTCATATAAATGTTGGTAAGGTCATCATTATATGGGCTTTTCAATGCCACAATTTTTGAGATCTGTGAAGGAATAAGGTTTTATGTAAAATGCTGGCAATAAGCCCTTCATCAGAACCAGTGCTTTGATAAGCAAATACAATTAGCAGGTCTAGAGATACCATAAACAGATCATGAACACAGAAGGAAGAAGGGAAAGACTATAAAAAATGAAGATGGATTTTGGATGGGGTTAATTCTTACCCTTGAATATTCCCTGAATTGAAATTTCAAACATACCACTAGTTCATGTGACTTAATAACACAGTCAAAGCTATAAAAGTTTCAAATTACAACTTAATTCGGTGGAAAGTGCACAGGCCCCCAGCACCAGATACCCCACAGGCGGGCAATAGAGCTTCCACCTTCCCATGACAAAACTGTCCCCTGGCCTGGACAAGGCTTTGAAATCCTTCCTACTGCCCCCAATCAGTGGTGGCCCTCGTGGGGACCCGAGCTCATCTCGGCCCAGCTGAGGGACCTCTGTCGCTGATGGTAAGGTCGCTAATACCCTGCCTCCCAATTTGCTCCCCTCCCCCCAGGCCTTCCTTCCTGTCCGGGCTCAGTGATGCTCAACAACTAAATGACACGGTGCCCATCGTTCTAGCCCCACGTCAGCGTTCAGGGAGTGGACATGTTATTTAATGTCAGAAAGATAATAAAGGGTTTGGCCGGGGGCTGCCTTCTGAATCGTATGGGGGCAGGACTGGCAAGCTCCAGCCTCTGAGCGCTCTCATTTCTCGTCTCTTCTTCTGGCTACGGCAGCCTGTGAAGGAGATTTTTTCTGTATTTGGAAATACACAAAAAGCAAGACAGGAAAACAAATATGCCTACAAAGTATAGAGCGATCTCTCAAGTGTTCAGTATCCAGAAGTATATGATGATAAAAAATAAAATGATGCCAAGTTACATGAGTAAAATGTTAATGAATTTGGGGAGCAGCTCCCCCCACCCCGCCTTCCCTGAACATGAGGACGGCCTAAATCCATACACTAGAGAAGCCACTTCAGTACAAGAACGATAAGAACGGCTTTTAAAAATCTTAACAGAGTCTCATGTTATCTTCTTTAAAGTCTCTATCTAGTTGTCCAAAACTGGCAACATCTTAGAAGTATTAGATTTCATGCAAGGTATGATACACTTGTGGATGATAAAACATTTCTCTGCTGTGATAACTGTGGGGGTAAAGTTACAGATAAGGTGTATATTACATGTTTTAAGTTTCTAAATTAGCATGGTGACTTCCAATTGTCGTGGTAGTTAAAAAACAAATTGCCATTGGAGAAAATGACAAAGGGGAGATAAAGGAGTTTCTCGACTATGGTCTCAAGCTTTGCACCTTCGTCTCCTCCCAAGAAGAATCTGTCGATACATTCACCCAGCCAGGAAACTGACTCCTGACACTCGAGCTTCAAATGCTATGACTGCAGAGGGGCTTTTCTTAGTGTCTCTCCAAGGGATGCTTAAGCCTGGCACTGACAATAGTTTCTGCTCATATGACCTGCCTCCATGTAAGAAATGTAAGAAGCAGCTCCTGAGAATATGGGAAGCATGCGCTGTCATAAGCGTCACCGCGGGATTCTCAAATGTGTTCCAACTCCTACCGATCGACATTGCCCTTTCTAATAAAACTTCCTTAAAACAAACAAAACAAAACAAACTTCTTCTTGCTTCATAAACATTATACACACACAAATGCATACACATATATGTCAAATCTTAGTGCATTAAATACATCTGTGATTTGACACACACACAGGGTGACTGACCCATCATGCACGCGAGTTTTTGAGTGTCACTTTCCACCGTGTATAATACAACTCTTCATTTGAAAACTAAAGAAACTGAAATACACAGCAGTCTGGCCCTAAGGCTCAACTCCTGGCCCACAGCCTCCCCAATACAGTGTAAATCTATCTCTGGGATCAAAATCACAATTATCTGCTTCTCTCACAGTCTTGGTTTTCTTGTCTTCTTTCCTAGTGCTTTGCTATGGTCATTGGTTTCTCTTTATCTTCATAGCTACCCAGGTAAAAACCGTGAAGCTAAGAAGACCAGAGGCCATCGGAGGCACCTGTGCAGTCACATACCTACACGAGAGAGGTCTAAAAAGACAGTAATAAGAAAAGAGCTAAAGGGGGGCACCTGGGTGGCTCAGTGGGTTAAGCCTCTACCTTAGGCTCAGGTCCTGATCTCAGGATCCTGGGACAGAGTCCCTTCTTCAGGCTCTCTGCTCAGTGGGGAGCCTGCTTCCCCTCTCCTCTGCCTGCCTACTTGTGATCTTTCTCTCTCTCTCTCTCTGTCAAATAAATAAAATCTTTTTTAAAATTTTTTAAAAAGGAGAGAGCTAAAGGGAAAATTGCAATTCAGATTGGCTTTTATTTATTTTTAAATTTATTTATTAGTCAGAGAGAGATAGAACAGAAGTAGGGGAGAATGTCAGGTAGAGAAGAAACAGGCTCCCCGCCGAGCTAGGAGCCTGATATGGACTCAATCCCAGGCTTCTGGGACCATGACCTGAGCCCAAGGCAGATGCTTAACCAACTGAGCCACCCAAGCATCCCTCAAATTGGCCTTTAAAATTGTCCATCTGGGGTGCCTGGGTGGCTCAGTCGTTGAGCATCTGCCTTTGGCTCAGGTCATGATCCCAGGGTCCTGGGATGAAGCCCTGCATCAGGCTCCCTACCCAGAGGGAAGCCTGCTTCTCCCTCTTCCACTCCCCCTGCTTGTGTTCCCTCTTGCTGTCTCTCTCTCTCCCTCTCTGTCAAATAAATGAATAAAATCTTTAAAAATAATAATAAATAAAAATTGTCTGTCTGATCGAGGCTCTTCTCTTCTTTGAAACTTTCAAGGACTGCTTAACAGGACTCATGGAACCCACACAAAAAGGGGTCTTGAAGGAGCTCTCCCCACTCTACCCCATGCTCTGTACTCCAGCCATATGGTTGCACAGCTCTGTTGCCCGGATGCTCCTCCCTCTGCCCTTCGGGCTCCCACAGCCTCAGAGCCCCTCCTTCGTATCAGCTATTCAGATCTTAAGTTGGCTATCATTTCCTTCGGAAGTCTCTGCAGGCTGCCAGGGCTCAGGTTAGGGCATTTTTGATGAGTCTGTCCCCACTGTGAGGTGTCTCATCCCGGTGTTATAATTACCTGATTCCCTATTTCCACCTGTCTGTATCCCCCATCACTCATTATTTGCTCTTACTCCAGCTGTGCTCATAGCACGAAATTCAGGGCTGAGTTTAGAGAAGATGCCTGATAAGTGCAGATTAAATAATGCATGCATAAACATGAAAAATAAAATCCTTAAACGATATTCCATAACTTGCCATCAGCGGCACAGTTCCTAATGTGGCACTCTGCTGTTGGTTGGTTATCTTCTTATAATGTGTTTAGTTCAGCCGGATATGTTGATCGAAATAAATGTATTCTTATTGTGTAATAACTGACAAACACACTGAGGCTATAGATTTCACTGAATTTTAAAAAGAAGCAAAGAAGTATCCTACCGATAGGATGTCATTAGGAGTTTCCCTTTCATAAGAAGATGAAATGCTATATACTACCGCTGTAACTAAGAAGTCATTATTTTATTTCCACTCATATTTCAGATTATGGAAGAGATGGTAAAAGATTTATTTGAAATTCTATTCCAAGAAGCTCATGTTAGAAACTGATATTACACCCTAACATTCTACCCAGAAGAAGAGAAGCTTATAAACAATAAGGCAACATCAATGAAAAAAGAAAAGGTTCTAAACCTTAGGTAGGTTTACAACAGAGTGAAATCCAACCCACAGGCTTGGTTTGTTTGGCTTCTGCAACGTTTTAGAAATTTATTAAGTATTTAAAAACTGGAGGATCTCACATAAAATGCATTATACTTTGGCTTTTCTAGAAAAACCAAATGTGGATATAAGTTGTATGCCCGGAGCTACACAACTGCCCTCCACCTAAGACAACACCGCTACAATTCCCCACCTTCCTTGTCCTCCAAGAGCAGCGGAGACTCTAGAGCCTGATATTGGATAGACATTGAAGTTTGTGATCTCTGAATCAACGTTTGTGTGTCATGTATAAAACTCCATCACTTTGACTGCATAAGCTAAAGTAACACTTACGAGGAAACTGGAACGGCCAATTCAAAGTGGGTTTTATGAGTTCCACAGACCACACAGTTAATAAGAAAGGGGACTAGAAAGAGAATGAGGAAAATGTTCCTACAGCAAGATCACAATGCCTACCAAAGAAGAACAGACAGAAATGAAATTATAACCATTTCAAACTGCACATCTCTAAGCCCCACCGAGACTCACTAGGTGGAACAGGAACCCCTTAGAACTTTTAGCACAGGACTTTTCTCCCCCCACATCATTTTGAATACAGATTCACTGACTGACAGATCTAAACAGGACTTGGAGGATATTCAGTCCAACTGATGCACTTTCTTAGGTAAGAACATCGAGGCCCCAGAGAGATTGTCAAAAGTCATACAATTTGGTACATCACTTCTCCTTTCTTGCCCTCTTTTTCTCCAATTCGTTCTCAGAGATCTAGGGAAAATGTCACATAGGCATTAAATATCTGATAATTACATCCTAGCAAAATGAGAAATAAAGAAACAAAATGGACCAATTCAAGGTAGCGACAGCTAGCTGAGGGCCAAGCTGCGTCAAGAGCCAGGTCTCTGATTTCCAAACCACTTTGCCAGGCTTCTGCCTGGAAAACTGCAGGGTTTAAAAAGTCTGAGAGAACTACAGGCATGACGGTCTGACAGACCCCATCCCCCAACACACCAACACAGGACTGAAGGGGGAGGAGAGCAATTATCTGGGAGGAAACCCAAACATGAAATTCAAAGCAAATTAATCCAAATAATTGAACACTGGCAAGGATTTAAGTAATAAATACACTCATACACTATTTGAGGCCAGATGTTACTGAGATACAAGAGGAGATTGGTCAACATCTATTAAAAATTAAAATACTTCCCAGGGGGCCTTGGTGGCACAGTCGGTTGAGCGTCAGACTCTGGGTTTCAGCTTAGGTCGTGATCTCAGGGTGCTGGGATCGAGGCCCATGTTAGGCTCTATGCTCAGCACAAATTCTGCTTGGGATGCTCTCTCCCTGTCTCTCTGCCCCTCCTGCTCATGAGCATTATTTATTTAAATAAATAAATCTTAAAAATTAAAATATTTCCCATAGGGCAAGTATTAAATCAGCATTTCTCCTGGAAATTTATAGACATAGATGTAGAAATAAGCAAAGATATGTTAATAACAACGTTCTCTTTATGTTTTTAATAAACAGTGGAAAATCTGAAATATTCTTAACTGTCCTAAATTAACTGTGGTCTGGTTAAATAAAATATGGCACATTAGGGTGCCTGGGTGGCTCAGTGGGTTAAGCCTCTGCCTTCGGCTCAGGTCATGATCTTGAGGTCCTGGGATCAAGCCCCGCATCGGGGTCTCTGCTCAGCAGGAAGCCTGCTTCCCCCTCTCTCTCTCTGCCTGCCTCTCTGCCTACTTGGGATCTCTGTCTGTCAAATAAATAAATAAATAATCTTTAAAAAAAATATGGCACATTAATATAACAAAAAATGTCTATCTATTAAAATGAAAGCAATACTTCTATAAGTATTAACAATAAAACATGTTTAAGATATATTTAGTTGGGGTGGGAAGGGGGAAAGGGGGACATCAAGTTGAAAGCAGTATGTAGTTAAAAGGGAAGTGAGAGGGGATGGTAATACTCTAGACACTTTGAACAGACAGCCTGTGCTGAATGATACCAGGCTCAGGAAATAAAGTGTGGATGGAGTGGTAGTTTACTTTTTTCCTTATACTCACTATAAGAGAGTTTAATTTTTTTTACCTCGATCATCTATTGTTTAATATAAATGTAGCTGATAAAAAATTAATGAAAAATTTTTCAAAATTCTTTTGTTCTCTACAGGTACCTATTTAACCAAGTAATTATTCATTCATTCAACTAACATTTATTATACACCTATGATCTGTTTGCAATTGTCTAACCTTGGAAGATGTGGAAAGGTACTGCAAGTGCTGAAAGATTTGAAGATTTTCCTCCTCCAGAAATATGAGCTAAAATCACACTCTGCTTAGGTTAGCTATGGAGTAGACAAGCATCCAAGAACAACTCCAAATTGCTTGGTATGAACTGCTGAGAGAAATGTTCTGATGAGTACAATCAACAGCCTTGCTTCCCCAAATAAGATAAAGCAATGGGACCAAAAACAAGTAAGTTTCCTTGCCACACCCTCCCCTCCCCTGAATCTTCTGCTGGAGTCTTGGAAGGAAAGAAGGTAATGAGAAATGAAGTTCTGCTTGCCCTCCCCTCATTCATACATAACAGCTCTGGGGAAATGGACCAACAAGAAAGTGAACGGCTTTCTGACAAGGGTAAAGGGAAATGACATGGCAGTATGTGAGATTGTGATGTGAGATTGTGGGATACCATTTTGGCTACTTATTTTTTTTTTAAGATTTTATTTATTTATTTGATAGAGAGAGACACAGCGAGAAAGGAAACACAAGCAGGAGGAGTGGGAGATGGAGAAGCAGGCTTTCCACCGAGCAGGGAGCCCAATGCGGGGCTCCATCCCAGTACCCTGGGATCATGACCCAAGCCAAAGGCAGATGCTCAACAACTGAGCCACCCAGGCACCCCTCATTTTGGCTATTTAGATGATGCTTATTTCTCTTCCAATGAATCACTTCATAAACAAGGCAAGCGACTGACCCATGACCAGGTAATGAATGATCACACCCACGGCTGGCCATTCCTATCCTCTGCCCTGACTCTAGTTAACCCTAACCTGGCACGGTGGACTGGGCAACTGATGCGTTTGTATTTTTTCCCTCTTTTCCTGGTACTTCAACAAATGCATGTATTTCTTTGACCCATTTTAGCACCTGGGGTACTGCTCAGTTGGATGGAAATGTGCAGATAAGCAAGCTACTTCTGTAAACACTCTGGAGGTCATACAGAGAATGCTCAGCAATAGCACAGACTGTGGAGCCTCAAAGAATCTTATCTAGATCCTCATGTTAAGCAAAACTTCTACACTCAAGTCAGTGAGAAAGTCCACACAAATAACTTTATTATCACAGGATCTATGTAAGTGCCATAGAGAGGAACAGCTGAATGACCAAAATACTAAGGAAATGAAGAAGAAAACGAAGTAACTCCCAACTGGAGAAAGTGTGGAGTCTTGTAATAGAGGCGCCATATATATTGCTGTAGAAAAAAACCATGGATGTGCTATAAGGAGATAGAACATTCAAAGCTCAAGAAACTTGAGTGTGAGGGGGAAAAAAAGAGTCATGGATGAACAAACAGTATGTAGTTTATTTTGGCTAAAAAAACAATGTCTCAAGGGAAGTAATGGGACAAAGTTTGATACAAAGGTTGGGTCCCCACAGCTCAGGTTCTTTTGGAGTTTAATTACTATTTTATACAAAAAAGAAGGGAGGGCTGAACAGGACCTGAATTCCTAGAAGGTTCATCAGGCAGGAATAGAATAGACTGCTGTCCAAAAGGAGGGAGTCCTTTCATATAAGACTAACTACCTGAATATACTATTTTAGTGACAACTTGACAGAACCACTGGTAATGGGTAGAAACAAGATTACTAAATGCCACTCTAGCTCAGTGACATATTAATAATGTCACTGAGGGGGAAAAACAATTCTCACTTTATTTTGTTCAGAAAAACTCATATAAGTATTATAATAACTGAAATGAAAATGTATGTGTATAATAAAAGGTTAGCATTGAGTAGTGCCTGTTACTTGTCATATAAATAATATCATTTACTATAACAAGTCTTATGAGGAGATTTGTTGAGAATGTATTATTCAAATGAATGACACCAGAAAAGGAAGCTAGCAGAAACAATCTCCCCTTGCCTACACATTGTACATTTGAAATGAGTTTTAAAGAAACTGGCATTTCATTTCGAAGAAAAAAATGGATTACAAAGAGGACTGAAATAAGGAAATTACTCAATTTTCTGATGGAAATTTCTCCTAGAAAATCATTGTTTCCATTTAGTGATTTTAAAAGATGAGTAAAAAAAAGCCTTAAAAACAAGTAGGGTGAAAACAAAAATGTTTTAGCCAGATTTATGTAATTTCTACCATTTCGATACCTTCTAAAATATAAGAGATGTCACTTTAAAGCTCAAAGAAATACGTAATGCAACACTTGCTTATAAAACACCAAAAAAGTTCATTCATTCAATAAATGTTTACTGAGGGACTACTATATGAGAGGTACTGTGCTGGAAAGAACAGTGAACCAAAGACATAAATGAGCAAAAATCCTACTCTCATCATGTTTCTACTTTTGTGAGGAGAGACAATCAAAATAAAACAAGAAAGAAAGGAAAGAAAGAAAGGATAAGGGGGGTGGAGCAAGGAGGTATAAAATATGTAGTTGTTGGAGTATGATAAGTAGTAAAAAGAAAAATAAGGGACTCCATGCTACAGGTTCCTCTCTTTCCTTGCTGGACACAAACAAGGAAGCAGTTAGCCATAGGCTGCCATCTTGGAACTGACGGGAGATTTACCATTTTAGAGCAAAGCCAACACTAAGAAAGTAGCTGCACAGAAATGGGGGAGCATCGGGAGCCCAACATTTCCTCTGGACATCTAATTGTGTGAGATAATATATTCTTCTTTTTCACTTAAACCATTTGAGAGCAAGTGGTCTGTGCATTGCAGGAGAAAAATCCTGATGTATAAATGGCATTGATACTTTCTTATCTGTCAATTGTTGACTTTAGAGGGGGTTGATATCACATAAACATTCCTACCTATTTCTAATCATTCCTACCACCTTTTTTGGGGAAAAACTGTGCAAACAGACTATGAATGTATGCCAGAATACAGAGAATTTTCTATCTAGAAGTTCTGAGAAGATAATTTAGTTTCATCCTTCTTTTTTTTTTTTAAGATTTTATTTATTTATTTGACAGACAGAGATCACAAGTAGGCAGAGAGGCAGGCAGAGAGAGAGGGAGGAAGCAGGCTCCCCGCTGCGCAGAGAGCCCAATGCGGGGCTCGATCCCAGGACCCTGAGATCATGACCTGAGCCGAAGACAGAGGCTTTAACCCACTGAGCAACCCAGGTGCCCCTCATCCTTCATTTTTTTAAAGATTTATTTATTTGAGAGAGAGAATGAAAGAGTGCGCACAAGAGAGGGGGAGGGGGCACAGAGTGAGGGAGAAGCAGACTTCCCATTGAGGGAGCCCAGCAAGGGGCTTGATCCCAGGACCCAGAGATCATGACCTGAGCTGAAGGCAGATGCTTAACCGACTGAGCCACCCAGGTGCCCCTACTTCATACTTCGTTTTCAAGGAGAGACTAAAACCCAGCACAGAAATTTAGAAGCTCCATTTCCTAACCCTAACTCCTAATCCCACTGCTCTTTCACCACATTTTTAGATGAAAACAATGCTGGCTGAGAGGGAGTTTTTGGGACATCTAGACCAAATCCCTCATTCTATAGACAAAAGTTTTAGATTCTGGGAAGTTAACCCCCTTGGGCAAGATCAGCATTTATTGAAAGCAGATTTTGAATTCCTCTCCTCACTCCCAATCCTGACTACACTTCCACAGGATGATTCTCTCGGGGCCTCACTATTAACTGTCCATGCAGTTAGGGGCTAAAATGTTTTTTAAATTTTTCAAAATCTTTCTTGCTGAACTTGTAAATCCTGTTATTGCTCTGTTGCTCTGTTATACACCTGTTGCTAAGGGCACTCCAAGGAACAACGGAATTTTTTTTTTAAATCCATTACATTTTGAACTATAAAACCACAATCATAATTTGGTAGCTCTGTGAAAATAGGATGGAAGATGTTTACCTTTTCCTTAGTAAAAGTTTTCAAGATGTCACATAAATACATGAGCGATGGGATATAGTTCAGTAAAAACAACGCTATCCCACACATATCACAGTTGAAAACTTTATTACCTGAGGTAATGAAAACATACACGTCTAATACCAGGTTAACATTGAGTGGTGCCTGTCACTTGTCATATAAATAGTATCATCTACTATAACAAGTATTATGAGAAGGTTTTGTTGGGAAGAAGTGCAAATGAATGACACCTGGAAAGAGAGCTAGCAGAAACAATCTCTGCTTGCCTACACGTTGCACATTCGAAAATGGACATATATTTCCTGCTAGCTTTGAATAACCACTGGATTTTGAAGAAAAAATGGATTATACAAGGGATTCAAATAAGGATCTTACTCTATCCAGACTGGTTTCAGGCTATTGGATGCCCCTCTACAGGTCCCTTACAAGGATTCTCCCCACTCCAGCCAGGAGGTAGACATTGGCTTCTGGAGCAGAAAGTTCCCAAGAGACTGCTCCTGGCACTTTCTGGAACAGGAGAACTCTCTTCATTTCCAGGGAACTGCACCTCTGCTCTAGGCAGCCTCGCCAGGAAGGTCTACAGCCAAAAGGATCCCCTGCTGCCATCTTGGCACTGAAACCAGAGCCACAGGTAGATTTTATATCCAGGATGTTTTTCATTCAAGAATGTGACTAGATATGTGATATTTCCTAATAAACATCATGCTTAAATTTCAGAGCTGTAGAAATATTCCTCATATATATGAGGTCAACCTACTGAGATGGAGATAGTTAACTACCAGTGGCTTAAGAAGACCATCATCAATTAACTTTCATGCAAAAAATAATCAAGTCATTAGTCATTTTTGGATAAAGCTGCAAAATTAATCTAAAATACCAAGATGAATCATTACATTTATCTATCTATCTATCTATCTATTTATTTACGAGGGAAAGAGAGGGACAGGCAGAGCGAGAGGAGAGAGAGACTCTTAAGCAGACTCCACACCCAGCCTGGAGTTTGATACAGGCCTCCAATTCACAACTCGGAGATCATGAACTGAGCCGAAATCAAGAGACGCTTAACCGACTAAACTACCCAGGCACCCCAAATCACTACTTTAAAAATTGAAATTCACATCTCTTTGTGTATGAGAAATATATGTAACTAACATTAAACTGTAAGTATGCACTTTTTTTTTTTAAGATCTTATTTATTTGACAGAGAGATCAGAAGTAGGCAGAGCAGCAGGCAGAGAGAGGGGGAAGCAGGCTCCCCGCTGAGCAGAGAGCCCGATCCATCCCAGGAGCCTGAGATCATGACCTGAGCCGAAGGCCGAGGCTTAACCCACTGAGCCACCCAGGTGCCCCAGTATGCACTTTTTGAAGAAAAAAAGGACTGAGACTAATGACTAAAAGGCCAACATTTTAGAGCTGAAAGAGAAATATAATTATTTGATGCCATTTTTTGGTTTATATAAATTCATATAACCTCTAATCAAAAATCAGTAGATGTCATTCTTAGTGAAGAAGATGTGTATTTAAGCAGCTAATACAATTTCCCCCATCTACTTAAAACAAGCAAACTCAACAGTTAACAGCAGAACACTCCCTACAATACAATAATAATAACTTGGTCCCAGTAAAACCAAGTAGGAAAATCATAATCACTTTGCAAATCTTTCCAATAAAAGTAACATTAGCAATAAGGCTGTTTGGTATTCCTACGAAAACTCTCTCTCTGCCCCTTTGCCCCCACACATGCACGCTCTCTCTCTAAAATAAACAAATAAATTTTTTTTAAAAATCACATCAGAAAATGGGCTGAAGACATGAACAGACACTTCTCCAAAGAAGACATACAAATGGCTGTCAGACACATGAAAAAATGTTCATCATCACTAGCCATCAGGGAGAATCAAATCAAAACCACATTGAGATACCACCTTACACCAGTTAGAATGGCCAAAATTAACAAGACAATAAACAAGTGTAGGAGAGGATGTGGAGAAAGGGGAAACCTCTACACTGTTGGTGGGAATGCAAATTGGTGCAGCCACTCTGGAAAACAGTGTGGAGATTCCTTAAGAAATTAAAAATAGAGCTTCCCTATGACCCTGCAATTGCTCAACTGGTATTTATCCCAAAGATACTGATGTAGTGAAAAGGGCCATCTGTACTTCAATGTTCATAGCAGCAATGGCCACAGTCGCCAAACTGTGGAAAGAGCCAAGATGCTCTTCAATGGACGAATGGATAAAGAAGATATGATCCATATATGCAATGGAGTATTACGCCTCCATCAGAAAGGATGAATACCTAACTTTTGTATCAACATGGACAGGACTGTAGGAGATTATGCTGAGTGAAGTAAGTCAAGCAGAGAGTCAATTATCATAGGTTTCACTTACTTGTGGAGCATAATAACATGGAAGACATTGGGAGATGGAGAGAAGTGAGTTGGGGGAAATCGGAGGGGGAGATGAACCACGAGAGACTGTGGACTCTGAGAAACAAACTGAGGGTTTAGAGGGGAGGGGGGTGTGGGGATGGGTGAGCCTGGTGGTGGGTATCAAGGAGGGCATGCATTGCATGGAGCACCAGGTGAGGTGCATAAACAATGAATTTTGGAACACACACACACACAAAAAATAATGTAATAAAAGTAAATTGGATTTTAAAAATCTAACATAATGTATCACTTTTTTATTAAATCATTGACCTTATTTTTTAAAGCAGTTTTAGGTTTATAGAAAAATTGAGCAGAGTCCAAAGGGTTCCCATATACTCCTTCTTCTCCCGACTTCCCACAGTTTTTCCTATTACCACCTCACATCGTTAGTATGTTATGTTTGTTAGCAACTGATAAAGTAATATTAATCATAATATTAAAGTCCACAGATCACATTCACGCTTTGTGCTATACGTTTATGGGTTCTGACAAATATGCCCACTATTATCACACAGAATACTTTCACTACTCTAAAAGTTCCATGACTTATTTTTTAAATAGGAATAATGTGTTCTACTGTGATTATGAAAGCAAAATATATTCATTGCCAAAAAATATTTCTTTTTAACAATTTCAAAAGGTGGGATGCCTGGGTGGCTCAGTGGGTTAAGCCTCTGCCTTCGGCTCAGGTCATGATCTCAGGGTCCTGGGATCAAGTGCCGGGTCGGGCTCTCTGCTCAGCGGGGAGCCTGCTTCCCCCTCTCTCTGCCTGCCTCTCTGCCTACTTGTGATCTCTCTCTCTGTCAAATAAATAAATAAAATCTTAAAAAAAAATTTCAAAAGGTAAAAAGCAAAAACATCTATCATAATCCCAGGTGGTAGAGAACCACAACTTGTTGCCTTTCTTCCTTTTTTTTCTATACCTATGCCACCATATGTGAATGCAGTTGTGTGTGTGTGTACTGTCTTGTATCTTCTTTTTATTCACTTGCATTTTCATTCAAACAGACACAGTGTCAATGAAAAAGTCAAGAAAAAAAAAAAGTAAAGGAAAATCCCTCAGAACTTCTACAAATGCAGTACTGATTAAACCTCTGAGTGGAGTCCAGCTATAGCTCTTCAGTAGACTAGAATCCGTGTGATGAGTGATCTGACTTTGTATGAATTCATCCAACTCTTCAGAGCTTCTGCATTGCTCTACATTGAACTTAGGCCACAAATTTCCCTTATCTTTCCAACTTCCCATCCACTAGCCCTGCTCTGCCCCAGCAAAAGGAGGGGGTGTTAATGGGGGACAGGAGAGGCCTGTTATTTCTGCCTCCCCAAGTCTCAAAATATCAAAAGGCATTTTATAAGTAATTTCAGGAGAATGTCCTGTTTTGGTCGTTCTATTGGATACTTTTGGCAGATCACTATAATGCTTTCAAGAAAACGAAAAGCCTTCTTATATTTTTATTTATTTTTTTTTTTTTATTTTTTTTTTTTAAAGATTTTATTTATTTATTTGACAGAGAGATCACAAGTAGGCAGAGAGGCAGGCAGAGAGAGGAGGAAGCAGGCTCCCTGCTGAGCAGAGAGCCCGATGCGGGCCTCGATCCCAGGACTCTGAGATCATGACCTGAGCCGAAGGCAGCGGCTTAACCCACTGAGCCACCCAGGCGCCCTTATATTTTTATTTTTAAGCATCGTGAATTTTCCTAGCCTTATGGTTCAAGTGATAAGTAAGACTTGAGCTCCAGTCATCCCATGCTTCTTGAAAAATCATTCTGCCAGTCTCCACAATGGGAACGAACATCTGCACTCACTATCTTTTTCAGTCATTTTAAACACAAGGAGGCTTTGAAAAGAAGACAGGAAGTTGCTAGGCCAGAGAAGATAGGAGAAAAGAACATCTTGGCTTGAAAAGCTGCCAGCTTCTGGTGACAATGACAAGGTAATAAGACAGTCAAGTCCCTCTCAGAAGGAAAACAGACATAGCCCATCCTCTAAAGCAAGTTATTTCCAGCCTCTCTCATCCATTCTATTCCTAAGTTTAGACAACAGTCAGCTTAACTCTCACCCTTCATTCTTTTTATATCACTCCAGATCTCTACAGCAGGCATACAATAAATTTTGGTTTCACTGAACTGAATGTCCCAGCAAGACAACCTGTGTGTCAGTACAGAGAGGAAGGATGAAGAATCATTATCATGCTAAGAAACGATTTCAAAAAGAATAAAATTCACTATTCACAGGCATTCAATAACACATTCCACTTTCTCAATGAAAACCATGCATAAAACTCTATTATCTGTAATTATGTTTTACTAAGAACAGTGATTTATCCTAGATGAGTGAAGGTAAGCCCAGGGTTTGTGATGCTATTGGGAAGTAGTCTGAAAAATGACCAGAAAATACAAGTATTTGTTTCTTATATGTGATATGTGGTTTCTACAACACCTTTGTAAGACTCCTGAAGTATATATCCACCACTCTTTTCTGAATCTTGAAAAGCACATCACAGCAAGTAGAGATCATTAAAGTCTCTTGTGGGGAAAAGAACAGATGGGGTGGGAGGACATAAGCAAATGGGCTCCCCTGCTACAACCTTTGCTACTAGAAAGGTATATATGAATTACAACACACTAGACCAGCAAGAATGTTCATTATGGCTAATGACCTTCTTTGTATGGATGCAAGGGCATAAGCAGAGCCAGAAAATTACAGAGTTAGAAGCCACAGTCTTCATTCTACACTAAAAGCTATGCTTCCTTGAGTAACACAATTAATCTTTGAGACTTGATTCACTTCCTCAACCCTTGAATGAATGAATGAATGAAATCAAAGCTCAACATTTTTTCACCCAAACTTTCTACAAAACTTCTTACTTGGCTACCAGCATAACTGCTATGATCAAGAGAAATGGGAATAGTGGATGTCTCATAATCTGCATTATGGAAACAACAGGTGTACTTTCCCTCACCTACCACACTTCTGATAAGCAACCTACCCCAGGTGTGAAAATCGCTATACTAAAAGATGCTCAATATGCCTTCTGACATCAGTGTTTTGAGAATCTGTAAATATAAGGGTTCTTTTTACAAAACCCACATACTCTTGGGCCAGAGATGTGTCGTGTCTATACACCTGTGCACATCTGTCTGTCCACTTGCCCTAACTAGGGCAAGCAGAAGCAAAAAGGCAAAATACAGTAGCAAAATTCAAAGAAAGACAGGCTCTTGGGGCTTCTAAATCCACCTATGATATTCTGGTCATTCTCTTTTGGGTCCAACATGCCTTTCTCCTGTCTAGAGATGACATATCCAGCCTGTGGGTATAAAACCAGGGGGCAACAAAAAAGACAGACTTTAAGGCAGCATGGTTCACATCTAATTCCCTCTAAGTCGGTTCACATCTAATTCCCTCTGTGTAAGCTGTGATGACTCTGGTATCATGTTCTAACATACTAAGGTTATCATTCTGCATTTGAGAATCTTGTTTCATTTGTAAATATTACTTTAAAAATATTTTTGCAGAAGGGTACCACATCTAAAAACAAACTCTCCATGGCACAGAAACTTCCTCTCACATAAACCTTACACTTGGGGCACCTGAGTGGCTCAGTTAACTGTCTGCCTTAGGCTCAGGTCATGATCCGAGGGTCCTGGGATTGAGCCCCATGTCAGGCCCCCTGCTCAGCAGGAGGCCTGCTTCTCCCTCCCCCACCCCCACCTCCCTGCTTGTGTTTCCTCTCTTGCTGACTCTCTCTGTCAAATAAATAAACAAAATCTCAAAAAGTAAATAAAATAAATAAATAAATAAACCTTACACTCGATCACAGTGCCCGAGAATAATCATTACTCTACATACTCCACAGAATGGAGGGAAAATGGCTCAGTTGTCTTGTTAAACTAGAGAACTGAGTCTTAATCTGGGGACCATAGGAAAACACCAGGCGTTCCAGAAAATTCTGAAATGTATGTTGTTGTTGTTGTTGTTGTTTTATCATTTTGTATGATAAATGAGAGATGGTTGATTGCTTACCTCAGATTTCAAAAGTCTATAATCTAAAAGAGGTGAGTTTTCTACTTGCTGTTCATGGTTGGAGAAATGCTACACACACACACACACACACACACACACACACACACACAGAGTCCTGTACTAATACTGTATCACTGTATGTGACCTAGTAGGAGGTGAGAAAGAGGCAGGAAGAGGTAAGGATAGCAAGCAGTGATAGTGGAAGTACTTGTAAAATAACAGGATCACCTTACATTAATACAGCACTTGACTGTTAACAAGCTTTGACTTTCATTATCATTGTCTAGTACACAGTCTCTCACACAGCAGGTACATCTATAGTCATGGTCTCTGTCATCCACTGCTTTTGTCAAGGGCAGACTCCATCATCTCTCCTTTGACTTCCAGCAATGATCTGTTCTTGCTCACAACTTACCTTTACTCTCTCTGTCCCAAACCACTGCCTGCACACATAGCCTATGTGCTCTTCCTTGGCTTCAAGTTCTCCACTCCCACCTGCCACTCTTAACAACCTCCAACAAGCATTTCTCAGTTACTCTTCAGAGAGATGCTAATCCTGGCTGATTCCTCTGATCACCTCTTGCTTGCTCCACAACCTATTCTAATTTTGCTTCCATTTCTTTGATTATTTTTGGTCAATTCCCGACTCTTTAAAAACATTTGACAAACTTCACTACTCTCTCCTCCCATGTCTTTTGTTTATCTCTCTCTGTTAACCTAACCCTCTTTTCAGTCGACTTTGCTGCCTCCTCCTCCTCCGGCTTCTCTCCCTCTTCCACCTAGGACTGATGTCTAAACACTGGGCTTGGTCCTGGGCCCTCTTTTCTGTTACAGTCACTCCCGGAATGATCTCATCTATTTCTGTGGTTTTAAAGACCATCTATTCCAATTTTTCCCTCTAGCCTATGTGTCTCCTTGAACATCAACAGCCGTACACATCCAGCTGCAACTAGACATCTCGACTTGGAAAACTGACGAATCCTGGGATTCCCCCAGATCTGCCCCCAAACCCATTATTCCCAGTGTACCACATTCTAGGAAATGCTATACAAACAAAACTTAGGAGTTGGTCTTGATTCCTATTTTATTCTTATCTGCTGGATCAATCCAGAAGTGAGACACATTAGTGGTACCACAAAAATATATCCAGACTCTATTCTCTTTTCCTTGTCTCCCTACTATCACCTTAAACTACCAACATCTATCTTTCTGGTCTACTAAAAATAAAAATGCAAAAGGAATCCTTTAACTTAAACCAGGTCATACTGTTCCTTTGCAAATAAGCAAACAAACCCTTTAGTTTCTTCTCAATTAAGCAATGGCCTCCCACTGCTCTCATAATAAAACCACAACTTTCTACACACAAGGTCCTACTTAACCTAACCATTCCTCCACCTTAGTCTTTCCACTTCAGCCTCCAGCCTCACTTGCTTTTTACTCGGCTTCAAACAAGTCAATCTCCAAGTCAGACATATTTCCACTGTCTCCATAAACCAAATCCATGTGATAATCATAGCTTTGTTCTCAAAGAGCACCTATTAGCATTGTTGATTAATATCACAAAATAATTTCCAGGAAGATATAATAATTATATATGTTAAATAAGAGATATAAGATAGTTTCCTCGAGTTGATTCCAGCTTATTTTCAGATCATTTACATATAAAAGCCCTTACAGGGGTGCCTAGATGGCTCAGCTGGTTAAGCTCAGGTCATGATCTCAAGGTCCTGGGATCCAGCCCCCAGATGGGCTCCATTCTCAGCAGAGAGACTGCTTCTCCCTCTGCCTCTGCTCCACCCCAACCAACCCTGGCTCGTGCTCACTCACTCTCTCTCAAATAAATAAGATCTTAAAACAAAAACCAAAAAACCAAACCCAAACCCTTAAAATAAAGCTTCAGAAAGCCACTCATCTTTTTGACCACAAGACTACAAGAAGACAACCATCAAGAGCTCATAATGATTTAATCACTTGCCAAGGGATCTTTCTGTCAACTGCTTGTACAGTTTCCCATGAAGCAATTGGGGAAGTCGGTCTAAATGGTTTTAAATTGTTGTTAAGATGAAGAGAGCAATTACGCAATATCCAAAGTTCACATTCTTAAAGGAATTTGAGAGGAGATGTAACTCACACTTCCAAAAGGTGGGAGGTTTTTGTTTATTTACAGAACAAAAGCAAATTTAACCAACATGGCTAGATCTATTTTATGTCCTTCTTCAAAAATCTTACCAGCTTTGGGAGGTGGGGAGGTAAAAGCACATAAAAGGCTACTTAGCATCATAAATGCTTTGAAGCCATTCTAATGAATGATCAACTAAAATGTATCTTGCTATCTTGATGCCACATTACTGATACTTTTCTATCCAAATTCTCTAACCCAGGCATAAATTAAGGACACTCAACCCTATGGTATCCTCTCCAGACTCCTCTCTATTCACATCAACCAAATACACAAAGATTCAACTCCATCACATTGTCTCATTGTGCCATTCATGTTCATTTTCATATTCTAACTAGACACACGCATCTTAAAGGCAGAAACTACACCCTGTAATTCTTAGGTTCTCAGAACAGTGGTTGCAAATATCAAAACTGAAAATAAGATCCCTGTACATAAGCATCAAAGATTTTGATTCAGCGTCCCTGGGGTGCCCGGTTATCTCTGTGGAATCGTGCTTCCACAGTGCTACCCAAGGGATCTGGTACCCACAATGTTTGAGACCACAGCCCCAGAGCCCTTATATAGCATTCATATAGCAGTCACTGTCTGACTCATGGTTTCACAAATGTTAGAAATGTGGTTTCCAATATCCATCAACTAACACCCAGAAGCATGGAACATGCTTATAAAACAAATGAGATCTGAAATAAAATCAGCCCATAAAAGCAACTGGCAAATGAGAAGTTACGCCCAGGCGTGGTGATTCTGAATCCCACAGTCTTAACACTCTGCTATACCTCTGCAGAAAAGACAAGGGCAGAGTCAAGAGCTAAGCACAGCCATGGTGGCTGATGAGGCAAGGGCTGGAGGTGTGGGAAGCAGATGGTTACACTTGTGAGAACCATGTAGGCACCAGCAAGAGCTCTGGGAACATTCCCAAGTCCTATCCCATGTGACCTTTCTCATCTCCACCGACTCACCCTAGGAACAGTAACCCACAACCCTGAGAGCCTTTCTCTCAAAGAACTTCTTCAAAGCCTTTTATATAAGCTCCTATGTTCTGAAGATGAAGTATTTTTATTAAAACTGATCTCCCACCCATAACTGCTTAAGATGAAGTAGGGAAAGTATTTTGTATGCTGTATGGTGCTGCTCAAACGTAAGGGCTTACTTTATCCTCAATGATACTTCAATATTTAGCAACATATTCTTTTTTTTTTTATCTTGGATGATATATTAAAAATTCAAATTCCCTGATTTGAGGGATTTTCAGGTACTTTTTTAAACACTCTTATCTTCTTTTAAATTCTGGATATTTTACTATAAATCACTCTGTGCGTAAAGTGGGTTTTTAAAAAACTTTAAATGGCAATGTCTACTATAAATTCCATGCTAAAGATGACAAGTTACTTTAGCAACCCCAAGTCTGCAAATAATTTCAAGTATTTTACTTTATTCTCAGCTTCGTGCTTATATCACTAATTTTACTTCTGGTTTTACGTAACACATGCAGGACATGAGGAAAACTAAATCAATCTGTTAAAGGCCCAATGACAGTTGGGCCAGTTAAAGGCCCAATCAGAATCTGTTATGTTTAATTTACAGAAGATTCCCCTTGGCTACTTCATCGCTGAAGAGTGGTACAAGCAGGGAGGTGGGTTACTGTAAATAAGACAAGGTCAAGGGACTCTAAGACCAAGAACTAACATGCCTCACAGAGATTTAAATCTAAATCAGGCCATCTTTCATTCAATAAATATTTCTTGAGTGCTTCCTATGGGGCCAAAGGGGATGCACTGGAGATGCAACTACAAACCAGACAAGCAAAGCCCTGTTTTCACTGGGCTTTCATCCTAATGAGGAAGATATTCATTCATTCATTCATTCATCCATTCATTCAGCAAGTATGCTGTATTGTAAGTGTAAGTGCCAGGAATTATTTGGTAGGTGCTAGGAACATAGTAAAGAACTTGTAACAATAAACAAAGAAATATACAGGACAATGCTAGCTATTGGTTAAGGACTATGAATACAAGTTAATCAGTAAAAGACCACACAGAGCTGGGGACTAGGTTAGAGTGTGTGTGTCCACGGTCGGAGGGAGTGACAGAAAGGGAGTTAAAATTTGAAAGGGTGGGGGCGCCTGGGTGGCTCAGTGGGTTAAAGCCTCTGCCTTCCGCTCTGCTTGGGTCATGATCCTGGGGTCCTGGGATGGAGCTCTGCATCTGGCTCTTTGCTCAGTGGGGAGCCTGCTTCCTCCTCTCTCTGCCTGCCTCTGCCTACTTGTGATCTCTGTCTGTCAAATAAATAAAATCTTAAAAAAAAAAAAAAAAGAAGATAAACTGTAAATGGGGGAGGGGGTGTCACAGTGGAAGAAAAGAAAATTAAGAGGCTATTTATTTAACAGTAAATCCCAAACTGGAGATAATGGCAGCCAAGACTGTGGTGAGAAATTGTTACATTCTGGATCTTTTCTACAGGTGAAGCCAAAAGAATTTATTGATGAACTAGATGTGGGGGCGCTGAGAGAAAGACACAAGTCAATCCTGATAATCTAGCCTAAAAACTGTATTTCATTGGGTCTTTTATTTAAAAAAAAAAAAAAATCAGAGCAAATAAAGCTCTGTATTTGAAACTCACTCTGCCACTTACAGGACAATATTTATATACGATGTAAATGTCACATGAAACCTCAACTAGCTGAATTCTAACAGGACACTAATTCTTTCTTGACCTTTCCTTAAAAGTACAATTCATGGTCACTGTTCTCTTGGGGCATTATTCCACAAACAGATGAGCATCTCTATCAGAGACAGCTGGACACTTGGTCTGCATAACTGTCATGAGCAAATGTTGTGGCTAGACGCAGAGGAAGGGGTGAGAGACAGGGGAATTCAAGTAGAATTAGATTAAAACAGGTTTAAGAGTTCTGACCTAACAAGACAGGAATGAGGAAAGGAATACAGAATTCCATGAGAAGGTGAAGAGATTAGCTGAAGGAGGTCCTTCACTTCCTTCATTTGATTCTGCAATCTCAGGATCCAAGGATTGTAGAATCAAATGAGATACAAGAATTACTTAAGAGGGGCTGCCTGGGTGGCTCAGTGGGTTAAGCCTCTGCCTTCAGCTCGGGTCCTGATCTCAGGGTTCTGGGATCGGGTCCCACATCGGGCTCTCTGCTAGGCAGGGAGCCTGCTTCCTCCTCTCTCTCTCTCTCTCTCTGCTTGTGATCTCTCTCTCTGTCAAATAAATAAAATCTTTAAAAAAAAAAAAAAAGAATTACTTAAGAGTAGAGACCTGGAATCCTCCAGCTGTGATACGGACTATATAAAATGGAGCAGCAGGTCCTCCGGTGGCTGAGACTGCCCCCAGCAGCCACACGGCAGCCTTCCACCAGGTCTCAGATCTCTGAGTGCTAAGGTATTGACTTTCTGTAACAAGCCTGCTCTTCCTGGGATGATAATTCTAAATTACTCTATGTGATAAGAACTCTGGGAATGTCTAATTTCAAACAGAGACATAATGATCAAATAAATCCACTGTATTAAAACCTCTGATGTTAACTTGGGGAAATCAAAGTGTAATCACTTGGACAAAGTTCAGTATTTCGTTGAAAAAACATTTATTATGTTTAGATAGTTTGACATGTTAATAGACTATGCTTGTAATTTAAATTTATTTCAAATTTATGATTTTAAATTGAAAGGTAAAGAGTTTTATTATATTCTCAGCAGTGTCAGAATTCTTAAGATGAATTATATGTATAAATGTGGTTTTATTAGGTTTACAGAAATAACTGAAGTACTTGGAGAAATTCTGGTTGTTAGATCAAGGCATTTGAATGTCTAAAAAGAACTAAATAGAGTAGATTTACAAATGCAGTTTAAAAGTATTTATGGGGGGCGCCTGGGTGGCTCAATGGTTTAAAACCTCTGCCTTCGGCTCAGGTCATGATCCCAGGGTCCTGGGATCGAGCCCCGCATCGGGCTCTCTGCTCAACAGGGAGCCTGCTTCCTTCTCTCTCTCTGTCTGCCTGCCTCTCTGCTTACTTGTAATCTCTGTCAAATAAATAAATAAAATCTTTAAAAAAAATAAAAATAAAATAAATGGGGCGCCTGGGTGGCTCAGTGGGTTAAGCCGCTGCCTTCGGCTCAGGTCATGATCCCAGGTCCTGGGTTCGAGCCCCACATCGGGCTTTCTGCTCAGCAGGGAGCCTGCTTCCTCCTTTCTCTCTGCCTGCCTCTCTGCTTACTTGTGATTTCTCTCTGTCAAATAAATAAATAAAATCTTTAAAAAAAAAATAAAAAAATAAAATAAAATAAAAGTATTTATGGAACTCTAATTAATTAGACCTGTAAATGGGACCAATTAGAGCTGTTTATTGGTACTCCTGTCAAGTGTTTTGAACTGTAATCAAGCAGGAAAATGTCCTTCCAGCTTCTTCCCATGGTCCACTTAGCCACCGGCAGGAGACAGGTTGGCATTTGTGAACTTTTGCTGGACACTGTAGGAAAGAAAAATTTGCCAACCCAAAATGTGTCTCTTTGGCATGTGCATTATTCTAGGCTGATTATTTTTAAGAAACAAAAGGCTCATGAACAACCTTTGACCCTCTGCCACCTGCCTAAAAGAATTTAGACAGAAGACCTGCTCCAGGAAGGGAACTATCAACACAGATAACCACACTACAACATGAACTCAGTAGGACAGGGAGGAATTTACCAGTTTGTTTGTCAATAATTCTTCTCTGTGTTCTACTGTTTCTGTATGGCCCAGCAGACATCTGTTTACGAAACATTTACTCTTTTCCATCTACCTGTAAGATGTTGTCCTTCCCGTAGAAGTCCCAGACTCCTACCCCCTTTTCCTCAACTATGGAGAGCATGCAAGCCTCAACTGTCTGCTTGCCTGTGGGCTTCATCCTCTTAGGGAGGCCTCATATATACACAGTCAAATTTTATTTTCTCCTGCTAATCTATCTCATGTCAATTTAATTCTTATACCAATCAAAAGAATCTTGAGGGATAGAATAAAGTTCTTCCTCCCCAATAACCCGTACTGTAAACTGTGAAGAGTCAACATCCCCTACTTCCAACATCCCACTTCTTACCTCCATAGAAATGGTGAGTGTATCTTGACCCTCATCTATATACTCAGGGTCTACTCGCTCCCTTGGCAAAAGGAACTTAAGGACCCAAGGGAATTGAAAACTCATGTCTTCACAGAATCCTGCATAAGAATGTTTAGAGTAGCTTTATTTATAGTTGTCTAAAGTTTTTGGAAGCCACTTCAGTATAGATGAATGGATAACTAAACCATGTGATATGCATACAACGGAAGATTATACAGTGCTAAAATAAAATGAGCTATTAAAACCTGAGAAGACCTAGATGGACCTTAAATGCGTATCAGTAAGTGAAAGAAGCCACTCTGAAAAGGCTGCGTGCTCTCGGGTTCCACCTATTCAACCTTCTTGAAAAGGCAAAACTATAGAGACGGTGAAAGATCAGTCACTGCCAAGGGTTGGGACAGGGAGTAAAGGGGCTGGGGGATGAACAGAGGAAGAGCAGGGGATCTTTGGGGCAGTAAAACCATTCATTATCTATGGGACTTACAGACTGTATCTATGAGACTGATGGGTACATGTCATTAGGTAGTTGGCAAAACCCATAAAGCTGTACAGCACAGAATGAACCCTAAAGTAAGCTACAGTATGGACTTTCAGTAATACTAACGTATCAATATTCGTTCGTCAACTGTAACAAATTTGGTGCTGGGAGAAAGGCTTTACAGGAACACTGTTTTTTCTGTTCAATTGTTTTGTAGACCTAAAACTATTCTTTAAAAAAAAAAAAAGTGTATTAAGTTGGAAAAAAAAAAAAAAACAAATCCACATATATTCAACCGAATATTCCAGTTTGGAGAAAAAGAAATTTTAAAAATAATATGTAATTTTAAAATTAGAAATTACGCCTTTTTAAAAAAATCTTCCCCAACCTTGCCTTCCTAGTAGAACAGGCATCTCCACAGAGATAGCCAAAAGTGCCAATACTTAGCTTATGAAAAGGGAAATGCAGAAATCAATGCTTCATTCAAAAACTCAGTCAAATGAGTGGACTAATAGCCTACAAAACTTTTTGGTGGTTAAATTATAGCATTTAAGAGCTTCCCTCTAAATTACTGGAGGTTGAGTTCAGACATTTACATACAATGCACTCCAACAGCTGGAATTAATCGGCATCCTTGCTCAACTTTTCTGGAAAGAATTCTTCTAAGATAGCTATAATTGAAAAGGCAATTTCTTGAAATTTCTATCCAAATGACTAATCAAGTCTTTGATTAAAAAAATAAAACTGCTAGGAGTTTTGACTACCAGAAGCATAACTACCACATTCTGTGTAATTTTTATGTTAATTTACATCCTCAAAGGCTCCTTTCCAAAATATGAGTACTAACATTTTTAAACAATGATAAATCTATGATACAGAAATTTTGTCAAACAGAATTAGTCCTATTAGCAAAACAGCTTATTAAAAATATTCCTATTTACTGAGTCCCTAATATTAAAAGTTCACACCATCTGAAAAATTCTGTTACTAAGAACTATATTTGTTATAATTTGCGCATCAAGCTGTCTCTTAAAAAAAAGAGTCAGGAAAACAAAAAAAAAAATCTGATCTAAAAATAACCTCTTCCAAGATAGGAGTTTGTATATACAAGTCTCTACTAATATACCACAGCAAGAAAGGCAAAGGCAACTACTATAAGCATGAAATAAATATTTTCTAGCTCTAAAGAAGTCCCTCCAAGAGTAACTGAATTTAATTTTCAGAAATAATTATACTATGGTTTTAGTGGTTTTCATAAGGCATTTTACTTAGATTTGGGAAGGACTACAACTATTGCCATTATTTCTCATTCATATAAAACTCTCCCTGGAGGGCTCTAGGGGCCCATCCTCCATTAAATTAACAAGCTCTGGCCCAAGTCAGAGGCTCCCTTACATAGAAACACAATCACAGACCCACAGCTGGCCACATTTCATTCTGCGAACTGGAGCACAAAGTACAGGAGTACATACAGTCTCTATCTCCTGGCTACATTGTGAAACTCAAGTCACTTTAGCTGAGTATATAAACTTTAGTTATGTACATAATACCATTCTTTATGAATAGGCTTCCAGTGATTCAGATGTTAATTTGGCCATGAGTCCTGAATTGAAGCCAAAATTCCAACAGCATAGGCTGTACAACTAAAGGTAACCTTTCATGATTTCCTGAGGAGTATTTAATTGCTTGTTTGAGCCAAGAAGGGCATAAACTGAAAATCTACCAAAACAACTTAATCAGCAAATATCTGAAATATTGCCAACAAGAGCAGTTCCACCCTTGTGGCCATCTGACATAATGCAATCACAGACTACTTTTACTACCATTTTAAATTATTCTTGTTGTTGTTATTATATCATATTCACCATTACCATTATTATCATCACCATCAAGTCTATTACTTATAATATTAACAAAAATAACTTACTTTGTAGACTTGACAATTTCATCAACCCTGGAGATGGTTATAATAGCACATCGAGCAAAATGACAAAGTACATTATTTCTTGCCCCTCATTAAAGATACTCTAAGATGGGGCGCCTGGGTGGCTCAGTCATTAAACATCTGCCTTCAGCTCAGGTCGTGATCCCCAAGCCCAGCACTGAGCCCCTCACTGGGCTCCCTGCTCAGCGGGAAGCCCATTTCTCTCTCTCCCACTCCCCCTGCTTATGTTCCTTTTCGTGCTGTGTCTGTCTCTCTGTCATACAAATAAACTCTTTTAAAAATAAAAATAAAAATAAAATAATAAGGATACTGTAAGAAATGAATGATCAGCTTTGTTGAGTAACATCCAGAGCCACACAGCAGCTGACAGTGGCAAGGGCTTAAAACCAGGTCATCCCACTCCACATCCACATTCTTCCTACTACACCATGTTACCTTTCATTAGTTATTGTTCTGTTGGGATTTAAGAGAACAAAGGTAGAATTATTGATTCCCCAACAGAGGCACAGGTCCCCGGAGAGCAACTGTTTCCAAAACTATTTAGGTACTACCCCATACGAATACTATGTTCACTCTCAGGATGACAGAGATGGCTACGAGGGTTTTGGACACCAGCCCCACCCCTCCATTAATTGTGTGGTTGGGGGTAGGCTGCATCCCTTCCCAGAAGCTTTGGTTTTTCTCACCTATCAAATGGAAATAATGCCAGCAGCTATCCCTCACAGGGTGGCTGTGTGGATTAGATGAGATAATACATATAAAGCAGGAAGTTCAGTGCCAAGCTCAATGAAGAATCAATGTTGTCTGTCATCATTATGATTAATTTTCCAAAACTCTCCTCTAGGCACACCTTCCTCTGTGAACATAAGCGTTCCCTGACAAACCCCATCTCAAAAGAATCTTCATTTACTTTGGACCCTCCGTGTATTTATGGAAACTTTGCCATACTTGCTCATGTATGGCCTTAAAAATGTTTAGTTCTGGGGCACCTGTGTGGCTCAGTGGGTTAAGCCTTTGCTTTAGCTCAGGTCATGATCCCAGGGTCCTAGGATCGAGCCCCGCATTGGGCTCAGCAGCGAGCCTGCTTCCCTGCTCCCTGTTCAGCAGGGAGCCTGCTTCCCCCTCTCTCTCTGCCTGCTGTTCTGCCTACCTGTAATCTCTCTCTGTCAAATAAATAAATAAAAATCTTTAAAAAAAAGTGTTTAGTTCTTTCATGAAATTTTGTGTTATTGTTTGAAGAGTAAGGATTGCTTCCTTCTATTTACTTTTATTTTCCAACATATGGGAAGTGCTTGGTATGTGATACCTTTATTGAAATATTGTGTATTCAAAATAACAATCTGGAAATGTGTGTCCTCTCTGTTCCAGTCCCATGTCATCACAGCCTTTAATTGAGCACTTACTGGATCTGGAGCTTTACAATCATTATGTCTAATCCTCACAAGAATCTTGCAAATGAAGACAACATAGTTATGACCCTTTTAGAGAAAGCTAAACAATCTGCCCAAATTCCCATACTTACTGAGTGCCAGAATCCAGACTAGAAACCAGGTTTGGCTGATCCAAATGTTCTCTTCCTCTCTACAGCTTGCTACCTGCACTTCTTTTTTTGTCCTTCCAATTTGTTGTATTAACTTACATCACCCAGGGAAAAGTAAAAAGTCCAACAGGGTCTTTTCTCTCTGTTATTGGAAGCCTCGGTACTATGAAAAAGTGCATCCAAGTTGAATCATATAGCCAAAGAAAACAACTAATAATACTTTCCTCTACTTCAACCTTCCCTTCCCAGATATTCTTAAGAGTTCAATGGGAGATATTTTTTCAAAAGATTACTGTTCTACCTAGAACACCTAAGGAAAATTGTAATCAACTGTTCTCTAACTCTTCCTGAAGATAAAACAAAAGTAAAGACTTTTCCTTTGGGATAGGAGGAATTAATAAGACAAAGAAAAACAATCTGATAACTAGGCTCCATTGAAAGAAAAATTCAAGACTTTGAACATGAGGCTTTTTTATTTTTAATTTATAATAATGTTGGGTAGCAGAAAGACGGTTTCAACAAATTCATACTCTTCCGCAGAGCCACCATGATAAGGGTGGTGAACAAAGAGGGCCCAGTTCATGACTCCCCTCTATCATCTCTACATCAGTACTTCCAGGAAAAACAACAAACCCCCTATCCACAGAAGAACTTACACAGTTATCGGCTTGCCAAACAGAGAGTTAATTTTTTAAAACTTTCTATCAGAATATAAGATACATATAAATAAGTACTGCTCACAGTAAAAAGTTCACATCCATGTAATCAGCACTGGATTAAGAAATGAAGAATTCCTACCATTCCAGAAACCCCCTTGTGTGCTCTTCTAAATACGATTGCTCCCAAGAGTTATCATTCTCCTGACCATGACATCATAGATTAGTTTTGCCCATTTTTGTGACAATTATCACATGTTCTTTTGTGTCTACCTCTTTTCAGCCAATATTATGTTTCGTTGCATGTAAATGTAGCTTGTTCATTGAATCACCTAAGTTTTGAAGGGGAGAGCTGACCAGAAGGATGTTCACGGTGCTGCCCAGGGGAGGCTGCTCTGTGGGTAAAGAAAGAGGTTACTGGGCAGCTGAGGGAGGAAGGTGTGGAGGGGAACATCATACTTGGATATCAGGACAGGAAGAAAATTCCTCAAGGGAGACTAGAATCACAGGGAAGGAACAACAGGCTACACTGGCCCAAAAACAGTGTGAGAGAGTGAACTGGGACAAGAGAATAAGGACACTACTATTAACTCATAATTTTACTTCAAGTCACCCACTCAGGAGCCACACAAACTCACAGAAATATGTAAATCTGAAACTCAGAAAATGTCACCCCTTGAACTCAAACACAATCTTTCCAGAAAATTCCCTCCAGCTTATCTCATCACACTATTAGGTGTTTTGTTTTGTTGGTTGGTTTTTGTTTTTGTCTGTGCCACTTTCAAAAACGATTGGGAACTAAAATAGCCATTCAATGAACCTCTAATATGAGGCTTGCATTCTGCTAGATCCTGCCAAAAATACCGAGAAATTAAATGTAAGTCTCCCCTTCCAAAATAATTAATGTTAAAGATAAGAGCAGCACACACACAAAGCTAATGAAGGAATACAATGAAGTATACAACAAGGTACAGAACTGTCGAGTACTAACTATAAGCAGGACGCAGAAACTGGGTTTCAAAGCAGAACAGAAGACCAAGAGGGGACGGATGTTGCAGGGGGAGGCCCCCAGAAGCAAAGGCTTGAAGGACGATGTGGAGTAGGCACTGGGTGGGCAGGACTATCAGGAGGCTACGCAGCAGACCACACGGAGGATAAGCCTTCCTCAGCTGGAGGGGAGGGAGGCGAGAGGCAAGAAACAGTCCAGTAGCAGGTAGGGTAGGGCCAGGTCATGGATAAGGGAGGGCCCTGGAAGTCAGGCAGGTCATTTACCTTGAGGAAGCAGCAGGTAGGGAAGCAGCTGAGGTTCCTACAGGAAAATGAAAAGTTGAATGGGTCCCGGTGGATCCGGAGGAGCTCACAGCCCTCTCAGCACCAGCTCACCTGTCCCTCGGCTGCTGCTCCACAGCTGTGTCCTTTGCTGGGCAGAGTCCTTAGCTGTAGACACAGCCTATCCCTCTTCTCAGAGGGTGACTGGCTCAGAGGTAGGCATTTGAGAAGGCAGAAGGGAAGAGATTAATATGGTGGCTGCAGACCAAAGGACAGCCACAGCACAGATGAAATGAGAGCGCCCCTGAAGTGGAGCACATCAGGCCCTGCCACGGAGGGCCCTTCGAGGAGGGGCGTATAAGGGTCTGGCCCTTTTTCTCAGTTTGCAACAACTCTGGAGGCCCATCTCAACTCTGAACCCTCTGGAGGCTCAGCTGAGCCTTCTGGCACTTCACTGCAGTCAGCACCTCCCTCTGCCCAACCCCGTCCTCCTCGCTTCCCGGCAGGTTTACCTCCCGAAGTCCGCACCCCAATACACCTGCACAAAACTCTGCCTCTGAGTCTGTCTCCAGGGACCCAACCCTGGACTGTGCTTAAAGAGGGCTAATCCAACAGCAGAAGGTAGGAAACACTGAAAGGAGGAAAGGCAAATCAGCGGGGCCCAGAAAGGAAATTATTTCAGGACCTTCACTACTTTACATATGGGCAAAAAGAGCAACGAAGAGGATGAAAATCGTGGCCACTTTGGTGACAACTGTACAGACTATTTATGGAGAGAGGGGAGTCTGACATAATACCACCACCCGGCAGATTTCTTTCCGCCAGTGGAAACATCGCTGACTCGGAATGCAGTGGGATCACTGGTCCGTGGCATTCCGAACAGTTCGGCTTGGTCACGCTGAGGTGGAGGCCATAGTAGCCCATTATGTAAGAACCACCTCAGGCTGGTTGAATTTGGGGGCTGCAACAGTCAAAGCTGGAGATGTGGGCTGGGAAACCAGCACAGGGAGGTGACAGCTGGTACCATAAGGGTAGATGAACTTTCACGAGGAAGCGAGGTGAGCCGGGTCCATGGGTACGCAGGATGCCCACATGACGTGGAAAACGGAGAAGACCTCCAGAGAGAAGAGAGGGGACTCTAAGATGTCAGATTTAGCAAATAAAAATACAACACGGGATGCCTCCTTAAATACTGCAAGGGTCATACATTCTCCGGTGGCAGCAGCAGAGAGTATCAAATGACAAAATGGTGTTAAGGATGATCAAAAATTTGAAAAGGTCATGAGTTTTTGTTAAGTAAAGGTCACTAATACCCTTTAAAGGAAAACATTCCAGTTTTTAATTTGAAAAACTCTATAAAAGAGTAAGTGACTTCTATCTTTGGATTACCACGCCTGCTTTCTAAACTTAATGGGACTTCGGATCAAATTATTCTTTTAACAAAATTATCGCAAAGCAAGGAGTTTCATTCCTCTCTAGAAAGGGCAAATGTTCAACACGAGAAGTCCCCCTCTTCCTACTGAAGGAAGGTTTCCTCAAAAAGCTGGAAGCTCTAAAAAGGCTGGTTTTCTACATTATTACATGCATTATAAATGGCCATATAAAACCTTAAAGAAATGTCTTCACTCTCTTCTCTAAAGGCTACAAATTGCTTATAGTGATTACATGAACTCAGGGGGCCCACAGCAATTAAAAAGACAGTTCCCTACATATTTATTTCTATGAAATTTAAAAAAAAATCACACCCATCAGGGAAATGAAAACCATGAATTGCACTTATTAAACATGAGTTATCGAAAATAAGCTTTTAATTTGCAGAGATGTAGCAATGTATATATTCATGTGCATGTGTGCAGAAGGAACTGTATCTTGAAAATATTAACATTAAAAAAAGCTTGCTAGATACCCTCTGGGTCACATAATGCATGACAAACCACTTCAGTTACTTTCTTGTAAACAAAGAAAAATAAACATTCCTCATAAGAACAGTGCACAGGTTTGAAAATCTCAGCTCTTGACTGTCATATCAAATTTCCTTTTGCATTATACTTCATCTCTGAAATATAAAAGGCCATATACTGCCCTCACATGACACATAAAAGCTTCCGCTAACAACTCCATGCACAGAGAAAAGCAATATATCACCATACTTAAGGATTTGCTTAGATGCTTTATGAAGCCCAAAAGCAATACCCAGGCTTATCAAATCATTGAAATAATATGCCTATATATTTCTCTGGCCATATTTTTGCTCCAAGTATAGCAATATGTATAATAATATGGCAGCACATGAAAAGTTTGGGTAACAAATAATATATATACACACAAAAGACTGGCCCATTTGCTCTTTGTGTGTTTTAAGATTTTGTTTTACTTGAAACATTTTAGATTGATGAAGGTTTTACTTTAAGAAGTAAGGCAGGACTTCCTGTTAAATACTGCAGATTTAATACCAGCAAGTTTTCCCATCCGGTGCATAAAATTTAAAGTTGAGGGAAAATATTCCTAACAAACCAAGTTTACTATAGTTTTGTGACTTTATTTTTAGTGGTTTAGGTAAATCGGAAATTATAATAGCATAGGCTTGTTGGCTCAGTATTCTTAATAATCTATTACTGAGGTAAAAACCTTCTAGAAGGATAAGAAACACCTAGAAGTATAATTTTTTTCCAAATGGAGCTAAGGTACCAGAAGTCTTCTGAAAACGTCCAAGTACACGTTTGTTCAAAAACAAAACTGTGTAATAAGCAGCTATACTTTCATGTTTTCCTATTTTCAGTTTGATTTAGCTCCCCTGACAGAGCCACACTTAAAAAATATTTTCTTTTGCACTAATTACTCCACCATGTGAAGTATCAGTAAGTTCTGTTCTATTCAACACTTTATGAAAGGGCAGGATATCTATAGTATTTGATTAACCTATGTTACCAAAATTTAACTCGTTATAGGTGAATCCCTGCCAGCAAGTTTCAATTGTTTTCTAAGTGCAGTTCATGATTCTGCTAGAAAGAGCTAAGAAAGGAAATCTGGAGTGGGAGTAGGTGCTCTGGTCTGAGGCTTTGCGCCAATGAAGTAGCAAATCACGAAAGGGTAAAATCTGATCCACTGTAATCCTGCGTTTGAGGAGTAGCACAGCCTAGTATTAAAAGCTGTGATGTAAAAAAACAATAATAATAATAATAATAATAATAATAATAATAATAATTTTTTTAAAAACTGTGATGTAGCGTCAGACAGACCTGGCTTTCAATCCATGGTAATCAGTCAGTCAGTTAGAATGGGTAGGTGGTAGGAGTTACTGGTTTCCTTTACCACCATTAACCATCTACAACATCCCAAATATCAACATAAACGGACAGAAGGAAAGACCTACTCCGTATCCAGACCAAGTCCCCAGGAGAGTACAAATGTTTACCTGCTTCCCCCAAGACTTATAATCTTTATAGAATAATTAAAGGCACTTAAAAGCAAAGTCACAGACAACTATTTATTCAATGGCTAGAATGCATTCAGATCTTCCACAAAATATTATCTTGATCATTTTAAACAAACCCAATCAATCTGCTGCTCATCATGGAAATTGCCTCAAATCTCTGACACCCCCCGTCAAAAAAGCCCCTACAGAAAAATTAATCCTAGTCTTCATCAATAAAAATTTTATAATCCTAAGTACTTCTGTGAAACCAAATTATCATCATTAAAACTGACCCCTGCTGCTGGTTCCTGCCTACACTAGCCCTAAACTTTAGGACAGAAGGAAGGAGTATCAGCTCAGGAACACAGAACCACTGCCAAGATCTTGCTTATTACTTCCCTTAATTCTTTTTCTTGGGCCCTGTTCAAATGGTTAGGGCTTTTAAAAAGTGCTATTATCAATTCAATTATTATGAGTATATTCAGGGACTTGACTTAAGATGGCATGTGTCCAAAAAATATAAATGTCCTCCACTAAAATTTCCTGTAGCTTTCTACTGCTAAACTTTTCCCACGATAAACTACATGGTATGTTTTCTTCACACATGGTATTAATTTGCTTTTTAAAAAATTAAAACATAAATTATTTGATGGTCTTTTGAAGAATTCCACCACATCCCAAAATGACAGAAGAAAATAAGAAATACAGAGAAACCTACATGACGTCACTTTTTGGCACGTTCCACCAAGATCAGATATAATCTGTGGTGCGAACTGCATTTTAAAGATGTAATTCACTGCCAGATCTCTAACCACCTTTCTCCACTTTTCTCCACCGTAATGATCCACATGACTCTCACACCAGATCAACTCTCCTGATCTTGGTAGTTCCAACAATCTACTGAACTCTCTGGGACTCAGTTTGTTGTTTTGTGAAATGAAGGAAACAGATTACATAATGACCAACGTTCTTCTGTTCTTCTCAGCTCGACAATCCAACCATTCAGGGATTTTTGTTTTGTTTTGTTTTGTTTATTTACTTGACAGACATCGATGACAAGTAGGCAGAGAGGCAGGCAGAGAGAGAGGAGGAAGCAGGCTCCCTGCTGAGCAGAGAGCCTGATGCGGGGCTAGATCCCAGCACCCTGGGATCATGACCTGAGCCGAAGGCAGAGGCTTTAACCCACTGAACCACCCAGGGATTTTTACTCAGATAAATGGCTATCACCTCAACCTCGGCATATGTAAACACCATCTATTCAGTAGCTGTGACCCTAAAGGAGTTGCCACCTCCGGCTTCCTGTTTCTATAAATGGTTCTCTCCTCCTCAAATTCACGCTTGCTTAAGACATTCAAATTGTTCTTGGCTCCTTACTAATTCCCTCAACTAGACACATTCTTCCTTTTCAGTGTCTTGTTCTATCTCCACTTTCCCAGACTTCATGATATTCCCTTACGGATCCTGGGTCCCTAGGATTTTTGCTCACCAGCTATCCCAGATATTAATGACTCGGCATCAACTAAAGAACTCATACTATTGTAACACATGTGACAGTAACAAAAAACAATTAAAAAACAGACGTCCTAGAAACTAAGACTTTGCAGAGAACATACACCCAGGTTGCCTTTTTAGTAGAATAATAGCAAACAAAAGAATGGCTAGAGTTTTCATTAGAAAACATTTAGGGGCAACCAACCCACCTCACTGTCAAGAGATCTGAACTCCTCTAAGCCAGTCAGACTGGTAATGGGGCTGAGACGGGGAGGAAGTGCTATTTCCTACCTGAGCCAGCTACCCTGGCAGGCAGGCCTTTCTCTGTTCATTTCTCTGTATACGAATCCTACCTACCGGCTATGTTCTAATTGTTTGTGCTCTCCCTTCAAAATTCGTATGTTGTAATCCTACCCTCAAAGGTGATTGTATTAGGAGGTGGGGCCTTTGGAAGGTACATAATGTTCTTTTTAAGAAAAGACCCCCACAGAACTCTCTTCTGCCATGTGAGAATAAAAGGATAAGCTGGAGACCAGGGTACCCTAACCACCCCAGCACCCTGATATGGGACTTCCAGCCTCCAGAACGATGAACAATAAATGTCTGCTGTCCATGAGCTACCCAGTCTCTGGTATTTTGTTATCGCAGCCTCAACAAATTACACACTGTCTTTAAGCTCAGCCCATATCCCATCTCTTCCATCACCACACCAGAGCTCTCTTTTCATTTTAATTCAAAAACTACCATGGCACTTTTCATTACTGCTTAAATTCATTAAAATGCTAACTGGAGTCTGGGTTAGTTCCATTTTGGTGACTAACGGGAACAATCTAGGATATGACTAGCCACTGCTTGCTTCACATCACAACCCACAGGATTTAAAGGTCATATATATATGTAATATATGTATGTATATATATATATATATATATATACTCACACACACTATACTGTATATATGTTTATATATATATATACATAGTTTACAATAAAAAACAACTGACCATGTCATTATACTTTGTGACAATAATTAATAATAATAATTAATAATTATACATAATGACCATATGTCATTATGATAGGACCATAACATGAAGTATAATGTAAGTGCTATAAATAAATGCTAAGAGGTAAGGGTACAAGCGAAAACAACAACAAAACAAGCAAGCCAAAGCAGCACAAAAAGAGATTATTTCTGCAAAAGCCAGCAAAGGTCTCAGAAAGAGAGAGCACTTTAAAAAGGTCTTGAAAGATGGTCAAAGCGTGAGCCACCTGGTTGGTGGGGCAGTCGGCTGAGCACCAGACTCTTGGTTTTGGCTCAGGCCCTGATCTCAGGGTTGTGAGACTGAGCCCTGTGTCCTGCTCAGCGCGGACACTGCTTTAGTTCTTCTCTTCCTCTCCCGCTGCTCTCCCCCCACACAAAAAAATTTTTCTAATCTTAAAAAAAAATATGGTCAAAGCAGAGTTGCAGACAGGCTGGGAGAACTCAGGCTTGAGAAAAGGCAAAGGACATTCCTTCCTCCAAGACAGAGCCTCTGTGGCCTCCTCTTCACTATGGAGTCATGAAGTTCAACCCGCCAGCTGTCATTTTCAATCAGTATCTTCTCTGCGTAAATTACACAGGGATACTTTGCTCATCCTGGGTTATTTTATCTCACTGAACAAACAGTATGTTGTGATTAAAGTTGTTTGTCAAAAACTGACAGCAATGACAGGCAGCTTCAAAAGGTTCTTCACTGCAACCTCGTAGGGTTTCTCTTTTCCTTCTTCCAAGTGGTTAGGGCAGGTCAACTCAGCACCCTGCTGCTGCTCCTTGTTTCTCTGCCCTTCTGGAATAATGAGGACTATATTATTGCTGAAGTCAACACTGGAACTAGGAGACAGCTTCTGACAAGGAACTGGATTGATGCTTTTTTTTCCAAGTTCTGATGTGACATGTGACCCGCCAACACTGCTCAGGTGTCTCCACTTTTCCCATTAGTTTTAAGACTCTGACTTACCAGCAGGTTCCCACTCACTCTGCCCCCCAACAGACTTCTGTAATTGTAGTCCTACAAATTCAACTGTCAACATGTTTATCTTTCTCCACTAATAAATTGTAAGATCTTTGAGAATAGGAGGTGTCAATTTTTATAGTCAACAAAGTGAAAATGATATAAGTTTAGAGAAACTGGAAAAAAAGAGAGATTTTCTAAGTTTTGCAATGTAATAATCAACTTATTATTAATTAAGATTTAATGATCACTAGTGTTAACACATTTTTAGCTAAGCGTATATTTTTAGCTAAGCCTATAAATGTATTTTAATAAAATTAGGAGAAAATTTATTTGAGGTATAATTTATAAACCATAAAATATACCCACTGTAAGTATAAAATTTAATGACTCTGAATAAATCTACAGAGTTCTACAGCCATTATAACTCAAATTTGTCAAATCATAAAAACAAACTAGCACAGGAACAATTTCATGTCACCAGAGTGGGCGACAGTTTACAGCCAATCCCGGCTCCTAGCTCTAGGCCTAGGCAACCATGGGTCTCTGCCTTCAGTCTTCATAGATTGGCTCCTTCCGGAAATTTTAGGTATATATGACCAGGCTTATATAACTAAGCATAGTGTTTTCAAGGTCCAAATATGCTGAAGCACGTTATCAGTAGTTAGCTTCTTTTTATCGTATGGATATGAACATTTTGTTTATCAATTCAACAGTTGAGGGACATTTAGATTGTTTCCTGATTTTGCCTATTCAGCATGGTAATGTTATGAATATTCATGTATGTGTCTTTGTGCAGAAGTATGTTTTCCTTTCTCCTGGGGAGATGATATGATACCTAAGAGTGGAAATACTGGATTATATGCTAATTTCATATTCAACATTTAACAACTATTCAAATGTTTTCCAAAGTGGCTGTCCCATTTGATATTCCCACCAGCAAAGTACGAGGGTTCCAGTTATTCCACATCCTTTGTCAACACTTGGTATTGTTGGTCTTTTTGATTATAGTCATTGTATTGGGTATACAGTCACATCTCACTACGGTGTTAATTTTCACTTAGTTCACGACTAACAACTTTGAGCATCACTTCATGGGCTTATTAGCTACTACTACGTCCTATTTGGTGAAATATATACTCAAATTGTTTTCCCATTTACAAATTTGGAGCAGGTCTTCTAATTGTTGACTTCTGGACTTTCTAATGTAATTTAGATATTTTGGACATAAATCTTTTATCAGATATATTATTTGAGAATATTTTCTCCTAATTTGTGGCTGATCCGAGAAAGTCTTCAACTTTCATTTTTGAAGGACATTTTTTGTTACGTGTGGAATTTTTGGTTTACAGGTTGTTCAGTTTTGTTTTGTTGTATTTTTAAGCATTTGAGTATGTCAACTGCCTCTTGCTTCCTCCTCTGGTTTAGATAACAGGTTAGATCTTAAACATACTTTCCCCACCCCCCTAAATGTAACAAGTTGCTTTACACCTATTGCCTTCAAGATTTTCTCTTTGTCTCTGTCTTTCAGAGACAAACTTAGAGTATGACAAGTGCAAGTTTTAGTTTCTTTACATTTCTCCTAAGATGGAGGTCATTTATCTTCTTGAATTAATAGATTAATTCCATTTTTCAACAATTAAAGTAAGTTTTTAGCTTATTCTTTCAAATATATTTTTGCCCCTCTCTCTGTCTCCTCTAAGACTGTCAACTTCCTTTCCAATATACATGACATATCTATTTTTTAATGAATATTAGAGTCTCTTTGTTTACTATTGTCCTTGACTATTCCCTTACATTAAAGAATTTACCTTAATCTAGAGCTTGAAGATAAATGACACTAAATTCTGTCAGTGGTCAAGACACTGGTCATGAATTAATTACTGTGCATAGTTGGTCATCCTTTGACTATTTCTGTCAATAGATCACAAATAGATCAACAATACAACTTCAAATACTGAGAAGTAACAGATGCACCAATGGACTGAATTTTTATACAGCAACCTATAGCAGCAATGATAATAATATCAAGATAAGTGATTTATATGTAGATTATGGACTCCCGTAACTTTTTTAGATTAGAAATTCTGAAGAGAAGAAAGTACCATCCTTGAAACAAACATTTTAGTTGAAAGACTCCAGTTAAAATCCAAACTTAACTGTTTACTAGTAAATTGTGATATAAGACAACTTGTTATCTCCAGGCCTCCATTACCACCTCATAATACAGAGATATTTATACCTACACATAACACAGGAATATTGGGAGAATTAAATGAGGTAGCATTTTTAAAAGGTAAGCATAGTAGATACTGGAAAACGTCCTTAGAGATTTTTAGCCAATTATAAACACCTCAGATTAGAACTAGTTGTATAATCCTAAAAACATTTAAAACATAAATGTATCACAGCTCAATTTACATTTCCAATAAAATATTTATATTTCCAAATATAATTGGAAATCTCTATTTCCAAATAAAATTGAAAATGTAATATAAAATTTTTTACAAACTTAAAGGGGACAAAAAATAAGTCACTTCATTAAAATCTCCACCCTTTAAAATTAAAGACATGCAAAGGAAAACATATGATTTTCAGTTTAAGTCACATGATATAACAGCTTGCAAATTTTTTGTTGATATCAACTGGTAGACACCCATCAAATTATTCATTCTTACAAGGAATAACAATTTTGGCAATTAACATAAGCTTACTTAAAATTGAAGTCTAGACTCGTAGACTTTTATCTTCCATTTAAAGAAAAACTTGTCTGTCAAATGTCAAATGCTCTGAAGCAATTCATATTAATTTTTTCAGTGACAGACATAAAGGATTATTATTAGAGGGTTTAAAAGAAATATTTTAAAAACAATAAATGTCCATCACATTACAGCATGTGTGTATGAAGCATACTGATGATACAATTAAGGATCCTTTACCCAGGTAATGATTCATGCTGTACTATTATTTTAATCGTAAAGCTGTAAGATCATACAGTCCAAACCCCTTCATTACAAAGATGAAGAAATTAAAGACTAAATATGTTAGATGACTCATTTATGCTCATGTAGCTAGGGGCACAGCCTTCACCAAGACTCAACGTTTTCCAATTTGCTCTAGGGTGCTTTCCCAACTGTACTTCTCTGCTTAGCAGCCTGAAAAGAATCCATATACAATTTTGATCATAGAGGTTTCTGTCTTAACAGTGATGCAATATAGTAGAATAACACTAAAGGATTTGGAGTTTATTCGTTCATTCTGTCATTCACTCACTCAGCACGTACTGAGTGACCATCAGGCATCAGGCATCAGGTACTGGCCTGGATACTGGGTAGAAGACCCAAATTTGCCATTTATTTATATGACTTTGGACAAAAATCTCTTTAGATCTCAGTTTCTTAATTACTAAAATGAAGATAATATCAACCTTTCTCACGATGTTGAAAGAACGACTAAGAGATTATGTACTTGGAAATGTGGGGTAAGGTCCCCAATTTAGGTACAACTGATGTGTTATCTGAATTGCACCACCATATAAACAACTGCCACATGAAGGCCAGATCTCAAACGTAACATGATCAGGACTGAACTTCTTATCTTTCCCTTCCTATAACCACCCCTCCCCCATAGTGCCTTTCTTACTATTGGCTTCACTATTTATTCATGAATGTCAATATCTTGGAATATTCTGAATATCCCATTTCTATCAAGCTCCATGTGTAGTCAAACGCCAAGCCCTACCAGATATCCCTCTTAAGTCCTTCCCAAACACATTCATCTCCTCTTCCCCCTGCCCCCCCCCCACTGCCAAGGCTTCTTTATAGAGCTTCATCATTTTATGCCCTATGTACTTCAATATTTTTTAGTCCCTCTAAACTAGCTACATACCCTGAACTGAAAATAGGGAGATTCAGTAAAGATCTGCATGTGGAAGGGTGAGGGGTGCAAGGGTGGTTCAGTCAGTTAAGGGTCTGCCTTTGGCTCAGGTCATGATCCTGGGTTCTTGGGACTGAGCATCGGGCTCCTTGCTCAGCAGGGAGTCTGCTTCTCCCGCCACCTGCAGTTCCCCTTGCTTGTGCTCTCTCTCTCTCCTTGACAAATAAAAAAATCTTTAAAAAAAAATGTTCTCTATTGGACTATCTAGATTTCTCTTAACATAACTCTTGCCTAAGAAAACTATTAGGTATTCAAAAATTCACAAAAGATGATAATTGGTTCCCTTCTATTCTTTCACTGGGCAAATCTTAGTAAAAACAAAAACAAAAAAACAAAAAACGAAACAACTGTTGAGCACCTACAATATAGTATCACAGAGCAAGAATACAGACATCTCGAAGTTGTTTATACAGATGGATAGCCTGGGGCACCTGGGTGACTCAGTCAGTTGAGTGTCCTACTCTTGATTTTGGTTCAGGTCATAATCTCAGGGTTGCGAGATCCAGCCCCGTGTCAGGTTTGGTACTCAGTGCAGAGTATGCTTGTCCTTGTCCCTTGCTCCTCCCCCCACTTGTGTTCACTCTCTCTATTTAACAAGTAAATATATGTTTCTTAAATGTGTTTATTTGACAGAGAGAGAGATGGTGAGAGGGAACGCAGCCAGGGGGAGTGGGAGAAGGAAAGGCAGGCTTCCCACTGAGCAGGGAGCCTGACATGGGTCTGGATATCAGGACCCTGAGATTACGACCTGAGCAGAAGGCAGACACTTAATGACTGAGCAGCCAAGGAACCCCAACAAACAAACAAATAAATAAAATCTTAAAAAAAAAAAAAAAGATGGCTATTCTAAGAAACTTTACTCATTTTCAAACCATCCCAGTATCTCCTGACTCTACTCTTACCATCAAAATCCATGAAGATATCATATGAGAATAAAAAATAGAAAGCTGGCCCACAGCACTGCTGCTTAATTTCTCTAAGCTGCCTTCAAAAACAGAATGAGTCTCAAAGCACCTGAACCTGAATTAAGCCAGTTAAGCACTCTAGCTCTGAGATAAAATTCAAAGGCTATCTCTGGACATAAATCCAGGTAAGATTAGAGTTGCTGACAAGTATTTCTACTTTAGGTGAAAATTAGGTGTTAAAATCTAAATTCCCAGGTAAGCTTCTAAGTGGCAAGCTGCCACTTGAAACCTACTTTCTGCTTTCCTCCTTTAAAATCTTCCTGCTGTTGACATTTTGTGAATAAGGAAATTGACCAAAATAGCAGAAAAGAGGCAAACTCAAATTAAAGTTCTTCATTTCAACTGAGCAAGCCATGCTACACCCTCATCAATGTAAAGATGTAAAAATGTAAAAATGCAAAAATGAGCATATCCCAAACATCACCCACCCAATCCTAAGTATTTCAAACTCTAGCACCAGATACACAGAGGAGTTATTTTACATGAATTATTATTAATAGCAAAAGGTAGCAATGGTGCTAGCTTTTGCTTCCACACATACAGAGCAGAAAAATGAGAAAAATAAGACTGAGAGGCAGGAATGAGAAGGCAAGAGAGGAGTAAATTACCAAAACTGACCCAAAGTTTAATTCCTCTTCTTACTATCAGGATCAGGTCATGATCCTGGGTTCTTGGGACTGAGTCTCGCATCGGGCTATTTATCTCCATTTAATGACCATCAGGTCATTTATCTCCATTTAAAAATCACTGAGAAGTCAGATTTTATTAGGAAACCTCAAAATACTTTATTGAACATAAAATACAATGTCATTTTGGAATCTGTTCCTCCAGTCCTCAACAATTCTTGCAGCATTCCCTGATCTCCAGGGTAGTCAAATCTCTTGAGTTTGAAGACCCCATGGGAAATCAAAACCATGACGTGGAGGGAGATGGTTCCTGAGAGATGGAACAAACCAGCTCCTGGGTTCCACAACCAGGGTTACGGAGGCCCAGAGCCATGAGGTGGTGTTATAGGCTGAAGCGCATCCCCCAAAATTCACATGTTGAAGTCCTAACCCCAGGACGTCAGCATGTAACTGTACTTGAAGACAGGGGGGTTTCAGAGGTAATTAGGTTAAACTGAGATCATTAGAGTGGGCTCTACTCCAATATGACCGGTGTCCTTACAAGAAAAGGAAAGTGGATGCAGGTACAGAGGGAAGATGATGGGAACACACAGGGAGAAGATGGCCATCCACAAGCCAAGGAGAAATGCTTAAAACTGATCCTTCCTTCATGGCCCTCTGAAGCAGGACCCCGACAGGACTCCAGAACTCTGACATGATAAATTTCTGTTATTTAAGCCATTCAGCCTGTGGTACTTTCTTTCAGGGGCCCTAGCACAGTAATATAGGTGACTTGCCTCATGTTGTCTGCTAGGTGATGGAAAACAGAGCCAGGATCAAACCCAGATCTCCAGACTCTAATATCCATGGGGCTTTCCATCTCACTACATTCTCTTCCAATTTAACTCCCTGTTTTTGCTCAAAGTCCTCTCCCACAAAAGTCTTACACATATTCAGCTTGCTAAGGACCACGCTAAATATATACTGTTTATGCTGAACTCTAGTGAGCTCCACTCCCTCATCGCCAAGAAGACATTTTCATATAGATGCATCACAAACTCAGAAAGTCCAAAACCCATATTCACTACTCCACAGCGTTAGCATGACACCATTTTGGAACCTAAGAAAGTCTGGGTACAAGATCCGATGCCTTGGACAAGTCATCTAACCTCTCTAAGCCTCAGTTCCATACTCCTAACACAGATTCTATAAATAGTATAAACTCTATACAAAAGCCCTTTGAAAGTCTCATGTGAAGATTACAGTAGATAACTGCCCTTGTGAACCACAAAGTGTTAAAAACAACACAAATTATTTCTCTTTCTGGCACCATTTTTTTACTCATTCAAACTCAAAACCACTTATGTTTCCCTCTCAAATAATCTATAACCAGTAATCTACCATGCTCTAGCATTTCTTTCCCTACAAATCATTTTTTGTCACTGCTTTCCAATAAATCCAAGTCCTAATTTCAAATCTGCACAACTTTGAATGACTGATTTATCAGCTCCAGATTCCTCCTCATCTAATCTGTATCATACTCTAATATCAGATTTATCTTCCTAATACACTCAGCTCAAAAGGCTTCAGAGGCTCCCAAACCCGGGGAACAAAGTCCCAGCCACAGAGGCCTGCATTCTATGACAAAACTGCCTCTCAGGGCCCATTCCCAAGCTTCTCTCTAGGCTTACCTTGTGCCCAACAGCTTTGCCTCATACCCAGGCAGTATGAACAGATTGACAACAACTTCAGTTTGACCCTACTTGTTTGTGCCCTTGAACTTTCCACTGATGAGTCCAACTGTCACCACCGGATCCTCTAATACCATTATAAACTTTATATGAACCTTGAACCAAGGCTGGCATGAACAGCAAGGGCAGGCTGGGAAACTGCAGTGTATACCCCACACATTAGGGAGCATGCCTGCTGCCCAGTTTCATGTCCTCTTGCTTCTCTGTTGGCCCAGCATTTCTTTGCCACTTTCCTACTCCCCAGCACTCAGGGTCTACCAAAATCAAATTCAAGAGCGCTTCACCTTGCCTCCCTCCAGAGCTCAATGGGAACCACTGCTCCATCTCAGCCAGTGGTTTCCAATCCCATCAGACTGAACCCTCTTTGTATAACAATATTTGTAAAGATGCCTTTACAAGAACATTTTCAGCTAAGTAGGAATGAAGGAAAACAAACGAAAGTGGTATGAACAGCAGAATGAGAGGTAAGAAAGTGAAAACAGAAAGGAAGCCTCTCAGAAACAAATGTAAATTGTAATGATAGTTGTGAGAAACAAATCAGACCAGTGACAGACTACATTTAATTCCCCAATACCTTAATGATATTCTTGCAGTAAATCACTCACAGTTATTTTGCTGTGAACCAGCTATAGTTCCCTCAATGCAAAAAAATAAACTGAAGCCTTATGTCAAGATAATTTGTACTTTTTAAAATGTAGTGAAGGGAGTATAATGCTAAGTGAAATAAGTCAGTCAGAGAAAGACAAATACCATATGATTTCATCCGTATCTGGAATTTAAGGAAAAAACAAAAAACAAGCAAAAAGCAGAACAAGCCAAAAAACAGACTCTTACCTACAGAGAACAAACAGAGGGGAGGGAAGTGGGTAGGGGGACAGGTGAAATAGGTAAAGGGGATTAAGAGTACATTTATCATGATGAGCACTGAGTAAGTATAGAAGTGTTGAATCACTATATTGTACACCTGAAACTAACATAACACTATGTTAACTACATCGGCATTAAAAGTTTCTTTAAAATGTAGTGGAAGGGCTCAGTGGGTTAAGCCTCTGCCTTCAGCTCAGGTCATGATCTCAGGGTCCTGGAATCGAGCCCCACACCAGGGTCTCTAGACAGCAGGGAGCCTGCTTCCCCCTCTCTCTCTGCCTGCCTCTCTGCCTACTTGTGATCTCTCTCTCTGTTACATAAAGAAATAAAAAATCTTAAAAAAAAAAAAAAAAGTAGTGGAAGAGGGTGCCTTGGTGGCTCAGTGGGTTAAGCCTCTGCCTTCAGCTCAGGTCATGATCTCAGGGTACTGGGATCAAGCCCCCGCATCGGGCTCTCTGCTCAGTGGGAAGCTTCCCTTCCTCTCCCTCTGCCTGCCTCTCTGCCTACTTGTGATCTCTTTCTCTATGTCAAATAAATAAATAAAATAAAATAAAAAAATGTAGTGGAGGGAAAGCTGTTAATAAAAGTTCTAAAACTGGGGCGCCTGGGTGGCTCAGTGGGTTAAAGCCTCTGCCTTCGGCTCAGGTCATGATCCCAGGGTCCTGGGATCGAGCCCCGCATCGAGCCCCACATCGGGCTCTCTGCTCAACAGGGAGCCTGCTTCCCTTCCTCTCCCTCTGCCTGCCTCTCTGCCTACTCGTGATCTCTGTCTTTCAAATAAATAAATAAAATTTTAAAAAAATAAAAATAAAAAAAAAAAGTTCTAAAACTGAACTGAAAATTTCCCACTAATAAAAAGATATTTTATTCTCTTGGGAGTAGAGAAACTATGCAGAAATAAAGCAAAATATAAAACAATTTTATTATATAAAAATTAAAAACATATGTAACAAACTATGTTGTAAAAGAAATTTTTAGAAAAATGACAGAATGAAAGAAAATATTATAAGATAAATGATGCTAATATATAAAGAGTATCTCTAAATCAGTAAGAATAACCAATAGAAAAAATGTTAAAGGACAGGAGCAAAGAAATCAAGAAAGAAGAAATACAAATGACTAATAAGATAGGATGAGGCCACTATTTATAAGGACTTTTCTTTAAAGTCATGAATATAAAGTAATGTTTAATTAATGTGTACCTTAGAAACCCTACAAACAAAACCAGGAATATAAAATTCCTCAGTCAGCTTTAGTCTCACCATCAATACACAGAAAGTTTCCCCCCCACACACCTGAGTATACAGCAGGATTGTCTTATTTTATTTTAACATGACTTGATATGATTGCAAGAGATACTGATTTTTAAATTTCCATTTACACTTTCCAATGAGATATAACCATATAATTTACAAACTCTGCATATGCAGAGGTGAGAAATATTTAAACAGCTACAGACATCAAGCAAACACAAAAGCAAAGATAATGAGAAAATGCCTACCTTCCCTGATAGCTGTAAAAGGTGTACCTTCTTCTTCTTGCAGCCTGATCACCTTCAGGGCTACCAACTTCCCATTCACTCTGGCAGAAACAAAAGAAAAGATGAGAAGTGAATCCGTGAAAATATGTTCCTATTATGGCGCTAATTTCCTTACAATTTATATTTTATGCATTTTTGCACTGAAAATGTCAGTGACTCAATTATGCTGCCACAACAAGATTAATTTCAGTAAGGTTGGGAATTTTATATCATCATCATAAATATTCACATTTTAAATAGTCCCATTTAAAATATTCACACTCGCCTCGTCTAAGATTTCACCAAAGTTTTCTATGATTCACTCTATGTTCCTTCCAGAATGAAACTAGTGCTTAACAAAAATCACCACACTTGGTCAATTATTCTCAGATTAATTAGAAATCAAGAAGTCAAAATAACTCTCTCCCTTAGTTTTTCCAAGAGCTCCTTCATTTCCTTGGTTAAAATGTCTTCATCTTCAGTCTTAAGCCAAGGTCATTCAATCCCCATGTTCAGAAGCTTGACTCTCAGACTTCTATCCTCTTTCCATTCTTTCCTCCTCTTTCTCTATCACCCATTCCTCCCTTTCTCATTATTCTCTCATTTTTTTTTTTTACTAGAGCCTCCTAAAATTACATTTGGTTTGAATGTGTCTTATGATACATACAGTATACCATCAAAATAAAAGTTATGAATGTTTTACTATTATAAGATTACACAAAACCTATCCAAGCAGATGGTTCTTCCAGATGCATTCTAAATGTGTATTGGCTCTAATTAAAAGTCAGATTGCACTCGGCAGATAACTTTTTTATCTAGTCAATTCTGTTAACAAATACATGACAATCTACATTGGTCTTCTAGGTAAATGCTCTCCTTTACCTTTGCTAGGCCTAGCAGCATCCTTTGTTAATAAGAATAGATAAAACAAGCACACATTGCAAATGTAAAAGGTACAAGAAGGCATTTGATGAACAGTAAGTCTCCCTGCTACACTCCTTGAGCGCCCACTCCCATACTGTGAGGTCACTGGTTACCATTGTTCCTATACACTTAACCACACACACACACACACGGTAGTATGCTAGACAGAGTACACTGTACATCATTTTTACCTTAATAAATTTGGTGATTTCCTCATAAATTCATAGAGAAAACTTTCTATTACTTTTGAAAGACCACAGGGTACCCCTTCGTATAAGTATAGTATACTTCATTTAACCCCAGTCTTCTACTGATGGACATTTCGCACATTCCCAATTTTTTGCTACTACAACAGTGATGGCGATAAGTATTTGTGGGCATGTAACTACATTCATTTAAAAAAAAATCTGTTGGGGCGCCTGGGTGGCTCAGTGGGTTAAGCCTCTGCCTTCGGTTCAGGTCATGGTTTCAGAGTCCTGGAATCGAGCCCCACATCGGGCTCTCAGCTCAGCAGGGAGCCTGCTTCCCTTCCTCTCTCTCTCTGCCTGCCTCTCTGCCTACTTGTGATCTCTGTCAAATAACTAAATAAAATCTTAAAAAAAAAAAAATCTGTTAAGATAAATTCCTGAAAGTGGTATTGCCATATCAAAACGTATGTGCGTATCTAAATTCTAATTCTGATGAATAGTGGGAAATTACCCTACGTGGAGGTTGTACCAACTTATACTTCCTATACAGAGAATGTACAAGCTCCTGTAAGCTCCTTCTCCTACACTATGTTATCAACCACTGACTCTGCCAATCTGATAGATAAAAATGGTTTCTCACTGCAATTTTTTTTTAAGATTTTATTTATTTGACATAGAGAGAGACTGCGAGAGCAGGAATACAAGCAGGGGGAATGGGAGAGGGAGAAGCAGGCTTCCCACCAAGCAGGGAGCCTGACACGGGGCTCAATCCCAGGACCCTGGGATCAGGGCCCTAGCCGAAGGCAGACGCTCAGCGATGGAGCCACCCAGGCGCCCTTCTCATTGCAATTTAAATTGCAACCACAAATCTTCAGAGCTTATGGAACCAGCAAACAAGAATTCATGTGGTCCAGAGAATCCAGCTCCTGAGTCTGAAGTAAAGAATGAGAATGTCTCTTTTTTAAGAACTGCATCCAATTGGTCTGGTTTTGCTCAAAAACTGCCACAGACACAAAACCTGAAAGTCCAAGGAATTCAGCACAGCTCAACAATCCTAGTGGCATTCCTCATCGTGTGAACTGTTGAAAGACTTTGTTGGTTACCCTAATGGGCTAAGGCCATCTGATTAAAAAGCTCCACAACCTACCATCTTCTCAAGGTTAGGAGCTGTTTTTCCTTGTCTTTCAGCTGGGATGACAGGCCAACTGCTTTTCTGCCCTGCATCCCTTCTCTCCTCAGTACATTACCTTGATTTTTCCACTCCTGACTGTGCTCTAGGTACCCAGGTGCCCGCAAAAAATTGACAGGTACATGGAGTTCAACTGGAGACTGTACCTCTCACATTGTCCTTTATGACTATGGGGGGCCTCTGGCGGGGCTTGAGGCTGGGATGCAGTCAGTGCTGACATCTGCACAAATTTTTCTCAGCCCAGTTGAGCTCATCACTGGCTCCCCAGAGGAGGCAGTAACTGATTCCAGGAACTGCTTGGATCTTTCCCCACATTTACAGATATTTCCCCCTCACCCATAAAAAAACACACACAACCTTCTTCCCACAAAGCTTTTCTACTTCCCTTGAGATCATTAACTTATATGCACCATGAACTGAATTCTAGAATTCGGGGAATTCATGTTTTTGAAGGTCATATACTTAAAACACTCTCAAACCGTGAAGCATAATTCATTCCCCTCTAATACACTAAAAGGAGAGAAACCTTCAAATGAACCAATACTTACTCTTTAAATGCAACTAGAGGTAGAACACTTTTAAGTAATTTCATATACTAATGTGCATTATTTTTGTGGTGAAAAATTCCTTTAACATATTTATTACGGTAATTGCATAAAAAGTACAAAATCCAGATTAATGGAATTCTGATTCTAAAGCATCATTCTCCATGAGTTGAAACTCTAAGCATTAATTTCTTATAGTTATGATAATCACAACAGCTAAAAAAACTGAGTTTTTAATTAAATTTATTTTTATTTTTTATAAACATATAATGTATTTTTATCCCCAGGGGTACAGGTCTGTGAATCGCCAGGTTTACACACTTCACAGCACTCACCATAGCACATACCCTCCCCAATGTCCATAACCCCATCCCCCCTCCCGGTCCCCCTCCCCCGAGCAACCCTCAGTTTGTTTTGTGAGATTAAGAGTCACTTATGGTTTGTCTCCCTCCCGATCCCATCTTAAAAACACTGAGTTTTATGTATTATATCACATAACACTAAAAATTTCCTTAAAATTTATACTAGACTATTAGCTTCAGAAGTGAAAGAACGCTTTCTGTTTTGTTAACTGCTATGTGCCCAGTGCCTAAAACTGCTTGGCACAGAGTAGGCTCTTAAAAACTTTTATTGAATAAATATTAATAATGTTAATATACTGGTAATTCCTTTCTTGTACCTGAAAGATAACTCAAGAAAAAAGTATAGGGGCGTCTGGGTGGCTCAGTCAGTAACCATCTGCCTTCAGCTCAGATCACAATCCTAGGGCCCTGGTATCAAGCCCCGTATCAGGCTCTCTGCCCAGAGGAGAGCCAGCTTCTCCCTCTCCCTCAGCCTGCTGCTCCCCCACTAGTGCTCTCTCGCTTACACACACGCTCTCTCTCTCTAATTAATAAATAAAATCTTAAAATAAAAAATAAAGTATAGTAATTGTTGCTTTCAAAAGTTTCAGAAATCTCAAATTTTAATAAAGTTTTCAGTATCTTCTTCCATGTTTGATTTAAGTATTTATTGTCCTTTTCCAAATTAAATGTGTAGCCTCTTTGATTCTGACACATGTGGATATGGCAAGTTTTCATTTCCTTAAAGTTTTAGAGTTTGTAGAATGCTCTGTTAATTAACCCTTTTACACCCAACAGCCATGTTTCAAAACCCCATTCTCCTTTAGTTATCTGTGTCTAGACCACGAATCAGTATCTTCCTCTTCTTCAACTACTTTAGTAGTCTTCCATTAAGAATCATATTAATTATCAAATTGCTCTTTAACCTTAGAGTCCTTATGACTTTCTCTTTTCTTAATTAGTTTTTCTCTACATGTCTAGATACTCACCAACTACTGAACCCTTCAGTTCTAAAGCCTTAGGAAAAATGTTAATTCACTCACTCCACTTCTAGAAAAAATACCTTTGGGGAAAATAACATTACCAACTTTCTAATGTTCTACCTTTGATGCATATGTTTCTATAAACTTTAGCATAGACTGAAATACTTGAAATTCCAAGTTAATAACTCTAACAGAATATCATTTTTTATTTTTTATTTTTTTTTTTTAAAGATTTTATTTAGTTATTTGACAGACAGAGATCACAAGTAGGCAGAGAGGCAGGGAGAGAGAGAGAGAGGAAGGGAAGCAGGCTCCCTGCTGAGCAGAGAGCCCGATGCGGGGCTCGATCCCAGGACCCTGAGACCATGACCTGAGCCGAAGGCAGAGGCTTAACCCACTGAGCCACCCAGGTGCCCCAGAATATCATTTTTTAAAGACATCAAAAGAAGATATCTGTTATTCTATAAAAATAACAGAGTAACAGAAAAGCTGTTTACATCTAATATCTACCTTGTGTAGTTTAAACTATTTTATTAAAGATCCAAAACATATACTTCAAACATTGATTTAAGTTCTTTAGAATAATTACAAAATTCTAATTGATCAATAAATTAGAGCTGTTTACAGGAAAACACTGAAGATTCTGCTTTAAAAAAAGTCTCATTAATTAAATCAAAAGCTAATGAACAGAAGGCAATCAAGGCTTGATTGGCAGTGAAGACATTAATTCAGGTGATTAACACAGTAAAAAAAAGAAAACAACTTTTAATTGTGTCAATAATACCACAGAACATTCTATCGGAGGTATTGCCAGGTTTTACCCAGCTGTCCTAAGCTATTTAAGGAGCTGTTTTAATTTCGGAGATTCTTTACTATTCTCTAATTCTTCCAACAACTCACTAGGCCCAGCTGACTTCTGGCCCAGGGATGACTGAGTCATCCTTTAGTCCAGGGTCACACAGGAAGCGCTGTCAAAGGCAGGATTAGGAAGAGCCAGGGGAATTCTCAAGTACAGGGCCAACCACACACAGAGACATGGGGACACTGGGTGTCCTGGCAGAGCCATGTTCAAGTGTATCCAGCTTTCAGACTAGCTCTAATCACAAATCCAAATCTCGATGCACTTCAGAAATGCTGTCAACAGTTCTGTATGCCCTAAGTTTGTAAATAATAAAGTTCTCTTGCGAGAGTAAAATAAGAAGATGTAGGAGTTTTGAATAAGGAACACAGCCTGCTCATTTCTTCATGTATTTGTTCATCCAACACTTGTGAAACCTATAAAGGAAAATATCCCATTTAGGGTAAAACTTCCAGGTTCAGAAGATGATTCATAGGAAGAATTTCCTTATGAGCAAAAATTCTCAGAGGAAAGCCCAAATGTTCTCTATTCCATTACTTACTTCAAATTCTTAGAATAATTTGGTACAATAAAACAAAATTACAAATATTATCTAGGTCATCTTTGAAAATAGTGTCCATGTGCTAACACCTTTAAGTAATTATGTCTAGAGGATACAAAGGAAATTAAGGCAATATACCTAAAAGAAATTTAATATACTCTGGAAAATTTAATATATTCTGCCTCTCTTCTATTATAATCTTGTCTCAAGAGAAACTGCTAGAAAATAATACCAAGTGCAGACAGATACAATGCTAGTTTCCTTACTGTATTTGTCTAGAAACAACAGAAGGAAATGTAGATAAAACTGAGGAAGTGACAACAGCAAACTAGAGTGTATCAAGGACAATATATTGGGCTGAATTCAAATTTTCAGCAAAGTCATTAAAAATATTTTAAAGGTACCATTAATAGTGTTTCTTTTATTAATAGGGACACCAGCTAAAGTGCTTACTTACTGTATAACATACATACCTCAAAAATTTAAAACTTACACTTGGTCCTGTTATCTCCATCTAAATTCAGTTTTTATTCAGATGTAAATTGAGAACTCATCTCAATATTACTAAATCTCTGCAATTCTGCAATATCCTAAAAGTGCTATTTACTATATTTTATTCTGGAAAAATAAATTAAAATTTCAAAGTAAGTTGCCAGTAATCACACTTTATGCTAATCTTTATCAATAGAGAGAAGTCGACTAATACAATCTGAAGATTAAAAAGAGAATAGTATAATGGCTATTTATTAGAATGTGACTAACAATGCAAAAAGTATGAGAATTTAATGCAATGAGAAGTCTGTTCAATGGACAATTATAACCTTTTATAAAAGAAATGATTGCTAATAAAGTATGATTCATCACTGTCAATGTTTCATCAAATGTACAAACTCATGATACTTTGAACCAAATTTATTTATTTATTTTTAAAGATTTTATTTATTTGACAGATAGAGATCACAAGTAGGCAGACAGGCAGACAGAGAGAGAGGAGAAAGCAGGCTCCCTGCTGAGCAGAGAGCCCAATGTGGGGCTTGATCCCAGGACACTGAGATCACGACCTGAGCTGAAGGCAGAGGCTTAACCCACTGAGCCACCCACGCGCCCCCTTTGAACCAAATTTAGAGTGACATATTATTGTTCATGGCATAAAACAATAATTACATTTCAACAATTTTAAACCAGCCAACTCTGCACCTTTCCAAAAATAAAATCTGTCAACAAAGGATTTGAGAGTCATTATCCTGCAAGCAAAAGTGACCTCAATGATCATTCAGGCTCCCAAGCAAAAAGATTCTCACTGATTTGATTGTTTATCCTTGTCCTCTCACTCCCTGGAACAAAGCAGCCCCTCAAAAGACTTGACGGAACTCAACCTCCATAAATTACCCCAAATTTTTTGGTTCTTACGTTGAGCCAAAATTTGCTTCCTGTAACTTGACACTCTCTGATTCAAGTTCTGAATCTACAAAGACTAAACTAAATGCTCTTTTGTAAGATAGTTTGTCCCATAATTAAGTTTTAATATCCTGCCCCTAAATCAACAAATTGAGAGACAGTGACTCTGTGCCTGGGATAAAGGGCAAACAACAGAGACATGATCCTTGGATTTAGGTCTCACCAAGGAGACAGACATAAAAGTGTCAAAGAGAAACAAGAAGTTCTCACTTGTCCAAGATGAAACAACTTAAGCATCACTAAACTAGTATCTGTGATTGAAAGCTATCAAACATGTTTAATTCAAAAAGTTTATAATGCAACAACAACAAAATAACCAACTCAGGAGTCACATTTGGAGGGTACTACAAAATGATATCATTAATATCAAAACCATTAAAGAGACTATATCAAGCATTTACCTTCCCTTTTTACATACTTTCATATACACGGTCCTTCACTCTAACAAAATAGTTGATATATGGAAGCTTCTCATTATAGATGTACGGCACATGACAAATGAAGATGGAATGACAATCTGAATAACACCATTCTTAACCATAATCACTTAATGGATTATTAATTGTTCCCAAAATCACAAAAAGAGGCTATCAGATAGTATGCACCGTCTGATGGAAGCAGACATCTCCTCCCACAGAACAATACCAACCCGAAACTAACCAAGTCTCAATCCAACTACTTATTTTAAGGAGATAAGGTAACAAGTTAAATGATACCACTGGGATACAACCAGAAAATCTAGAATACAGGAAATTCTTTAGGAAAACTTAAACTGTCTCTTCAACAAATAAGTTTCAAGGGAAAAAAGGGGGAGGAACCCATAGACTAAAAGACAGTTGAAACAACCAGGTAGATGGAACAACCATACAAAATCTCAGAGGCAGAGAACACAATGTGTTAAACAAAAATATAAGAAGGAAAGAGTGACTGGAGCTTCTTATTGTTGGCGGTGGGGGGGAGAGGGGGGCATGGGGATGGAGTTAGGGAGGTCCCTGAAAAGAGGAATGGAAGAACCAGATCACAGAGGTCCTTAAGAGCCAAAGAAAATAAAGAGAAGAGAGGAGAGGAGAGGAGAGGAGAGGAGAGGAGAGAAGAGAAGAGGGGAGGAGAAAACCACTGCGGGAATCTCAAGAAAGGAAATGTTATGATTAAATTATGTGTCTGCAGCTCACTCCCTATGGCATAGAATGGCATGAAGGATCACACCAGTGAGGAGCACACCAGGAAGGGAGGGCAGGAAGCTGTTGCGGTGGTCCTGGGGAAAGATGGTGGCCCCAAAAGAACAGTGTTTGGTAACAGCAATGGGAAAAGGGAAAAGGACATTCAGAAGACTGAAACAACAACCTATAAGGATAAACTGGACTGGGCATAGGAAATGTTGTAAAAGATCATTCCAAATGTTCTGACCTCAGTGTTGGATGGATGCAGGTACCACTTACTAAAGTGAGGGACAGTAAAGAAGAGGAGATTCAGACAGAGGACCAGAGTCCTGTTTCGGAGGATCTTAGTCTGGGAGCGTCCCCAGTGGAGACACATAGTAAACATTAGCATCTGTGTATCTGGATCTCAGTACAAAAATCTAGGCTAGACATAAAAATCTCTGAATCATTTGGAGGACTTCAAGAGAAGTAATAACCTCAGGAGAGAGCCAGTTTTCTGTTAAAGCAGGAGTTAAGAAAAAAATCAGAAAGAGGTAGAGAATATGTTTAGATCTAGAAGACACAGGGAAATCCTGAAAGACAGGGGAAAGGGACAGTTAAAAAGATATAGTGAGAAACAGAAGGGTGAGGTCAGAGAGACAGCAGATGATCTGGGAGTTTAGCCCTTGGGTAGTGCCCATGGTAAACAGTGATGTGAGCAGAGGAGAGTCCATTCTGACTTCCTGACGGGCTGCTGTCCTGGCTGCCTCTGAGCATTAGGCAAGGCATGGAGGCGGCTGGGACCACCTACAGCTGTGCGGAAGATGAAGGTGCCAGCTACATGCTAGAATCAAGTGGGCACCTTTCAGACAGATCATGGCCTGACCCCACCCCTGATTTAATTGGTGGTGGGTGGGGTCCTAAGCATTTGTATACTTTAAAACACCCTGGAGGTGTTGAGAACCACTCTGTTAAGCCTTCAGGTTCTTACATCAACTTCTCATAGCCTTTCTTCCTTTGTCTGGTTTGGAACACGTCCAAGTCTCCTTTTCTACAATAAGCATCCAAAAATACTCAGCTCTTTGAAATGGTTGACTAGCCTTCAGTCTTACCTGCAAGCTTTTGAGACATCTCACCTGATCAGTCCCTTTTGAAATGTGGTTGCCAGGGTGGGCACACTACCAGATGTGGTCTGATAAGCATTGAGTGGACTGGGATACCAGCCTGCCCCGTTCCAAAAACCGAACTTGTTGGCCTAAGCATGTTTTAAACTGTGATAGTCACAAAATATTATAAACTCAAACTAATCTGACCAAAAATGAAAACCCCCAAGTTTTCACCAGGGGCCCCACAATCACACCACTTCTAACTTGCCCTATGCCTAATAATTCATTTTTTAAACAATTTCAGGAGTATGATTTATCCCTAATAAAATTCCAATTTGTCAGCAGCAGCCAGCTGCTCATGCCTCTCGTGTATGCTCCAAATTCCAATCTTGTTCTTGATGGGCATTGACTACCCATCCTTCTCTGTGTCTTAATCTGAGGTAGGAATGAAAACACTGAACAGGATGAGGTCCAAGACAGCGTCGTTTGACACCACACTCTTGACACTGACCCCATCCACCTTTCTGGGAACCTGCCTTCATCAATTGTCCTTTCTTTATCTCTCTCCTCATTCCTCTTTTTCACTTTGAACCTTGCCATTCCGGTCCTTCGTTTCTGTGGCCCCTCCTTCCTAGACCACGACACTGAGCATCTACATCCATCCACCACTGGACTATACTAGAAAATCTGCACCTGGCACCTAATTAGGCCTCTGTGGTGAACAAATGAGCCAACCTCTTACCACGTAAGGAGGTATAATAAACCCTACGACTCCTAGGGATCTTTCATCAGCCTGTTGTAAACCCACCACCAGCAACAGCATAGCACTCAACTGCCTATCACTCTCTTACCTATTAGAACACAAACAGGAACCATTACCCACATTTGAAAAACAAATAAAAAAAAATAGGGTTCTACTGGTCCACTAGCTTAACAATCCGATCAGAAAAAGGAATTAAGGTTATTTAGGGATGACATAATACTTATGATCGCCATTTTGTTTTCTAACTACTCAGAAATCATCTGCGTGATAATCTGTCCTAAAATGTTCTGCCGCAGAGAGGGAATGAGGAGGACATGCAGAGAGAAGGTTGGTCATACCATTTCCCCTAAATCTGGTTCACAGAATCCATCTTCTGTGACTAAGTGGACCTCTCAAGGCTGCTAGTGCCTCGTCAGTTTTTCATCGTTCCTCAAGGATGATTGACAGTGATAGGACAATCTCAACTTTAATTTCTTTAAAATTCAGTGACACAATCATATTAAGTCTTAAATCAGAACTCCTTAGAGAACCATAGTACCCTCAAACTTCCCAAGACACTTGATAATTTGATTCATTCTTGTATTTGTTCTGTGTTTTGGTTCCAGAAGCTCACTTACCTTGGTAGCAGTGATGTAAGCAAAAGAAAGGGGAGTAATTGCACTCATTCTCTATCACTTTCCTACCCCAGTGGCATCTTTTGTTGTTCTACTTCAAACCTTAGCCTTTCCTGGGTTTCTGATGCTTCCTCTCCTTTCCTCAGTGAGCTATACCGTACTGTGATTATCTGGTCTGTGTTGGTTTGATTTTGAGAGACTTTTACCATCTGTTGTGATACACTAATCTTCTGGAGTTTTAGGGCAATGGACTGGACACTTCTCGGCACTCTTCCGGAATACCTCCAGATGCAAGGAGCCATTTTTGGATAGAGCAAAAGTCACCTACATAAAGCCTTTGAGGAGATAACCATCCAGAAAAACAAAAACAAACAAACAAACAAACAAACAAAAAAAACAAACAAAAAAATTAAGGCAAAGGAATCAAAGACAAGTAATGGAAGAACTGTTCAATTAAAAAAAATTAAAATTAAAAAAAAAATAAAATAAAATAAAAAAAACAAAGAAACACAAAGCACAGAAAAGATGCCCAGGACATCTACAGATATAAAGGTAGTTGGTTACAAATATTCCTGAAATTACTAGAGAGGAACATGTTTATTTAATGAGATGGGAGGGTTTCATTAAAAAAGAAGTAAAATGTATTTTGAGTTTTTAGAAATTGATTTTTCATACATAGTAAGATTTGAAATTCACAGTGTTAAGCATTTCTACAAATTTTTCTCTGTAACATACAATTTATGTCCCTAAACATACAACACCCAAATGTGCTCATATGCACTGAAACCTACAAACGAAGGGATGGTGTGAAGGTTAAGGAAAAAAGCTGGATTTTTCCCTGTTTTTCCCTAGCCCTACTTTTCAAGCACACTTGTCTGGGGAAGCATATTACTGCAGGCTTTGAAAAGGCAGCATTTTACATTTCTAGAGAAATCAAATTTTCTCTTTCTGAGGTCAAGTTGCCACTTCAAATAGATTTTATCTTCAGAAGCTTTTTTCCCCATAGAAAATGCTTCAAAAAAGCAGAAATGAAATGGATCTACTTTCTGATGATAATATCATTTTTCCTTCTCTTGGATTATTTATTATTTTCTAGCTAATGCTTACATACTATATCTCATGCTATGTCTAAATATAAAAATCAAATCCACTCATTCATAACTTTTTTTTTACAAAAAAAGTCTAACTACGGCATCACAAGCAGAGTGAGCCATTAAATGAGCTGGGATTAAAGAAGAGGATAAATTCCTGATGTGCCACCTTAGAACATTTCAAGCTTCTCAGTGAAAGGTATGTTGAAAGTATGATGTTCCCATTTCTCTAGCAGAGTCGGAAATGGTCCCCGTTCTCCAGTCAAGGCACATGTTCGGCATCATAAAAGAGAAGGCAGGCCTCGGCTCGCAGGATAAAAGTCTCCCCAAAAAAGTTAAATGAGATGCACCAAAAAGCACATCACTGATTCACCACAAGGCTGTAAGGAATCCCCAAATACTAGTTGTCAAGTAGTGTTAACCACAGAGATCTTGCATTTTGCATTCAAACGTAGCCATACAACATTAAGTGAGATTTGGAACAGCAGGATAAAATAATTAAAGCAGCCCTGGAGAGCCATTAAGGCAGGGGTATTCAGAGTTCAGACTATTTTCTACCTCTTCTAATAAAGACAGACAGACACATACACAAGCGTACACACACACACACACACACACACACACCCATTCAGTTTATGTTATAACCAGGATAGCAACCTGGTTTTTTGGGGGGGGGGGGGTTGGTAGCAAGGGCCCATGGAGAACCAACACAGATAATTATAAATACACAGTAGCTTGGTTAAAGGGACTAAGACTTCTATCAAGTCAAGAGGATTAAGAGTGATTTTTATTTTCTTCATTAAATTGGATTACTGTCATAATTATAGAAAATGTGTCACTGTTAAATATCTTTGAAATGAAATTTTAAAACAATATCAAGCAAAGCCAAATTTATCTAGTCTGAGTGAAGTCTTTTATGACAAAAAGGACTGGAGAACAATGCTTAGGCATCATGAATTACTAAATCGAAAAGACTATTACTCTCCTAAAAATAAAAGTGGTACTACAATGGACTGCTGTAAAGGCAAGCAGGGTATCAAAGCAAAAATGATTCAATTAAACAGAGTTGAAAACAATCCACCTACACATGGTGAAGCTCAGGCTTTGTATTAATTCATGTTCTACTAACGAGCTGATTAGATAAGGACTTTATAAAAATTATGTAGAGATGATATAATGAGATCTATGCTTAATATTACTTCCAAAATCTAGCAATGAGCCAGAGTACAAATAAACCTGATTTGGAATCAAATGGCTTTATATACAGACAGTAGGTTTAAATCAAAATAGGTGATAAGTGTCTTTAAGTCAAAAACAGCACTTGCACTGAATATCACTATTGTTAAAGCACCTAGAGCATGACAGGCCTTGGGCCTCGGATTTTATTTACAATGTCTCATTTAGTCCTTATAACAAATTTATGTGATCAATACTCCTGTCATCTCCAATTTATAGAGAAACTGAGGCACAGTGCCAAATCATACAACCAGAAGAGGCAGTTTCAGAATTTTCAGGAGGTTGGACTTCAGAACCCAACTCAAATTCTCTGTGGGCTGGCAGTAATTACCGTGTGAACCACAGAAGAAATGTATGTGAGCCACATTCTCATGCTACCCCTACATTCAACAAAGGTGCTCTGCTTACATCAATATATATTTTTTTAGACACTTGTGATCAAATTATTTACTGTCAAAGCAATGTCATTATTTTTTGTGCTTTCTAATAATTTTTTACAAACCTTAACGTAGATCAGTATATTTTAGAATGGCATTTAGTAAGTCTTACCTTAATTGTAAAAGTAACACGTTTATGGCAAAATGGTTGGCAAATACAGAAAAGAAATTATATCAACAATAATCCCATTAATCAGAGGTAAATTTTTCAATGTCTGTATAACTTCTAGACCTTTTTTTCTGTGTGTAGTTTTTTTTTTTAAATAGTATCCCACTTTTATATTTGGTCATTTACTTTTTTGTTGTGGTTTAATAATATATCTTTTTACTAGATGAGCTGTTATAAAATCCAGGAAGCCTCGAGTTTAACCGAGCTCATACTTTCAAGGAAAATGGCTCCCATACTTCTTTCTTTCATAAATTTTCATGACTTTCATTTTGGTTTATTGGTGAAAGCAACCCCAATAGTCAAACAAGAGAGACCTAACAGAGGAAGCAAGTACAGGCCTGACAGTCACATAGGGGCAGGACCTAGATGGGGCCACTCAAGTACCTTGAGTTGGCCTGGCTGGAATTTAGTGTCATGGGACCACTCCATACCCAGTGATGGAAAGCAACCAATCACCTCCAGGATAGATATGCTAGAAGATTTTACTCGATAAACCTAGATACATGGGGCACCTGGGTGGCTCAGTGGGTTAAAGCCTCTGCCTTTGGCTCAGGACATGATCCCAGGGTCCTGGGATTGAGCCCCGCATCAGACTCTCTGCTCAGCGGGGAGATTGCTTCCTCCTCTCTCTCTGCCTGCCTCTCTGCCTACTTCTGATTTCTGTCTGTCAAATAAATAAATAAATAACCTAAAAAAAAAAAAAAAAACCTAGATACATGACCTTAGATTTGGAAGAACTAAGACCCATGGCAATTGAATGTGCATTTGGGAAGAAAGAACCTCCTATGTCCTGACTACAAATCTCTACTCCCAAGGGCCATCTGTCGAAGTCTCCTCAACACACTTAAAGAGTGTGGTCACAGCATCCCTAAGCACTTTCCCCATCATTACATAGTTAATGTTTATTAGCTGAGTATGTATGAATAGCACTGTGGTAAGTGCTAAAGAATACATGGATGTGTAAGAGTATGTGACATACATATGAATATAAGTTACATACATATGAGCAAGGAAAGGACGTAGAAAGCAAGGCAGTAACTGAATCACACAAAAAAAAGAATAAATTATTCTGACATCTGTTTAAATAGTAAAGCTTTATTCAAGACTATTCTAATAGGGGAGACAGAGACAGGGCTCAAGTACAAATATAAGAACAAGTGGGGATTTAGAGCCCATGGTTCATTTATGGATGGACGGAAAATTACTAAGAAGTGACATCAAGGGTAGGGGGAATTCCTGCTAACCTGATCTAACAGGATCCTTGCTAAGGGCAGGCCAGAGCAACTAGATAGCAAGAGTGGGGGGATTTTCTCTAAATTGCAGGAATCTTGCTGAAACTAGGCTAGGATGGTCTGGCAAGTGGGTTGCTTAGTGGGTGGTTGGATTGTGGCAGGTGAAGTCAAGGCGTAGTCAGAAAGAGGACTTAGAAGAGCATAACTGAAGTGTAATCAAGGACAGTGTCTTGTGAAAAGCCAGGAATGTCTCACAGTATGAGTGTGACTTGAGTTGGACCTTAAGGATGGGATAGGCCATGGACATGTGAAAAGGAGAAGTAAGCCACTTACACAGAGGGCTCTGTAAACAAAGACGCAGAAGGAGGTGGGGAAACACACTTAAAGTACAGAAAGTAAAAACTAGGGAATTGGTAGAACATAAACAGTGGACTCAAGAGGGATCTGGATGCCTCTAGCCAACCATAGAATTGATCCAGTAAAGTAACCAGACTTGTGATCTTGCTGGACGTCAATATTTTTATTACCTGCTAACGCTTATTTTAGGGTAGAGCTCTGAATGAAGGAGAAGCTAACCTATCGACAGTGTTCATCTGAAGAAGTTAAATATACATTCCTAACCAATAAAAGTAAGCTAACTGAGCCTGCAAGACTACTAAATGTACTTCATGATATAAATATGGATTAAAACAGACTATAAAATATATTTATAAATATAAATTAACATTAAAACACACTAAAAATTAGCAAATTTTCAGGATTTAAACTGTACTGTATAACAGGATTTATACTGTATGTATAGTACACATACTATAAAATATTTGGTAGCAAGTCTTCATTGTAAAGACAAAGAAAGCCAAATACACAATTTATAAAGTCCACCTGTGCTACTTGCAGGGCTTTCCAAGCAATAACATGTGACTTTATCACCATCAAACAAGACATTAGCATCCCTTTTCTAAACAGGAATCACTTTGCCAGGTTTAGGAAAACTGACAAGGTCTTAAACAAAAGGCTATTCAGTGATGTCAAGTCTCAGCCACCAATTTAGCTTCCAATAAGAAATCTAGTTTCTGTTCAGTGAGACAACATAATTTAGCCACTTTGAGGAGAAACCATGTTCCACAGCTTTGCCTTGAACTAAATGGCTTTGGTGGAGTCTGGCCTCAATAAGCACTGCACGCATGAATGAATGAAGTCAACCACTTCAAGCAAGGGCTAAACTAGCCAACAGCTACAGACAGGGCAGATCCATCAGCTCTCGCTGATAGAATACTTTCTATAACTGAAAAATCACAAAAGTCAGCTTTCCTAAATGTCTCTCCTTTGTGTGTGTTAATCTTCTCAGCCATTAACAGAAAGCTTTCTGATGTGCTTTCCATTTAAGTTCAAAATGAGTGTTGGAGGATAAAGTCTCTGACTTCAGGAGCAACATACACCGAAAAGTAATTAGACATTTACTCAGTTTTCGCCTAAAATGAGGAATGGATACAAATGTTGTGACATTTCTTCCAACTGCAGCAGGTGGGAAATCATCAGTAGTCACCCAGTTGAGGAATTCTCTCCCATGACAGCACCTTTTATACAAATCCTGGCCCAGAAAATAAATAAAACTTTAGCTAATAAAATACGCTATTTTATACTAAGTAAAAAGAAAAAAAAGTAATCTATATGTAAATTAGATAAACTGAACACATGTATCTAAATCCTTCTATGTCAAATACCTGCAAATAAAATATTTAGTCACTTTGTAATTATTTACCATTTTCCTCTTTTTTCTAAGATTTATTTTATACATGTTCCTTGTTTATTTTTTTTTAATTTTATTTATTTCTTTGACAAAGACAGGTCGCAAGTAGGCAGAGAGGCAGGCAGAGAGAGGAGGAAGCAGGCTCCCTGCTGAGCAGAGAGCCCGATGCGGAACTCAATCCCAGGACCCTGGGATCATGACCTGAGCCGAAGGCAGAGGCTTTAAACCACTGAGCCACCCAGGCACCCTACATGTTCCTTGTTTAAAGATGGAATATAGTTATACACACACACATACATACTTGTGTCCCTGCATGTATTTATAACAATACATACAGCAATATATATATATATATATACCTATATCTATGTATATAGTAACAATATAAAACCTACTCTTAAAAATAAACACTACAGGGGCGCCTGAGTGGCTCAGTGGGTTAGAGCCTCTGCCTTCGGCTCAGGTCATGGTCCCAGGGTTCTGGGATCGAGCCCTGCATCGGGCTCTCTGCTTAGCAGGGAGCCTGCTTCCTCCTCTCCCTCCTACCTGCCTCTCTGACTACTTGTGATCTCTATCAAAAATAAATAAATAAATAAATAAACACTACAAAATTAACACCCTGTGTCCATGGTAGATAAACATCTCTATCTGGTTATAATACATAGGGGCGCCTGGGTGGCTCAGTTTGTTAAGCATCTGCCTTCAGCTCAGGTCATGGTCCCAGGGTCCTAGGATCAAGCCCTGTGTCAGGCTCCCTGCTGGGTGAGGAGCCTGCTTCTCCCTCCTCCTCTGCCTGCCCCTTCCCCTGGGTGTGCTCTCTTTCTGTCAAGTAAATACAAAAAAATCTTAAAAAAAAAAAAAAAAAAAAAAGTAGAATCTCCTTATTCTTTGTTTTTATTTTTTTTCTTGGTTTTTAAATGCACAAATATTTAAAGAAAACATATCCCTTATTTTCTTCTTTTTACTGTGATCTTAAAATCCAGGCCACTACTTATTCAACCAGACTTAGCTTATGAATTTCAGAAAGTGAGAAAGCATGATTAATCGTATGTCAGAGACACATCCAATCCTTAATCCACAAAAACTCACTCATTTTGAGTGACTACAGGGAAAGTATGACTGAATTATAAAGGATATTTGGGAAAACAGGGAGATATACTCATTTCAGATAGACAGAATGACTCCAACTCTGAAGCAGAATAAGAATGTGACACATGAGAAGCTGAGACACCCAAGGTTTTGGGGCCACCATGTTGCTACTCAGGAGGATAAATATACAGCCCACCATTCAACCTGTCAACTCTGCTCTCTCCAACTTTCAAAGACAATCTCTGCTACCTGCATTTTCTTTTTCATTTATACACCTACATGAATATATGTATATTTGTATATTTTATGAATATAAACATATTAGTCTGTCATATAAATATATGTAACACAAGGGGAAGTTTTTGAAAAGTAGAAAGGGAAATATAACTTTGCAAACCGATCACTAAGTGGCTACTAGCACTGTCCCTAGGTAGAGATCTGGCCATGTCAGCTTCAAAAATTGCACATTTGGGAATGAAGCTTCACCTCACCTAACCATATTTATTTGACAAAATAACCTTCAATACAGATACTCTCTTCAGCGCTTATTAATTAAAGAAGCCCTTTTAGTAATAAATGGGTCAATGGTAATAAATTAGCTCAGGTCACAACAGCTCTCATAAAAGTAATTTAAAACTTAATCAAGTCATCTGAAAGTTGATGTGAATAAATACATACAAACAATATAAATGTAGCTGCTTAGACATAAATACATAAGGAAGTGACAAAAAGAACAAAGAAAAATGGGCCAGGAATTTTGGCAAGACTCAAAGGACACAACAGGTAGAATCATTTTATCCTCTTAATTCAATTTTGAGTGCTTAACTGCATTCACAGCCAGTGCTGGGAATAGACTTGGGGGGCGGGGGGGGTGGTGGTGGCTCTAAGGTGCTGAGTTTCTGAATTACTCAAAAACCTATCTGAAAGAATGATTTTGTTTAAGGTACTGCTCTTACTGTAATATTAGTTCCTCCATTATTCATGAGAGGACAAAAGGATTGTAAACTTGCTTGCAGATCAGGAGTTCTGTGAGCCACAGGAGCTAAAGAAAAAGTAGTGAGAGGCACGGGTGCCACCGAATCTAGGGCCAACTTCCATACAGAGAAGGTGGCAATGAAATGGAAAACCTTGTCTGAAATAAGTGTATCTAAAGGAAGGAAAAAGGGAGCAGTGTGTGTTCTACTTCATGCAGTCCCTTCTACACGGAAAGCCACAGATGAGCAGGGTGAAGTATGGGGGCAGGGTGCTGTGGGGAGCTATGCTGTCACTGTGGAGTTGCCTAGAACAGTAGAGAATGTGGGAGATACCTGACTAACAAGAAATGACAGCGGAGGCACAGAGGGAAGATACAAGAATCATGGGAGAAACTGGCCATGTTCCCTAGAGTTAATCATTAATAAGAGGGGAGAGTAAGCACAGATTTTAGGATTTTTCAAAATGAAATGAGTAAGTAAAAAAATAAAAGGAGATAAAAATTAAGAACTCAGCTGTACAGTTAGGCTGACTGGGTCTGGGTCCTGGCTCTGCCACTGAGCTATGTGACTGTGACTCAGACTTTATGGGCCTCAGTTTCTCCATCTGTAAAATGGGAGAAATCATCTCATTTCAAAACTTTTCCAGAATTCTTATAAGAAATAAAGAAAAAAGTAATTAGCCAACATTCATTTAACATATACTATATTTGAGATGTTTGAAACACTCCAAATGCATTCATTCTCATAGATTCTTCACAGCTGTGTGAAATTAATTCTAATATTTGTCCTATCTTCATAGGTGACAAAATGAAGCTTAACCCACTGCTCCATAATCTTAGCTTTATTTCATGATCCTAAATTACAAAAAGAAAGAAGGACGGGGGGGGGGGGGGGCGGTATGAGAGAGAGAAAGAGAAAAGATGCACAAAAACAGGTATCATCATTTAAAAACTACAACTAGTATCAATAAAGCAAAATGGGAAAGCAGAGAAGAAACCCATGTGCTACACAGAGTTCAATGAAGTACTTAAATTTTTAAAGAACACAAATAAAAATAGAAGAGATATCTAAAAATAACACTCTTATAGATCTATGTCCTAAACAAGGTGAAACTGGCAACAAAAACAACTATTTCAGATCTATATATTTTTTAAATTTTTTAATTTTTTATAAACATATAATGTATTATTAGCCCCAAGGGTACAGGTCTGTGAATCGCCAGTTTTACACACTTCACAGCACTCACCATAGCACATACCCTCCCCAATATCCATAACCCCACCCCCCTCTCCCTAACCACCTCCCCCCAGCCACCCTCAGTTCATTTTGTAAGATTAAGAGTCTCTTATGGCTTGTCTCCCTCCCAATCCCATCTTGTTTCATTTATTCTTTTCCTAACCCCCAAGCCCCCACATTGCATCTCCCACTTCCTCATATCAGGGAGATCATATGATAGTTGTCTTTCTCCGATGGACTTATTTTGCTAAGCATGATACCCTCTAATTCCATCCACGTCGTTGCAAATGAAAAGATTTCATTTCTTTTGATGGCTACATAGTATTCCATTGTATATTTATACCACCTCTTCTTTATCCATTCATTTGTTGATGGACATTTAGGTTCTTTCCATAGTTTGGCTATTGTGGACATTGCTGCTATAAATATTCGGGTGCATGTGCCCCTTTGGATCACGTTTGTATCTTTAGGGTAAATACACAGTAGTGCAATTGCTGGGTCATAAGGTAGCTCTATTTTCACCTTTTCGAGGAAACTCCATGCTGTTTTCCAGAGTGGTTGCATCAGCTTGCATTCTCACCAACAATGTAGGAGGGTTCCCCTTTCTCTGCATCCTCATCAGCATCTGTCATTTTGTGACTTGTTAATTTTAGCCATTCTGACTGGTGTGAGGTGGTATCTCACTGTGGTTTTGATTTGTATTTCCCTGATGCCAAGTGATGTGGAGCACTTTTTCATATGTCTGTTGGCCAACTGGATGTCTTCTTTGCAGAAATGTCTGTTCACGTCCTCGGCCCATTTCTTGATTGGATTATTTGTTCTTGGGTGTTGAGTTTACTAAGCTCTTTATAGATTTTGGATACTAGCCATTTATCTGGTATGTCGTTTGCAAATTATCTTCTCCCATTCTGTCAGCTGTCTTTTGGTTTTGTTGACTGTTTCCTCTGCTGTGCAAAAGCTTTTGATCTTGATGAAGTCCCAAGAGTTCATTTTTGACCTTGCTTCCCTTGCCTTTGGCAATGTTCCTAGGAGGAAACTGCTGCAGCTGAGGTTGAAGAGGTTGCTGCCTGGGTTCTCCTCAAGGATTTTGATGGATTCCTTTCTCACATTGAGGCCCTTCATCCATTTTGAGTCTATTTTCATGTGTGGTGTAAGGAAATGGTCCAATTTCATTTTCCTGCATGTGGCTGTCCAATTTTCCCAACACCATTTGTTGAAGAGGCTGTCTTTATTCCATTGGACATTCTTTCCTGCTTTGTCGAAGATTAGTTCACCATAGAGTTGAAGGTCTATTTCTGGGCTCTCTATTCTGTTCCATTGATCTATGTGTCTGTTTTTGTGCCAGTACCATACAGTCTTGATGATGACAGCCCAACTTTGGCTTTCTTTTTCAATATTCCTTCAGCTAGGGGCGCCTGGGTTGCTCAGTGGGTTGGGCCTCTGCCTTCAGCTCCGGTCATGGTCATCAGGTCCTGGGATCGAGCCCTGCATCGGGCTCTCTGCTCAGCGGGGAGCCTGCTTCCCCTTCTCTTTCTGCCTTTCTGTGATCTCTCTCTGCCAAATAAATAAATTAAATCTTTAAAAAAAATATTCCTTTGGCTATTCGAGGTCTTTTCTGGTTCCACATAAATTTTAGGATTATCTGTTCCATTTCTTTGAAAAAAATGGATGGGACTTTGATAGGGATTGCATTAAATGTGTAAATTGCTTTAGGCAGCATAGACATTTTCACAATATTTGTTCTTCCAATCCAGGAGCATGGAACATTTTTCCATTTCTTTGTTTCTTCCTCAGTTTCTTTCATGAGTACTTTATAGTTTTCTGAGTATAGATTCCTAGCCTCTTTGGTTAGGTTTATTCCTAGGTATCTTATGGTTTTGGGTGCAACTGTAAATGGGACTGACTCCTTAATTTCTCTTTCTTCTGTCTTGTTGTTGGTGTAAAGAAATGCAACTGATTTCTGTGCACTGATTTTATATCCTGACACTTTACTGAATTCCTGTACAAGTTCTAGCAGTTTTGGAGTGGAGTCTTTTGGGTTTTCCACATATAGTATCGTACCATCTGCAAAGAGTGATAGTTTGACTTCTTCTTTGCCAATTTGGATGCCTTTAATTTCTTTTTGTTGTCTGACTGCTGAGGCTAGGACTTCTAGTACTATGTTGAATAGCAGGGGTGATAGTGGACATCCCTGCCATGTTCCTGACCTTAGGGGAAAACCTTTCAGTTTTTCTCCATTGAGAATGATATTTGCGGTGGATTTTTCATAGATGGCTTTGATAATATTGAGGTATGTGCCCTCTATCCCTACACTTTGAAGAGTTTTGATCAGGAAGGGATGCTGTACTTTGTCAAATGCTTTTTCAGCACCTATTGAGAGTATCATATTATTCTTGTTCTTTCTTTTATTAATGTATTGTATCACACTAATTGATTTGCAGATGCTGAACCAACCTTGCAGCCCTGGAATAAATTCCACTTGGTCGTGGAGAATAATCCTTTTAATGTACTGTTGGATCCTATTGGCTAATATTTTGGTGAGAATTTTTGCATCTGTGTTCATCAAGGATATTGGTCTGTAGTTCTCTTTTTTGATGGGATCCTTGTCTGGTTTTGGGATCAAGGTGATGCTGGCCTCATAAAATGAGTTTGGAAGTTTTCCTTCCATTTCTATTTTTTGGAACAGTTTCAGGAGAATAGGATTTAATTCATCTTTAAATGTTTGGTAGAATTCCCCTGGGAAGCCATCTGGCCCTGCGCTTTTGTTTGTTTGGAGATTTTTGATGACTGTTTCAATCTCCTTACTGGTTATGGGTAAGTTCAAGTTTTCTATTTCTTCCTGGTTCAGTTGTGGTAGCTTATATGTCTCTAGGAATGGATCCATTTCTTCCAGATTATCAAATTTGTTGGCACAGAATTGCTCATAATATGTTCTTATAATTGTTTGTATTTCTTTGGTGTTGATTGTGATCTCTCCTCTTTCATTCATGATTTTATTTATTTGGGTCCTTTCTCTTTTCTTTTTGGTAAGTCTGGCCAGGGGTTTATCGATCTTATTAATTCTTTCAAAGAACCAGCTCCTAGTTTCATTGATTTGTTCTAATCTATTTCATTGATTTCTGCTCTGGTCTTTATGATTTCTCTTCTCCTGCTGGGTATAGGCTTTCTTTGTTGTTCTTTCTCCAGCTCCTTCAGGTGTAGGGTTAGGTTGTGTATTTGAGACCTTTCTTGTTTTTTGAGAAAGGCCTGTATCGCTATATTTTCCTCTCCTGTGTTCCAAAGATTTTGAACCGTTGTGTTTTCATTATCATTTGTTTCCATAAATTTTTTCAATTCTTCTTTAATTTCCTGGTTGACCCATTCATTCTTTAGAAGGATGCTGTTTAGTCTCCATGTATTTGGGTTCTTCCTGAATTTCCTCTTGTGATTGAGTTCTAGCTTCAGAGCATTCTGGTCTGAAAATATGCAGGCAATGATCCCAATCTTTTGATACCGGTTGAGACCTGATTTAGGACCCAGGATGTGATCTATCCTGGAGAATGTTCCATGTGCACTAGAGAAGAATGTGTATTCTGTTGTTTTGGGATGGAATGTTCTGTATATATCTGTGATGTCCATCTGGTCCAGTGTGTCATTTAAGGCCTTTATTTCCTTGTTGATCTTTTGCTTGATCTGTTCATTTCAGTGAGGGGAGTGTTAAAGTCCCCTACTATTATTATATTATTGTCAATGTGTTTCTTTGATTTAGTTATTAACTGGTTTATATAATTGGCTGCTCCCATGTTAGGGGCGTAGATATTTAAAATTGTTAGCTCTTCTTGTTGGACAGATCCCTTAAGTATGATACAGTGTCGTTCCTCATCTCTTAGTATAATCTTTGGCTTAAAATCTAATTAATCTGATATAAGGATTGCCACTCCAGCTTTCTTCGATGTCCGTTAGCATGGTAAATTGTTTTCCACCCCCTCACTTTAAATCTGGAGGTGACTTTGGGTCTAAAATGAGTTTCTTGTAGGCAGCATATTGATGGGTTTTGTTTTTTTTTATCCATTCTGATACCCTGTGTCTTTGATTGGGGCATTTAGCCCATTTACATTCAGGGTAACTATTGAGAGATATGAATTTAGTGCCATTGTATTGCCTGTAAGGTGACTGTTACTGTATATTGTCTCTGTTCCTTTCTGATCTACTACTTTTAGGGTCTCTCTTTGCTTAGAGGACCCCTTTCAATATTTCCTGTAGAGCTGGTTTGGTGTTTGCAAATTTTCAGTTTTTGTTTTTCCTGGAAGCTTTCTATCTCTCCTTCTATTTTCAATGACAGCCTAGCTGGATATAGTATTCTTGGCTGCATGTTTTTTTCGTTTAGTGCTCTGAATATATCATGCCAGTTCTTTCTGGCCTGCCAGGTCTCTGTGGATAAATATGCTGCCAATCTAATATTTTTACCACTGTATGTTACAGACCTCTGGTCCCAAGCTGCTTTCAGGATTTTCTCTTTGTCATTAAGACCTGTAAATTTTACTATTAGGTGACGGGGTATGGACCTATTCTTATTGATTTTGAGGAGGGTTCTCTGCACCTCCTGGATTTTGATGCTTGTTCCCTTTGCCATATTAGGGAAATTCTCTACAATAATTCTCTCCTTCTGCTCCCCTCTCTCTTCTTCTTCTGGAATCCCTATTATTCTAATGTTGTTTCATCTTATGGTATCACTTATGTCTCGAATTCTCCCCTCGTGGTCCAATAGTTGTTTGTCTCTCTTTTGCTCAGCTTCTTTATTCTCTGTCATTTAGTCTTCTGTATCACTAATTCTCTCTTCTGCCTCATTTATCCTAGCAGTAAGAGCCTCCATTTTTTATTGCACCTCATTAATAGCTTTTTTGATTTCAACTTGGTTAGATTTTAATTCTTTTATTTCTCCAGAAAGGGCTTTTATTTCTCCGGATAGGGTTTCTCTAATATCTTCCATGCCTTTTTCGAGTCCGGCTAGAACCTTGAGAATCATCATTCTGAACTCTAGATCTGACATATTACCAATGTCTGTATTGATTAGGTCCCTAGCCTTTGGTATTGCCTCTAGTTCTTTTTTTTGTGGTGAGTTTCTCCATCTTGTCGTTTTGTTCAGATAAGAATATATGAAGGAGCAAATAAAATACCAAAAGGGTGGCAAAGACCCTTTGTGTGTGCTTTAACCAAATCAGAAGAGACCCCAAATCATGGCAGGGGGGAGAAAGGGGGTAAAAAGAAGTTCAGGAAAAAAAAAATTAAAAAAGAAAACAAATAAAGAAAAAATCTAAAAAAGAAAATATATAAATATATTAGACTGGTGACTAGAACAGGGTCACCCACTTAATTTTGAGAGTAAGATCTATATATTATTAATACATGAAAGACAAAGAGGTATTATCAAAGACCTTCAGAAAAAAGTTCAAGACAGAGAAAACAGAGTTCCTCAAACTTCTTCATCAAGAATACACTTTGGAAGCCTGGGTAGCTTAGCTGGTTGAGCGACTGTCTTCAGCTCAGGTCATGATCCTGGAGGATTAGGATGGAGTCCTATGTTGGGAAAAAAAAAAATCCCTGCTCAGTAGGGAGTCTGCTTCTCCCTCTGGCCCTCCCCCCTCATGCTCTCTCTCTCTTTTTCTCTCATTGTCTCTCTCTCTCAAATGAATAAATAAAATCTTTTTTTAAAAAATACACTTCAAGTGTTCCCTTAGTCATTTTCTCTCTTGCTTTTTACTGATGCCTAGCTCATAATCTATATACATATCAAATTCTTTCCAGTCTGGTTTAAAACTAAAACAACAAAAAAATACTTGTCCTTTCTTCTTTCCTTTGCTTCCTCACTCCCTGCATTTCTGCCTCCATCCTCCCCTTTCTCTTTTCAATCCAAAGCAGGTGAGTCTCTAACTCTACCAGTCCCCTATAGGAACTAAAGAAAGACCTTCCTTCCCAGTTGCAAATTTAATGGCTTCTTCAGGACACATCTTCTCAGGACCTTGCTGAATATCTGACATTATTACCTACAGGCCCCTGTAACTCTCTGCCTTTCTTGGCATTTGGTTGGTTTTCTGGCTGCCTTTCTAGACAACCCCTCTTAGACTCTGTGGTTCTTCTTTCCTCTATTGGTGAAGGAACAGAAAGCAAGCTGAGGACAAAGCAGAAGCTGACATCCCACAACCCCCCATCATGGGATATATGTGACATTCCTCAGGTACTCCTGGCTACCCTAAAGCTAAGGAAAGGAAAAACAAATAGTTAAACTTAATAGAGATCACAATCCTGCAAGACAGGAGTCTCCCTCGGTTTACAAATGTCTTAGCAATCTACAGGAACAAAGCATTTCTATGAATAACCTTGCTTTCAGAAGGAAATGTAGACACAATTAAATGTCCTCATAATCTGCAGCCCCTTGACAGATACTTGAAGCAGACAGAATATAATGTTCTTCCAAGAAGATTCCAATTATCTTAAAGTTAATGCCTTACTGGAGGGGTAAACAACCTTAACTTGACCAAGGCAAGGCTTCCGGTATCCTGTAAGTCTTCTTCAGCCTATGAAAGTTCTTTAAGAAACTTCCCTTTTTCCTTACCTCCCCCAACCTCATAGTATATAATCAGCCACCCCTCGCAACCCCAGTACAGCAGCTCTTTCTGCCCACAGGTCCTGTCCCCGAGCTTTAATAAACCAACATTTTGCGCCAAAGACGTCTCAAGAATTCTTTCTTGGTTGACTCTGGACCTCACACCACCGAACTTCACCTATATTCCAAAACCCCATCACTATTGGTCTCCTATTATTCCAACCCTTCTATTCCACTCAGAGATGAGATCCATTCTACTTCATTTAATAATCCTCCATGTTCTACTCTGGGCACAGTCCCAGGTGCCCTTAATTCTCCAGAGCTCAACATTAAAACTTTCTTGGGGATTAAAGCAGACAACAACAACAACAACAAAAACCCAAACAAAAAACTCCCACAAAACTGTCACTATTTAAACCAACCCACTGCCCTCCCCTTAGAAATTCGACTTCCTCTGGGATCCCCAAATTGCCTCGTAAGTATCATTTATTTGGTTTCTCGGTATCTCCATATCCCTCTTCTTTCTCCTCCGGGGTTTGATCACACACAACAAAAGCCTTTGGTTGCTTTCCCTGCTTCCTCAGGGGCTTTCTGTCTGTGAGTACCCGTGCGGGCTGCTAAGCTGCTTCAGAATTCACTCTGGTCTCACGCATCAGGCCAATAAGGAATGACTTCTATCTTATTCTCTGCTGAGTTATAACAGAGCTTACATCCAGTCACAGGAAGTTCCTACTGTTTACAAATTTCCCTCAGCTCAGACAATTCTCGTGGATCTGTAGGATCGCTGTTTTAAATCCCTGAAAAGAGAGATAATTAAAAAACAGCAATCCCCAAGAGAGCATTCTGAACTAGAGACAATTATTTTTTGAATTTTCAAAATTTTGTTTATATAGGGAACTACATGTTTATTTCCTTGAATCCTAGAAGGAAGCGAGCACATATTTACTTGGTTATCAACTATTAAGCATGAAAAATGTCTCATACTTAAAATCTTTAAATTTCCTTTCTTTTCTTTTCCTTTTTTTTTTAAGATTTTATTTATTTGTTTGACAGACAGAGATCACAGGTAGGCAGAGAGGCAGGCAGAGAGAGAGAGAGGAGGAAGCAGGCTGCCTGCTGAGCAGAGAGCCTGATGCAGGGCTTGATCCCAGGACCCTGGCATCATGACCTGAGCTGAAGGCAGAGGCTTTAACCCACTGAGCCACCCAGGCACCCCTAAATTTCCTTTCTGTCTTGAGATTTTTTTAAAGCTCAGCTATGTTTCTACATAAAAGTCACTGAGGTTGTATTAACTTTTCCCTTTTTCAGATTCTACTGACAAAGGTAAGTATCACTCCCCAGTTCATTATGCGGCAACAAACAAGAGCCTGAAGCTGAACTTCCCAGGAAACCAAAACGTACTTAAGGAAAGAATCAGATCACACCCCACTCCTTTCTCCAAAGTCTTCCTTTCATATCTTGCCCTAACAGATGTCACATTCCTCAAAAATCATCCCAAATCAACAGTGTCTACAATCCACATCTTGTACTTGATTGTCATGCAATTTATAGTTCTAGACTTTTCAAGTACTTGCCATCTTCCCATTATTATAATTCTTCCTAATGGTATTGTATATTCCTCTTGTATGCATCAAACCTAAAGAAAGTGTAATCCTTTGAGCTGCAATAGCACCTGATTGTACCCACGTCCCAGCTTACTCATTAATTCCTGTTTCAAATTTCCAGCATTTCCACTATCTTGAATTACTCTGAGTCGATCATATATATTATGAGCAGTAAGGGATCTGGGTAGGTCATGTGAATTTTAGACTGATCAGTTTCTATTCCACAAAAATCATGACCTCTAGACTCCATACCTTGCTATCTAAGAGAATGTGCTGTACCTGAAGGTCATTAATCCGTCATGAAACTTTTTAATTTAAATTAATTGACAAATCTTCATTAGAGGTTCAACAACAATCACAAACAATTTTTAAAAAGCTCCCAAAGGTTCACCAAAATTAATGTTTCTAAATACTCAGTTGAATTCCATAATAAAGCACTTTAAAGTCTGTTTGTTTGTTTAATTTATTTGACAGACAGAGATCACAAGTAGGCAGAGAGGCAGGCAGAGAGAGAGGAGGAAGCAGGCTCCCTGATGAGGAGAGCTCCCAATGCGGGGTTCGATCCCAGGACCCTGGGATCACAACCTGAGCCGAAGGCAGAGGCTTTAACCCACTGAGCCACCCAAGCACCCCCAATAAAGCACTTTAAACAGCTTCTAGTTTTTGGCAAAATGCTTTATCAAGTCTCTAGAGGAATAAAGTACTATATAAGTAAGATGATCATATACGTTATCACCCAAATAGAGACACTGAAAAATAAAAACACTGAATTAGTGAAAAGAAACACTATTAATAATAACACAAAGACAACAAGCAAAAATCAAGATTGTCTTAGGCCAACCAACACGTAAGATGCACTGAACATCAAACCGGGTCCTTATACTCAGGAATGTACCTAACACTTAGGGAGGTTAATCCAAAAAGGCATCAGTGACTATGGGGTCAGAAAAAATAACTGGAAGAACTCTGCAAAGGTGAGAACGAAGATATAATTCTAGACTACAATGAAATCCAAACTCTATTATGAGGTATTAAAACATAGCCCCCAAATTCTTTGACATTCCTTATTGAGCGGTACCATCTATGTCTTCTACCCTTGACTCTGGTCTCTCGGAACACCGATCAATAAAGCAGGTGAAAGTGACACTGTCCCAGTTCTGGGCACAGGCCCTAAAATGTTGGCAGCTTCCACTTTCTGTATCTTGGAAGTGCTATTTAGGTCATCCACTCCTTACCGATCTTTTTGCCTGCTTGATCCGTCAGTTACTGACAAAGGTGCTGAAGTCTCTCACCACAAGAATGGGTTTGTCCATTTCGCCTTTCAGGTCCACCAGCTTTTGCCTCCCATAGTTTGACACTCTATTGTTAGGTGCACACACATTTAGAATTATTGTATCTTCTTGGGAAATTAATACCTATATCATTATGTGATGTCCCCTCTTTATCCTGAAAGGCTTCTGAGTCTTCAAAAGAGTCTGCTTAGTCTGAAATTAATATAGCTACTCCAGCTGTCTTGTAAATAGCATTAGTATGGCATCTTTTCTCTCTATCAATTTACTTTTAACCCAAGTCTTTATAATTAAGGTAGGTTTCTTGTAAGCAACACAGAGTTGGATCTTGTCTTTCATCCACACTGACGATCTTTTTTACTTGGTGCATTTAGACCAACTATACCTTAAGTCATTTGGATGGAGGTATATTAATATCTATCCTGTTTGTTTTCTTTTTATTGTTTTGCCCCTTTTTTGCTCCCTCTTTTTCTGCCTCCTCTGATTTTAATTGAGCATTTTATATGATTCTATTTTAACGTAAGATTTATACTTTTTGCAATCTTTGTAGTGGATGTCCTAGAGTTTACACTGTACATTTCTAACTAATCTAAGTCTAGTTTCAAATAACACTGTATCAGCTCCTGGGTAGCAGAGTGCCTTCTAACAGTGTCTTCCATTGCAATCATCTACCCCTCATGGATGCCATAATCTCCACTACATTGTCACTGTTTTTGCTTTAAATAGGGCATTTCTAGTTCAACTAAGATGACAATAAAAGATTTTATTTTACTTTTCTTTATTCCTTCTCAAACACTCTTCTTTACAGAGATCCAAGTCTCCAACCTGTATCATTTTCATTTTGCTTAAAGTATTTCTAAAATTTCTCCCAAGTCTACTGCCAATGAATTCCCTCAGTTTTTCTTTGAGAAACTTTTTATTTCTCCTCCGCCTTTGAAAGATATTAATTGGCTATAGAATTCTAGGGTGGTGATTTTTAAAACTCTTCTCTTAAGGATTTCCCTCCAATCTCTTCTTGCTTTTGTGGTTTCTGATGAGAAGTCTGATGAAATTCTTATTCTTTTTCCTCTGTAAGTAAAGTATTTTTTCCCTCTAGCTCCATTTGGGATTTTCTCTTTGTCTTTGTTTCTCCACAGCTTTAATATGATATTCCTAGGTGTAGGGGTTTTTTATTTTTTGTTCTTCAGATTTGTTTAAACATAAACACATACTTGGTGTGTTCTGAGCCTCATGGATCTGTTGCTTGGTATCTGTAATAAATTTTGGAAAGTCTTCTGCATTTTTACTTCAAATACTTCTGTTTGATTCTTTCTTCTGCTGGTATTCCAATTATCCATATGTTACACTTTTTGATATTATCCCATAGTTCTCGGATGTTTTTATTTTTCTTCTTCTTCTTTGCATTTCAGTTGGGAAGGCTGTTTTTTACTGACCTGTATTCAAGTTCTCTGACCCCTTCTTCAGCTGTGTTGAAGTCTACTAAGCACATCAAAAGCATGTTTCATTTCTGTTACAATGTTAATTCTCTTTTCTTTTGATTCTTTCTTAGATTCTTTCTTTTCTCATCTCTCTTTACATTACTCATCTTTTCTCACCTTTTGTCTACTTTTCCCATTTAGGCCCTTAATATATTAATCACAGTTATTTTAAATTCCCTCTCTGGCAACATCCAGACCAATCTGTCTTTTCAGGCTGTATTTTTTCCAATCTGTTCGGATGCCTTGTAATTTTTTGTTGAAAGCCAAAGCTAAAGATTTATGTTAATCTGGCTGTGCTTACTGTTTGTTGTTCCTGCAGGTACCAGAGGCAGTACCAAATGATTCCAGTGTTTCTGTTTTTGTCTCCTCCTGACTCAAGGCTTCCATTATTAGTACTCTTCCTCAAAGAGGGTCTGTGTCTGGCTAATCTCTAAGCTATAATCTACTGTTATTACAGTGGAGCCCCATGGGCATGATGGTAAAGTATAAGGGAGTGTGAACATTCCCAAAGCTATTGAGTGAGTCTGAATTCATTTAGTGAGCCTGCATCGTGGGATTTGACCTTCACAAACGTTTCTCCAGCAATACAGCCTTTTTCGCCCCTTCTCAACCCTCTACTTCCTTCCCTGATTGCAGTGTTCCCAATCTATTTCCTTAAGGCCCTGACCATTATTGAGTATGGTGTCTCCCACTTATGTGAGACAGAAAGGCTGGAGAGAGTCTGAGTGGGAAAAATTCCCTTCAGTCACCTGGGATAAGGCTCTAGAAAGACTTCTGCCTGCAGAACAGGCTTCTGTGATGGAAAACACTTAGGGTGTATTTTATCATGATTCTTCCTCTTCCCCTGCCAGAGCCCCAAGGGGATCTTTCCATGATCTTCACTGTGAGAACCCCAAGGGGTTCCTGGAGGCAAAACCCAAGAAAGTATGGGGGCCTATGACTGTGGTCCCCAAGAGTACACATTCTCACGCTAGACCACCACCCATCTCCAGCAACTCATAAAAATTACCATTTAAGTATCCTCCCCAGTTTATGGCTCTAGCAGCTTATGCTCCCGGTGAGAGGATTTAGGCTAGTTCTATCTGGACAGGTCTGTGACTCTCCAGAATTTAGTACAGTGGTTTGTCCTGTGGCCTCCATTCTCTGATGAAATGAACCTAGCCTCAAGTGAAGTGAAGTGAACCATGTTCAGTTCGCCTAGCCTCTTCTCTTTGAAAGGATAGGAGCATCAGCTTCCAAGCTTTTTGCGTATTGGAAATGAAGCCATTAGTTTCACTTCCTATGTTTCAGGATGCTCACTCAGAGAACCCCAACACCATGCTATAAGAAAGCCCAAGCCCTGGGAAGAGCCAGCACCAACGTGCCAGCCATGTAAGCCATGTGGGCAGTGGATCCCTCAGATTTCAGTCAAGCTGCACAAAATGATACCACATGGAGAAGAAACAAACTTTTCCTGCCCTTCTCCAACTGCAGATTCGTGAGCAAAAAAAATGATAGCTACTGCTTTAAGTCTTTAAGTTTTAGAGTGGTTCATTTTGTAGTAATATATAAGCAGAACATTCCTAATATGATCCTCAAGGCTTGAAGATTTCTCAAAATCCAATTCATACCAATCTCCCCTGAACACACCCCATGTCACCCAGGGCTCTCTGAGTCTGTAGAACATACCAAGCCCTCCTTGGGGTCTGGCCTGAAGCACTGTTGTCCCCAAACTTTCCTTGGTTGGTCACATCTCCTTTGGCTCTAAGAGTAAGTGTATCCTCGGGGCACCTGGATGGCTCAGTGGGTTAAAGAGTAAGTGTATCCTCCTCAGCAAGACTGCCACTGTCCATCCATCTAAGGTGGGCTTATTACCCATCATCCCTCTCATGCAAATATATATAGCCCACTACTCTCTATCTTCTTTCTCACAACTCTCTTTTCTTTTATGCAATTTAAATTACAGATGTGTCTGCTGGCTTTACTTGGTTTTCTCTCCCCCACTAGATGATAGGCTCCATGAAAAGAATAACTTAGTTTTGCTTACCATGATGTATCAATCACCTGGCCCAGTACACAGAACATACTAGGGTCTTGGTAAATATCTCTAAAGGAAGGAGCTTTTTTAACTAGACATGACAAAAGAAAGCGAAAAAGAAAAAGAGCAAGAGAGAGGAAGGAAAGAAGGAAGGGAGGAAGGAAGGAAGGAAAAATGGCAACTGCCCAGGAGTGCCTGAGTGGCTCTGTTAATTAAGCATCTGCCTTCAACTCAGCTCATGATCCCAGGGTCCTGGGATTGAGCCCCGCATCAGGCTCTGTGCTCCAGTGGGGAGTCTGCTTCTCCCTCTGCCATTCCTCCCTGCTCATTTCTCTCTACGCAAAAATAAATAAATAAAATCTTTAAAAAAGAAAATGTGAACTGCCTCTATGCATTCCTTATTTAGATCAGGGCTTCCTGACCTTGGCACTTTTGACATTTTGAGCCAAATAATTCTTTGGTATGAGAGACTGTCCTACCATTTGTAGGATGTATCACAGCATCTCTGGCCTCTAGATGCCAGTAAGACCACCACCACTCTCCCTAGGTTGTGAAAGACAAAAAATTATTTCCAGATATCATCAAATGTCTCCTGAGAAGCAATGTCGAGAACCAGTTGAGAACCACTGGTTTAGAACAAAAGATGCTACTTCCCCAGCATCCTGGTTGGAACTAAAAGAATCACAATAATAATGAAGCAACTCAGGAATGTGGGTACGCTTTAAACTGAAACCAATCTTGTCATAATATCCTTCCCCTTGTCCTCCTCAAAAACCACTTAAAGTGAACTACGGGAGAGAGATTCAAGAAGATCTGACATTACGGTAATTGGAAATTCTACCCTAACTCTTCCAAAAAAATTCCTCCACTAACCAAAAAAATGCCTCCATTTTCACCAGCTGGGCATATCTGATATATGACCACAATTCTGAAGACAGCAAATATCACAGATTCTTTTGAGGGTGTCCTAATCCAATGATCAAAGGACTCTGGTAATAAAAAGGGCGAACAGAGGCCGATACATTTAAACACTGTCTAATCGGAGAGTTATTTCTGTACAGTTTAGTCTAATAATTGAAATCATGCTTCTTGCCTAAACAATATCCTCATTGTCGCTTTTGTCAAAAAGATTAGGCATTGTTTGTTTATCTGCTGCAAGCTAAATGAAACCAGCTGTACGGATGAACCAGACTCCAATGCCTTGCATTCTTCGCCTAAAGGAAGTCAGGGCTGATTCTGCAATCTGAATAGACTTTTGGGTTTTTTTAATTAGCAGATTTGGTGGGTGGGCCATTATCCTCCTTGGCCTAGGTAAGGATAAGAATTCTGCTTTTTCAACTTTCACCTAGACAGAAGGAACACCCGATCTGAAAATTACAAGGCGGAAACTCGTTTACTCCATTAGCTTTTTCTTTCTAATCCAGTTTCTCTTGTTGGACATTGTAATGCTGTATTTTGTGCATTAAATTACAAAGCTAACACTGGTAGCATTATCATACTACGATGCCACTTTCATACGCTGTGATTAATAGCGCGGATACAGGCTTGATCTTTAATGCGGGTGGTGATAATAAGCTTTGGCCTGTGGACCCAAAGTCTAAAAGAAAACCAGAGCAGACCTAATGAGAAGCAGAGACTGGGCCTCAGGAGCTTCCTGCAGCGGAGCTCATAAAACGTAATCAGATTTGCCTCTTTTGTGGCAGGCAACCTCTCAGGATGCTGGAGAGTGGCATGACAGTCCAGGTGTCAACACTTAAGATCGAAACTTCAGAGAACCAGGAGTCCAGTGTTTTCCATGTGGGCATTTCTGATTTTTAGAATTCTTCAAACTCCTCCTGATAGTGTTTCAATGGAGTCGACCTTCAGGGCAAGCAGTAAGAGGCACTTCTTTAATCTCCCATATTCTGAAAAGGTGGTTAACTGCCACAGCCTTTCTCCTCGCTGCTGCTTGTTTTAATTAACAGCATTTCTTCCCCCTATTTCTCCTGGGGCTTTGAAGAGCTCTTTGAAATGTGTTTCATAGAGTTCAGTCTTGGTTTGGCATAGTCTCTCAATTTATGAGGTCGTTTAATTCAAGCTCAATTATTCAGCACAAATTGGCAGAATGAAATGCTAAAAGAAGATTGGCACTTTCAATCACATAAATCTCATGTTACATAAAGTGAGCAAATTTGTCCATTGTTCTTATTGACCTCTGAGATAACAATTTACGGCTGGCACAAACCAGCTTGGGCAGGCTTCTCTGTTGAGCAGGCTCCCGCAGGAGTAACCCTTTGGCACCGTCCCCTCAACAGAAACTGAAGATAAGCAGAAAAAAAGGACCAGAAATCAGGACCATCTGTGGGATGACTTAGTCTAAATAAGTCGAATACTCTAATTCCAGAGATGGGAAAAGGGCAGGTTTTTCTTTCTCTAAATGACACGAAGTGTAAATGATCAAAAGCAAGCCTCTGCAGCCTCACAGACCCCCTAGGTAAGTAGGAAGGAAAGAAGAGGATTCTGTTCCAGCCAAGAGGAAAGATTCATAACTTCTCAGCACTCATGGCAGGGTGCACAACGGGTGGGGGGCGGGGAACCTTCAGACATCTAGGTGAGACCTGGGTGTGCTCTGCCTGTAGATCGAGTACACTGAGCCACACATGGTCCCACCGCATCTCCAGTCTGAGGAGGCTGGCTGTGGTTGGAGCTCTTATCTACGACAGCCAGGCCCTCACACAAAGAACCCACCCACCCTGCCAAACAACATTGCTTAAAACCAATTCCACTTTAACACTTAGATGTAATACTTTTTGTTTAATCAAAATCTGCACAATAATCCAAATGAATCAGTTTGCTTTTCACTTAAGGCTCCCAGTCTTTAACAAGTTTAGTGGAGAGTCTGATAACACAGGGTGAAAATATATTTGTTTGGGGACCATAGCCCAAAAGAAAACTATCCCAAGGATTTCTGTGAATACAAACAGTGATGAGGGAAGCTTGATTTAAAAGCCCTGAAGCTTAGCGTTATATTTCCTAGCTCTGTGTCCTGGCAAATGGCAAGATTTCATTCTTTTTTATGCAAAATAAGTCAGTCAGAGAAAGACAAATACCAAATGATTTCACTCGTATGTGGAATTTACAAAACAAATGAGCAAAGAGGAAAAAGTAAGCGAGAGAGATAGAAACAGAGAAATCAAGAAACACACTCTTAACTTAGAGAACTGATGGTGACCAGACGGGAGGTGGGAGGTGGACTGGTGAAATAGGTGATGGGGACACAGGAGGGCACTTGTCATAATGAGCACTGCGTGATGTGTGGAAGTGCCGAATGACTACACTGTACACCAGAAATGAACACACCACTGTATGTTAACTAACTGGAATTAAAATAAAAACTTTTTTAAAAATTAAAAAAAATAAAAGCACATGAGGTTGTTTATTTGATCAGTCACCCCCGGAGAGAACATATTTAAAATACTTTAGTCAACATCATCCTCTCTTTCTTCCCTTTGAAAACCCCACATCATTTGACCTGGCCCTTTTTTACTGGATTCTAGCTCTTATCACAACATTCTAATTTATGTTAAGTTATTTAGGCATATGGACCATCTCCCTCCAAGATTGTGAAGTCTCTTGAGGTCAGAATCTGCATGTGATTCACCTCTTCTTCACCTACAGTATAAAAAGGGCATCAAAACAACACAATAAACATTCATCATTAGTTGAATAAGCTCAAAAAAAATGTTAACAAGTCTCTTAATGTATAAAAGTCCCTGGGAAAATCCCTGAAAGGTAAAAAGATGATTTTGAGGTACTAAATTAAAGACATTCATAAATGCTATCTATTTTTAAATGCAAAGTATTAGGGGCGCCTGGGTGGCTCAGTGGGTTAAAGCCTCTGCCTTCGGCTCAGGTCATGATCCCAGGGTCCTGGGATCGAGCCCCGCATCGGGCTCTCTGCTCCACAGGGAGCCTGCCTCCTCCTCTCTCTCTCTCTCTGCCTGCCTCTCTGCCTACTTGTGATCTCTGTCTGTCAAATAAATAAATAAAATCTTTAAAAAAAAAATTAAATGCAAAGTATTATACAATGCATAATTTTTTTTAAATCTTATATTAAATGCTATAGGGATTTAAAAGAGAGAACATAATCAGGAAACCAAGCCAGGGTAGAGATTCACAGTCAGAGTAATGATAAACTGTCTCCCTTCCCCCAAACACAAACACACACAAAAAGTAAGCACAAAGTATGCTGAAAAACACTGGTTTAAAAAAAAATAAATCTACTCAAATATGAAAATGTGGGAAATCCAAAGCTTTTATTTAAAAAACTAAAAAGCTTGTCTGTGAGTTCTGTATGTTGACAAGTTTGCAGCACCAATCATACTCTTTAGAACCAAACTCCTTTTTTTTATTAAAAGATTTTATTTATTTATTGGGGAGAGAAAGAGTGAGCACACAAGCAGAGGGATAGGCAGAGGGAGAAGGAGAAGCAGACACCCTGCTAAGCAGGGAGCCTGATGCCCAGACTTGATACCAGGGCCCCGGGACCATGGCCTGAGCCATCCAGGCACCCCTAGAACCAAAGCTCTTTACCAAGGCGGCTACACAGTATAGAGATCTCAGTCAACTTCTTCCCAATCTATGTGTCCCTGCAATAATAAAATATTCAAGGGAATTCAAGGCAATAAAAAGCCTCTCTATTCCTTCTAAAGTTTCTGAACTGTAGCTACCAGCAATTACACCTGAATTAACAAGTACACAAACACTGGGGGAGGGAGGGATCTGCTTTGCTTGTATTATTTAAAGAACCATGAAATAAAAGATGACTCAAGATACACCATAAATAGTAAAAGAAGAACACTGTCATGAATGCAGTGCCCAATTACTGAGGTCTGAAATGTGTAAGTGTTAGAGATTGAATTATATCCTCCAAAAAAGATAAACTGAAGTTTTCATCTCTAAAACCTCAGAATATGACACAGGTTCTTGGGAAATAGGGCCTTTAGCAGAGATAACTGAGTTAAAATGAAGTCATGCAAGTGGGCCCTGATCCAGTATGACTAGTGTCCTTCTGAAAAGGGGATATTTGGAGACAGACACACACAGGGAGACACCTGTGAAGAGGAAGGTGGAGTCTGAGGTGCTGCGTCTACAAGCCAGCAATGCCGGAGACTGCCAGCTCACCGCAGAGGCTAGGAAAGAAGCAGGGAACAGATTCTCTCCCCTACAGAACCAACCATCAGAAGGACGGAACTCTGCCAACACCTCGCTCTTAGACTTCCAGCTTCCAGAACTGCGAGAAGATAAATTTCTATTGTTTAAGCCCCCCAGTCTTCGATCCTTGGTTTCGGCAGCCCTAGCGAACTAACACAGTGAGGTTGTAGCGAACTAACACAGTGAGGTTGTGGCAAAATCCCAACTTGACCCGTGTGATTCAAGGTGTAGTTATAAAGCACTCACAAACTAGAAATCAGTGAGATCTCTGCAAATACCAGGCACCTCTACTACAAGATAATGATAGCTGCTCTTGGAGAAGATGCTAAAGATAAGGTTTAAAGATGGAGCCGGGGTGCCAACACGTATAGGAGGGGGATGAGGAGTGCTAGAATGGGGGGGGGCACAACATTTCGGCTGGCTATTTAAATTACAGCGCTTCAGGGACACATCAAACCAACTCAGCTCTCCAGCATCACTAGATGGCACGTAACTGCTGGGCTCTGACCTGACCTTGCCACCCTAAAGCAAGCAAGCACAGGCAACCTGTCCACCTGTCCTCTCTTAAAGCAGGTGAGTGGTCAGTGGCTTTCATCTCCAGCCGGAGGAAATTAAATGCTACATGTGACCAGCGGGCTTGAAGCTGCTTGAGAAATGCTGACAAGATACATTCAGGCCTGCTGGAGTGAAGAGTATCAACTGTGCAGAACCGTCCTTCTCAAAGATTGCAGCTACTTAAAAGACAGCCTTTTATTCGAGCATAATAAAGGGAGGATTTTTCAACTATCTCCAAGATTTTGACATAAACCACAAAGTTCAACATTTAATAGAATTATTAACTTACATTTGGATATCAGCTGAGACCATCTTTTTTTGGGAAGGCACTTCAAAGTCATTGTTGTGTTTCCTTATAATGAAATAATATGTTTGCTTCTGTTTGATTCATGATTGCAACAAGCCAGAGCATATGTGCAAACCATCTGGAATATTCAACAAGGACCAAGGCTTTCCAAGGAAGGCCTTATACTGTGCAAGCAGTATTGTATAGTGGTTAGGAAAAGAATGGCTGCAAACCGAGAGACATGAGCCAAAAACAAGATTTGTCCCCAACCGTGTGGACTTGGACAAGTGGCAAAAACTCCAAGCACCAGGATTCCTAGTGAAATGGAGGTGATAATTATAGGAACTATCTTTACAGGGCAACATGAGAAGTGGTGAGACAACAGATACACCATACATTATACAAAATAATTGATTAATCCAATGTAGTGATCCTTATGTTATAAACATTAATTGCACAAGTAATTTTTATATACTAGAGAAATAACTTTTTTTTTTCTTCAGGGAAGAACATAAAGTTTCACACACAACCTCTATTAAAATTTGCTCAGCAATTTTTTTTTTAAGAATTTATTTATTTGACAGAGAGAGATCACAAGTAGGCAGAGAGGCAGGCAGAGAGAGAGAGGGAAGCAGGCTCCCTGCTGAGCAGAGAGCCCGATGTGGGGCTCAATCCCAGAACCCTGAGATCATGACCTGAGCCGAAGGCAGAGGCTTAACCCACTGAGCCACCCAGGTGCCCTGCTCAGCAATTTTCTATAATGCTCAGACCCTTGAGTTAAGTCATTAACAGCCCTTTTTTTTTTTAATTCCCCATCATGTTTCTTTTGCATTCAAATTTTTTTTTAAAGATTTTATTTTTATTTATTTGGCAGGCAGAGATAGTGGGGGAAGCAGGCTCTCTGCCAAGTAGAGAGCCCGATGCGGGGCTCCATCCCAGGACCCTGGGATCATGACCTGAGCTGAAGGCAGAGGCTTAACCCACTGAGCCACCCAGGAGCCCCGCATTCAAATTTTTTTTAAAGACTTTTTTGGTAAATATTCAAAATCTCAAAATTAGTATTACTATTTGTTACTTATATTATTCCTGAATCCTTACTTACATATCTTCCTTTGTCAGAAATATTCCTGAATCTTCTTAAAAAAATAAGTAAGGTATAAGACTATATTCCAGAAAAGCCAAAGATTACCTAAATGGTCAAAATTTCCAATTATGTGTTTAGAATGTTCCTTCAGAGAATTTTCCACTACACGTTTCTATGTAATTAATTAGGTTAGAATTTCCTATCTTCCATAATGACTTAAAAGAGAGACAAAAAAAAAAAACAGGGATGGTTCAGAAAATTAATTTTCAACATTATTTGGTAATGCTATTACGGTAAGGCAAGGTTTCTATCTCCTACAGTTATTTGAGAAACAGCATTATATTTCTGCATGCCACTGAATACAGTAACTCCGCATTCTTTAATCAATAAGAGAGAGGGAGGAGGCCGATCAGAAACACAGAGGTAAGCTTTTCAAGAATCCAAACCTGTGCCCGATCGCAGGATAGCATGGGGCGGGAGTGGTGATGACAACAGGAGGGAAGGTTGTTTCTCCATGTGAAAATATATGTAGTATAATGTCAGAATACTCGGATAAGAAAAAAGAAAAAGTCTGCATTTTTTTTTTTAGTGATTTCTTCAGATGGAGTAAAAGCTCAATTTAAAAAAACACAAGAATGGCCAATATATTTGACTTTGTCAAATCAGTACTCTTATTCTTAAGCAAGCACTAAACCTCCAGAAGAAATTAATCATATCATTCACCTGGAAACGAATTCTCATTTGAGGGTTCTAGCCTCAGTGTTGGGGGAGAAGGGCGAGGGTAGAACAGAAAAGATAAATTGGACAAGTCCGCAAAATTGTTTGCTAGCAGGGAAAACCAATTCTGCTGATTTTTACACTTCTTAAACAACAACAAAAACTGAGAAGGAAAAATCTACTGTATATTAAAGGAGAATTATTTAAATAAATATTGTTAATTGCTAATAACCCGTATTAAAAGAGCAGGTACATTTTCAATGTGAAATATTAAAAACCAAATGAACTTACTTGCTTTTCCCTTTGTATACTGTAGCATAAGATCCTTCCCCTAGCTTTTCCAGTTTTTCATATGAGTCAGCTTTTCCAAATTTGGGACTTGTTGGCTAAAAATGGAGCAGAGGGTAAACAAAACAGATTGTATCAAACTAATCAACAATAAATAGGCCAATTTTGCTAAAAATTTATAGATACTGTCACTTTTTAAAATAACTTTTCTTTTTTTTTTTTAAGATTTTATTTATTTGACAGAATGAAAGAGTTCACGAATAGGCAGAGAGGCAGGCAGAGAGAGAGAGAGAGAGAGGGGAAGCAGGCTCCCCGCCGAGCAGAGAGCCCAATGCAGGGCTCAATCCCAGGAACCTGAGATCATGACCTGAGCCAAAGGCAGAAGCTTAACCCACTGAGCCACCCAGGTGCCCCATAACTTTTTTCTGATGTAAGAATAATTTATTCTAAAAAACAACATAATAACTATTCAAGATACAAAACAGAAAATGCAAATAAACACAATATAGAAAGTTTACATTTACCCATGATCTATCTGTCCACCAAGAAAGAACCACCATTAATATTTTGGTATCTCTTCTTCCAGTGCTATCTATATGCTGATGGCTGCTTTTTTACATAAATGGGATTACACTAAACACACTGATTTTAACCTGCTTCTCCTCCCCCCCACTCAACATATAATGAGTATTTTCCATGTTATTATATAATCTTCTAAATTAGGGGCTGGCAGCACCAAACTACCACCTATTCATCCCACAAACTTAGAAAAGTTTCTACTTTTCTTTTTTAAAGGGGGCAGTCAAAAGAAGAATAAAATTTCTAGCATGAAAAGACTATATATGAAAATCAAATTTTAGTGTCCACGAAGTTGATTAGAACACAGTCATGAATGTTCATTTCTATATTGCCTTATGACTTGAAAGCTACAACAGAGTCACCAACTGCAGCAGAGATGACACGGCCAACAAAACTGAAAATGTTTACTCTCTGACCCCTGTTATAAATCATGACCGTGTGATATTCAGCCAGATAAAGGTACTCCTCCAACACCTCTTCACAATAATGCAAACAAATAATCAACAATGTATCACTCAGATATTACTCATTAACACAAAAGGAACTGTCTTACATATAAACCACCCTTGAAGGTTTAGCTGCAGCAAAATAACGGTTCCCGAAGACATGGTACACCCCATCAAGATAATAAAAGTGCTAAAAGTGAGTAGTCTCATCCCTACTGCTGTCCCCAGCTCCTGCCTCAACTTTGACCAGACAGCAGGAAATGGGGAGTGCTATGCTCCATGGGGCAAGTTATCTATTATTTTCATGTCGCTATAAAAAGGTAATATCACCTCTCTGCCTACTTGTGATCTCTCTCTCTCTCTGTCAAATAAATAAAATCTTTAAAAAGAAAAAAAAAAGGTAATATCAAAACATATCAGAAAATGGTAATTATATGAGGAATTAAAAGCATCTTAAAGGATCATCCAATTTCAGTTATAAATGCATAAATAATTGATAAAAAGTTGCTGGTGATTGTAATACTGCATAATTAATTAATTCTAGAAGCTCAGGAAAAGAACCTCTTGCAGAAAGTTTATAGCACACTATCCTTGAGCATGTGCTCTTATACCACTTACAAAAAATGTAACATCCTGGGAATGGATCTGACTCCCATCATTTATAAAGACACCATGTGGCAAGTGGAACACACGCTTCTTACCTCCTTCCCACCCAAAATGCCGCAGTGACTGAGAAGATAGTTTTCCAAAACAATAAACCAGAAACAGGAATGGGAAACAAGAAAGCCTGTCAATACTTGATCAGAAATTTTGAGAAATTCTGAAAGACAGACAGTAAACCAGAATCAAAACTTCAGAGAAAAGACTGGGGTGACCTAATGCCCCAACCTGGAGAAGAAGAGTACCACAAAGAAAAGAAGCAGGAATCTCCAGGTAAATGTGAAATTAATCAGCACAGCTGAGCATGGGGTGTCCCAAGCAAAGTGCAGGGACATCTGCACAGAGGAGACAACTGAGAGGATGAGTATTCAGGGCAGAGGGGCAGAGCAAGGACGGAAATAGCCACTGCCTAGAAAAAGGATGAGTATCCCCCACTCCCAAGCTGTAATCCCTGCTCTGTCACACGATCACTACAGATGATTTACAGAAAACCAAATAAGCTGACAGCAATTCTAAAATACAAAAATGAGTATATAATCAAAAATTACTAATCATTTCAGGAAAATCAATACCTGGGGGGAAAGGCATACTACTTAATGGGCAGGTAAACCAAAACCTGGGTAAGAGAGTTGACATTGCAAAGAATAACTCTGAATACAAATACCCGGTATGTTCAGAGACACTATAACATTTAAGAAGAAACACTTAGAAATCTAGAGATTAAATATTTAATCAATGAAATAAAATATTCAATGGGCAGTGAATAAAAGAATAGACATTCATTAAAAAGTGATAAGCTCAATGTTTGAAGAGAATTCTCCTAGAGAACTTTAGGGAGAGGTTGCATCTAAATAGAAAAAATATCCAATCGGCAAAATATTCTCACAGACAACAATGACTGCAAAAAGACAGTTAAGCAACATTTTCAAAATAAATAGTGGAAATGACTCTGAATCACTAAAACTATACTCAAAATAGTCCTGTCGGTGGGATGGAAAAGCTGCAATGTTGCCATCTACAGAAAAAAAATCTGGATATAAAATTCTGTATTCTCTCGATATGAGATGTAGTTGGAGTGATAGGCGAAGTGCAAAAAGGCAAGGAACACTAGGAAAAAAGAAGCAATGGCAGGCTGAGATGTCTTCCATTGGTCAGGACAGACTGCAGAAGCTGAGTAACTCCAAATGCATATGTTTTACTATGTTTCTTAACTCTTCAAAGGTCGTCACAAATAATATGAATTGGATACACAAATCCCAGACAAATTAGGGAGAAAGGAACAGAAGGACACCATGTCATGAGGAGAGGGATGAAATAAAAAGTGAAAGGTCAGAGGAAGGGGGTGCTCAAGAAGAAAACGCGTTAAGTAAAAGTTCATAAAATAAGAACTTAAGTTTAACCATATTGATTGTGTAAAACATAGCATCAATTGGATTGATTATAATAAAAATAAATGATCAAATTTCCTTTATTAATAGAAATTTCTCAGATTGCAAAAACAAAGAAAGTCTAGCAATATGCTATTAAGAAGAGGTAAAATTAAAATGAGTAAATCTGAAAATACAGCAAAAATGTAATTTTACAAAATAATGCAGTATCGCAATACTGATGGACAAGATACAATTCATAAACAACAAATAGATTAAATTAGTAATATCATAAAAATGAACATTAATAGCCACAAAGAAATTTAATACTCACAAACTAGTATGAATCAATTAGCATAGTTTTGAAATGTACAAAATAATTGCTGGTAGCAGTAAGATAAGAAATTGTCAAATTCATGGTGATAATGGGCAACAAACAATACATCACTCAGACATCAACAAAGCAGGCAGACAAGTAATAAGTAAGGGATTTATGAACCTGAATATGAGAATTACCATTTTAATCTAATACACATATTAATGCATATTCTTTTCAAGCACATATTTAACATCCACAAAAAAAATGACCACATTCAATATCCAAAATTGCAGAAACATCTTGTTACTTTTCCTGAACACAATGCAATGAAATTTGTAATTAAGAACAAAAGGAAAACTTAAACAGTTTAGCTGTGTGAGTGAAAAAGAAAATGAAATTGAAAATTCATAAATAAATATGTGGCACAGAAGCCGTGACATTTTAAGACCCAGGGATACAGCCGAATCAATACACACAAGAAAATATAAACACATACGCACATACTAGAAGAGAAGAAAGGCTGAAAGTAGTATGAATTAGACATACTAAGAAGAGATTAATAAAGACAGTGGACCACGTATTGTCTTCTTCATAAAACTTGTAAGGTACAAACCATGTGTTGAGTTGAATCAAGTAAAACTTAATGGAAAATTACATTCAAAATCTCCTGACTAGTCCTGTGTGGGTTATGTTCTCATGCATTTTTCATCACCGGGAAACAGCTTGCGAATGTCACACTTTACCATCACCCTCCTGAGCCCAAGTTTTAAATAGAAATTTTAAAACCTATATTAAACTTCAGTATAAAATTATCTTCAATGGGGAAAATATTGTGTTCACAGTTCCACTCTAAATTATTTAAAATTAGAATGAGAAGTCTATGTTTGCTTTTGTGCTCCTTTAAGAATAAATCTAAGTTCAAGAAAGAAGCAGCAGCAGAAAATTACCTCTTTACTCCTATTAGGAGATAAACTGCTAATGCGTATTTATAGCAAGTACAAGACACAGTCACACAACACTGGTAAAAGAATAGGAAGCCAATATTTTCTTTTCCTGAAAAGGCACAAATAATTTTCTAAAATATTTCACTCTTCATAAACTGCCTTATGTATTTGAGTTGATGTAATCATTTGAAGATACAGACCACACTATATGTTCTATGTGAAGAAATAGAAGTGAGAAAATCAGAAAAACAAGGAGAATATGCTTTTTAAAAAAACACACCCCATTTATGCACAAGAAATTCAAGTAAAAGAAGATGCAAATAGTGCAAAGTATTCTATTTATCTAATTAAGTGTATTTGGATGCATTAACTACCATGGTCCATATACACCCTATTAATACATGATGGCAGAAAATTAATACTTTGCCACATCTGATGCTAAGGCAATCAATGTTATTCTTCCTGTGAAACCAATATGTATACATTGTGGGAATACACTGTCATCTACAGATCAATCATGCTAGCTTCACAGTTCCATACACATATAACGTCTCTCTAAAAATTTTTATCTACAAAAGAATGGGCCTATGGAATAGGGCATAACTTTAAGATAGTCTGAGCTTTAGGATTAGAGTCTTGTAAAGTCAGTTCCCTATTTTAAATAACCAGAAATTTTCTGATCTGTAATTACTACACATGCAAATAAGGAATCCACCTGCGAAGTCATTAAAGAGGCCAATAATAAAATCCTGCTCATCAAATGAGTGAAAGCAAGAGTAATTCAGAAGGAGAGGTCCTATTTTGTTTGCTAATTAAAGTTCAGGCCCTTGGTTTGCCAATTTTTTTTCTTGCAACTTTATTAAATCATCACATTTAAACAGATGCTAGATCAAACCCGTATGTACTCAACCCTAAATAATATATTTGCCTCTTTGCTGTCAGGTGCATAGGTGGACTGGAAACAGCTTCATGGGGCAACTATTCTCTGCTTATCACTTCCCTACTAGAGTGCAAGCTTAAGATAGCACTTTAGACAACTGGAAAAACTGAGGGCTAATCAGCAATTACCAACCAACACTACCTGCATAGAGATGTGGAATTTAATGAGATAACGTAAATATATATTTTTTAAACTAGAATAAAGGTACAGAGAACCATCAATTGTTATGGACCAATGGAGGGGAACACTGGCACAGATACTGAAAAAATGAAGATAATATTCCAGCTGAATGGTGCCTGCCACCCTGCCATGAAAGAGATGTTCTCGGCCTTTGCTAGCTCTAGTTCACTGTTTGTGTAATTAACAATGGCAGCTAGTTAATATCAAGTGTTTGCTATGTGCCTGGCTTTGAGTAATCACTTCAAATGCAGCACCTAAATTTAATCCCTGTAACATCACCCTGAGGTTGGTTCTATTAGTATCCTCATTTGAACATGAAGATTTTAAAGACTGGAGAAGTAAATAACTCATCTAACATCCTATAGCTAAAGGGAGAGCTAGAAATCAAACGAAGTTAATTAGAATCAAGGATCTATTTTCTTTACCACTACTCCATTGGTGGAATCTTCCCATGAAGACCTAATCCTCATGGAAGAGGCATTAGATTATGAATAAATTTGTCATCTACTGAAACCCCACTCCTAAAAGCAGGGATGGATTTTTTTTTTCAAAGATTTTATTTATTTATTTGACAGAGAGAGATCACAAGTAGGCAGAGAGGCAGGCAGAGAGAGAGAGAGAGAGAGAGAGAGAGGAGGAAGCAGGCTCCCTGCTGAGCAGAGAGCCTGATGCGGGGCTCGATCTCAGGACCCTGAGATCATGACCTGAGCAGAAGGCAGAGGCTTAACCCACTGAGCCACCCAGGCGCCCCCAGGGATGGATTTTTTAACTGCATTTTTATACACTGCATGAGTATACCTCTATGTTCATTCTAATGATACCATGACAAGGCTATAGGAATGTTCACAGTTTCATACTGAATTCATGGAAAATTGATTTTAACCTTTATATATAATCCCTCGCTTAAATTACTGTTGACGCCCTGAATTGCAGGAAAACCACAATATGCACTACTGTATTATAATTTTGAGAGTGGATGTGAGGGTAAGGTAGGAAGCATTTGTGTGACCTAATTAAACAAGAATTTCAAGTGAAATCTTCCTTTGCTAATTTTCCTTCTGCCTTTGATCTCAGAAAGAGGCTCTATCATCCTGTATGTCTAGCCTGATTACACAGTCACACTAAGGTAATCCATGGTTGATACATAACTTGATTAGAAAATAGATCTAGCTGCTACACAGAGAGATAGATCCAAATGCCACAGGTGATAACAACCGAGGAGGGGGCTTGGTTCTATCTAGGAATGTTCTAGTCAGCACAAGAAGGAGGCAATACCAAGATAAGACACCCTCCTTCCCCCCTACCCCAATGATAAACACCTGAGAATGGAAGTAGGACTCTCAAGCCTGCTCCTTCTTTCCCTCTTCAGACTGGGCCTGCCTATCATGGATACAGATTTATCTGGAGATGGGAGGAGGTACATATGGAGCACTCTGTGGTACAATGTATACAGGGCTTTAAATATGAATTTCTGAAAATATGTTCTCTTTAAGCTTAGCTTATGATAGCACAGCTCAATGAAATCCCTTCTAAATTGGGCAAGTAAGACAGGCAGTCTCCCATAGCACTTTCAATAGTTCTAACTATTGAGGAGCACAGCTGGGATGGAGGAGGTGGTAGGAAAAAGGGAAAGAAAGCGTGCCCTGCCAGTGACAGTAACAAATACTACCCAGGGAGGAAGCCCAGGAAGATCACATACTCAAGAAATGTCTGAAGTAAATAAAAGTTGTCAAATGCCTCTTGAAATATACCAATTCAAATAAAATCACAATTTTGAAGTGCTACCATCTAAACAAATTCAGGAAGTATACAGATGAATGTGATAGTCTCTGAGGTCAAGGTATTCTGGGTTTCTCGATTTGAGTCAGGATTCCTAGCAATGACCAGTATGTGAACAGGGGAGAGATATATATACCCAGTTGGGAAGACGCTGTATCATATAATACACGCATCACAGTAATCCCAAGAAAAAAGAACAGCTATCCTGTTGTCCTCACTAAAACAGGGACTCAGTGCAATGCCACACCTGTGCTCACTTTCTCCCTCCTCAACAGTGCTCTCAGAGCCTATTCAATGTAACTAATACTTCAAAGAAATAACAATAAAATAAAGATATGGCATTAATCTCGCTGGCCCTTGGGTAAAGGGACTATTCTGGTGTCTGTTAGCCTTTAAAAATTTTTGTAACAAAATCTGTCCTAAAGTTCCCATGCCAGTGGGTATGAAATGATCAGACCCATACACTATCGAATGGGCTATAGAGTGGTATTACATAGGAAGTGTTACTGCCTCCATTTTCTGCCCAATAAGGAATCCAAAGGAAAAGAGTCTTTCCATAAAAGAGAGTATCATAAAATACCCTCTTCCATTGCAACGGGGGAGAGAGCGGAAAGGCAGTAGGTAAAAAGAACTCAGAATAAAACAGAGTATTATAGCACCATGCTAAAAGAGAAAAGAACCATTTCCAACTTGAGAAAAGAGCAAAGACATTTTTTTCTAAGGCATATTGAATGGAGGCAAAAACTCCTACAAAGAAAAGAAACCAAAGCAGCTTCCACACAAAGTAATATAAGTGGTCTGATATATAAGAAAGACTTCCTGGGGTAGAACAGGAAAGGGTAAGCCCAGTAAGAAACTCAGGAAAGAGAATCTAAAGGAAATTAACAGTAAGAAACAGTGGAAATTTCTAGTTAAACATGGTGGTTTTAACACATGTATTTATCTCTCCCCCTCACGAGTCTGTACTAAGCTGATAGTAAAGTCATAACTCACAACAGCAAATAGAACAAGTAAGAAGAATGCAGACAAGATACAAAAAAAAAAAAAAATTGGAGATGGGAAACAGATGGATGGGAGGCCACTGGCAAGGACAATGAACAAAGGCATAAAACAAGAGATCAGAATCCCAGAAACACTCAAGAACTGGAAACTGAACTTCAACAAGTGGCCAAAAGCAAAGTGCTTAGTTGGAGTGGGTTTAAAGAACAGGTCATTCCTCTGGGAACTTGCCTTTCTCAGTCAGGTATCCGCCCTACACTGAACCCTGGCAGAGGCTATTCTCTGAAGAGGATGAACCACACAAGTCAGAACTGGGACAACAAGTACAGTGGAAATCACGATGAAGAGTCATACTGAATGGAAACAAAGCACAAGAAAGTTTGTGTAGGACTGGGAGACCCTGGGCCCCTTCTTGATCATCTCAGAAAAACAGCAGTTAGGCTTTCATATCCTAAAAAATCGACTAGTAAGTTTGCTCTGGGGGATCAACTCAGCCAAGGAAAAAGATGGATTTATACTGACAATCTGATAGTCCTCCTATGAAATGACTAGGTCTTCTCTAACATTCCCTACGCTAAGGCCTCCACTTGACAAGCACCGGTGGCACAAAGAACTTCCTATCAACTATTTTGCACGTTATTCATAATATGAACTCAGTCAAGAGTTCTTTCCAAAGGCATGATCTAGACTCACCAAAATTAAAAATCTCATCAGACAATGCAGAGACCAAAAAAATAAACAGAAATAAAGAACTCAATGGAAACTCAAGATCATTTAGGAAGTATAGTAAAAAACAAACAAACAAAAAGAACTCTTCAAAATTCCCCCAAGCTATATTTAGTATATTCAATTTTAAGATAGGAGACAATATATTATTCACTGAAAAAGAACAGGTTGATTTTCAAAAGAACATTTGAAGAAAAAGTGCTTTTGGAAATAATGTTAGCATTAATTAAAAATTTTAATTGAAGCATTAAAACCTTTTTAAATGTCTAGAAAGCAGAGAAAATCAGAAAGAAAATTAACAAATAAATAATAAAGAATATTTTCTGAAACTGAAAGAAATTAATTTCAAAATTAAAAAGATTCCCTGAGTACCAAGAAAAAGGTCCACATCAGGGATGAAAACAAAGTCCTAGAAGTTTCCACAAAGAATGAGTTAGGAATCAGAATAGTCTAGGGCTTAAAATAACAATAAAGGGACCTAGAAAAGAACAAAGCAATGTCTTCAAAAGGCTATGAAAAAAATTTATTTTCTAAACTAGAATCCTAAACCCAGATAATTAATCAAGTTACCAAGTATGAAAAATGGCATGGTCATATGTTCAGTGACATAAACCAAGAACAAGAAAGACACATGGCCCAAAGCTTAGGTATTTAACATAAAAATGATAGAAAAGAAACTTTTCAGGAAGATGGTGAACTTTTCAGGAAGATTTTCAGGATAGCAGGCTTGGAGATCAAGTAGTCTAGACTAGATTAGAAGGACTGACAACTTCAAAGACAATCTCAAGGGGAGGAAAAACTGATAGGTTACCCGATTTTGATTTGTTTCAGAAGTTTCATAGTTTTACTAAATAATCTGGGACCTCAATTTGTAACTGAAATTGTAATAATTATTATATCAATTATGAATAAATGAAGAGAAAGCAATTACAACTAAGAAAATCTAAAAGTTATGCAAAGAAGGATAAAGTTGCTAAATCATTATGTTGTACATCTAAAACTAATGAAACACTGTGTGTCTACTATACTTCAAGAAAAAAAAATTTTTTAAGTTCCTCAAGGAAAGAAATTCAATCATAGTATGCCATGTGGCTTTGCTATGAACAGCATTTACAGCATCACAAGATTACAAACACCATGTATTAAAAGTCAAAAAGCAAGGGAAATACATTTGGGGATAGGAACACAACAGAGAAAATCCTCTCTTGATGTGTTCCTCTGTACTCTGTAAATTGGTGGTTAGATCTCGAGGCCTGCTCAGATTCGGGTTTAATTTTGTTGGTGCTCTGTGTAAACTTCTGTCAGGACATCATAATGTCTGGCTATTGCTCTTGGTGATGTCCGCAAATACTGACAATCATTACCTATATGTATTACTTCACCAGGGATTACCAAATTTTGATTCCAAAATATATTATTCTGTCTTGATGTAGTAGTGGGATTATTTTTAAAAGATAAATTCAGAGTCCCCTCCCCCCATCAAAACCAGGTTACCACGGGGTAAATTTCACGTAGGAATCACAGAAAATAAATGCTTAGTCATTTGCTTTATTTATCAGTTTTCAATAGTGATTCCTGCTTTTATAAAGGTTTCCCTTGTGTTTTGTATGCTAATTTATAACCTATTTCACTAACTTCTCTGTGTTTTAGAGTATTTTCATTGATTCTTTTGGATTTTCCAGATACGTCATCAAAAATCTGCAAGTAAAGATAATTTCACCTCCTTCTAACTTGCTTTCATTATTTATAACAATGTTATTCTGCTCTTTTGTCTCTTTTTTTTTCTCATGGTTTCGTATAGGATCCAACCAATAATTTTTCTATTGGTTATTTTAAGTAAAATTAATTACTCAGTAGTTTAAGACAGGGGTGTGGCCAAGAGAGCTTTTCTAGCTTCCTGGAATAAAGTTCTTTCATCTGTTTCACAAAGTTAAAAAATAAAGACAATCTAGCACACACTGAGATCTTCCCTCATCTGTTTTGCTCCAACATTTCTTTCTGGACCATGCCTTTCCTTTGCACCCCCATTGAATGGGACTGACACAGAAGTCTGCTTGAGCACTTTCTATTCAGTGCAGGGCTTTGTCCTGGAACGGTGCTTCAATTTGACAATCTAGAGAAGCCACAGAAAGGCCAGCAGACTACTCCAATATCAGTAAACCACCCTGGTCTCCTTGCACTCACCTACTCACAGAAGCCATCAAAGTCCCTCCCAGTTGCTGTCACTGTCCTAAGAATATCCCAACAAGTTGCCAGTACGTACCTGATGGCAATGGTGGGGGGGAGTGTTTCTGAGAATAGTCTCAAAGAGGAGTAATCCTTTCCCCTTCCCTGATTTCCATCCTCACACTTCCTAATACCATGCAGTTCTGAACACTGTACACGGTCTGGTCTCCCTCACTTCTATTCTGAGGTGCATGGAGATACTTGTCAACTGTAGTTGTTGTCAATATTACCTACTGGTTTTGTTTTTACTATACTAGTTGTTCTAGCCATGAGAGGAGTTTCAAAACCTATGCCACTGCCATCCTCCCAGACTCGTTTATTTCATCTTTTAAGTTATGTTTCAGCATTACTTTAGTAAAGATAACATGGAACTTTAGAGGAACTACAAAAAGCATCAGGCAAGATTCAACTTTCCTTGATAAGAACCGAAACTAATTCCTTATTAAATATTAAAAATACGGAAACTCCATGGTCATCATTTATATTATGATGCACACACTGACGTTTAAAACTACATGACCCCCAGTAGCAACAAGCACAGCCAGCACCCACAACCTTGTTTCTAACTATCACTTTCCAATAAGAGGAACTGAGATTCTTTGCAGAAATGGCTGGTTTTAGATCTGGGGTTGAGGAAAACACAATGTAAGCCAAAAATGTCTTATAGGACCAGAAGGTAAGGACGTGTTCAAAAAAACAAAGGGACGAAGACATCTCAAAAAGGCATAAGAGCCAACCTAAAAGAGCTCCCAATGGCTAAAGTAGAAAGAATCTGAGCAACAAAAGAAGAAATGCACCAGCAGATCATAACTAGTATTGAGATAAAATACAGGACAGCTAGTTACATTTACATTTCAGATAAAAGGTAAATAATTCTTTAGTACAAGTATGCCTCACTGCAATATCTGAAAATGCCAATTTCTATATATCATTTTAGGTTGATATATAACATTATGCTAACTACAATGTAAAATATATATAATTCTCTTTCCATAACATAGGCTTATCATTCCCAACAACTTCTTTCTTCTAAAATGCTACTAAATCTAAAAGTTCTCCCAGGAGTTAGTGATGTATCTGTGACCTAGACAGATGCTACCTCGCACTCACAGACAAGACTATAGGGTCAGTTTGGGAAAAAAGCAGATAATCAATGCTCCTCACAAATGCTGCATTGATAATATTTATTTTGGCTTCATTAACACAAAATGTGACCAGATTTGTGCAGTGTCATACAGTTTAATTGAATTGAAGTGTCAATACTCTTCTAGCAGTTGACATTTCTGGCTCTGTTTGCCCTCATCAAATTTAATATTTAATATTTGTAGAATGGCATGTTTCTTAGCAGGATGATAGAATCAAAATTCTCTTAGCATCCTCCTCTTACCTTTTAAACTCTTAGAACATATACTCAGAAGGTTCTTAAGTGTAAGCTAAATCTGAAAATTACTTAATTCTAAAAGATCATAAGGGTTTTTACAAGGCTAAATGCAAGCCGGTTTTAGAAATATAAGTTTCAGTAAAAATTTACGGTAAAAAATTCACCTCAGAACTTTGTATCCTCTTAGGTCAAAAGGCAAGCCTTGCCTTAATTTAGCATGAGTAAGAAAATTTCATTACAATGAACAGGATTTCTCCTTAAGGAGACCAATTTCAACATCTAGCTCTTAAATTTTAAAACAGTTGCACTGGGGGCGCCTGGGTGGCTCAGTGGGTTAAAGCCTCTGCCTTCGGCTCAGGTCATGATCCCAGGGTCCTGGGATCAATCCCCACATCAGGCTCTCTGCTCCTTGGGGAGCCTGCTTCCTCCTCTCTCTCTGCCTGCCTCTCTGCCTACTTGTGATCTCTGACTGTCAAATAAAAAAATAAAATCTTTAAAAAAAAAAAAAAAAAACAGTTACACTGAAAACAAACTGGAACAAGACAAGTGAATACATTTGAACATTTACTCTGAAATGACATTCTTTGTGAATTTGCCAAACCCAAAACTATACTGCCCACAAAAACAGTAAAGTTCAATATCCTCTTCCAAGGGTTTGAAATACCAAAGGATCTTTCATTATAAATCCTCTAACTGTAAACAACTAGGAAAAAAAATGATTTTTCCAAAAATTAGTCGAATCATTTCTCATTTGCTTGCTGGGTACTTATGAATAAAGAATCTGTATATAGATTCGTGGTCTCTCTTCCCCCCCAAAACACTAAACCACCCTGAGAGAGCGCACATAATAAGGCACTGAGAAAGCCCCTTGTCCTCTTCCAGCACAGCGGCCACGAGTATAAGAGGGACAATCCTTCAGCTTCCCGGCTGGAAAAAGAAGACCGCACTCACCGAGCTGGGGCTGGAGTGCCGCCTAACTTTGGGAGACTCTTTGCCAGCGGAGGAAGACTTAAAGTTGATGCAAGCATTGTTCTCCGAATGCACCCTCTTCACTTGATTAGCTGGTTTCTCAAATGGGTCAAAACTGCTCTGTGTCCTCTGAACCCTGACTTTTTTATCCTCAGGAATTGTGTCCAAGGGTTTGATCACTGAGTCCATTCCCTGGCAGTTCCGTGTAGACATCTTTGTGACACATATCTAGGAAAAAAGAAAGAAAGAAATTCAAAACTCCCCACTGAAACTTTAGTATCATGAAACACTCGATTTATTATTCTAGAAAGCATGCTGATTTCCATTTCAGGAAATACCCAGAAAGTCCATACTCTAAAAACAATACCACCTTAAATCCCAGTATGAAAAATTCCTCATAATTATTCTGCTTCTAGGGAGACACTAAAAATGCTGTCCATAAAATGGGAAGCTTAAGGTTCAGACTACTAGTCCCCTAATGTGGTTCTTGACCCCTGTCCCAATTTTTACCACCTGCCTGCAAGTGCAATGATTCTGAATCATTAGGAAGTTGGACAACTTGCCTTAATAATAGTAATTTTTTTAAAAATCAGTTGAGCTAAATCAGATGGGCATTTTAACTAACAGGTCATCACGGAAGTAGCGAACACAGCTAGAGGAAAAGATCACCATGTATTTCAAAAGTAAATCCATCCTATCCTAAGTTCATCTCCAAACTGGAATATAAAACTTGAGCATATAAAAGAGGTAATGGTTAGAGATGTTGAAAAATTGAAAACAGTATTTTTTCTAATACCAAAACTAATGGATGCATAGAAATAATGCTGTAAAAGAGAAACACTGAGTAGCACTCATTTCAAAATCCACAAGACCCCTATTTGTTTCCCAACTTCCCTCATTCTCTTGCCTGCCTGCCCAGTCTATCATTTTATTTTAGTCTCTGACTTTTGCCCCCATTGTTTCCTAGTCTATGTTCTAAGCCTTTCATTCTTCTTATACTCTGGAGACTTTGTGGTTCTTATTAAATAATTTTATGGCATCTAGCTTGTCTGTGAAACTAGGTAAACTTTACTGTTCTCTCTAGAGGAAAGGTAATTCTGAAATTGCTTTTAAAGTTTTCTTTTTCTTGCTGTGAAGTTTCCCTAACTTTATTTTTTAAAGCAAGAAAACAGAAGAAAATCCCATATTGCTAAAATAAAAAATATAAAGTATCTGAGTGTTACGTACAGGATGATTCCACATGAGGAATATATGTATGTATGTGTATGAACGCATACAGATACAGATATACATGCAGACTCACAGAGACAGACACAGACCTAAATATCTGTATGTGTATGTGTGAGCACAGTGAAAGGAATAGAAGAAAACACACCAAACTGTTAACATAAGATACCTCCAGACATGTGGAATTGAACTGGTAAAGGGTAAGATTACTAATTTTTTATATGCCTCCCATTGTTTGAATTGTATAATAAACATGTCTGACAATGAAATTGTTTTAAACTGCTGAAGTAGGAAAGTAGATATAATTAAATTATGCCCTTCCTCAGAAATTTTTAAACAAACCAAAAAAAGGTTTAATTAAATTGTGGGGCACTTGGGTGTCTCAGTCAGTTAACATCTACCTTTGGCTCAGGTGATGATCCCAGGGTCCTGCATCAGCTTCCTGCTCAGCAGGAAATCTGCTTCTCCCACTCCCTCTGCCCCACCTGCTCCTCCTCTCTCAATCTCTCTCTCTCTCTGAAATAAATAAATAAAATCTTAAAAAATAAAAAAAACTTAAGCATCAGTTCTGTCCTAAGTATGACTCAACTGCAAAGCACAGGTTGAATTTTAATTAAGTCAAATGAGAAGGATATCATCACACTTTGTAGCAAACCATAATACTACTGAAGGAGTCTTGGAAAGATTTAAGGCACATTTCTCTATCCATGATCAAAAACTAACAATTTATCACAAGTAGATGAGATGGACTCAATATTTTTAAGGATTTATGTTTTCTTCTTAAGGATATGATAGTAAGAGGCAATAGATGTGATGTGGGTATGAAACCACCCACATCACTGAGGCAAGTAGATAACAATAATGTATAAACACATGGGCTTGAGAAGTCAAAAAACCCCAGTATAAGAAACACAAAGAAAAAACATGAAGGTACATCAAAATCAAATTGCTTTAAACCAGTAATATGTTAAAAAGGAGCCAGAAGGGATTTAAAAGATTTAAGTATGACAGTAAGTATCTAGAAACTAAATAATACAATAGGAGAATTGGAAAGTATCTTGAACTAAATGAAAATAACACAAAATATCAAAATGGTAGAATGTAGCTAAAGGAGTACTTCAACCGGAGAATACTAAATGCATATAGTAGGAAAGATGAAAGGTCTCCAAGCAATGTGACTATACCTTAAAATACCAGAAAAAGAAGAGCAAGTAAAATTCAAAATAACTAGAAGAATGAAAATAATGAATAAATAACAGGATGTAAGTACGCAAAGTAGAAAACAGAAAGCAATAAATTAAATCAATGAAACCAAAAGCTGGTTGGTTTGTTTTCAGAGAAGATTTTTAAAAAAATAAATAAACCTCTAGCCAGACTGATAAGGACAAAATGTAAAAAAACACATACTGCCAATATCAAAAATTGGAGAGGCATGATATCCTACAGACCTAAATATAATTATGAACAACCTTATGCCAATCAATTCAGAAACTTAGATGAAACAAATTCCTTAAAGGACAAAAACTACCAAAGCTCACTCCAGAAGAAACAGATAAACTAAATAAATCTACATCTATTAAAGAAATTAAATTTGTAGCCAAAAATCTTTCAACAAAGAAAAACACTACTGGCAAAGTAAACCGTACATTTAAGGAAGGAATAACATCAATTCTAGAGAAATGCTTCAAAAAAAAAAAAAAATTAATGAGGCAAGAATACTTCCTAACTTATTATATGAAACCAACATCATTCCAAACCTACAACCAGATAAAAATAATATAAGAAAATTACAGACTGATTGCTTTCATGAATATAAATGTAGAAATCTTTAGCACACTTTTAATAAACTTAATCCAATAGTATGTAAAAAGGATAATAAATCATGAAAAAGTAGAATTAACCCCAGGAAGGAGAGTAAGGCTTAACATTCAAAAATGTGTAGGTTACCATTTTAGGGGCGCCTAGGTGGCTCAGCTGGTTAAGCGTCTCATTCTTCATTTCAGCTCAGGTCATATCTCAGGGTTGTGAGATCAAGCCCCACCTTGGGCTCTGCGCTGGGGATGGAACCTGCTTGAGATTCTCTCTCTCCCACTCCCCCACTCCCATTCACAAGCACTCTTGCTCTAACACACACAAAATGTGCAGTTTACTATTTTAATAAATAATGGTAGAACGTTGTTTCTAAAACAGTTCCTAGCGATGGCCATTTCCAGATATTCACACTCTTACTTAGCCCCTAGACATTGAATGTGGGCTGTACTTTTTGACTTGTATCCAATAAATAGAATGGCAGAAATCATGGAATATCACTTCAGAGAAATAATTATAAAAAGACTATAGCTTCTGTATTGGTACTCTTTCCCTCTCTCTTAGATCAGGTAGTCCTAAGGAAGGCCAGCTGCTATGCCATAAGGCAGCCCTGTCAAGAGGCACGTGTGCAGAAAGATTGGGGCCTGAAAACACCAACACGATCTGTGCTTTCAAGTACAACTACAGCTCCGGTCTATTGCTTGATCAGAACTTCAGAGAGACCCTGAGCCAGAGGTACCCAGCTAAGGAGTATCTAAATTCTAGACCCACAGAAAATATTAGATAAACCATGTTTGCTATTTTAAGATGTTAAGATTTGGGATAATCTGTTATGCAGCAATAAATAATACATAGATATTTTTAATCATATGATCACCTCAATAAACTCAGAAAAAGCATCTGACAAAATCCAGTACCCATTTATGATAAAAACATTACCAATTAAAAATAGAAACACAGAATGGCTAAAATTAACAACATAGGAAACAACAGGCGTTGGCCAGGATGTGGAGAAAAAGGAAAACTTGTGTACTGTTGGTGAGAACGTAAACTGGAGAAGCCACTGTGGAAAATAGTATGGAGGTTCCTCAAAAAGTTAAAAATAGAAATATCTTATGATACAGCAATCAATCACATTACAGGGTATTTACCCAAAGAATATGAAAACACTAACTCAAAGGAATACATGGATCCCTGTGTTTATAGCAGCTTTACAATAGTCATGGTAATGGAAGCACTCCAAGTGTCCACTGATAGATAAAAGGATAAAGAAGATGTGGTATATACTTACACTGGAATATTATTCAGCCATAAAAAATGAAATCTTGTCATTTGCAACACCATGGACAGAACTAGAGAGTATAATACTGAGCGAAGTCAGTCAGAGAAAGAGAAATACTGTATGACTTCACTCACATGTGGAATTTAAGAAATGGAATAAACAAGCAATGAAAAAAAATAAGAGAGAGACAAATCAAGAAAGAGACTCTTAACTCTCAAGAACAAACTGATGCTTACCAAAGGGGAGGTGGGGGGGGTGGTTGGGTGAAATAGGTGATGGGGATTAAGGAGTGCACTTGTGATGAGCACAGGGTGATGTATGGAAGTACTGAATTACTGTATTGTACACCTGAAACTAATATAATACTATATATTAACTAACTGAAGTTAAAATACAAACTTCAAAAAAATAGAAGAAAACTTCTTCAAGCTGAAAAAAAAAAAAAGGCAGTGTGACATAAAAGTTAGTGGTGAGAAACTGAATACCTTCCTCCTAAGAACAGGAACAAATCAAGGATGTCCACTCTAATCACTGATTTAACCTTGTATTATAAATTCTAGAAAATGCTACAAGGCAGGAGAAAAGAAATAATAAGCATCCACACTGGAAAGGAAGAAATAAAGCTGATTTTATTCACAGAAGATATTATCATCCACGTAGAAAATCCAATGAAATCTAGAGGAAAAAAAACCCACTAGAATTAATAAATATGGGGCACCTGGGTGGCTCAGTGGGTTAGAGCCTCTGCCTTCAGCTCAGGTCAAGATCCCAGGGTCCTGGTATCGAGCCCCGCATTGGGCTCTCTGCTCAGCAGGGAGCCTGCCTCCTCTTCTCTCTTTGCCTATCTCTCTGCCTACTTGTGATCTTTGTCAAATAAATAAATAAAATCTTAAAAAAAAAAAGAATTGATAAATAAGTTCTCAAGGGTACAAGATATAAGATCAATATACAAAAACATTTGTATTTCTAGATATTAGCAACAATTAGAATTTTAAAATTAAAAAATTTACAAAAAATAAAGACAATAAAAAACAATTTGGAAGAGCCTTGAATAAAATAAAATATTTAGTGATAATTCTGACCAAATATGTGCAAGATCTATATACAGGAACTATAAAACGTGGCTGAGAAAATTAAAACCTAAAGAAAGAAAAAAAGAAAAGAAAAAAATCCACAGGTCTTTCAATTTACTGTGACACTTTTGGGAAGAAGCTAATCTCTGTGTTTCAGCCATAAAATATTACTAGTTTCTTAATTTAAAAGATTTACATATGCATATATAAATCAAGTGAGGCCATAAATGTATATATAAAATGATAATATAAAAAGATGCAAACGTGGACTGAATTGATACATGGATAATGGGAAAATGGTGACCATATTTGGACTGCAACTCTATCCTTGAAAATAGCACCAGGAAGCATAGAGCCATAGAAACGTCTCTTAGTTTTGCAAAGGAGAAGATGGAGCTAACCCTACATTCTATTAAACCCTATATTCTATTTTTTATTCAAGGTCTTTGAACATTCTTAGTAAAATATATTTTATCAGATAGAATACTGGGTTTCCCGAATGTTTATAGCAGCAATGTCCGCAACAGCCAAATGATGGAAAGAACCTAGATGTCCATCAACAGAGTAATGGATAAAGAAGATGTGGTGTATATATATACAATGGAATACTATGCAGCCATCAAAAACCCCCGAAATCTTGCCATTTGCAATGACATGGAGGGAACTAGAGGGTATTAAGCTAAGCAAACTAAGTCAATGAATAATCATATGATCTCTCTGATATTAGGAATTTGAGAGGCAGGGCAGGGCATCATGGGGGTAGGGAGGAAAAAAATGAAACAAGATGGGACCAGGGAGGGAGAAAAACCATATGAGACTTTTAATCTCATGAAACTAACTGAGGGTTGTTGGGGTTTGTGGGGGAGGGATAGGGTGGTTGGGTTATGGACACTGGGGAGGGTATGTGTTATGGTGAGTGCTGTGAATTGTCTAAGACTGATGATTCACAGACCTGTACCCCTGAAGCAGATAATACACTAAATGTTAATAAAAAAAAAAAAAGAAAATAAAAAGAACATTGGATTTTCTATTATTATGTAAAAAACTTTAAAGATTTATTTATTTATTTGACAGACAGAAATCACAAGGAGGCAGAGAGGCAGGCAGAGAGAGAGAGGAGGAAGCAGGCTCTCCACTGAGCAGAGAGCCTGATGCGGGGCTCGATCCCAGGACCCTGGGATCATGACCTGAGCCGAAGGCAGAGGTTTTAACTCACTGAGCCACCCAGGCGCCCCTGTAAAAAAACTTTAATGAGGGAAGTTTAACTACACAGTATAAACTTGTAACACATATACACCAACACAGCTACAGCAAAATATATTAGCAAGGGCTAAATGACAAATGTCACTTCAACATGACAGCAGAGGAAAGAAGAGCTAGCTGTAAGGACACCATCAAAGCTGAAAGAATGAACTTAATACTTAATGAGTTCCTAGAATCACACAAACTCATATAAACCTTGCATTTGCCATTCTTTGTGCTAACAGTTCTGACAAAAAAATAGGACTCACAAGGTTTTCTGTTAAGTTGAGGAGAAAGATGTACTCTAACTGGAAATTTGGATAAATTCTCTGATATATATAATTTAAACAAGAGATATTATTATGGAATGTACTGCCAAGTAAGGCCTTATGTATTTCCTCAAGCTTTATATTAAGGGACCTACATTTTTATGTCCAGTCAGGTGGCCTCTCATTTCATAGACCTGTCTATGGCACACTTGATAATTAGAAAAATCAGTGTGAACTATGCACTGTGGAAAACAAGCTTCTCTAAAGTGTTCTAACATGAAGACAGAAGAGTGGCAGCCTTTTCCTAATTTTGATGGGAAAGAATATTTCAACAAAATTTCCTAAACTTTAAGTATTTCCCATAAACATTCTTAAGCACTTCAAAAATCTATCGTTTTTGCCTTCTACCAACAAACAACAAAATACAAGCAGAAAATTATCATTAACATAAAGTAAGCTTCCTTAAAATAGTATACTTGTATGGAAACATGCCTATGGTTGTGATTTTCTTTGTTACATTCACCACATATTTCTTGCTAGTTAGTTCCTACTTCCTATGATACTTTTACAATGTATCCGTATCCCACAATGGTTTGCAGAGTCCCATTCTTTCCAGGTACCCCAGAAACAGAGCACATCTGGGACTCAGAATCTTCTTATCCAGTTCCATGTGGGCAAGAAGGTTGTCTGCACTACTGCGCCCTCTTCCCACAGTGCCTCACACAGTGCCTCACTCAGTGCCTGGCCCACCAGAAAGCTCAGTAAGGTTCTGTCAAATTAAAAGATCACATGTGAGAAAGTTCATTCAAATAGGTAGTCTTCTTGCTGTTGCTAATAGGACTGACGCTATGAAACAATTCTCATCTGAAAGCTATTGTCAAAAAGACAGCAATCATGACACAAAAATAATAAATATACAAATTTATGCATAAAATGCTATCAACAATTTTTTTTAAGGACAAGCTCCTTGTGATAGGCAGAATTCTAAAATGACACCTCATGTCCCCCACCTTTGGAAGGCAGAGAGCTCACGACTATACCCCAACGCTATGTCTCTCACCTTTCAATAATCCTCTCCCCTTTGAGAGTGAATACAACAAGCTATCATTCCTATGATTATATTCTGTGATGTGGCAAAGATGGAGATTATCCTGAGCGGGCCTGACCTCATCAAGGCAAGCTCCTGAAAAGCAGAGAGCTTCCTTCAGCTAGTTGTAGGAAAAAAGGAGAGATGTCATCTGGGTAGCCTGGAAGAAAACAAACACGTTACGCTTTGAACTGAAATGGGGGCCACATGGCACAGCACCGGGTGAGCTGAGAGGGCTCACTGGCTGACAGCTAGCAGGCAAATGGGGACAATGGTCCTGTTGCAACCACAAGCAAATTATTTCTGCCAATAACCAGCGAGCTGCTTAAAAGGATCCTGAGCCCCAGGTACAAACCACAACCATGCCCAACATCTTGATTTCAAGAGAGCCTGAGGGCAGAGAAACCAGCCCTGCCGTGCCTGGATGTCTATAGAAACAGAGCTAAGAAGCTAGTACGTTTGTGGTGATAAGTTACACAGCAATGGAAAACTAATACACTTGCTTAACTAAAATTGCTTGCAGTACTTTGACATCTGAGCAGAATGTCTAATCCTAGGAATGTGTCGCAGATACCATTTTCTGAGTTTGATAGACTGTATCAGATCCAGGCAAAAGTCAGTGATGATTCTTATGGCCATTATCAATAAATGATCACATATTGAGAGTTTTCTCCATTAGCATTTTAAGCTCACAAACAAGTTCTCTACATAATTCAGGTTATACACAATTAATGCTGGTTTCCACGTTGCCTGGGCTTATATGAATAACACCATTATCAGCACCTGCTTTGTACATGTATCTTCATCCAGGAAAGTAATCTATCCTTGAATTTTCCAAATAGGACAGAATGACTGTTCTGGAAAAGTTTCAAGTTTCCGATATTTGGGACAAACATCTTAAACGTGATCTATCCAGCTCTGTTAACCAGAAAGAGAACAAAAGAAAGCATCCAGGCCCTTCATAAAGATATAGGGCACCAGCCTTGTCGATCTCATGAGCTTGTCAAGCAACTCACCTTGCAGACCTCAAAGAGAAGTTGGAGGGGTTGGGTCCAGAGAGAGATGCAGGCCAGATGAAAGAAGAACAGCACTCCTTCCCCAGAGAAAGCCACAATTTCAGGCAGCTTGAAGAATAAAATTATTGAAGAACCCAGGGTACACAAAAGAGAAGAGTGAGCACACTGGAGTCCTAGCAGGGAAAGAGGGTTCTAGAAGTCAGGTTATCCACTGGTACTACTCCCTGGTGCCTAAGTCATCATCTGATCCTTCTACCAGCCTGTCAGCAACCTAAATAAACATTCCCCCTACCCAAAGAGAATCTCTTTCTTCCCACAACAAAATGCTTGAAGACACATAAAAGTTTTAAAGACACACAAAATCTAATACTTTAACAAAACTAAAGGACCAAAGCATGGTATGTCAAACTGGGAAAAAAATCAATGGGAACCCATAACCTCAAAAGGCAGATTTTTCCAACCACCAAACAGTAGCTCTTTGATGCATTACTAACTTTCATGTGTACCTCTAGAGCCCAGATTTTGGTCTATGTTCCAATTCTCCACTATGAAAAAAGAGGAATCCTTGAAAGGTAATCCGATTCCAGTTCACAGGGCAGGAAACACAAAACAGCTGTGAAATATCCAGCTGTTACCAGAAAACTAAGACCCTTTCAAAAATGTCAGGGGACAATGCTAGAATGGACAAAGGAGTCTGCCTATAGGGATTCCTAATAGCCAAACGGTGATTATGTATTTGGGCATCACAAGGAAAATAAAATCATGGTTAAATGGAACAAGTTGAGTTAGGGAAAGACCATTATGATTTCAAAACAGAAAAGTTGTTATAAAGGGCAAAAGGCAGTTATGAAATAAAAGAAGTGTGAATATAATAGGATATGGTTGGTTTTAATCCATGGAACTAACTACAGAGAGTAAGGAGGAAGGCAGGCAACTACTGCAAGAAAAAGGAGGAACTGTACCCAAAGCAGGAATGACTGGTCAGGGCCTGAAGAGAGCCTAAGGAGCACTAGCGTAGGAAGGGCAGCAACAAGGGTACACTCTAATACCAGGGCAGGTCAATATAACACAGTAACAGACAGAAGAGCATGCGATGTTGCCCAAGCAATATTTACAAATACCTGGTAGAGAGACACCAACCAGATTACAAAGGAAACATCTGTGAAACCAAGGCAGGAGGCATTTTTTGGAAATGAGTTAAATTTTAATAACTAAGTGAAATTTAACCCTTAAAAGAAAAAAAAGAACCCAAATGACTGCTAGCCAGTAACACAGATCTGAATCACTGTGGAAAAAGCAACCAAGACCCCAACAGTCAACAACTCGGGTCCTATAAACCCAGCTGTTCTGATAGGCACTGGTTTGTCTGTGGATCTGTAAAGATTACACTACACCAAGAAGATTGAAAAAGTATCACTGAAACCCCTGCAAATAATTTAAATAAGTAGCTCTATAACCCTAGGAAGGTATAAAAAGACACACAGAAATAATAATAAACTTCATTAAACCCACAATGTTGGTATTTTAAATAGGATGAATATAAGTACAGTAATATAATTTGCAATAATCATATCTGTGGTTGTTTTCCTTATTCGTGTCATCTTCAATTTCTTTCATTAATGTCTTGTCGTTAGACTATAGGTCTTTCACACCTCCTTGGCTAAATTTATTCCTAGCTATTTTATTCCTTTTTAATGCAAATATAAATGGAACCGTTTTCTTAAATTCTCTAATAGTTAATAGTGTATAGAAAAACAACACATTTCAGTATATTGATTTTGTATCCTGCAAATTTAATAAATTCACTTATTACTTCTAATAGATTTTGGGGGGAGGGCTTAAGATTTTCTATGAGTAGTATCATGTCATCTGCAAATAGTGGCAGTATTTCTTCTTCCTTTCCAATTTGAATGCATTTTATCTCCTTTTCTTGCCTAACCGCTATAGCCAGGACTTCCAATACTATGTTAAATAAAAGTGGCAAGAGTGGGCATTCTTGTCTTGCTTCTGATCTTAAAGGAAAAGCTTTCAGCTGTTCACCATTGAGTATGATGTTAGCTTGGGTCTGCCATGTATGGCTTTTATTCTGTTGAGGTACATTCCCTCTATGCCTACTTTGTTGAGAGTTTTTAATCTTAAGTGGGTGTGGAATTTTGTCAAATGCTTTTCCTGCAGCTACTGAGAAGATCCTACATTTTATCCTTTGTTTTGTTAATGCGACAGATCTATTTCAACAGGCAAGAACAAAAGTGGAAACAAATGGGGACTATATCAAACTAAAAGCTACTGCACAGTGAAGGAAACCATCAACAAACAAAAAGGCAACCTACTAAATGGAGGAAGATATTTGAAAGTGGTATATCCAATATGGGGTTCAATCTAAAATATATCTTTATAGAACTCATACAACACAATATTAAAAAAAAATCTGAATAAAAAAATGGGTAGAAGACCTGAATAAACACTTTTCTTAAGAAGACACAGAAATGGTCCACTGGTCCATATCCTGGGTCATAAATCAGGTCTCAACCGGTATCAAAAGACTGGGATCATTCCCTGCATATTTTCAGACCACAATGCTCTGAAACTAGAACTCAATCACAAGAGAAAATTTGGAAAGAACCCAAATACATGGAGACTAAATAGCATCCTTCTAAAGAATGAATGGGTCAAACAGGAAATTAAAGAAGAATTGAAAAAATTCATGGAAACAAATGATAATGAAAACACAATGGTTCAAAATCTGTGGGACATAGACAGTCCTGAGAGGAAAATATATAGTGGTACAAGCCTTTCTCAATAAACAAGAAAGGTCTCAAATACACAACCTAACCCTACACCTAAAGGAGCTGGAGAAAGAACAACAAAGAAAGCCTAAACCCAGCAGGAGAAGAGAAATCCATAAAGATCAGAGCAGAAATTAATGAAATAGAAACCAAAAAAAGAATAAAACAAATCAATGAAACTAGGAGCTGGTTCTTTGAAAGAATTAATAAGATTGATAAACCCCTGGCCAGACTTACCAAAAAGAAGAGAAAGGACCCAAATAAATAAAATCATGAATGAAAGAGGAGAGATCACAACTAACACCAAAGAAATACAAACAATTACAAGAACATACTATGAGCAACTATATGCAAACAAATTTGACAATCTGGAAGAAATAGATGCATTCCTAGAGACATATAAGCTACCACAACTGAACCAGGAAGAAGTAGAAAACCTGAACAGACCCATAACCAGTAAGGAGATTGAAACAGTCATCAAAAATCTCCAAACAAACAAAAGCACAGGGCCAGATGGCTTCCCAGGGGAATTCTACCAAACATTTAAAGAAGAACTAATTCCTATTCTCCTGAAACTGTTCCAAAAAATAGAAATGGAAGGAAAACTTCCAAACTCATTA